>NC_058084.1:271197083-272397083 GCF_014858855.1 Bufo gargarizans
CAGATATGCTACACAGTACCACAGCTCTGCCTACCTGAGGTGTTACACATACACTCTGTAACACAGTACACAGCTCTGTGCTACATGCAGGGTTACACATACAGATCTACTACACAGTACACAGCTCTGCTACCTGCAGGTTACACATACAGATCTGCTACACAGTACACAGCTCTGCTACCTGCAGTTTTGCTGTTTGCCGTATGGGGAATATATTTTTATACATGGGCGTTTTTACACATTGTGTTCTTTCATTTTAATTTTGGGAAAAGGGGGTGATCTGAATATTTATGGGTTTTTTTTACACTTTTTATAGTTCCCAGGTTACACACACACATCTCTGAAACACAGTACACAGCTCTGCTACATGCGGTTAGACAAACTGCTCTATATACACAGTACACAGCTCTGCTACCTGCAGGTTGCACATACATCCCTGTAAACACAGTACACAGCTCTGCTACATGCAGGATACACATACAGCTCTGCTACACAGTACACAGCACTTCTACATGCAGGTTACACACACATCTCTGTAACACAGTACACAGCTCTGCTACATGCTGTTACACACACTGCTCTATATACACAGTACACAGCTCTGCTACATGCAGGCTACACACACATCCCTGTAACACAGTACACATCTCTGCTACACAGTACACAGCACTGCTACCTGCAGGTTGCACATACATCCCTGTAACACAGTACACAGCTCTGCTACATGCAGGTTACACATACAGCTCTGCTACACAGTTCACAGCTCTGCTACATGCAGGTTACACATACAGCTCTGCTACACAGTACACAGCTCTGCTACATGCAGGTTACACATACAGATCTGCTACACAGTACACAGCTCTGCTACCTGCAGGTTACACGTACATCTCTGTAACACAGTACACAGCTCTGCTACCTGCAGGTTACACATACAGATCTGCTACACAGTACACAGCTCTGCTACATGCAGGTTACACATACATCTCTGTAACACAGTACACAGCTCTGCTACATGCAGGTTACACACACATCTCTAGTACAGAGCTCTATTTGATGGCTACTGTTCTGTACACTCGACCAGCTGCTGTGCACATCTGACCCCTCCCACACACGTGACTCGTCACATGGTCATGACTAGAGTTGAGCGAACACCTGGATGTTCGGGTTCGAGAAGTTCGGCCGAACATCCCGGAAATGTTCGGGTTCGGGATCCGAACCCGATCCGAACTTCGTCCCGAACCCGAACCCCATTGAAGTCAATGGGGACCCGAACTTTTCGGCACTAAAAAGGCTGTAAAACAGCCCAGGAAAGAGCTAGAGGGCTGCAAAAGGCAGCAACATGTAGGTAAATCCCCTGCAAACAAATGTGGATAGGGAAATGAATTAAAATAAAAATTAAATAAATAAAAATTAACCAAAATCAATTGGAGAGAGGTTCCATAGCAGAGAATCTGGCTTCCCGTCACCCACCACTGGAACAGTCCATTCTCAGATATTTAGGCCCCGGCACCCAGGCAGAGGAGAGAGGTCCCGTAACAGAGAATCTGTCTTCATGTCAGCAGAGAATTAGTCTGCATGTCATAGCAGAGAATGAGGCTTCACGTCAGCCACCACTGCAACAGTCCATTGGCATATATTTAGGCCCAGCACACACACAGGCAGAGGAGAGAGGTCCCGTAACAGAGAATCTGGCTTCATGTCAGCAGAGAATCAGTCTGCATGTCATAGCAGAGAATCAGGCTTCACGTCAGCCACCACTGCAACAGTCCATTGTCATAAATTTAGGCCCAGCACCCAGGCAGAGGAGAGAGGTCCCGTAACAGAGAATCTGGCTTCATGTCAGCAGAGAATCAGTCTTCATATCATAGCAGAGAATCAGGCTTCACGTCACCCACCACTGTAAGAGTCAATTTTCATAAATTTAGGCCCAGAACCCAGGCAGAGGAGAAAGGTCCCGTAACAGACAATCTGGCTTCATGTCAGCAGAGAATCAGTCTTCATATCATAGCAGAGAATCAGGCTTCACGTCACCCACCACTGTAAGAGTCAATTTTCATAAATTTAGGCCCAGAACCCAGGCAGAGGAGAAAGGTCCCGTAACAGACAATCTGGCTTCATGTCAGCAGAGAATCAGTCTTCATATCATAGCAGAGAATCAGGCTTCACGTCACCCACCACTGTAAGAGTCAATTTTCATAAATTTAGGCCCAGAACCCAGGCAGAGGAGAAAGGTCCCGTAACAGACAATCTGGCTTCATGTCAGCAGAGAATCAGTCTTCATATCATAGCAGAGAATCAGGCTTCACGTCACCCACCACTGTAAGAGTCAATTTTCATAAATTTAGGCCCAGAACCCAGGCAGAGGAGAAAGGTCCCGTAACAGACAATCTGGCTTCATGTCAGCAGAGAATCAGTCTTCATATCATAGCAGAGAATCAGGCTTCACGTCACCCACCACTGTAAGAGTCAATTTTCATAAATTTAGGCCCAGAACCCAGGCAGAGGAGAAAGGTCCCGTAACAGACAATCTGGCTTCATGTCAGCAGAGAATCAGTCTTCATATCATAGCAGAGAATCAGGCTTCACGTCACCCACCACTGTAAGAGTCAATTTTCATAAATTTAGGCCCAGAACCCAGGTAGAGGAGAAAGGTCCCGTAACAGACAATCTGGCTTCATGACAGCAGAGAATCAGTCTGCATGTCATAGCAGAGAATCAGGCTTCACGTCAGCCACCACTGCAACAGTCCATTGTCATAAATTTAGGCCCAGCACCCAGGCAGAGGAGAGAGGTCCCGTAACAGAGGATCTGGCTTCATGTCAGCAGAGAATCAGTCTGCATGTCATAGCAGAGAATGAGGCTTCACGTCAGCCACCACTGCAACAGTCCATTGGCATATATTTAGGCCCAGCACACACACAGGCAGAGGAGAGAGGTCCCGTAACAGACAATCTGGCTTCATGTCAGCAGAGAATTAGTCTGCATGTCATAGCAGAGAATGAGGCTTCACGTCACCCACCACTGCAACAGTCCATTGGCATATATTCAGGCCCAGCACCCAGGCAGAGGAGAGAGGTCCCGTAACAGAGGATCTGGCTTCATGTCAGCAGAGAATCAGTCTGCATGTCATAGCAGAGAATGAGGCTTCACGTCAGCCACCACTGCAACAGTCCATTGTCATAAATTTAGGCCCAGCACCCAGGCAGAGGAGAGAGGTCCCGTAAAAGAGGATCTGGCTTCATGTCAGCAGAGAATCAGTCTGCATGTCATAGCAGAGAATCAGGCTTCACGTCAGCCACCACTGCAACAGTCCATTGTCATAAATTTAGGCCCAGCACCCAGGCAGAGGAGAGAGGTCCCGTAAAAGAGGATCTGGCTTCATGTCAGCAGAGAATCAGTCTGCATGTCATAGCAGAGAATCAGGCTTCACGTCAGCCACCACTGCAACAGTCCATTGTCATAAATTTAGGCCCAGCACCCAGGCAGAGGAGAGAGGTCCCGTAACAGAGGATCTGGCTTCATGTCAGCAGAGAATCAGTCTGCATGTCATAGCAGAGAATCAGGCTTCACGTCAGCCACCACTGCAACAGTCCATTGTCATAAATTTAGGCCCAGCACCCAGGCAGAGGAGAGAGGTCCCGTAACAGACAATCTGGCTTCATGTCAGCAGAGAATTAGTCTGCATGTCATAGCAGAGAATCAGGCTTCATGTCAGCCACCACTGCAACAGTCCATTGGCATATATTTAGGCCTAGCACACAGGCAGAGGAGAGGTTCATTCAACTTTGGGTAGCATCGCAATATAATGGTAAAATGAAAATAAAAATAGGATTGAATGAGGAAGTGCCCTGGAGTCCAATAATATATGGTTATGGGGAGGTAGTTAATGTCTAATCTGGACAAGGGACGGACAGGTCCTGTGGGATCCATGCCTGGTTCATTTTTATGAACGTCAGCTTGTCCACATTGGCTGTAGACAGGCGGCTGCGTTTGTCTGTAATGACGCCCCCTGCCGTGCTGAATACACGTTCAGACAAAACGCTGGCTGCCGGGCAGGCCAGCACCTCCAAGGCATAAAAGGCTAGCTCTGGCCACGTGGACAATTTAGAGACCCAGAAGTTGAATGGGGCCGAACCATCAGTCAGTACGTGGAGGGGTGTGCACACGTACTGTTCCACCATGTTAGTGAAATGTTGCCTCCTGCTAACACGTTGCGTATCAGGTGGTGGTGCAGTTAGCTGTGGCGTGTTGACAAAAGTTTTCCACATCTCTGCCATGCTAACCCTGCCCTCAGAGGAGCTGGCCGTGACACAGCTGCCTTGGCGACCTCTTGCTCCTCCTCTGCCTTGGCCTTGGGCTTCCACTTGTTCCCCTGTGACATTTGGGAATGCTCTCAGTAGCGCGTCTACCAACGTGCGCTTGTACTCGCGCATCTTCCTATCACGCTCCAGTGCAGGAAGTAAGGTGGGCACATTGTCTTTGTAGCGTGGATCCAGCAGGGTGGCAACCCAGTAGTCCGCACAGGTTAAAATGTGGGCAACTCTGCTGTCGTTGCGCAGGCACTGCAGCATGTAGTCGCTCATGTGTGCCAGGCTGCCCAGGGGTAAGGACAAGCTGTCCTCTGTGGGAGGCGTATCGTCATCGTCCTGCCTTTCCCCCCAGCCACGCACCAGTGATGGACCCGAGCTGCGTTGGGTGCCACCCCGCTGTGACCATGCTTCATCCTCATCCTCCTCCACCTCCTCCTCATCCTCGTCCTCCTCGTCCTCCAGTAGTGGGCCCTGGCTGGCCACATTTGTACCTGGCCTCTGCTGTTGCAAAAAACCTCCCTCTGAGTCACTTCGAAGAGACTGGCCTGAAAGTGCTAAAAATGACCCCTCTTCCTCATCCTCCTCCTCCTCCTCCTGGGCCACCTCCTGTTCCATCATCGCCCTAAGTGTTTTCTCAAGGAGACATAGAAGTGGTATTGTAACGCTGATAACGGTGTCATCGCCACTGGCCATGTTGGTGGAGTACTCGAAACAGCGCAACAGGGCACACAGGTCTCGCATGGAGGCCCAGTCATTGGTGGTGAAGTGGTGCTGTTCTGTAGTGCGACTGACCCGTGCGTGCTGCAGCTGAAACTCCACTATGGCCTGCTGCTGCTCGCACAGTCTGTCCAGCATGTGCAAGGTGGAGTTCCACCTGGTGGGCACGTCGCATATGAGGCGGTGAGCGGGAAGGCCGAAGTTACGCTGTAGCGCAGACAGGCGAGCAGCGGCAGGATGTGAACGCCGGAAGCGCGAACAGACGGCCCGCACTTTATGCAGCAGCTCTGACATGTCGGGGTAGTTGTGAATGAACTTCTGCACCACCAAATTCAGCACATGCGCCAAGCAAGGGATGTGCGTCAAATTGGCTAGTCCCAGAGCTGCAACGAGATTTCGCCCATTATCACACACCACCAGGCCGGGCTTGAGGCTCACCGGCAGCAACCACTCGTCGGTCTGTTGTTCAATACCCCGCCACAACTCCTGTGCGGTGTGGGGCCTGTCCCCCAAACATATGAGTTTCAGAATGGCCTGCTGACGTTTACCCCGGGCTGTGCTGAAGTTGGTGGTGAAGGTGTGTGGCTGACTGGATGAGCAGGTGGAAGAAGAGGAGGAGGAAGCCGAGAAGGAGGAGGTGGCAACAGGAGGCAAAGAATGTTGCCCTGCGATCCTTGGCGGCGGCAGGACGTGCGCCAAACAGCTCTCCGCCTGGGGCCCAGCTGCCACTACATTTACCCAGTGTGCAGTTAGGGAGATATAGCGTCCCTGGCCGTGCTTACTGGTCCACGTATCTGTGGTTAGGTGGACCTTGCTACAGATGGCGTTGCGCAGTGCACACTTGATTTTATCGGATACTTGGTTGTGCAGGGAAGGCACGGCTCTCTTGGAGAAGTAGTGCCGGCTGGGAACAACATACTGTGGGACAGCAAGCGACATGAGCTGTTTGAAGCTGTCTGTGTCCACCAGCCTAAATGACAGCATTTCATAGGCCAGTAGTTTAGAAATGCTGGCATTCAGGGCCAGGGATCGAGGGTGGCTAGGTGGGAATTTACGCTTTCTATCAAATGTTTGTGAGATGGAGAGCTGAACGCTGGCGTGTGACATGGTTGAGACGCTTGGTGACGGAGGTGGTGGTGGTGGTGTTGGTGGTACATCCCCTGTTTGCTGGGCGGCAGGTGCCAACGTTCCTCCAGAGGCGGAGGAAGAGGCCGAGGCGGCAGCAGCAGAATAGGCCGAGGCGGCAGCAGCAGAAGAGGTAGCAGGGGGAGCCTGAGTGACTTCCTTGGTTTTAAGGTGTTTACTCCACTGCAGTTCATGCTTTGCATGCAGGTGCCTGGTCATGCAGGTTGTGCTCAGGTTCAGAACGTTAATGCCTCGCTTCAGGCTCTGATGGCACAGCGTGCAAACCACTCGGGTCTTGTCGTCAGCACATTGTTTGAAGAAGTGCCATGCCAGGGAACTCCTTGAAGCTGCCTTTGGGGTGCTCGGTCCCAGATGGCGGCGGTCAGTAGCAGGCGGAGTCTCTTGGCGGCGGGTGTTCTGCTTTTGCCCACTGCTCCCTCTTTTGCTACGCTGTTGGCTCGGTCTCACCACTGCCTCTTCCTCCGAACTGTGAAAGTCAGTGGCACGACCTTCATTCCATGTGGGGTCTAGGACCTCATCGTCCCCTGCATCGTCTTCCACCCAGTCTTGATCCCTGACCTCCTGTTCAGTCTGCACACTGCAGAAAGACGCAGCAGTTGGCACCTGTGTTTCGTCATCATCAGAGACATACTGAGGTGGTATTCCCATGTCCTCATCATCAGGAAACATAAGTGGTTGTGCGTCAGTGCATTCTATGTCTTTCACCGCTGGGGAAGGGCTAGGTGGATGCCCTTGGGAAACCCTGCCAGCGGAGTCTTCAAACAGCATAAGAGACTGCTGCATAACTTGAGGCTGAGACAGTTTCCCTGGTATGCATGGGGGTGATGTGACAGACTGATGGGGTTGGTTTTCAGGCGCCATCTGTGCGCTTTCTGCAGAAGACTGGGTGGGAGATAATGTGAACGTGCTGGATCCACTGTCGGCCACCCAATTGACTAATGCCTGTACCTGCTCAGGCCTTACCATCCTTAGAACGGCATTGGGCCCCACCATATATCGCTGTAAATTCTGGCGGCTACTGGGACCTGAGGTAGTTGGTACACTAGGACGTGTGGATGTGGCAGAACGGCCACGTCCTCTCCCAGCACCAGAGGGTCCACTAACACCACCACGACCATGTCCACGTCCGCGTCCCTTACTAGATGTTTTTCTCATTGTTATGGTTCACCACAACAACAAATATATTATTTGGCCCAATGTATTGTATTCAAATTCAGCGGGATATAAATTTGAGGCCTAGTATTTAGGCGCTGGGTGACCGGTATGGATTTAGTGACAGAATTAGACTTGGAAATGCACAGAAACGTGTGTGTGAAGTTATTCTGAATGACCCAATGTGCACCTTGAATATTATATACCCTTTTTGGGATAGATTTCAAATAGCTCTGATATAGCAGGAACCACTAAATTATGAAATTGCTAAATTGGGAATTGTACTTCAACCCAGAACAAAAAATGTGCTTTGACGGGCACTAAATAACTTTCCCAGCTACAACAGGACAGCGGTAACGAGAGATTTAGAGGGATTTAAATTTGAGGCCTAGTATTTAGGCGCTGGGTGACAGGTATGGGTTTAGTGACAGAATTAGACTTGGAAATACACAGTAGCGGGTGTGTGTGAAGTTATTCTGAATGACCCAATGTGCACCTTCAATATTATATACCCTTTTTGGGATAGATTTCAAATAGCTCTGATATAGCAGGAACCACTAAATTATGAAATTGCTAAATTGGGAATTGTACTTCAACCCAGAACAAAAAATGTGCTTTGACGGACACTAAATATCTTGCCCAGCAACAACAGTACAGCGGTGGGTAACGAGAGATTTAGAGGGATTTAAATTTGAGGCCTAGTATTTAGGCGCTGGGTCACCGGTATGGATTTAGTGACAGAATTAGACTTGGAAACGCACAGAAGCGTGTGTGTGAAGTTATTCTGAATGACCCTATGTGCACCTTCAATATTATATACCCTTTTAGGGATAGATTTCAAATAGCTCTGATATAGCAGAAACCACTAAATTATGAAATTGCTAAATTGGGAATTGTACTTCAACCCAGAACAAAAAATGTGCTTTGACGGACACTAAATATCTTGCCCAGCAACAACAGTACAGCGGTGGGTAACGAGAGATTTAGAGGGATTTAAATTTGAGGCCTAGTATTTAGGCGCTGGGTCACCGGTATGGATTTAGTGACAGAATTAGACTTGGAAATGCACAGAAGCGTGTGTGTGAAGTTATTCTGAATGACCCTATGTGCACCTTCAATATTATATACCCTTTTAGGGATAGATTTCAAATAGCTCTGATATAGCAGAAACCACTAAATTATGAAATTGCTAAATTGGGAATTGTACTTCAACCCAGAACAAAAAATGTGCTTTGACGGACACTAAATATCTTGCCCAGCAACAACAGTACAGCGGTGGGTAACGAGAGATTTAGAGGGATTTAAATTTGAGGCCTAGTATTTAGGCGCTGGGTCACCGGTATGGATTTAGTGACAGAATTAGACTTGGAAATGCACAGAAGCGTGTGTGTGAAGTTATTCTGAATGACCCTATGTGCACCTTCAATATTATATACCCTTTTAGGGATAGATTTCAAATAGCTCTGATATAGCAGAAACCACTAAATTATGAAATTGCTAAATTGGGAATTGTACTTCAACCCAGAACAAAAAATGTGCTTTGACGGACACTAAATATCTTGCCCAGCAACAACAGTACAGCGGTGGGTAACGAGAGATTTAGAGGGATTTAAATTTGAGGCCTAGTATTTAGGCGCTGGGTCACCGGTATGGATTTAGTGACAGAATTAGACTTGGAAATGCACAGAAGCGTGTGTGTGAAGTTATTCTGAATGACCCTATGTGCACCTTCAATATTATATACCCTTTTAGGGATAGATTTCAAATAGCTCTGATATAGCAGAAACCACTAAATTATGAAATTGCTAAATTGGGAATTGTACTTCAACCCAGAACAAAAAATGTGCTTTGACGGACACTAAATATCTTGCCCAGCAACAACAGTACAGCGGTGGGTAACGAGAGATTTAGAGGGATTTAAATTTGAGGCCTAGTATTTAGGCGCTGGGTCACCGGTATGGATTTAGTGACAGAATTAGACTTGGAAATGCACAGAAGCGTGTGTGTGAAGTTATTCTGAATGACCCTATGTGCACCTTCAATATTATATACCCTTTTAGGGATAGATTTCAAATAGCTCTGATATAGCAGAAACCACTAAATTATGAAATTGCTAAATTGGGAATTGTACTTCAACCCAGAACAAAAAATGTGCTTTGACGGACACTAAATATCTTGCCCAGCAACAACAGTACAGCGGGTAACGAGAGATTTAGAGGGATTTAAATTTGAGGCCTAGTATTTAGGCGCTGGGTGACAGGTATGGGTTTAGTGACAGAATTAGACTTGGAAATACACAGTAGCGGGTGTGTGTGAAGTTATTCTGAATGACCCTATGTGCACCTTCAATATTATATACCCTTTTAGGGATAGATTTCAAATAGCTCTGATATAGCAGAAACCACTAAATTATGAAATTGCTAAATTGGGAATTGTACTTCAACCCAGAACAAAAAATGTGCTTTGACGGACACTAAATATCTTGCCCAGCAACAACAGTACAGCGGTGGGTAACGAGAGATTTAGAGGGATTTAAATTTGAGGCCTAGTATTTAGGCGCTGGGTCACCGGTATGGATTTAGTGACAGAATTAGACTTGGAAATGCACAGAAGCGTGTGTGTGAAGTTATTCTGAATGACCCAATGTGCACCTTCAATATTATATACCCTTTTAGGGATAGATTTCAAATAGCTCTGATATAGCAGAAACCACTAAATTATGAAATTGCTAAATTGGGAATTGTACTTCAACCCAGAACAAAAAATGTGCTTTGACGGACACTAAATATCTTGCCCAGCAACAACAGTACAGCGGTAACGAGAGATTTAGAGGGATTTAAATTTGAGGCCTAGTATTTAGGCGCTGGGTGACAGGTATGGGTTTAGTGACAGAATTAGACTTGGAAATACACAGTAGCGGGTGTGTGTGAAGTTATTCTGAATGACCCAATGTGCACCTTCAATATTATATACCCTTTTTGGGATAGATTTCAAATAGCTCTGATATAGCAGGAACCACTAAATTATGAAATTGCTAAATTGGGAATTGTATTTCAACCCAGAACAAGAAATGTGCTTGAACGGACACTAAATAACTCGCCCAGCTACAGCACTAGGGACAGATTTAGCTGGATATAAATTTGAGGCCTAGTATTTAGGCGCTGGGTGACCGGTATGGATTTAGTGACAGAATTAGACTGGGATATGGCCAAAAAATAAACAGACTATTGCTGGTTAAATGCACTTGGTGTGACAGCTTCACCCTGATGTAGGCTTTAGCCAAAAAACAACCACACCATTGAGGGTTAAATGCACTTGGTGACAGGCGCAGCTTGCCCCTGATTTTGTATATGGCCAAAAAATGAACAGACTATTGCTGGTTAAATGCACTTGGTGTGACAGCTTCACCCTGATGTAGGCTTTAGCCAAAAAACAACCACACCATTGAGGGTTAAATGCACTTGGTGACAGGCGCAGCTTGCCCCTGATTTTGTATATGGCCAAAAAATGAACAGACTATTGCTGGTTAAATGCACTTGGTGTCACAGCTTCACCCTGATGTAGGCTTTAGCCAAAAAACAACCACACCATTGAGGGTTAAATGCACTTGGTGACAGGCGCAGCTTGCCCCTGATTTTGTATATGGCCAAAAAATGAACAGACTATTGCTGGTTAAATGCACTTGGTGTGACAGCTTCACCCTGATGTAGGCTTTAGCCAAAAAACAACCACACCATTGAGGGTTAAATGCACTTGGTCGCAGCTTGTGCTGGCGCACCACAAGACACAAAATGGCCGCCGATCACCCCAGAAAAATGAGACTGACAAACGGTCTGTGCAGCCTAAAAACAGTGAGCAATTGAGGATCAGCAGCTCAATGATCCACAGCTGCAGATCGATCAGTTAATCAAGTCCTTTGGAGGAGTTAATCTGCCTAATCTCGCCCTACTGTCGCAGCCGCAACCTCTCCCTACGCTAATCAGAGCAGAGTGACGGGCGGCGCTATGTGACTCCAGCTTAAATAGAGGCTGGGTCACATGGTGCTCTGGCCAATCACAGCCATGCCAATAGTAGGCATGGCTGTGATGGCCTCTTGGGGCAAGTAGTATGACGCTTGTTGATTGGCTGCTTTGCAGCCTTTCAAAAAGCGCCAAGAAAGCGTCACAAAAGCGCCAAGAAAGCGACGAACACCGAACCCGAACCCGGACTTTTACGAAAATGTCCGGGTTCGGGTCCGTGTCACGGACACCCCAAAATTCGGTACGAACCCGAACTATACAGTTCGAGTTCGCTCATCCCTAGTCATGACGTCATCACAGGTCCTTTGCCTCTCCAGCAGCTAGCAGCTCCGTCAGGTGAAGAGTGTGTGTAGTAGGGCGTATTTTGAGTTAGGGAGGACGGCGTTTTGGCTGATGTCTGAGGGAGGACAGAGTTTTAGCTGATGTCTGAGGTCTGATGGAGTTTTGCCTCACGGAGGACAGAGTTTTGTCTGATGTCTGAGGTCTGATGGAGTTTTGGGTGACGGAGGACGGAGTTTTGTCTGATGTCTGAGGTCTGATGGAGTTTTGGGTGACGGAGGACGGAGTTTTGTCTGATGTCTGAGGTCTGATGGAGTTTTGCCTGATGGAGGACGGAGTTTTGTCTGATGTCTGAGGTCTGATGGAGTTTTGCCTGACGGAGGAACGAGTTTTGTCTGATGTCTGAGGTCTGATGGAGTTTTGGGTGATGGAGGATGGAGTTTTGTCTGATGTCTGAGGTCTGATGGAGTTTTGCCTGATGGAGGACGGAGTTTTGCCTGATGTCTGAGGTCTGATGGAATTTTGCCTGACGGAGGACGGAGTTTTGTCTGATGTCTGAGGTCTGATGGAGTTTTGGGTGACGGAGGACGGAGTTTTGTCTGATGTCTGAGGTCTGATGGAGTTTTGGGTGACGGAGGACGGAGTTGTGTCTGATGTCTGATGGAGTTTTGCCTGATGGAGGACGGAGTTTTGTCTGATGTCTGAGGTCTGATGGAGTTTTGTCTGACGGAAGACAGAGTTTTGTCTGATGTCTGATGGAGTTTTGGGTGACGGAGGACGGAGTTTTGTCTGATGTCTGAGGGCTGATGGAGTTTTGTCTGACGGAAGACAGAGTTTTGTCTGATGTCTGATGGAGTTTTGCCTGACGGAGGACGGAGTTTTGTCTGATGTCTGAGGGCTGATGGAGTTTTGCCTGACGGAGGATGGAGTTGTGGATGATGTCTGACGATGTCCTAATATGTATGCCGTACACCTGCTCAATACTAAGGAAATCCTGAAAATATGACTGGTAGGTGGGAAACCCTGATCGAAATGGACATCTACCTATCCCAAACAGAAACAAGACAGAGTGTTGCTTCTATTGCCTTGCACTCCTTTCATATATGTAAGTTGAAGAACTGACATGCTGTCTTACAACTAATAAGCCTGGGCAAGAGAAGCCACACATTAGATTATTTGCTAATGTGCATCGAGCTGCAAATTTTCCACTGGATATGTCCCCTTCAATTTCAACTGGATAACAGGGCTGTGCTGCTTTTGTGGAAAATAATACATGCTTCCTGCATCTTGCTCACTGCCATGACGTTGTTGGGGACAGGCACTAGTGATGAGCGGCAGAGGCAATATTCAAATTTGCGATATTTCGCAAATGTTTTGTAGGATATTTGTCATATATTTGCGAATTCAAGATTTCACGGTTATTTTCTTGATTGCAAAAATCGACAATGTGATATTCGCGTAATTCGCACGCAATACAGGCGTGGGTCACTTTTGCTACATTTGCCAAGCTGCTAGAAGTTTCCTGAGACTGGAGAAACATTAAAACATTAAAAATGGTTTTATATGCAGATAGAGTGCTCCAATATATTCACGATTGCGCTAATCAGCACCAATGATGTGAATATTTTGGCGCAATACGTGAAACTTCACATTTTAGCAGGTCTGACTACATATTACTGATTAGTGCACTATGCATTGTTGTGACATCACAGCACTATGTCTGTAGCATGTATGTATGGACAGCATCACACTACCTAACACACTGCACTGCAACAGCTACACTCTATCAGGATATAACTAGTGTTGATCAAGAACTGTAGTGCTCGGGGGCTCAGGCACACACCGAGCACCCAAGTATAATAGAAGTCAATGGGAGAACCCGAGCTTTAAACCAGGTACCCCCTGCTCTGAAGAGGGGAGGGTGTCTGGTTCATAGTAAAATGCCAGAAATTGATGGAAACACCACCAAAATGATTCGGGAACAGCATGGGGAGGATGTCTGGATGCATCTTGGACTCCCAGGTCGCTGCTGGGAACGATGTTGTCCGATTAGTACAAAGACAAGATAGGTTGGATGTGGAAGGTCATACTCGCTATTTATTGTGCTGCTCCCGAAACGCGTTGAGCTAGATTCACTTATGAGATAAAGAACCTGAAAAGATGCCCAGTGTGACGATGGCTGCCTTCATCGTCTAACATTCTACAGGCGATCCAGGCTGGCGGGGTTAATAGGGTCACCCGGTGTATTGAGTTTATCCGGGCTACCACCCCCCTCGTGAAGTAAGTCACAATACTCATTTTATGCTTTTATTGTCATCTATTTACACTTAAAACAGGCTTTCATTTTGTGCTTATGCCTATCCCTCCACCACAGGCCCTAGTCATAACTTGGGAGACCTGTGCAAGTGTGGGTCTGATTGACAAGCTATACTGTGATTCTGGATCTATAGATATAGATAGAGACCTAATTTTTGAACAATCATTCTCATTAAGTACGGGGTCCAGTTTGATTGGACCCCTGTGGATCACAATCTAGAGGTATTGATTCGGCGCCACTAAGTGGTTGCATCAGGTGGGTTAGCCCCCTTGACCTTCCACATCCAGCCTATCTTGTCTTTGCACTTTTTGCGCTACATGCCGATTTTATCTGCATGGTTACTACCCACAGGCTACCATATCTACGGTAATCTCTTAGCCTCCACTCTCTTTTTCGCATTCTCTCCACCCACTGGCGCCTCTTGTTTGTTCTGATATGTTGGACTGCCTTCCACGTGATCTGACTAACCCTCAACTTCTCTCTTTTTGTCCAATTAGTATGCCACTTTTACAGACTGACAATAATACACACACAAAACCGAAGATAAAATCTATTTTCGAGGAAAAATTGTTAGGAAACATTCTTTCATGTATATTTACTTGTATATAAAGTGCAAGTTTAGCCAAAAATGTTGTTGATTTTCGGAACTGGGGCAATAATTAAGAGGGACGGCCGGTAGCACCCGTATTGCGCCGCTAGAGGTGAAATTTGTGGACCGGTGCAAGACGAACCACAGTGAAAGCATTTGCCAAGAATGTTTTCATTAATCAACAACGAAAGTCGGGTTGTTCCCATGACCCACCAAGCAGCTTCGGGGAAACCAAAGTCTTTGGGTTCCGGGGGGAGTATGGTTGCAAAGCTGAAACTTAAATTAATTGACGGAAGGACACCACCAGGAGTGGAGCCTGGGGCTTCATTTGACGCAACATGGCAAACCGTACCCGGCCTGGACCCAGAAAGTATTTACAGATTGATAGCTCTTTTTCAAGTCTGTGGTGGTGGTGCATGGCCATTCTGAGTTGGTGGATCGATTTGTCTGGTTAATTCCGATAACCAACGAGACTCCTCAGTCCTAATAAGTTACGTGACCCCCGGCGGTGAGGATTGTTTTGACCAGACTCTTATGGGAGAGTGCCTACTCCTTAGCTGACCATCGAAAAATTATGGTTGAGGGCATGCAGGTGAGCTGACCATCACAAACATTATGGGCGAGGGCCTGCTGCCGCTTTGTTGACTCTAGATAACTTCTGCCTGATCGCACATCCCCATGACGTCGATGATCCATTTGGATGTCTCCCCTATCAACTTTCGATGTTCTTTTATGTGCCTAACATGGTGACCATGGGTAACAGGGAAACAATGTTTGATTCCGGAGAGGGAACCTGAGAAACAGCTACCACATCCACAGCACCAAGGCAAGCGGGGGACGCGCAAATTACCCACTCCCAACTGTCAGAAGACTACACCATCTATTGAAAATTTTTATTTTATGTCACAGTAAAATGTTAGAAGCGCACACGTTACACAGCAGATGTGGGCCTGGTCAGGTCACTGTCAGAAGCGGACACCGTCTACTGAAAAAAAAAAAATGGATGTCACAGAAAAATTTTAGAAGCGCACGCGTTGCACAGCAGATGTGGGCCTGGTCAGGTCACTGTCAGAAGAGGACACCATCTATGGAAAAAGTGCACTTCATGTCACTGATATTTTAAGGATGCGCACACTTTAAACAGGAGATGTGGCACCGATAATTTAACTGTCCGCAGAGGACACCGTCTACGGAAAAACTGCACTTGATGTCACTGATATTTTACGGATGTGCACCCTTTAAACAGGAGATGTGGCGTGGATAATTTAACTGTCCGCAGCAGACACCGTCTATGGAAAAAGTGCACTTGATGTCACTGATATTTTAGGGATGCACACACTTTAAACAGCAGATGTGGCGCGGATAATTTAACTGTCCACAGGGGACACCATCTACGGAAAAAGTTCACTGGATGTCACTGATATTTTAGGGATGCGCACAAATTACACAGGAGATGTGGCGCAAATAATTTAACTGTCCGCAGTGGCCTATTACACGGTATTTTGCGCAGGATGCGCTAAAAATATATATTGCTGCTGTCACACACAATAGTCCTTAAAAGGACTTTTGGGTCTCTGAAAAGTTTTTGGTATAAAAATCTTCCTATTACACTCCCTACACTGTCTGTCCCTTTCTATGCACAGCTCTCCCTAACACTGAGCAATTTAGCTCAGGTTACGCTACAAACATATATTGCTGCTGTCACATACAATAGTCCTGACAAGGACTTTTGGGTCTCTGCAACGTTTTTGTACAGAAATAATATTCAATTACACTCCCTACACTGTCTGTCCCTTCCTATGCTCAGCTCTCCCTGACTTCGAATGAGCCGAACACGAGTCATCGGGTGCGAAGCGTTTTGGCCAGCCAATCTCTGTAATGCCAGTACCCAAAATGGCTACTGGCATTAAAATGAGGGCAGTACTTACCTGCACTTTTATATGCTGCTTAGCAGCCACGAAACGTGCAGGAAGGGGACTCGAACATTGTGCTCGAGCACATGCGGTACTTGGCCGAGTACTGCCATGTGCCGAGCTTAGCAAACTGGTATTCGGCCGAGCATACTCGCTCAACACTAGATATAACCTACACTGACTATCTACCACTAACTAGCTGTATGATATATATATATAAGCTATATATCTATCTAATGTAATGAGTGGAAAGCACAGAGCACAGCAATGACACTGCTGTCTCTCTCAGAACTCCATAAAACTACAGAAAATGGCTGCTGGGGAGTTTCTTATATAGTAAGGGGTACGCAACTTTCCTATTGGTTGCTAGGGATTGCAGCCTTCTCATTGGCCCACAAGCAAGAAGCAGGGAGGGATCATGGGTTCAGGTGAAAATAAAATCTAGAATATTCGAAAATACGAATATATATTACTATATTCTAAATATTTAGGAATTCTCGAAGTGCCGATATTTGCGATTAATATTCGTGATTCGAATATTCGCTCCCAACACTAACGGGCACATGCAATAGCAAGTATAGGAGCGAAAACTTGATGAGGAAGAGGTGGTGGAGGGGAACATGGAGTTTTCACAGGCACAGATAGGGGATTAGGCTGACACTAAAAAGGGCCAGCATGCATACACCTCTATCTGACCAAGGCAGGCTTCCCTAGTGGATTTAAAGTGAATGTTTAATCAGAAAATTACTTATTGTTTAAATCACTTTGTTGTTAAAAAAATGTTTAGTGATGTTATTTTTAATTTTCCATGTCAATATCTATATTTAAACAAAAAACATAAAATTCAGCAGTTTTCACCTGGCCACTAAGCCTAATAATAGACACCACTTTCTGGTCTGTACAGATCACTTTACTGCAGTTACTAGGTTATCTGTCATTCTAATCCTGCCTGTAATTATATCATCTCTGTGTATAGATAACACAAGATCCTCCATTCACAATAGGTGATTGTCGGAGCTTATCTATTCTATCCTTGTACAATGACCTCTGCACAGGTCACAGAACATGCCTAGAAAATTCTCCCATATAAGTCAGTAAGGTCCTCTCCTGTCCTTTGTGTCTATGGCCCATGTGGCTGCCATAAAGCAATTTGCTTAATTATTTCTAAATGCTGTTAAGAATATCTCAGGCAAGATTAGAAAAAAAGGATCTGTGTCACCATCTTGTTTTATCTGGCAGAAAAAAAGGTCACACATTACCTTTAAGGTATCTTCCCCAGTGGAAGGGTACGGGTGCAACAGGATCTAGTAGCTACATTCCTGCAAAGGTATGCCATATTTCTGTTTGTTTATCTGTATATCAACCTATGCATGTCCCTAGATTTAACTCTTCTCTGCCACTGCTAGTTCCTCATGTTGACCCTGATCTTGTCTTGTCTCAGACTACAGTTTTGCCTGATCTCTCATTGCTTTGCATCAGTGTGTCACGGTGGGGAGTGGGGGAAACCGTATAATGGGAACTGTTACTAGGCCAGACTACAGTGAAGGGAGCAGGCCACAACCTAAAGCCGCCCTAATCCTGACCCTGATCTCCTGACCGCATGAGCAAACCCTGAAGGTGGGAGGGCTCATGCACTGGAACCTGGATCCGCTGACCCTGATGGTCCCTGGCATAGGGGTCAGGAATTGGAGACAACCGGTTCCTCAGGGACTCAGACAAACCGGAGTCTCCAGCTGCCTAATAACAGGTGAAATGGAAAAGACCATATGCAGCGACTGGATCGGCAGGTAAGAACACCGGAAAACTCACTTACCTGCCGCTACCACCATGACTGGAATCCGTGCATACGAACCGGAGCCCACACACCGAACAGGGCACAACACAAACAACGCATATAGGAAACCAGCATACCAGTTACTGCCTGGGCCCCCGAAGTAGCAAGGTGAACGGCAGCCCCAGGCAGCTCTGCATATAGGCTTATGGTTCACCCCTCCAGGAAACCAGCCCCCTCACTGAGGTAAAACATACAACAGGGGAAATGTCTAGCAGACATGATGGAAACAACATAAACAGACCAGACAGTCCCAACACACTAGACATAAATAAACCCAGGACAAAACCCAGACCAAACAACAAAGGGTAGAATGGGAAGGAGACACTGGGAAGACCTTGATGACCACAAGGCTGTCCCTCACTGGACAGATAGTAAAGCCAGGAGCAGTGAACTACCAGCAAAGTGAACTACCAGTGAACTCCAAGCCTGGAGGAACACTGAGCTACAGGCATCCAGCAGAAGCTAAATAGCCCAAAGCGACCACACACACACACCAAGAACACACATTAACCCCAGGTTAACCAAACACAAGGAAGAAGCAACTGAAGGCGAATTGCACACACAAGCAAAAGGCAAAAGGTTGCAGCAGAAAACAGCATGCATGGCAAGCAAGTCACGGCGCACACAGCAAAACCTGTGACACTGCCACAACAAGAGTGGCAACAGTGTCACGGCGTACACCATAGGCCGTGAAACAGTGTTTCTTGACACCAGTGGCTCAGGTTCCCTTGAAGTAGAGTCCAAATACTGTACAGGGGTTAAAGCAGGCATCCTCAAACTGCGGCCCTCCAGCTGTTGCAAAACTACAACTCCCAGCATGCTCGAACAGCCTACAGGTATCAGACTACAGCAGGGCATTGTGGGAGTTGTAGTTTTACAACAGCTGGAGGGCCGCAGTTTGAGGATGCCTGGGTTAAAGGGTACTGCCAGGATAACTCCCTTGTTCAGTGGCACAGCAGATCTGCTTTCGTAACACCTGCCTTGTCCATCATGTTTCAAACTGTACCGCCACTACTACTACTGGCTCCTAAACAGCTGCACATCTCCTGCCTTGGTCATCATGTTCCATATTGTGCTTCTGTCGCTACTACTGGTCCAACAGAGCCGCACATCTCTTGTTTTGAAGCCGATCCTGCACAGTATAACAAACCTGAAACTGTTCCCAAAAATAGAGATACTTTTGTAAATCATTGCTTTTTCACTTTCCAGAAGGATATAAGGATATATATTTTCTTTAAAATAACACCAAACCTGGTGCACCTCCCCAAAAAGGCATACATTTTGGATTGTGCGTTAAAAAGCCATTGCTTGTTAAGATAGCATGTGTTTCTAAGATCATGTGTGTAGAAGCACTAGCAGGTATCTTCCGCCAAAAGGGATAATATTTGGATAGTTTTTAATTTTAGAAAGCATAAAAATTCGCACAGTACAGGGTGTTTTTAAACAGGCTGTTTGTTACTGCAGGCTGCCATCCATTTATACATAGCCATGCAGTGTATTCAGAAAGTCTTCAGACCTTTTCACTTTTTTCATATTTTATTATGTTTTGGCCTTGTGCTAAAATAAAAAAATCTATTTAACCCCATCATTCTGCATTCAGTACCCCATAATGGGAAAGCAGTTAAAAAACAGAATGTTTGAAATCTTTGCAAAAAGGAAAAACTATAATATTTTATTCACTTAAGAGTTCTGACCCTTTACTCAGTACTTAGTTGAAACACTTTTGGCAGTGAGTAGTCTCCAGACTTTTTGGGTATGATGCCACAAGGTTGGCACACCAGGATTTAGGGATGTTCTGACATTCTTCTCTGCAGATCCTCTCAAGTTCTGTCAAGTTGGATGGAGACCATCGGTGGAGAAGGTTCGATTGGGTTCAAGTCAAGGTTCTTGCTGGGTCATTCAAGGACATTCACAGAGTTATCCCTTAGACAGTCCTGAGTTGTCTTAGATATGTGATTAGGGTCATTGTCTTATTGGAAGGTAAACCTTCATCCCAGTCTCTGAGGTCAAAAGCATACTGGATCAGGTTTTTCTGAAGAGTATCTCTGTATTTTGCTCCATTCAGCTTTCCCTCAACCCCGACCATTCTCCATGTACCAGCTGCTGAAAAAAAAACATACAACATATTGCTGCCACCATCATGCTTAACTGTAAGGATGGTATTGGGAAGTGCCTGGTATTTTCCAGACATGATGCTTAGAATTGAGGCCAAAAGTTCCATTTCAATTCATCAGACCAGAGAATCTTGTTTCTCACAGTCTGAGAGTCCTTAAGGTGCTTTTTTGCAAACTTGCATATGTCTTTTACTGAGGAGAGGCCCCATTCTGGCCACTCTGCCATTAAGTCTAGATTGGTGGAATGCCACAGTGATGGTTGACCTTCTGGAAGTTTCTCCCATCTGCACACAGGAATTTTAAATCTCAACCAGAGTTCATAGTCACCTCTCTTACCAAGGTAATTTTCTTCCAATTATTTAGTTTTGTGTGGAAGCCAGATCTAGGACGAGTCCTGGTTGTTCCAAACTTTTCTTATTTAAGAATTATGGAGGCTACTGTGCTCCTGGGGACTTTCAGTGGAGAAAAAAAAATATGTACCCTTCTCCAGATATGTGCCTTCACACAATCATGTCTCTGGGTTCTCCATGCAATTCTTTCCTCCTCATGGCTTGATTTTTGCTTTGATATGTATTGTGAGCTGTCAGACCTTATATAAACAGGGAGGTGTCTGTCCACATCATGTCCAATTTACTGAATTTACCACAGACGGACTCCAATCAAGGTGTAGAAAGATGATCAAGAGAAAAGGGAGGCTCCCCAGGGTATACACAACTTTTCAGGGCAATCTGAGAACTTTAATTTTACATAGTAACATAGTATATAAGGCCGAAAAAAGACATTTGTCCATCCAGTTCGGCCTGTTATCCTGCAAGTTGATCCAGAGGAAGGCAAAAAAAAAATGTGAGGTACAAGCCAATTTACCCCACTTAAAAAAATCCTTTCCGACTCTAATCAGGCAATCAGAATAACTCCCTGGATCAACAACCCCTCTCTAGTAGCTATAGCCTGTAATATTATTGCACTCCAGAAATACATCCAGGCCCCTTTTGAATTATTTTATTGTACTCACCATCACCACCTCCTCAGGCAGAGAGTTCCATAGTCTCACTGCTCTTACCGTAAAGAATCATTTTCTATGTTTGTGTACAAACCTTCTTTCCTCCAGACGCAGAGGGTGTCCCCTCGTCACAGTCCTGGGGATAAATAGATGATGGGAGAGATCTCTGTACTGACCCCTGATATATTTATACATAGTAATTCGATCTCCCCTCAGTCGTCTTTTTTCTAAAGTGAATAACCCTAATGTTGATAATATTTCAGGGTACTGTAGTCTATCCATTCCAGTTATTACTTTAGTTGTCCTCCTCTGATCCCTCTTCAGCTCTGCTATGTCTGCATTGTTCACAGGAGCCCAGAACTGTACACAGTACTCCATGTGTGGCCTGACTAGTGATTTGTAAAGTGGTAGGACTATGTTCTCATCACGGGCATATATGCCCCTTTTGATGCAACCCATTATCTTATTGGCCTTGGCAGCACCTGCCTGACACTGGTTTTTACTGCTTATTAAAATTCATAGGTCCTTTTCCAAGTCAGTATTACCCAGTGCTTTACCATTTAGTATGTACGGGTGATTTGCATTATTCTTTCCTCTTTAGGTAGAATATATTCGGACCTAATCAAATCTGACTCGTGAATCAATACTGAAGCGAAGTTGAGGAAATTTCAGAAATCCTATTATGTTATAGTAGTACTTGTGTTTATGTATTCCATTTTATGGAAGCTTTCAAATTTTATTTATGATGCAGAAGTATGTTTCGCATACGTGACCTTGACATTCTTTTTCTTTTCATGCTTAGAAGGATTATTATTATCAATCAATAAATCATCTAAGTCTCATAAATAATAATTTTAAGTGTTTCTGTGACAAAGGAAAACAAGTAACATGAACATGACATTTTTGTAATTGAGCTTATTAGAGAACATCAATAACACAAAACGAGGTTTATTTTGCAAGTATTTTCCTATCTCAGATATATCGGAATGGCTCACCCTCCAAGTTGTAATGAAAAAGGGTGCACCCCCTAAAAAGGTTACCCCAAACCTTAGAAGGAGATAATATGAACAATAGGATAAGAGGGGCACACTTACATCTAATTCACATCGACCACTAGACAGTAATATATTATTGAGTTAAAATTTATTAAATATACATATGGTACCTAATAAGTCTAAAATACATAAAGAAATACCAATACAGATAAAGTGCGGTCGTGCTAAGGGTTAATAACGTCATGCACTAAGTTCTTAGTGGTTAAATGTCTCTAGTGGAAATGCTGAGATTCAATATAGTGGATAAGAATGCAGTCACTATATTGGTCCGCGGTATGCGATTCTTCCAAGAGAGAAAAAAATGGATGCGTTAATCTTTCGATATAGGAGAAAATGTATTATCCTTTGCGCATGATTGCATACATTCCTTTTCGGAATAATAGCTTTGTTTCACAGTTGTAGCTCCGCTAGTACACTGTGATACAGTATAGCAAGTACTCACTGTTTGTAGAGGCGGTGAAGTGTTCAGATCGTTGAGCTTAGCGTGGCGTCCCACGTGTTGTCAGCGCAGATGATTGTACCTCCAATCTACTTTATCGTGAGTTGTAAACTTGCACAAAAAAGAAACAGTCCGTTTGATAAGCTAGGGTCAGTATGAATTTGGCCCTACTTGAAATTTGCCATTGCTTTGTATCTTTTTTACACGGCAGGACTTTCGTTTCTTTACGGATTAGTTGCAAATTCGATTAAGATGCGCAAATGATGTTGCGGTTTCCTTCTTTCTGTTGGGACTTGTCTACACCATACGCATTTCGGAGTTAACACGACTCCTTCCTCAGTGGTCAAGTCTCATCTGTTGTTTGCCTCTTTATATAGGGCTACATCCATTACCCATTTAGAGCTATTGCATCATTTAATGAAACACCTGGGAGCTGACGTCCAGCATAGCTGATCATTTAACCTCTTAGTCACAGTATTGCAAAAATATATGTGCATAGTATAAAACTAGACAATAATAGTAGTGGTTCCTAAATATACCATTTTTGCAGAACCTTTATGAACATAAGATAAAGATAACCAAATAGTAATTTTGTATATATAATATTACCTCTTATATATTTAAACAACTATAATTTTAAACCATTGTGTTTTAAAACCACTCTAATCATACATTTATATTATAAAATCCTCAATATATATATAAAATATATCTAAAAGCAAAAAGTATATATCTAAATGTTCAACTGCTGTTTATTCATTTACATTTATTTTGTTGCAATTTTCAAATGCGGTTCTTACTGCGATTTTCAGATGCCATAATTTTTATAATCGCCATTTCCACATTCTTTAAATGCAATAAAATATGCTCCTAAAATATTTATACATCCTTCCCATAGCATTTTATATATCTGGCAAGGTAATACCGTATATTATAGCCATGTATATACCGTATCTTTCGCCCTATAAGACGCACCGGCCCATAAGACGCACCTAGGTTTTTGGGGAGGAAAATAAGAAAATAAAATATTTTTAACCAAAAGGTGTGCTGTGTGTTTGGTGGGTTTGGAACGAATAGTGGTCTCTGGATGGCACTATTACTGGGGATCTGTGGATGGCTGACACTTATGTGGGGTATCTGTGGATGACTGACACTGTTATGTGGGGGATCTGTGGATGACGGACACTGTTATGGGGGATCTGTGGATGACGGACAATGTTATGGGGGGATCTGTGGATGACGGACACTGTTATGGGGGGGATCTGTGGATGACGGACACTGTTATGGGGGGATCTGTGGATGACTGACACTGTTATGGGGGGATCTGTGGATGACTGACACTGTTATGGGGGGATCTGTGAATGACTGACACTGTTATGGGGGGATCTGTGGATGACTGACACTGTTATGGGGGATCTTTGGATGACTGACACTGTTATGGGGGGGATCTGTGGATGACTGACACTGTTATGGGGGGATCTGTGGATGACACACTGTTATGGGGGGGATCTGTGGATGACGGACACTGTTATGGGGGGGATCTGTGGATGATGGACACTGTTATGGGGGGCATCTGTGGCTTGCACTATTACAGGGGGATCTGTGGATGGCACTGTTATGGGCTGGGGGGGATCTGTGGGTGGCACTGTTATATATGTGCCATCCACAGACCCCCCAGCCCATTACAGTGCCATCCACAGACCCCCTCCCAGCCCATAACTGTGCCATCCACAGATCGCCCCCGCCGCCAGTATACTAATATAGGATGTCATATTCAATTAATACTTATTAAACATGCCCCCTCAGTCCTATTACTACCTTACATCCTAATCGCTAGTGTAGAATACAGGCAGGCAGGACGGGCGGCCGGCGCGTCTCTTACTGACGTCACTTGCCTGCGCCGCCTGCTTCATTCATAAAGTAGGCGGCGCAGGCACGTGACAAGAGTTACGCTGCCGCCCGGCCTGAATTCTACTGCCGCGATTAGGATGTAAGGTAGTAATAGGACTAAGGGGCAAGTTTAATAAGCATTACTTGAAAATTACATCTTATTTTAGTATACTGGAGCGGCGGGGCGGTGCTATACTACACTGACTGCACCGCCTCGCCGCTATTGCCAGCCCCCAGATCCTCCTCCCAGTCCCTCCCCGAGTCCCCGCTCACTCTACATCGCAGCTTGCGATGTAAAACTGCAAGCATTCGCCCCATAAGACGCAGGGGCATTTCTCCCCCATTTTGGGGAAAGAAAAAGTGCGTCTTATGGGGCGAAAAATACGGTATATGTGGAGGCTTATAATTAAAAAGCTGGACCTGTCTAATTGGAACGTAGGGTTAATAGTATTTCGTTCTCCCTAGGTAAGTTGTGTGTTGGTTGGTTGATAATTTGTTGTTTCCACAAAGTGTGGACACATGGGTCTCTATAATTATGCATATGTCTGCTTCCAGACCATGCGTTCTTGAGACGATCTCAAAGTATATGTACCAACCAGTCAAACCAATTTGTTTAAATCGTACCTTACTATACACTACGTGCAGAATTATTAGGCAAATGAGTATTTTGACCACATCATCCTCTTTATGCATGTTGTCTTACTCCAAGCTGTATAGGCTCGAAAGCCTACTACCAATTAAGCATATTAGGTGATGTGCATCTCTGTAATGAGAAGGGGTGTGGTCTAATGACATCAACACCCTATATCAGGTGTGCATAATTATTAGGCAACTTCCTTTCCTTTGGCAAAATGGGTCAAAAGAAGGACTTGACAGGCTCAGAAAAGTCAAAAATAGTGAGATATCTTTACAGAGGGATGCAGCACTCTTAAAATTGCTAAGCTTCTGAAGCGTGATCATCGAACAATCAAGCGTTTCATTCAAAATAGTCAACAGGGTCGCAAGAAGCGTGTGGAAAAACCAAGGCGCAAAATAACTGCCCATGAACTGAGAAAAGTCAAGCATGCAGCTGCCAAGATGCCACTTGCCACCAGTTTGGCCATATTTCAGAGCTGCAACATCACTGGAGTGCCCAAAAGCACAAGGTGTGCAATACTCAGAGACATGGCCAAGGTAAGAAAGGCTGAAAGACGACCACCACTGAACAAGACACACAAGCTAAAATGTCAAGACTGGGCCAAGAAATATCTCAAGACTGATTTTTCTAAGGTTTTATGGACTGATGAAATGAGAGTGAGTCTTGATGGGCCAGATGGCTGGATTGGTAAAGGGCAGAGAGCTCCAGTCCGACTCAGACGCCAGCAAGGTGGAGGTGGAGTACTGGTTTGGGCTGGTATCATCAAAGATGAGCTTGTGGGGCCTTTTTGGGTTGAGGATGGAGTCAAGCTCAACTCCCAGTCCTACTGCCAGTTTCTGGAAGACACCTTCTTCAAGCAGTGGTACAGGAAGAAGTCTGCAAGGTAAGAAAAACATGATTTTCATGCAGGACAATGCTCCATCACACGCGTCCAAGTACTCCACAACGTGGCTGGCAAGAAAGGGTATAAAAGAAGAAAATCTAATGACATGGCCTCCTTGTTCACCTGATCGGAACCCCATTGAGAACCTGTGGTCCATCATCAAATGTGAGATTTACAAGGAGGGAAAACAGTACACCTCTCTGAACAGTGTCTGGGAGGCTGTGGTTGCTGCTGCACGCAATGTTGATGGTGAACAGATCAAAACACTGACAGAATCCATGGATGGCAGGCTTTTGAGTGTCCTTGCAAAGAAAGGTGGCTATATTGGTCACTGATTTGTTTTTGTTTTGTTTTTGAATGTCAGAAATGTATATTTGTGAATGTTGAGATGTTATATTGGTTTCACTGGTAAAAATAAATAATTGAAATGGGTATATATTTGTTTTTTGTTAAGTTGCCTAATAATTATGCACAGTAATAGTCACCTGCACACACAGATATCCCCCTAAAATAGCTAAAACTAAAAACAAACTAAAAACTACTTCCAAAAATATTCAGCTTTGATATTAATGAGTTTTTCGGGTTCATTGAGAACATGGTTGTTGTTCAATAATAAAATTAATTCTCAAAAATACAACTTGTCTAATAATTCTGCACTCCCTGTATACATAGATGTTTTTAAATTCTAATATCAACAGATATATGTGTTCTCCTGCAATTTTTATTTAGTTTGGAAAGATCTTGATCCATATTATTATATAGGGAGCCTTTAAATAATAAAGATGTGTGAGCACATAGCTAGTGCATAACTGACAGATAGTTTTTTTATACTTCCATAAATAGTCATTAGTAAAAGGCTTTTTAAAAAAAAAAATATTTTTAGTTTTGTTTAAAACATATAAATACATAAAAAATATAAATGTATAAAAAATGATAAAAATTATTTATTTCTTTTCTTTCTTTTAGGAGATGTTTTGTCTACAGCAATTTAAGGTGTACTTTTGGTGAGTATTATATAGGGTCCACTCGATCTTTTGAGTTATGGCAGTGAGAGACAAAAATTGTTTTCAATTGTCCTCTTTTTTAAAAAAAACGAATACCTCCATCTCTGCATTTAATCCTTGTGGGAGGAGGGAATTGAACTAAAAAATCTTTCTAGAGTCCATCCTAGACATTTTTCCTATATGGTCCCCTCCTCTCCACTGTACGTTTACCTTTTCTAGGGCCACAAAGCTCGTCCCTCTTGGGTCCTGATTATGTAAAAACCTGACATACCTATCCATTTTTTGATGGTTGGTATTTTTAAGGTTTTGTTGTTGATTGTAGGAGCAACTAATAGGCCCAAATTTGGTGCCTTAGTGAATATGATGTGAGGTTTATTGGGCAATATGTGTCCTATTGTTCTATCTTTAATGATGTGGTGCCAATGTTAATTAATTATATGTTTAATCTTTTTGTATTGTGAATTGAATGGCAATATTATTCTGACAATTTCTTGTGTTGTAGACTTTGGAATTTCAATTTTTTCTGAGAAAAATGTGTTTCGATCCAATTTACGTACTGTATCTAACGAGGATTCTAATAGATCTAATGGATATTTTTTCTCTAAAAATTGATCCTTTAAAATGGCTGCTTCTTCTTCAAATGTGTCTTGTTTTGAGCAATTTCTTTTAATACGTCTGAATTGTCCTGACGGTATGTTTAAAAGCCATTGCGGCAGATGGCAACTACTATATAATATGTGACTGTTCTTTGATGTCGGTTTATGATAAGTGCTGCATACCAATTTTTGATCTTCTATATTAATTTGTAGATCTAAGAATTCGATAGAGGACATGCTTGTGGTCGCTGAGAACCGTAAGTTCAATAAATTATCATTAATGTCTTCCAAAAAAGAATCCAGTGATTTTTGGTCTTTATTCCATATAACAGCACGTCATCTATGTAACGGTCCCAGAGCACTAGGTCTGTCCCCAGCCTTGGGGCGATGACGTCTTGCTCCCACTGGGCCATAAACAAGTTGGCATAGCTGGGGGCAAACCTGGTGCCCATGGCCGTGCCCTGTGTTTGCACATAGAAATCTGTGTCAAACAGAAAATAATTGTGGTCTAATATAAATCTTACCGTCTCAGCCAAAAATTCTATTTGTTCAATAGGTAATTGGCCATCTTTAAATAATTGTTCTCTCATAGCGTAGATCCCATGATCATGATGGATTACCGTATATAGAGACTGTACGTCCAGTGTTCCTATAATCCAGTTTGAATCCCATTTTATTTTTTCCATCTTTTTTATTACCTGAGTTGTATCCTTATTGTAGGATCTGATCTTTTTCACCACCGGTTGTAGTAGTCTGTCGACATATTGCAACAGATTAACGGTTAGTGAATTGATTCCCGATATGATGGGTCGTCCTGGTGGGTCTGTCTGATTTTTGTGTAGTTTTGGGATGCAATAGAACACCGGCAGTCTTTGTTCAGTATTTAATATATATTTGTGTTCATCTTCTGTTAAAATTTTTTGTTGCAATCCTTTATTACATAAATTACTTAATTTTACATAATATTCCTTTGTGGGGTCTGATTTTAATTTTCTATATGTCTTGACATCAGACAATTGTCTCCTACATTCCTGATTATAATTATCTGTATTTAAAATTACAATAGCTCCGCCTTTGTCCGCGGGGCGTATTACTATATTATTATGCTTTTGTAATTGTTTTATTGCGTTAATTTCTTGTTGTGATAGATTGTTATTTCTCGCATTTTTGGTTATTTTTATTTTTCTTATGTCACATTCTACTGACTGTCTAAAAGTGGCCATCTCATGGCTAATTTCCTGCCTAGGGTATTTTTTCAATTTGTTTTTCAAATTAGTATGTGTATATGTTTGCTTGACAAATATTGATGTTCCTGTATTAATGGGATTTTTCATGTGATATTTTTTCAAACATAATTTACGAATACATTTTTCAACTCCTATATAGGTGTCAAATTTATTTAATTGAATAGTTGGCGCAAATTTGAGTCCTTTGTTTAGTAAATCTATTTGAGGTTTTGTGAGGGGTGTGGAACTTAAATTTACAATAGAATTGCTAGTGTCCATTAGTGTTGAATCTGTCTGTCCTAATTTCTTCCTCTTTTTTTTTCCCCCTGCGTAATTTTTTCTTCTTCCCTCGTGTGTTGGAGGTCTGTGTTGGTGTTGTTGGGCATAGTGTTGTTCCTTGTACTGCATGTGTTCCCGTGATTGTGTTTCGTAGTGGTGTTGTGATCTGTGATTGTCCTCCTGACTGTTGTGCCGATATCTCAAATTGTATTGGTGTTGATGTTTGTTTGGGGATTTCATCCGTGTTCTTTGTGGTTGGGGTGAGTGACGTCTGGGTCGTGCTCTGTGATGGGGTGGGGTTAAATCTAAAAAATGGTTCTCACTAAAAATTTCATATCTGTTCGTTGTGGGTATAGTGTAATTATTTTCTATATCTACATGTGTGTCTTTTATTTCACTTGGTTTTTGTGTTTTTAGTTGTTTGTGATTCTTCTCTTCTATTTGTGGATTTTTGAACTTATTGTCGGACTTTTGTATATTATATGCTTTCTTTGTTTTTTTCATAATAATATCATGCTCTAGTTTATCTAAATTCTTGCACAATCGCTCTTGTAAGAATGTAAATTCATCATTCTTTGGCAACTTATCAATCACAATTTTCATCTGTTCTATTTGTTGTGTGATACATTCAAGTATGCCTTGTCTCCTTTTCACGATCATCTCCATTAGTACAATGGATTGTGCTCATAGAAAGGAGTTCCATTCTCGTTCAGTCAGTAGAATGTGACATAAGAAAAAGAAAAATAACCAAAAATGCAAGAAATAACAATCTATCACAACAAGAAATTAACGCAATAAAACAACTACAAAAGGATAATAATATAGTAATACGCCCCGCTGACAAAGGCGGAGCTATTGTAATTTTAAATACAGATAATTATAATCAGGAATGTAGGAGACAATTGTCTGATGTCAAGACATATAGAACATTAAAATCAGACCCCACAAAGGAATATTATGTAAAATTAAGTAATTTATGTAATAAAGGATTGCAACAAAAAATGTTAACAGAAGATGAACACAAATATATATTAAATACTGAACAAAGACTGCCGGTGTTCTATTGCATCCCAAAACTACACAAAAATCAGACAGACCCACCAGGACGACCCATCATATCGGGAATCAATTCACTAACCGTTAATCTGTCGCAATATGTCGACAGACTACTACAACCGGTGGTTAAAAAGGTCAGATCCTACATTAAGGATACAACTCAGGTAATAAAAAAGATAGAAAAAATAAAATGGGATTCAAACTGGATTATAGGAACACTGGACGTACAGTCCCTATATATGGTAATCCATCATGATCATGGGATCTACGCTATGAGAGAACAATTATTTAAAGATGGCCAATTACCTATTGAACAAATAGAATTTTTGGCTGAGACGGTAAGATTTATATTAGACCACAATTATTTTCTGTTTGACACAGATTTCTATGTGCAAACACAGGGCACGGCCATGGGCACCAGGTTTGCCCCCAGCTATGCCAACTTGTTTATGGCCCAGTGGGAGCAAGACATCATCGCCCCAAGGCTGGGGACAGACCTGGTGCTCTGGGACCGTTACATAGATGACGTGCTGTTTATATGGAATAAAGACCAAAAATCACTGGATTCTTTTTTGGAAGACATTAATAATAATTTATTGAACTTACGGTTCTCAGCGACCACAAGCATGTCCTCTATCGAATTCTTAGATCTACAAATTAATATAGAAGATCAAAAATTGGTATGCAGCACTTATCATAAACCGACATCAAAGAACAGTCACATATTATATAGTAGTTGCCATCTGCCGCAATGGCTTTTAAACATACCGTCAGGACAATTCAGACGTATTAAAAGAAATTGTTCAAAACAAGACACATTTGAAGAAGAAGCAGCCATTTTAAAGGATCAATTTTTAGAGAAAAAATATCCATTAGATCTATTAGAATGCTCGTTAGATACAGTACGTAAATTGGATCGAAACACATTTTTCTCAGAAAAAATTGAAATTCCAAAGTCTACAACACAAGAAATTGCCAGAATAATATTGCCATTCAATTCACAATACAAAAAGATTAAACATATAATTAATAAACATTGGCACCACATCATTAAAGATAGAACACATATTTCCCAATAAACCTCACATCATATTCACTAAGGCACCAAATTTGGGCCTATTAGTTGCTCCTACAATCAACAACAAAACCTTAAAAATACCAACCATCCAAAATTGGATAGGTATGTCAGGTTTTTATAGATGTGGGTCCTGTATGGGATGCAAATTTACTACATTCCCTAAAAAAACAAGTGAAGTGAAATCAACCAGCAAAAATTATATACATAAAATTAGGGAATTCTTGACATGCAACACAGAAAGCGTAATATACATTATACAGTGCCCATGCAGAAAACAATACGTGGGCAGAACTAAAAGAACCTTGGAAAAACGCATAGCTGAGCATATCACAAACATCAAAAAAGGATATGACAAGCATGCCCTGTCACTCCACTTTAAAACAGCACATAATCAGGACCCAAGAGGGATGAGCTTTGTGGCCCTAGAAAAGGTAAACGTACAGTGGAGATTGGGGACCGTATAGGAAAAATGAGGTATTCGGTTTTTTGTAAAAAGAGGACAATTGAGAACAATTTTTGTCTCTCACTGCCATAACTCAAAAGATCAAGTGGACCCTATATAATACTCACCAAAAGTACATCTTAAATTGCTGTAGACGAAACATCTCCTAAAAGAAAGAAAATAAATAAATAATTTTTATCATTTTTTATACATTTATATTTTTTATGTATTTATATGTTTTAAACAAAACTAAAAATATATTTTAAAAAAAAAGCCTTTTACTAATGACTATTTATGGAAGTATAAAAAACTATCTGTCAGTTATGCACTAACTATGTGCTCACACATCTTTATTATTTAAAGGCTCCCTATATAATATGGATCAAGATCTTTCTAAACTAAATAAAAATTGCAGGAGAAGCCATATATATGTTGATATTAGAATTTAAAAACATCTATGTATATAGTAAGGTACGATTTAAACAAATTGGTTTGACTGGTTGGTACATATACTTTGAGATCGTCTCAAAAACGCATGGTCTGGAAGCAGACATACTCATAATTATAGAGACCCATGTGTCCACACTTCGTGGAAACAACCAATTATCAACCAGCCAACACACAACTTACCTAGGGAGAACGAAATACTATTAACCCTACGTTCCAATTAGACAGGTCCAGCTTTTTAATTATAAGCCTCCACATATACAAACCGGATTCCAAAAAAGTTGGGACACTAAACAAATTGTGAATAAAAACTGAATGCAATGATGTGGAGATGGCAAATGTCAATATTTTATTTGTAATAGAACGTAGATGACAGATCAAACGTTTAATCCGAGTAAATGTATCATTTTAAAGGAAAAATACATTGATTAAAATTTTCACGGTGTCAACAAATCCCCAAAAAGTTGGGACAAGTAGCAATAAGAGGCTGGAAAAAGTAAATTTGAGCATAACGAAGAGCTGGAAGACCAATTAACACTAGTTAGGTCAATTGGCAACATGATTGGGTATAAAAAGAGCTTCTCAGAGTGGCAGTGTCTCTCAGAAGCCAAGATGGGTAGAGGATCACCAAGTCCCTCAATGTTGCGCAGAAAGATAGCGGAGCAATATCAGAAAGGTGTTACCCAGCGAAAAATTGCAAAGACTTTGCATCTATCATCATCAAATGTGCATAAAATCATCCGAAGATTCAGAGAATCTGGAACAATCTCTGTGCGTAAGGGTCAAGGCCGTAAAACCTCCCATCCAGACGTCATCTCTTTCAGGGAAGACCCTGCATTTTTCAACAAGATAATGCCAGACCACATTCTGCATCAATCACAACATCATGGCATGCGTAGGAGAAGGATCCGGGTACTGAAATGGCCAGTCTGCAGTCCAGATCTTTCACCTATAGAGAACATTTGGCGCATCATAAAGAGGAAGGTGCAACAAAGAAGGCCCAAGACGATTGAACAGTTAGAGGCCTGTATTGGACAAGAATGGGAGAGCATTCCTATTTCTAAACTTGAGAAACTGGTCTCCTCGGTCCCCAGACGTCTGTTGAGTGTTGTAAGAAGAAGGGGAGATGCCACACAGTGGTGAAAATGGCCTTGTCCCAACTTTTTGGGGATTTGTTGACACCATGAAATTCTGATTCAACATATTTTTCCCTTAAAATGGTACATTTTCTCAGTTTAAACTTTTGTTCCGTGATTTATGTTCTATTTTGAATAAAATATTAGAAGTTGGCACCTCCACATCATTGCATTCAGTTTTTATTCACGATTTGTATAGTGTCCCAACTTTTTTGGAATCCGGTTTGTATATACATGGCTATAATATACGGTATTACCTTGCCAGATATATAAAATGCTATGGGAAGGATGTATAAATATTTTAGGAGCATATTTTATTGCATTTAAAGAATGTGGAAATGGCGATTATAAAAATTATGGCATCTGAAAATCACAAATAAATTTAAAGACTCCAGTCAAGTTTTATGTGAAGTGCAATTTTGTTTATTTAGCAAACAGTGGATGTTGCTACGGCAAAGTAAATGGTGACGTTTCGGCACATCCGTGCCTTCATCAGACTGTAGCAAAAAGAGGAGATAAATCAATAAATAAACGTACAGTGAATATATCAGGTATTTACATCAGCATACATGATAGCGACTGTATTTTTTCAAAGTATTTGTTTCTCTCAGTTTTACAAACACGTAATTGTAGAGATAGGAATAATAATTTACTTGGGAATGATAAGCAAATCAAGAGAGTCAAAAAACAAGTAAAAAAGTAAAAAAGAAAAAGAAAAAAGAAAAGAAAATATATGAAAGGGTTCTGCTGTTGCAGTTCAAGGCCATAAACCAGGTCAATATTGGCAAGGACACAGTCATTGGCAGTCATCCTCCTATAGGAGAGCAGTCATATCTGGAGTGTATTAAGTAAATACGGAAATCACAATGTAAATTACTATTAAGACCCCAAGTGACAGTGTTTGCATCAATCTATTGCGAAATGGAGGATTCAAATAATTAAACAAAGGTTGCTGGTGGATTCTATTTATCACTATGTGCCAGCAGGTGGATACAGAGAATAGTGGTCCAGATACTCAGGAGAGACTTACCCAGTGCCGCTTGTGGTGCAGAAGATCTCAGGTGCAGACGTAGGTGTGGACGCAGTAACACGGAAAACGTGCGGTTATACCGCTGAAGAGAGGAGGCGCCATGTCTGGGGTCATTTGTGTGGGGATTTAAATACCCGCACGCCTTCCCGCTATTTTCCGCAACTCCCGAACCGGAAGTCGCTATCATGTATGCTGATGTAAATACCTGATATATTCACTGTACGTTTATTTATTGATTTATCTCCTCTTTTTGCTACAGTCTGATGAAGGCACGGATGTGCCGAAACGTCACCATTTACTTTGCCGTAGCAACATCCACTGTTTGCTAAATAAACAAAATTGCACTTCGCATAAAACTTGACTGGAGTCTTTGAATTTATTAGTGACAGGGGTGGGAACCCTACTCCAGTAGAAAAATCCACCGTGCTACAAGGGCTCTGCTTGTAATTGATAAATCCCTAACCTGGTGAAGCACCGTGGCAGAAACATGACAAGCGACACGCTTTCATACCAAGATGACGAAATCAGCTCCATCTTATCAAAGGTCACCCTAACAAGTGATTTTTTACAAACACCAAGCTCCGAGTTCAAGGCTAGAGACTTGGAAAGAGAATCTAGAAAACTCCTGAGCTTTGAACTGCATAGCGTAACCATGGCCAAATACCTCAAAGTTAAACGCATACCACGTGGCCTGAGGATACGGACAAGACCGACCTTCTTTAAGGACAACCGGGACTACTGTTCCAAATTTGAACAAATATTGAACAAATGTTCTTTTGCCATAATGACTTTAACTCTATCCTTTCTACAACAAGCCATCCTAGACACAAAAGAATTGATCAAAAGTACGGAGGAACAACTCCAAGCAATACTATCACAAGAGGACTACGACAAACTTTTGGAAAAGTTGAGATCACATCTGGCAACCCAAAGGAAAGAGATCGAGGACACAAAAAGGAATAAATTCCGTAGAGATACCGAAGACTACCGTCTCAGTAGAGTCTATCGATGGCCCGATACACCTTCCACAAATACCAGATGGAGATCTTCTTCAACAGACTCCTCCAACTCAGGATCCAACCGAGACCCAAGCTACCGATCTAGACAAATGGATGCCCGACCTCCTAGGACCCAAAGAAGACCCAACAGAGGAACGTATCCACAAGGACAACAACCGACTACAGTAACCACGAGATCTCAGGTAAGGACGCAGTCATTGGTAGTTAACATATCCTCCCAATCACTCAGCCCAGCAGACATGACATTGTTAGAAAAAGGTCTATCCTTCTGTCCTTCCCACATACTAAACACCTTCCAACTAGAATTAGACCTTCATAGATTTTTCAGGCGTATCAGATTGACAACCCATTTCAGCACCATTAAAGAGAAACTCACTCCCCAAAGCCCCACAACTCTCATCTCAGTAAGAGACCTATCATTATGAAATAAAAGTACCTACATGCCTCCAAAAACCCAACCACCAGTAGAAACTTTTATATCATTGGTTCAAAAGGACATGTCTTCCTTCAGAAAAAGTATAGAAAAACATGAACTGAAATTTACAAGCAACCTCACTCAGATTGACAAACAGGCAATAAAAAATCTATCAAAACAAAAAAACTTGATCTTTAAACCAGCCGATAAAGGCGGCGCCCTAGTCATAATGGACAAAGACCATTATATAGCGGAAATTCAGAGACAGCTTAACGATGAAAACATTTATGAGAAACTTACTCACAATCCTACTGCAGATATAGCCCGCAAAATCGAGGACACTCTCACCCTATACATTGATAAGGGCACCATAGACCAAGAGACAGCCAATTTCCTGATTAATAGACATCCAATCACCCCAGTTTTCTATACCTTACCCAAAATCCATAAGAACCTGCTCAACCCACCTGGACGCCCGATTGTAGCCTCAACCGATTCCATCCTCTCACCTTTGTCCATCTTTCTTGAAAAAATACTGACCCCAGAAATCAAAAAAACTACATCTTTTTTACTTGACACATCTGCTTTTCTAGACACTCTTAAAAATCTGGGCCCGATACAACAAGATACCATTTTGGTGACCTGGGATGTATGTAGCTTATATACCTCAATCCAACATCATAAAGGCCTGACAGCAGTGGACAAACTTCTCAAAAAAACTGACAAACATCCCAATGTAATCTCCCTGTGCAACGATCTACTTTCCATAGTACTACACCATAATTTCTTTTTATTTCAAGATCAATTTTACTTACAGAAACAAGGGACAGCAATGGGATCCAATGTAGCACCCCCATATGCCAACAGCTACATGGCAGATCTGGAAGAGACTCACATATACGCAGACAATACCTTCGCCAGACATGTACAACTCTGGCGAAGGTATATCGATGATATTTTCTGCATTTGGAAAGGGACAACTGAAACATTACTAAATTTTCATGAATTTCTGAATCACATCACACCAGAACTCCAGTTTACCATTCATTTTGACCCTACATCTATCAATTTCCTTGACACACTAGTAACCAAAAATTCAGAAGGGAGTCTCATAACCGATTTATACAGGAAACCAACTGACAGAAATAACCTACTACACTTCTCAAGCTTTCATCCTACTAATACAAAAAGATCACTTCCCATGTCACAATTCCAAAGAATCAACAGGATAGTACAGACGGAACCCATCCAGACTAAGAGGATCGAGGAAATGCAAGAACGCTTCAGGGAGAGAGGTTATCCTGCACACTTAATCAGACCACCGACACACCCCCGCAATACAAACCATACACTGGGCAAACTTATACCATTCGTTCACACGTATCATCCAAATGTTAGGAAAATGGAGAACAGTCTTAGAGCACACTGGCATCTCCTAGCCAGAGCATATCCAGACATTGAGGAATTCAAGAATCCAATTCTGATGTGCAATAAACGTCCAAAGAATCTACGGGACATATTAGTCCGAGCAGACATTGGCTCTGCTACCAAGATATCCCGCCAGACATTCCTCAGAACCCCCAAAAAAGGTACATTTCCCTGTCATCACTGCATACAATGTTCACATGTACAAAAAGGCAGTAGTATATCACACCCATACACAGGAAAACAATTCCAAATTAATGATTTTTTCACATGTGACTCTGACTTTGTCGTTTACACTCTCAAATGCCCCTGCGGACTCATTTATGTCGGTGAAACCACCCAAACTATCCGGAACCGAATATGTCAGCATAAATCTACTATACGCAAACCGAATCTGTTACTCCCTGTCCCATACCATTTCAATCAGGCCTCGCATTCGATCTCCCAACTCAAATACCAAGTCATAGAGCATGTCCCAGCACCAAGGAGGGGTGGCGATAGAATAAAGCTACTAAAACAAAGAGAGGCCTTCTGGATACATAAATTGGAAAGCATGGAACCAAGGGGTCTCAATAGGGAGTATGAGATACAAACCCTATTATAAGGTACATACATATATTAACCAATCTCGTTTTTCTTTACAGGCCCATTGACTCTTCAGGACTACTCTAGTGCCGCAGAATGTATCCTTTTATGTGGTTCGTCATTTCTTGTCCCAATATGTACTCATACCATGTCACCAGTCACTCAGTCTTGGCGTATCATGTCATTATGTTATATGTTTGATGTTACATGTCACTAACTCACATCCATATTCAAGTTCCACTATAGCATCTTGTCTTCCCATACACAACCCCAAATACTTTACACGTATTCCTAGACACTTCACCCTGCCCCTACTATGGACACTAATACATCATCCCTTCATACATAATACACTCTTCCGCCCTCACTACGCCTACATTCCATACCAATAATTCAAGAGACCATACCCTGGTACTCACTACTATAGATACCCGGTTCTCATTTCCCTATTCACCGTACAAACCCAACCCTTACAAGTACACTCACAGGACTGACATACAAAATACATAGTCACGGACACCCCCTATAATATTTCATTCTCCCAATGTACCCACATAGCATTTTATCCAATTTCTGTAATTTTAGCCAATAACATTTTTCCAATTCTTCCCATTTCCCCTATGGTACTAAATAGTCCTTGCACTAAGCCACTCTACACTGAATCTTATCCCTGACATTCCCCATAGAGTTCTGGCCGTTTATACATATTATTTACCTAATATCCATTTCACTCCATTATACCTCATAGATTACATTAAAATCAATCCCATTTTCCCTAATATATCCCACTTTTATAAATAGCGCTTTGTTCTCTGTATTCTATCTATCGCAATGAATCTGCGGGACCTCCCTGCGCTCCACCTAGACACTTCCTGTCGGTGGAACGCATGGAGGTTTTAGCTTGCGTTCCACGTGACGCACTTCCGGTTCGGGAGTTGCGGAAAATAGCGGGAAGGCGTGCGGGTATTTAAATCCCCACACAAATGACCCCAGACATGGCGCCTCCTCTCTTCAGCGGTATAACCGCACGTTTTCCGTGTTACTGCGTCCACACCTACGTCTGCACCTGAGATCTTCTGCACCACAAGCGGCACTGGGTAAGTCTCTCCTGAGTATCTGGACCACTATTCTCTGTATCCACCTGCTGGCACATAGTGATAAATAGAATCCACCAGCAACCTTTGTTTAATTATTTGAATCCTCCATTTCGCAATAGATTGATGCAAACACTGTCACTTGGGGTCTTAATAGTAATTTCCATTGTGATTTCCGTACTTACTTAATACACTCCAGATATGACTGCTCTCCTATAGGAGGATGACTGCCAATGACTGTGTCCTTGCCAATATTGACCTGGTTTATGGCCTTGAACTGCAACAGCAGAACCCTTTCATATATTTTCTTTTCTTTTTTCTTTTTCTTTTTTACTTTTTTACTTGTTTTTTGACTCTCTTGATTTGCTTATCATTCCCAAGTAAATTATTATTCCTATCTCTACAATTACGTGTTTGTAAAACTGAGAGAAACAAATACTTTGAAAAAATACAGTCGCTATCATGTATGCTGATGTAAATACCTGATATATTCACTGTACGTTTATTTATTGATTTATCTCCTCTTTTTGCTACAGTCTGATGAAGGCACGGATGTGCCGAAACGTCACCATTTACTTTGCCGTAGCAACATCCACTGTTTGCTAAATAAACAAAATTGCACTTCGCATAAAACTTGACTGGAGTCTTTGAATTTATTAGTGACAGGGGTGGGAACCCTACTCCAGTAGAAAAATCCACCGTGCTACAAGGGCTCTGCTTGTAATCTGAAAATCACAGTAAGAACCGCATTTGAAAATTGCAACGAAATAAATGTAAATGAATAAACAGCAGTTGAACATTTAGATATATACTTTTTGCTTTTAGATATATTTTATATATATATTGAGGATTTTATAATATAAATGTATGATTAGAGTGGTTTTAAAACACAATGGTTTAAAATTATAGTTGTTTAAATACAGGGAGTGCAGAATTATTAGGCAAGTTGTATTTTTGGGGATTAATTTTAATATTGAACAACAACCATGTTCTCAATGAACCCAAAGAACTCATTAATATCAAAGCTGAATATTTTTGGAAGTAGTTTTTAGTTTGTTTTTAGTTTTAGCTATTTTAGGGGGATATCTGTGTGTGCAGGTGACTATTACTGTGCATAATTATTAGGCAACTTAACAAAAAACAAATATATACCCATTTCAATTATTTATTTTTACCAGTGAAACCAATATAACATCTCAACATTCACAAATATACATTTCTGACATTCAAAAACAAAACAAAAACAAATCAGTGACCAATATAGCCACCTTTCTTTGCAAGGACACTCAAAAGCCTGCCATCCATGGATTCTGTCAGTGTTTTGATCTGTTCACCATCAACATTGCGTGCAGCAGCAACCACAGCCTCCCAGACACTGTTCAGAGAGGTGTACTGTTTTCCCTCCTTGTAAATCTCACATTTGATGATGGACCACAGGTTCTCAATGGGGTTCCGATCAGGTGAACAAGGAGGCCATGTCATTAGATTTTCTTCTTTTATACCCTTTCTTTCCAGCCACGTTGTGGAGTACTTGGACGCGTGTGATGGAGCATTGTCCTGCATGAAAATCATGTTTTTCTTACCTTGCAGACTTCTTCCTGTACCACTGCTTGAAGAAGGTGTCTTCCAGAAACTGGCAGTAGGACTGGGAGTTGAGCTTGACTCCATCCTCAACCCAAAAAGGCCCCACAAGCTCATCTTTGATGATACCAGCCCAAACCAGTACTCCACCTCCACCTTGCTGGCGTCTGAGTCGGACTGGAGCTCTCTGCCCTTTACCAATCCAGCCATCTGGCCCATCAAGACTCACTCTTATTTCATCAGTCCATAAAACCTTAGAAAAATCAGTCTTGAGATATTTCTTGGCCCAGTCTTGACGTTTCAGCTTGTGTGTCTTGTTCAGTGGTGGTCGTTTTTCAGCCTTTCTTACCTTGGCCATGTCTCTGAGTATTGCACACCTTGTGCTTTTATGCACTCCAGTGATGTTGCAGCTCTGAAATATGGCCAAACTGGTGGCAAGTGGCATCTTGGCAGCTGCACGCTTGACTTTTCTCAGTTCATGGGCAGTTATTTTGCGCCTTGGTTTTTCCACGTGCTTCTTGCGACCCTGTTGACTATTTTGAATGAAACGCTTGATTGTTCGATGATCACGCTTCAGAAGCTTTGCAATTTTAAGAGTGCTGCATCCCTCTGCAAGATATCTCACTATTTTTGACTTTTCTGAGCCTGTCAAGTCCTTCTTTTGACCCATTTTGCCAAAGGAAAGGAAGTTGCCTAATAATTATGCACACCTGATATAGGATGTTGATGTCATTAGACCACACCCCTTCTCATTACAGAGATGCACATCACCTAATATGCTTAATTGGTAGTAGGCTTTCGAGCCTATACAGCTTGGAGTAAGACAACATGCATAAAGAGGATGATGTGGTCAAAATACTCATTTGCCTAATAATTCTGCACGTAGTGTATATAAGAGGTAATATTATATATACAAAATTACTATTTGGTTATCTTTATCTTATGTACATAAAGGTTCTGCAAAAATGGTATATTTAGGAACCACTACTATTATTGTCTAGTTTTATACTATGCACATATATTTTTGCAATACCGTGACTAAGAGGTTAAATGATCAGCTATGCTGGACGTCAGCTCCCAGGTGTTTCATTAAATGATGCAATAGCTCTAAATGGGTAATGGATGTAGCCCTATATAAAGAGGCAAACAACAGATGAGACTTGACCACTGAGGAAGGAGTCGTGTGAACTCCGAAACGCGTATGGTGTAGACAAGTCCCAACAGAAAGAAGGAAACCGCAACATCATTTGCGCATCTTAACCGAATTTGCAACTAATCCGTAAAGAAACGAAAGTCCTGCCGTGTAAAAAAGATACAAAGCAATGGCAAAATTCAAGTAGGGCCGAATTCATACTGACCCTAGCTTATCAAACGGACTGTTTCTTTTTTGTGCAAGTTCATTCAGTGCAAGCTTACAACTCACGATAAAGTAGATTGGAGGTACAATCATCTGCGCTGACAAAACGTGGGACGCCACGCTAAGCGCACCAATCTGAACACTTCACCGCCTCTACAAACAGTGAGTACTTGCTATACTGTATCACAGTGTACTAGCGGAGCTACAACTGTGAAACAAAGCTATTATTACGAAAAGGAATGTATGCAATCATGCGCAAAGGATAATACATTTTCTCCTATATCGAAAGATTAACGCATCCATTTTTTTCTCTCTTGGAAGAATCGCATACCGCGGACCAATATAGTGACTGCATTCTTATCCACTATATTGAGTCTCAGCATTTCCACTAGAGACATTTAACCACTAAGAACTTAGTGCATGACGTTATTAACCCTTAGCACGACCGCACTTTATCTGTATTGGTATTTCTTTATGTATTTTAGACTTATTAGGTACCGTATGTATATTTAATAAATTTTAACTCAATAATATATTACTGTCTAGTGGTCGATGTGAATTAGATGTAGGTGTGCCCCTCTTATCCTATTGTTCATATTTTCCCATCTCGGTTTTATTTTAAACAAAACATTTTAGGGCCACAAATGATGAAAACAAAAAAATAATAGCATGTGATTCCCATTGTGCAAGGATGTGTAATAGCAGTCAGCTGTACCTTTAGGAGTTGCTGCATTGTGACTCAATCAATAGATATGTGATCTTTGGAAGTTAAAAGGGTTTTACAAGATTTTTTTACTGATAACCTAACCACTGGATAGGTCATCAGTATCTGATCGGTGGGGTCCATCACCAGGGACACCAACCAATCAGCTGTTTGAGAAGGCTGCGGCACTCCTGTGTGCACTGCGGCCTTCTCGCAGCTTACCAAGCCCAGCGCTGTACATTTAATAGCGGCTGTGCTTGATATCGCATGCTCAGCCCTATTCACTTCAAAGGAGCTGAGCTTCTGCTAGGCCACGTGACACATGAACGTGTCGTCACTAGGGTTGAGCGAATCCGAACTGTAAAGTTCGTGTTCATACCGAACTTTAGGATTTTTGAACCCAGGACCCGAACCCGAACTTTTCATTAAAAGTTCGGGTTCGGGTTTGGTGTTCAGCGATTTAATGGTGCTTTTTGAAAGGCTGCAGAGCAGCCAATCAACAAGCATTTAAATTGAAGCCATCACAGCCATGCCTACTAATGGCATGGCTGTGATTGGCCAGTGCAGCATGTGACCCAGCCTCTATATAAGCTGGAGTCACGTAGCGCTGCACGTCACTCTGCTGTGCTTAGTGTAGGGAGAGGATGCTGCTGCTGTGAGGGAGAGAATAGGAAAGAATCTTTAATCTGAAGTGCTTGTTAACTCAGCGATCTACCTAGATTTTGTTTTGTGGGTGCAGTGCACAATCTTTTTACCCTGCTCTGAGCCCATTGACACAGAAAAAAAACTTTTTGCAAGCAAGTTGAGTCATTTTTGTCTGCGATTGCGTTCAGTGGTTCAGTTTTTTTTGCATGGGTCAAATGCACACTGATGTGTTTTTTACTCGCGTGATAAAAAAACTGAAGGTTTACAAAATACATCTCTTAGCAACCATCAGTGAAAAACGCATGCTTGTGGATGCAATGTGTTTTTAACGCAGCCCCATTCACTTCTATGGGGCCAAGACTGCATGAAAAAATGCAGAATATAAAACATGCTGCGATTTTCAAAACAAAACACAAGTGATGCGTGAAAAGCAATGCTCATGTACACAGACAGACACATTGAAATAAATGGGTCTGAATTCAGTGAGGGCGCAATGCGTTCGCATCATGCATTGGCCTGCGTGGAAAACTTGCTCGTGTGAAAGAGGCCTTAAAGTGATGAAGTTGCAATTGGCCGGTCAGCATTGAAAAGTCAATCACAGCAATTAGGCTGCATTGGGGTGGACACGGTGACTAGTTTCTGTTTCGCTGTATAGCTATCGTGCTGGTTGGGAGCTAAATTCCAGCTGCTCTGGCATATTCCAGTAAGGGGTTACAGGTAGGGATGAGCGAACTCGAACTGTATAGTTCGGGTTCGTACCGAATTTTGGGGTGTCCGTGACACGGACCCGAACCCGGACATTTTCGTAAAAGTCCGGGTTCGGGTTCGGTGTTCGTCGCTTTCTTCGCGCTTTTGTGACGCGTTCTTGGCGCTTTTTGAAAGGCTGCAAAGCAGCCAATCAACAAGCGTCATACTACTTGCCCCAAGAGGCCATCACAGCCATGCCTACTATTGGCATGGCTGTGATTGGCCAGAGCACCATGTGACCCAGCCTCTATTTAAGCTGGAGTCACATAGCGCCGCCCGTCACTCTGCTCTGATTAGCGTAGGGAGAGGTTGCGGCTGCGACAGTAGGGCGAGATTAGGCAGATTAACTCCTCCAAAGGACTTCACTTGATTAATCGATCGATCTGCAGCTGTGCATCATTGAGCTGCTGAAATTCAAATGCTCACTCACTGTTTTTAGGCTGCCCAGACCGTTTGTCAGTCACTTTTTTCTGGGGTGATCGGCGGCCATTTTGTGTCTTGTGCGGTGCTGCGACCAAGTGCATCCAAGCTGCGACCAAGTGCATTTAACCCTCAATGGTGTGATTGTTTTTTGGCTAAAGCCTACATCAGGGTGAAGCTGTCACACCAAGTGCATTTAACCAGCAATAGTCTGTTCATTTTTTGGCCATATACTAAATCAGGGGCAAGCTGCGCCTGTCACCAAGTGCATTTAACCCTCAATGGTGTGGTTGTTTTTTGGCTAAAGCCTACATCAGGGTGAAGCTGTCACACCAAGTGCATTTAACCAGCAATAGTCTGTTCATTTTTTGGCCATATACTAAATCAGGGGCAAGCTGCGCCTGTTACCAAGTGTATTTAACCCTCAATGGTGTGGTTGTTTTTTGGCTAAAGCCTACATCAGGGTGAAGCTGTCACACCAAGTGCATTTAACCAGCAATAGTCTGTTCATTTTTTGGCCATATACTAAATCAGGGGCAAGCTGCGCCTGTCACCAAGTGCATTTAACCCTCAATGGTGTGGTTGTTTTTTGGCTAAAGCCTACATCAGGGTGAAGCTGTCACACCAAGTGCATTTAACCAGCAATAGTCTGTTCATTTTTTGGCCATATACTACATCAGGGGCAAGCTGCGCCCGTCACCAAGTGCATTTAACCCTCAGTAGTGTGGTTGGTCAAGCTGTGACACCAAGTGCATTTAACCAGCAATAGTCTGTTCATTTTTTGGCCATATACTACATCAGGGGCAAGCTGCGCCCGTCACCAAGTGCATTTAACCAGCAATAGTGTGGTTATTTTTTGGCCATATCCCAGTCTAATTCTGTCACTAAATCCATACCGGTCACCCAGCGCCTAAATACTAGGCCTCAAATTTATATCCCGCTAAATCTCTCGTTACCGCTGTCCTGTTGTGGCTGGGAAAGTTATTTAGTGTCCGTCAAAGCACATTTTTTGTTCTGGGTTGAAGTACAATTCCCAATTTAGCAATTTCATAATTTAGTGGTTCCTGCTATATCAGAGCTATTTGAAATCTATCCCTAAAAGGGTATATAATATTCAAGGTGCACATAGGGTCATTCAGAATAACTTCACACACACCCGCTACTGTGCATTTCCAAGTCTAATTCTGTCACTAAACCCATACCTGTCACCCAGCGCCTAAATACTAGGCCTCAAATTTATATCCCGCTAAATCTCTCGTTACCGCTGTCCTGTTGTGGCTGGGAAAGTTATTTAGTGTCCGTCAAAGCACATTTTTTGTTCTGGGTTGAAATACAATTCCCAATTTAGCAATTTCATAATTTAGTGGTTTCTGCTATATCAGAGCTATTTGAAATCTATCCCTAAAAGGGTATATAATATTCAAGGTGCACATTGGGTCATTCAGAATAACTTCACACACACCCGCTACTGTGTATTTCCAAGTCTAATTCTGTCACTAAACCCATACCTGTCACCCAGCGCCTAAATACTAGGCCTCAAATTTATATCCTGCTAAATCTCTCGTTACCGCTGTCCTGTTGTGGCTGGGAAAGTTATTTAGTGTCCGTCAAAGCACATTTTTTGTTCTGGGTTGAAATACAATTCCCAATTTAGCAATTTCATAATTTAGTGGTTTCTGCTATATCAGAGCTATTTGAAATCTATCCCTAAAAGGGTATATAATATTCAAGGTGCACATTGGGTCATTCAGAATAACTTCACACACACCCGCTACTGTGTATTTCCAAGTCTAATTCTGTCACTAAACCCATACCTGTCACCCAGCGCCTAAATACTAGGCCTCAAATTTATATCCTGCTAAATCTCTCGTTACCGCTGTCTTGTTGTGGCTGGGAAAGTTATTTAGTGTCCGTCAAAGCACATTTTTTGTTCTGGGTTGAAATACAATTCCCAATTTAGCAATTTCATAATTTAGTGGTTTCTGCTATATCAGAGCTATTTGAAATCTATCCCTAAAAGGGTATATAATATTCAAGGTGCACATTGGGTCATTCAGAATAACTTCACACACACCCGCTACTGTGTATTTCCAAGTCTAATTCTGTCACTAAACCCATACCTGTCACCCAGCGCCTAAATACTAGGCCTCAAATTTATATCCTGCTAAATCTCTCGTTACCGCTGTCCTGTTGTGGCTGGGAAAGTTATTTAGTGTCCGTCAAAGCACATTTTTTGTTCTGGGTTGAAATACAATTCCCAATTTAGCAATTTCATAATTTAGTGGTTTCTGCTATATCAGAGCTATTTGAAATCTATCCCTAAAAGGGTATATAATATTCAAGGTGCACATTGGGTCATTCAGAATAACTTCACACACACCCGCTACTGTGTATTTCCAAGTCTAATTCTGTCACTAAACCCATACCTGTCACCCAGCGCCTAAATACTAGGCCTCAAATTTATATCCTGCTAAATCTCTCGTTACCGCTGTCCTGTTGTGGCTGGGAAAGTTATTTAGTGTCCGTCAAAGCACATTTTTTGTTCTGGGTTGAAATACAATTCCCAATTTAGCAATTTCATAATTTAGTGGTTTCTGCTATATCAGAGCTATTTGAAATCTATCCCTAAAAGGGTATATAATATTCAAGGTGCACATTGGGTCATTCAGAATAACTTCACACACACCCGCTACTGTGTATTTCCAAGTCTAATTCTGTCACTAAACCCATACCTGTCACCCAGCGCCTAAATACTAGGCCTCAAATTTATATCCTGCTAAATCTCTCGTTACCGCTGTCCTGTTGTGGCTGGGAAAGTTATTTAGTGTCCGTCAAAGCACATTTTTTGTTCTGGGTTGAAATACAATTCCCAATTTAGCAATTTCATAATTTAGTGGTTTCTGCTATATCAGAGCTATTTGAAATCTATCCCTAAAAGGGTATATAATATTCAAGGTGCACATTGGGTCATTCAGAATAACTTCACACACACCCGCTACTGTGTATTTCCAAGTCTAATTCTGTCACTAAACCCATACCTGTCACCCAGCGCCTAAATACTAGGCCTCAAATTTATATCCTGCTAAATCTCTCGTTACCGCTGTCTTGTTGTGGCTGGGAAAGTTATTTAGTGTCCGTCAAAGCACATTTTTTGTTCTGGGTTGAAATACAATTCCCAATTTAGCAATTTCATAATTTAGTGGTTTCTGCTATATCAGAGCTATTTGAAATCTATCCCTAAAAGGGTATATAATATTCAAGGTGCACATTGGGTCATTCAGAATAACTTCACACACACCCGCTACTGTGTATTTCCAAGTCTAATTCTGTCACTAAACCCATACCTGTCACCCAGCGCCTAAATACTAGGCCTCAAATTTATATCCTGCTAAATCTCTCGTTACCGCTGTCCTGTTGTGGCTGGGAAAGTTATTTAGTGTCCGTCAAAGCACATTTTTTGTTCTGGGTTGAAATACAATTCCCAATTTAGCAATTTCATAATTTAGTGGTTTCTGCTATATCAGAGCTATTTGAAATCTATCCCTAAAAGGGTATATAATATTCAAGGTGCACATTGGGTCATTCAGAATAACTTCACACACACCCGCTACTGTGTATTTCCAAGTCTAATTCTGTCACTAAACCCATACCTGTCACCCAGCGCCTAAATACTAGGCCTCAAATTTATATCCTGCTAAATCTCTCGTTACCGCTGTCCTGTTGTGGCTGGGAAAGTTATTTAGTGTCCGTCAAAGCACATTTTTTGTTCTGGGTTGAAATACAATTCCCAATTTAGCAATTTCATAATTTAGTGGTTTCTGCTATATCAGAGCTATTTGAAATCTATCCCTAAAAGGGTATATAATATTCAAGGTGCACATTGGGTCATTCAGAATAACTTCACACACACCCGCTACTGTGTATTTCCAAGTCTAATTCTGTCACTAAACCCATACCTGTCACCCAGCGCCTAAATACTAGGCCTCAAATTTATATCCTGCTAAATCTCTCGTTACCGCTGTCCTGTTGTGGCTGGGAAAGTTATTTAGTGTCCGTCAAAGCACATTTTTTGTTCTGGGTTGAAATACAATTCCCAATTTAGCAATTTCATAATTTAGTGGTTTCTGCTATATCAGAGCTATTTGAAATCTATCCCTAAAAGGGTATATAATATTCAAGGTGCACATTGGGTCATTCAGAATAACTTCACACACACCCGCTACTGTGTATTTCCAAGTCTAATTCTGTCACTAAACCCATACCTGTCACCCAGCGCCTAAATACTAGGCCTCAAATTTATATCCTGCTAAATCTCTCGTTACCGCTGTCCTGTTGTGGCTGGGAAAGTTATTTAGTGTCCGTCAAAGCACATTTTTTGTTCTGGGTTGAAATACAATTCCCAATTTAGCAATTTCATAATTTAGTGGTTTCTGCTATATCAGAGCTATTTGAAATCTATCCCTAAAAGGGTATATAATATTCAAGGTGCACATTGGGTCATTCAGAATAACTTCACACACACCCGCTACTGTGTATTTCCAAGTCTAATTCTGTCACTAAACCCATACCTGTCACCCAGCGCCTAAATACTAGGCCTCAAATTTATATCCTGCTAAATCTCTCGTTACCGCTGTCCTGTTGTGGCTGGGAAAGTTATTTAGTGTCCGTCAAAGCACATTTTTTGTTCTGGGTTGAAATACAATTCCCAATTTAGCAATTTCATAATTTAGTGGTTTCTGCTATATCAGAGCTATTTGAAATCTATCCCTAAAAGGGTATATAATATTCAAGGTGCACATTGGGTCATTCAGAATAACTTCACACACACCCGCTACTGTGTATTTCCAAGTCTAGTTCTGTCACTAAACCCATACCTGTCACCCAGCGCCTAAATACTAGGCCTCAAATTTATATCCTGCTAAATCTCTCGTTACCGCTGTCCTGTTGTGGCTGGGAAAGTTATTTAGTGTCCGTCAAAGCACATTTTTTGTTCTGGGTTGAAATACAATTCCCAATTTAGCAATTTCATAATTTAGTGGTTTCTGCTATATCAGAGCTATTTGAAATCTATCCCTAAAAGGGTATATAATATTCAAGGTGCACATTGGGTCATTCAGAATAACTTCACACAGTCCCGCTACTGTGTATTTCCAAGTCTAATTCTGTCACTAAACCCATACCTGTCACCCAGCGCCTAAATACTAGGCCTCAAATTTATATCCTGCTAAATCTCTCGTTACCGCTGTCCTGTTGTGGCTGGGAAAGTTATTTAGTGTCCGTCAAAGCACATTTTTTGTTCTGGGTTGAAATACAATTCCCAATTTAGCAATTTCATAATTTAGTGGTTTCTGCTGTATCAGAGCTATTTGAAATCTATCCCTAAAAGGGTATATAATATTCAAGGTGCACATTGGGTCATTCAGAATAACTTCACACACACCCGCTACTGTGTATTTCCAAGTCTAATTCTGTCACTAAACCCATACCTGTCACCCAGTGCCTAAATACTAGGCCTCCAATTTATATCCCGCTAAATCTCTCGTTACCGCTGTCCTGTTGTGGCTGGGAAAGTTATTTAGTGTCCGTCAAAGCACATTTTTGTTCTGGGTTGAAATACAATTCCCAATTTAGCAATTTCATAATTTAGTGGTTTCTGCTGTATCAGAGCTATTTGAAATCTATCCCTAAAAGGGTATATAATATTCAAGGTGCACATAGGGTCATTCAGAATAACTTCACACACACGCTACTGTGCATTTCCAAGTCTAATTCTGTTAGTAAATCCATACCGGTCACCCAGCGCCTAAATACTAGGCCTCAAATTTATATCCCGCTGAATTTGAATACAATACATTGGGCCAAATAATATTTTTGTTGTTGTGGTGAACCATAACAATGAGAAAAACATCTAGTAAGGGACGCGGACGTGGACATGGTCGTGGTGGTGTTAGTGGACCCTCTGGTGCTGGGAGAGGACGTGGCCGTTCTGCCACATCCATACGTCCTAGTGTACCAACTACCTCAGGTCCCAGTAGCCGCCAGAATTTACAGCGATATATGGTGGGGCCCAATGCCGTTCTAAGGATGGTAAGGCCTGAGCAGGTACAGGCATTAGTCAATTGGGTGGCCGACAGTGGATCCAGCACGTTCACATTATCTCCCACCCAGTCTTCTGCAGAAAGCGCACAGATGGCGCCTGAAAACCAACCCCATCAGTCTGTCACATCACCCCCATGCATACCAGGGAAACTGTCTCAGCCTCAAGTTATGCAGCAGTCTCTTATGCTGTTTGAAGACTCCGCTGGCAGGGTTTCCCAAGGGCATCCACCTAGCCCATCCCCAGCGGTGAAAGATATAGAATGCACTGACGCACAACCACTTATGTTTCCTGATGATGAGGACATGGGAATACCACCTCAGCATGTCTCTGATGATGACGAAACACAGGTGCCAACTGCTGCGTCTTTCTGCAGTGTGCAGACTGAACAGGAGGTCAGGGATCAAGACTGGGTGGAAGACGATGCAGGGGATGATGAGGTCCTAGACCCCACATGGAATGAAGGTCGTGCCACTGACTTTCACAGTTCGGAGGAAGAGGCAGTGGTGAGACCGAGCCAACAGCGTAGCAAAAGAGGGAGCAGTGGGCAAAAGCAGAACACCCGCCGCCAAGAGACTCCGCCTGCTACTGCCCGCCGCCATCTGGGACCGAGCACCCCAAAGGCAGCTTCAAGGAGTTCCCTGGCATGGCACTTCTTCAAACAATGTGCTGACGACAAGACCCGAGTGGTTTGCACGCTGTGCCATCAGAGCCTTAAGCGAGGCATTAACGTTCTGAACCTGAGCACAACCTGCATGACCAGGCACCTGCATGCAAAGCATGAACTGCAGTGGAGTAAACACCTTAAAACCAAGGAAGTCACTCAGGCTCCCCCTGCTACCTCTTCTGCTGCTGCCGCCTCGGCCTCTTCTGCTGCTGCCGCCTCGGCCTCTTCCTCCGCCTCTGGAGGAACGTTGGCACCTGCCGTCCAGCAAACAGGGGATGTACCACCAACACCACCACCACCACCTCCGTCACCAAGCGTCTCAACCATGTCACACGGCAGCGTTCAGCTCTCCATCTCACAAACATTTGAGAGAAAGCGTAAATTCCCACCTAGCCACCCTCGATCCCTGGCCCTGAATGCCAGCATTTCTAAACTACTGGCCTATGAAATGCTGTCATTTAGGCTGGTGGACACAGACAGTTTCAAACAGCTCATGTCGCTTGCTGTCCCACAGTATGTTGTTCCCAGCCGCCACTACTTCTCCAAGAGAGCCGTGCCTTCCCTGCACAACCAAGTATCCGATAAAATCAAGTGTGCACTGCGCAACGCCATCTGTGGCAAGGTCCACCTAACCACAGATACGTGGACCAGTAAGCACGGCCAGGGACGCTATATCTCCCTAACTGCACACTGGGTAAATGTAGTGGCAGCTGGGCCCCAGGCGGAGAGCTGTTTGGCGCACGTCCTTCCGCCGCCAAGGATCGCAGGGCAACATTCTTTGCCTCCTGTTGCCACCTCCTCCTTCTCGGCTTCCTCCTCCTCTTCTTCCACCTGCTCATCCAGTCAGCCACACACCTTCACCACCAACTTCAGCACAGCCCGGGGTAAACGTCAGCAGGCCATTCTGAAACTCATATGTTTGGGGGACAGGCCCCACACCGCACAGGAGTTGTGGCGGGGTATAGAACAACTGACCGACGAGTGGTTGCTGCCAGTGAGCCTCAAGCCCGGCCTGGTGGTGTGCGATAATGGGCGAAATCTCGTTGCAGCTCTGGGACTAGCCAATTTGACGCACATCCCTTGCTTGGCGCATGTGCTGAATTTGGTGGTGCAGAAGTTCATTCACAACTACCCCGACATGTCAGAGCTGCTGCATAAAGTGCGGGCCGTCTGTTCGCGCTTCCGGCGTTCACATCCTGCTGCTGCTCGCCTGTCTGCGCTACAGCGTAACTTCGGCCTTCCCGCTCACCGCCTCATATGCGACGTGCCCACCAGGTGGAACTCCACCTTGCACATGCTGGACAGACTGTGCGAGCAGCAGCAGGCCATAGTGGAGTTTCAGCTGCAGCACGCACGGGTCAGTCGCACTACAGAACAGCACCACTTCACCACCAATGACTGGGCCTCCATGCGAGACCTGTGTGCCCTGTTGCGCTGTTTCGAGTACTCCACCAACATGGCCAGTGGCGATGACGCCGTTATCAGCGTTACAATACCACTTCTATGTCTCCTTGAGAAAACACTTAGGGCGATGATGCAAGAGGAGGTGGCCCAGGAGGAGGAGGAGGAGGAGGAGGAGGAAGAGGGGTCATTTTTAGCACTTTCAGGCCAGTCTCTTCGAAGTGACTCAGAGGGAGGTTTTTGGCAACAGCAGAGGCCAGGTACAAATGTGGCCAGACAGGGCCCACTACTGGAGGACGAGGAGGACGAGGATGAGGAGGACGTGGAGGAGGATGAGGATGAAGCATGGTCACAGCGGGGTGGCACCCAACGCAGCTCGGGTCCATCACTGGTGCGTGGCTGGGGGGAAAGGCAGGACGATGACGATACGCCTCCCACAGAGGACAGCTTGTCCTTACCCCTGGGCAGCCTGGCACACATGAGCGACTACATGCTGCAGTGCCTGCGCAACGACAGCAGAGTTGCCCACATTTTAACCTGTGCGGACTACTGGGTTGCCACCCTGCTGGATCCACGCTACAAAGACAATGTGCCCACCTTACTTCCTGCACTGGAGCGTGATAGGAAGATGCGCGAGTACAAGCGCACGTTGGTAGACGCGCTACTGAGAGCATTCCCAAATGTCACAGGGGAACAAGTGGAAGCCCAAGGCCAAGGCAGAGGAGGAGCAAGAGGTCGCCAAGGCAGCTGTGTCAATGCCAGCTCCTTTGAGGGCAGGGTTAGCATGGCAGAGATGTGGAAAACTTTTGTCAACACGCCACAGCTAACTGCACCACCACCTGATACGCAACGTGTTAGCAGGAGGCAACATTTCACTAACATGGTGGAACAGTACGTGTGCACACCCCTCCACGTACTGACTGATGGTTCGGCCCCATTCAACTTCTGGGTCTTTAAATTGTCCACGTGGCCAGAGCTAGCCTTTTATGCCTTGGAGGTGCTGGCCTGCCCGGCGGCCAGCGTTTTGTCTGAACGTGTATTCAGCACGGCAGGGGGCGTCATTACAGACAAACACAGCCGCCTGTCTACAGCCAATGTGGACAAGCTGACGTTCATAAAAATGAACCAGGCATGGATCCCACAGGATCTGTCCGTCCCTTGTCCAGATTAGACATTAACTACCTCCCCTTAACCATATATTATTGGACTCCAGGGCACTTCCTCATTCAATCCTATTTTTATTTTCATTTTACCATTATATTGTGAGGCTACCCAAAGTTGAATGAACCTCTCCTGTGTCTGGGTGCCGGGGCCTAAATATATGCCAATGGACTGTTCCAATGTTGGGTGACGTGAAGCCTGATTCTCTGCTATGACATGCAGAATGATTCTCTGCTGACATGAAGCCAGATTGTCTGTTACGGGACCTCTCTCCTCTGCCTGTGTGCTGGGCCTAAATATATGCCAATGGACTGTTGCAGTGGTGGCTGACGTGAAGCCTCATTCTCTGCTATGACATGCAGACTAATTCTCTGCTGACATGAAGACAGATTCTCTGTTACGGGACCTCTCTCCTCTGCCTGTGTGTGTGCTGGGCCTAAATATATGCCAACGGACTGTTGCAGTGGTGGCTGACGTGAAGCCTCATTCTCTGCTATGACATGCAGACTGATTCTCTGCTGACATGAAGCCAGATTCTCTGTTACGGGACCTCTCTCCTCTGCCTGTGTGTGTGCTGGGCCTAAATATATGCCAATGGACTGTTGCAGTGGTGGCTGACGTGAAGCCTCATTCTCTGCTATGACATGCAGACTGATTCTCTGCTGACATGAAGACAGATTCTCTGTTACGGGACCTCTCTCCTCTGCCTGTGTGTGTGCTGGGCCTAAATATATGCCAATGGACTGTTGCAGTGGTGGCTGACGTGAAGCCTCATTCTCTGCTATGACATGCAGACTAATTCTCTGCTGACATGAAGACAGATTCTCTGTTACGGGACCTCTCTCCTCTGCCTGTGTGTGTGCTGGGCCTAAATATATGCCAATGGACTGTTGCAGTGGTGGCTGACGTGAAGCCTCATTCTCTGCTATGACATGCAGACTGATTCTCTGCTGACATGAAGCCAGATTCTCTGTTACGGGACCTCTCTCCTCTGCCTGTGTGTGTGCTGGGCCTAAATATATGCCAATGGACTGTTGCAGTGGTGGCTGACGTGAAGCCTCATTCTCTGCTATGACATGCAGACTGATTCTCTGCTGACATGAAGCCAGATTGTCTGTTACGGGACCTCTCTCCTCTGCCTGTGTGTGTGCTGGGCCTAAATATATGCCAATGGACTGTTGCAGTGGTGGCTGACGTGAAGCCTCATTCTCTGCTATGACATGCAGACTAATTCTCTGCTGACATGAAGCCAGATTCTCTGTTACGGGACCTCTCTCCTCTGCCTGTGTGTGTGCTGGGCCTAAATATATGCCAATGGACTGTTGCAGTGGTGGCTGACGTGAAGCCTCATTCTCTGCTATGACATGCAGACTAATTCTCTGCTGACATGAAGACAGATTGTCTGTTACGGGACCTCCCTCCTCTGCCTGGGTGCTGGGCCTAAATATATGCCAATGGACTGTTGCAGTGGTGGCTGACGTGAAGCCTCATTCTCTGCTATGACATGCAGACTGATTCTCTGCTGACATGAAGCCAGATTGTCTGTTACGGGACCTCTCTCCTCTGCCTGTGTGTGTGCTGGGCCTAAATATATGCCAATGGACTGTTGCAGTGGTGGCTGACGTGAAGCCTCATTCTCTGCTATGACATGCAGACTGATTCTCTGCTGACATGAAGCCAGATTCTCTGTTACGGGACCTCTCTCCTCTGCCTGTGTGTGTGCTGGGCCTAAATATATGCCAATGGACTGTTACAGTGGTGGCTGACGTGAAGCCTCATTCTCTGCTATGACATGCAGACTGATTCTCTGCTGACATGAAGCCAGATTGTCTGTTACGGGACCTCTCTCCTCTGCCTGTGTGTGTGCTGGGCCTAAATATATGCCAATGGACTGTTGCAGTGGTGGCTGACGTGAAGCCTCATTCTCTGCTATGACATGCAGACTAATTCTCTGCTGACATGAAGACAGATTGTCTGTTACGGGACCTCTCTCCTCTGCCTGTGTGTGTGCTGGGCCTAAATATATGCCAATGGACTGTTGCAGTGGTGGCTGACGTGAAGCCTCATTCTCTGCTATGACATGCAGACTGATTCTCTGCTGACATGAAGCCAGATTCTCTGTTACGGGACCTCTCTCCTCTGCCTGTGTGTGTGCTGGGCCTAAATATATGCCAATGGACTGTTGCAGCGGTGGCTGACGTGAAGCCTCATTCTCTGCTATGACATGCAGACTGATTCTCTGCTGACATGAAGACAGATTCTCTGTTACGGGACCTCTCTCCTCTGCCTGTGTGTGTGCTGGGCCTAAATATATGCCAATGGACTGTTGCAGTGGTGGCTGACGTGAAGCCTCATTCTCTGCTATGACATGCAGACTGATTCTCTGCTGACATGAAGACAGATTCTCTGTTACGGGACCTCCCTCCTCTGCCTGGGTGCTGGGCCTAAATATATGCCAATGGACTGTTGCAGTGGTGGCTGACGTGAAGCCTCATTCTCTGCTATGACATGCAGACTGATTCTCTGCTGACATGAAGCCAGATTCTCTGTTACGGGACCTCCCTCCTCTGCCTGGGTGCTGGGCCTAAATATATGCCAATGGACTGTTGCAGTGGTGGCTGACGTGAAGCCAGATTCTCTGCTATGGGACCTCTCTCCAATTGATTTTGGTTAATTTTTATTTATTTAATTTTTATTTTAATTCATTTCCCTATCCACATTTGTTTGCAGGGGATTTACCTACATGTTGCTGCCTTTTGCAGCCCTCTAGCTCTTTCCTGGGCTGTTTTACAGCCTTTTTAGTGCCGAAAAGTTCGGGTCCCCATTGACTTCAATGGGGTTCGGGTTCGGGACGAAGTTCGGATCGGGTTCGGATCCCGAACCCGAACATTTCCGGGATGTTCGGCCGAACTTCTCGAACCCGAACATCCAGGTGTTCGCTCAACTCTAGTTACAGGGGTTCTCCAAGACCTTGATATTGATAGCCTATCCTCAGGATAGGTCATCCATATCTGATCAGTGCTAGTCAAACTCCCAACAACCCCACCAATCAATTGTTTGAAGAGCCTGCATGACAAGTGACATCATGTTTATCAGTCATGTGACCTAGGTGCAGTTCAGTCCAATTCAACTAAAAGGGCCTGGGGTACAATATCAAGCACCAAGCCACTATACAACATACAGTGCTGCGCTAAGCCAGTTGGTAGAAGGTTACAGCGCTCATTAGAGCATCGCAGCCTCCTAAAAGAACTGATCGGCAGGTGTCGCCAGTGTTGTACCCACGTCGATCTTGGTAAACCATTTTAATCTGCCAGTATATAAACACTACAAATAGGAGATATTCAGAGAATCATTGGTACCAGGGCACCTATTTGCATGTCCAGATACTGGAGAAAAAAAGAATATTTTTTGCTTGATATACGCACTGTTAGTCAAATTCTATGTACAGTATAATATGCTATTTTTAAATGAGCAGACAAAAATTATACAATGCATCTAAAGTACCCCAAAATGGTGCCAAATGCCAATAAAAGTACAATTAAAATAAGTTATTGCTTTTGAAATTCAGAGATCAAAAATAAATTGAGCCTTAAGTACCAAACTACGCTGCACCCTTAAGGGGTTCATGGACAGATCCCTAGTGGTATAGTATGGTAAAGGAGCTGTTGGTATCATTTATGATAATCTAGGGCAGGGATGCCCAACCTCCAGCCCTGCATCTATTGCAAAACTACAACTCCCAGCATGCCCGGACAGCCTACAGCTATCAGGGCATCTTGGTAGTTGTAGTTTTGCAACAGCTGGAGGGCCTTTAGGTTGGGCCTGGCACATCATTTTATGTGGCTCACATGAGATCTGGATGCAGGAGGACCGGCTCTCTACTTTTGCTAGAAGACATAGCCACACTAAAAATTGAACTCTCATACCACATGTGTTTCATAAAGCCTGTGCGCCTACCCCTCATGTAGTACAGTACAGAGCTAGATACTGGTTTAGTACATACACTGCGGTGCCTGGACCTATAAATTTCGGCTCAGATGCCCTACTAATGCATAGTACTATAGCAACACATTACATACATAGTGCCTTAATGTAGAGGGAAGTGTTAGATTTAAATATAAACCGGATTCCAAAAAAGTTGGGTACTGTCGGGCATATTTATATCTGCACATTAAGGTCTGACAATATTAGAACCAAAATGGAGATTCACATTACCTTTAAGAGGCCAAACTCTCTGTTGGAATAAGCCAGAGAAGGAATGGTCACTGGCATACAATGTATATTGTTTTAAAAGTTATTGCCAACAGATGTGGTATCTTAGAGATTGTAATGGGTCTCACATGAACTGTCTTAACTACCGGGGTCATGAGAGGTTATTGCTTAAAAACACTGGTTTCTCTAAACATATCAGTCTGAGGAACAATGGGTGTTATATAGCTAAGCCATGATCTAATAAGAGACATCCATAAAACACATCTGGTGTGGAATGGGTATCTTTTCGTATATATATATATATATATATATATATATATATATATATATATATATTCCTGTGTGCATTTATTTAGCGTTTGAACTTGTTAATGATTCATATATACTATGCAATATTAATGTATTATAACCGATTAATAATGTATCTTTTTGTATTGTATCTCACTGAGAGAATATAGAGAGCTAAGTTGTATGTTCTTAAAAGAAGGATCTATTCAGAGGAACTGATGGTATTTCAAACATCATTACTCGAATAGCTGTGACAATTAGGTGTATACAAACCAGGGCAAAAGCTAGAAGTTTATGGTTCTCTTATCTGACCATAAATAAGATGGTCTGTTGACTGTCAAAATGGATCCGTGATGTCTGGGAAAGTGATCCTAAAGTGTCAGAAAGAGTACCTCCTAATTGATTTAAGTTGGGAGAGACCAAAGGTTAAGAGGTGTAATAAAGCCGGATATATATGTTAATTCTAAAAATTGCTATATGATACAACAGTGCCATCAAGTGGTAGATGGGCAGAAGGAATGCCAATTAAATGACATCATCCCCATGATTACTATACGTAACACCCACCTTATCTAATTGGAAATCCCTAATCCAAGAGGGGATGGGCATAGATAAGGATGAGGATATCTAATGCAGTTTTTGGAGATGCAAGAAAAAAAGATCACTTGAAAAATCACTTGAGACAAAGAGGACTGGAGCCAAACATCACTTGGAACTTCTTCAGAGAGAACACTTGGGAATTGATACATCAGCATCACTTCACACACCAGGAACATACCACAGGACGGGATAGATCTGAATCTTGGAAAGCTGGGTCCCTTCTAAAAGCTCTTTATCCCAAAGCCAGGGGTAATGTATGATCTATTTTACTTGCAGTAATTATAAATCGCTCCAATTGGCATATAGTTGAGACCCCATTATTAGTGGGTCTATAGTGTTAAAACAATAATTTTATGGGAAATTTTAATGAACGTGCACATCATTAGAATTTCTATAATATTGCTATCAGAGTGAAATCTCTGATCGGATTTTATTATCCGTAGTTAGGTCAACGGGCGTATTTATAAGGTGTCTCTTACTGCCATATTCTCTGATTGAGCATAAGGGATTTTCCACAGATTCATTTCTATTGTTTTTTTTGTTGTTGTTGTTGCATTATAATATTTTGATTACCAGTATATTAATCGGTAATAATTTGATAAAAGGAAGTAGTATTATATTGTACTTAAGTCAGCCTGTAAACGGTGGAGCACCATCTTATGGTCAATTTTGATATTATCTTTGTATTTGTATGCCATGTTTTCTGCTTGTATTTATAATAAATTATATTTTGTATAATTAATTGCACCCTGTTTCATTAGCTGCACAAATTAACTTTAGATCTCATCAATAAAAGAACTGGCGTTTATATGTCCGCCAATTAAATTTTTAATTTTTTATTTTTTTATTTTTTCATAAAAATATGAAATCATATTTTATGATTTCATATCTTATGTGAAATAAATACCCGACAGTACTTCTATTATTTTATTCAGAATAGAACATAAATCACGGAACAAAAGTTTAAACTGAGAAAATGTACCATTTTAAGGGAAAAATATGTTGAATCAGAATTTCATGGTGTCAACAAATCCCCAAAAAGTTGGGACAAGGCCATTTTCACCACTGTGTGGCATCTCCCCTTCTTCTTACAACACTCAACAGACGCCTGGGGACCGAGGAGACCAGTTTCTCAAGTTTAGAAATAGGAATGCTCTCCCATTTTTGTCTAATTCAGGCCTCTAACTGTTCAATCGTCTTGGGCCTTCTTTGTTGCACCTTCCTCTTTATGATGCGCCAAATCTCTATAGGTGAAAGATCTGGACTGCAGACTGGCCATTTCAGTACCGGGATCCTTCTCCTACGCAGCCATGATGTTGTGATTGATGCAGAATCTTGTTGAAAAATGCAGGGTCTTCCCTGAAAGAGATGACGTCTGGATGGGAGCATTAGTTGTTCTAGAACCTGAATATATTTTTCTGCATTGATGGTGCCTTTCCAGACATGCAAGCAGCCCATGCCACGCGCACTCATGCAACCCCATACCATCAGAGATGCAGGCTTCTGAACTGAGCATTGATAACAACTTGGGTTGTCCTTGTCCTCTTTGGTCCGGATGACATGGCGTCTCAAATTTCCAAAAAGAACTTCGAATTGTGACTCGTCTGACCACAGAACAGTCTTCCATTTTGCCACACTCCATTTTAAATGATCCCTGGCCCAGTGAAAACGCCTGAGCTTGTGGATCTTGCTTAGAAATGGCTTCTTCTTTGCACTGTAGAGTTTCAGCTGGCAACGGCGGATGGCACGGTGGATTGTGCTCACTGACAATGGTTTCTGGAAGTATTCCTGAGCCCATTCTGTGATTTCCTTTACAGTAGCATTCCTGTTTGTGGTGCAGTGTCGTTTAAGGGCCCGGAGATCACGGGCATCCAGTATTGGTTTTACGGCCTTGACCCTTACGCACAGAGATTGTTCCAGATTCTCTGAATCTTCGGATGATGTTATGCACAGTTGATGATGATAGATGCAAAGTCTTTGCAATTTTTTGCTGGGTAACACCTTTCTGATATTGCTCCACTATCTTTCTGCGCAACATTGTGGGAATTGGTGATACTCTACCCATCTTGGCTTCTGAGAGACACTGCCACTCTGAGAAGCTCTTTTTATACTCAATCAATGTTGTTAATTAGTGTTAATTGGTCTTCCAGCTCTTCGTTATGCTCAAATTTACTTTTTCCAGCCTCTTATTGCTACTTGTCCCAACTTTTTGGGGATTTGTTGACACCGTGAAAATTTTAATCAACGTATTTTTCCTTTAAAATGATACATTTACTCGGATTAAACGTTTGATCTGTCATCTACGTTCTATTACAAATAAAATATTAACATTTGCCATCTCCACATCATTGCATTCAGTTTTTATTCACAATTTGTTTAGTGTCCCAACTTTTTTGGAATCCGGTTTGTATATATGTATATGTGCCTTCATATTTATGCATATATATTTGTCCTTTTACATGTGTCTGTCCAGGTGGTGTGTATATACATAGAGATGTATGTATGCCCCTTTGTCAGCATGCATGTCTATGTATATAATATAGATGTATGTGTGGCGAAACCAACCTCGCCACTGGGTTTTGGAGAGGCCTGTTTAAAAGCCTCTTGCCTCAGGATTATGGCCCATACTAACTTTAAAGGAGAAGACAGACCGGCCGCACAGCTTAAATCTGTCTTTGGAATTGTATTTTATGTTATTATGCGTTCGGTTAAATTGTATGTTATGTGAGGGTACCCAGATAGCTAATATTATTGTATTTGACTTGAGCTATCTGGGGATATGTTAAATGTCTGTGTTTGCTGTGGGGGTGTGACATTGTGTGTTTGGGTGGTGATTCCTGTCCTGTTCTCTCCACATGTGTATTGGCGATTTCCCTTTGTCCTGAGAGATAATTGGATTGCTCCTCGGGTGTCGCCAGGGCAGAGAGGAGGAAACCATGATGCATTGTGGGGATGTGTTGTTTCTGTCCTGTGTCGCAGTCTCCATTCTGGTCCTCTGGGGGTGTGAACGATTGGTTACTGTACTTACATTGTATGTGTTGTAAATTACTGATTGGTTGTATTTCAAAACCCTGTGGGCAGTACTATGTTTGTGGTTTATGAATAAAAGAGGCTGTACTTGAAGTACAGTCAGTTCCTGCTTGACCCTCAACACGGCGCCACGTCTCGTTCTTGGGGGGATTCACTGTATGCTGTTAGAGACTGATTGCTAGGAGTGTAAGCCGCTTGGGTGCGTTTCCTATTCGTCTGCTAGCAGTTATTCGTGAGGTTCCGTTCGGAGTTTGGAGCATTCCCTTGATCCGTTACATTGGTGGCAAGCAGCGGGATCATTCTCACAGCCAGAAGCACAGCTACAGGAGACACCATTCCATGGATTTTACAATTTGAGTGCAACGCATGTCCCAGTACAGCGACCCAGACAGCTGCAGGATGGAACCAGCAGTGGCATACGATGAGGAAGACCTGGATGGCCGGGATGCATTAAGGAAAGGCATCTGGTACCAGGCCCTGGATAATGTACAATACCAGTGAGGCGAGAGTCTTCCCAGTGAAGAGCAGCGGTTGCAGAAGCAAGTGGCCCTGCGGAAGCCCTTCCTGGGAGAGCAGCCCCTGGAGGAATGGGTGAAGGAACAAGAGCACCGGGTATGGCAGGAGCTATGGCAGGGAGGATGCCTACCAGGCGCTCTGGTGGTATATGGCACAGTATATACCCTGGACAGCTGAGCATGACAAGCCAGAGGGAGAGGAGTTTGATGGTCCTGGCTTGTTATGGGAGTCCTTTGCAGAGCCTGACTTCGGGAGCCCTGCACAGTCCAGACTTCAGGACATTTTCTACGAGAGGGAGGATAGGCAGAATTGGGATGACCCCCATGAGTTAGAGAAAGACCTGGCTCACCTAGCAACCCTGGAGTGGGAACTGGAGCAGGACTACCAAGATCTCTCCCACTCCATTAGGAAGGCTCAGCAGGACAGCAAGAAGTCAGACCCAGGTCCAGAGCCCTTCAGCTGGGAGGATATTGTGGATATTTACTGGGAAGAAACACAGGTGGCCGGTGGAGATGGGACTGAGGTCTCTCCACCGGTCCTGCAGGGAATTGGGAGCCTAGTCTCCATTCCCCAGCGGCAGGCTGAGTTACAGGGGGCAGAGACAGTCAGTCCTGTCCCCCAGCGGCAGTGTGATTTACAGGGAATTGGGAGCCCAGTCTCAATTCCTCAGCGGCAGAGTGTCCTACAGGGAATAGAGAGCCCAGTCTCCTTTCCCCAGCAACAGGACACTGTATTGGGAGCTGAGACAGTCGGTCTCCCTCCCCAGAGGCTGGAAATATGTATGGGAGAGGAGCTTGCTACCCCCTCTCCCTATTGGCAGTGTGAATTGCAGGGAATTGGGAGCCCAGTCTCCATTCCCCAGCGGCTGGGTGATTTACAGGGAATTGGGAGCCCAGTCTCCATTCCCCAGCGGCTGTGTGATTTATTGGGAATTGGGAGCCCAGTCTCCATTCCCCAGCGGCAGTTGGAGTTACAGGGGGCAGAGACAGTCAGTCCTGTCCCCCAGCGGCAGAGTGTCCTACAGGGAATAGAGAGCCAGTCTCCTTTCCCCAGCAGCAGGACACTGTATTGGGAGCGGAGACGGTCGGTCGCCCTCCCCAGCGGCTGGAAGTATGTATGGGAGAGGAGCTCGTTACCCCCTCTCCCCAGCGGCAGCTTAACGCACCAGAGGGAGACAGTAAGCCCCACAACAGTGCAGATGGGACCGTGGTCTCTGCACTTACAGCACAGGGGTAGGGACAGTCGGTCCTGTCCCCCAGCAACAGGGCTGTTTAGCCAAAGGGGAGACAGTCGGTTTCCCCCTCTAACAACCAGACTCCAACCAGGCTTCTTCCATGGTAGCGCTGGTACCAGGGCAGAGTACCGCTGCTCCCTGCCCACAAAGCAACCTTCACTCCAAGCCAGGGAGCAACTCAGAGACCGGGAGTACCAGCTACCAATATAACCTTGGTGGATTCACTGGACAGAGACAGGCTACTAAATTCAACAGGTCCAGTATTTGGTTGTGGGTGGATTGCCAGACTAACTCAGGTACCGACCGGCGTGAGGTCAGGTATCTGGTTAGTCTTCCCTGGGAGGGGGAGATGTGTGGCGAAACCAACCTCGCCACTGGGTTTTGGAGAGGCCTGTTTAAAAGCCTCTTGCCTCAGGATTATGGCCACACAGCTTAAATCTGTCTTTGGAATTGTATTTTATGTTATTATGCGTTCGGTTAAATTGTATGTTATGTGAGGGTACCCAGATAGCTAATATTATTGTATTCGTGTATTCTGAGTGCCATTCACCTAATGATAGGCACTCAGACTTGAGCTATCTGGGGATATGTTAAAAGTCTGTGTTTGCTGTGGGGGTGTGACATTGTGTGTTTGGGTGGTGATTCCTGTCCTGTTCTCTCCACATGTGTATTGGCGATTTCCCTTTGTCCTGAGAGATAATTGGATTGCTCCTCGGGTGTTGCCAGGGCAGAGAGGAGGAAACCATGATGCATTGTGGGGATGTGTTGTATCTGTCCTGTGTCGCAGTCTCCATTCTGGTCCTCTGGGGGCGTGAACGATTGGTTGCTGTACTTACATTGTATGTGTTGTAAATTACTGATTGGTTGTATTTCAAAACCCTGTGGGCAGTACTATGTTTGTGGTTTATGAATAAAAGAGGCTGTACTTGAAGTAAAGTCAGTTCCTGCTTGACCCTCAACATGGAGCCACGTCTCGTTCTTGGGGGGATTCACTGTATGCTGTTAGAGACTGATTGCTAGGAGTGTAAGCCGCTTGGGTGCGTTTCCTATTCGTCTGCTAGCAGCTATTCGTGAGGTTCCGTTCGGAGTTTGGAGCATTCCCTTGATCCATTACAGTATATATATAGTCAGGTCCATAAATATTGGGACATCAACACAATTGTAAAATTTTTGGTTTTATACACCACCACAATGGATTTGAAATGAAACAAACACAATGTGCTTTAACTGCAGACTGTCAGCTTTAATTTGAGGGTATTTACATCCAAATCAGGTGAACGGTATAGGAATTACAACAGTTTGCATAAGTGCCTCCCACTTGTTAAGGAACCAAATGGGACAATTGGCTTCTCAGCTGTTCCATGGCCAGGTGTGTGTTATTCGCTCATTATCCCAACTAAGATGAATACATAATGAACGCCAATTCACCAATATTGGTGGTCCTCACCCAAATTACGAATATCAGTTCATAGTATGGGTATCCATTATGTTTGATATCAGCTACTTGATCTTACCTACCCCCTGATGATCCCACACAGTGGGGGAAACGCGTTGGGGTTCTGTGAGAGCCTGTGAGAGCCTGTGAGAGCCTGGGATTGGATGAGGGGGATTTTGTGGATTTACAAACCCTTCCCGAATTGGGTTAGGAGAGTAGTTGTAACCCAGGTAGGGGCCCCTTTACCACATTAAAGCCTAAGAGCAAAAGGATGCCACCCCCCGCTAACTATGAACATGTGGACATCACTGACCTTGACCGGATGGGTAAGATTGACCCTAAGACCTTTAATCTCTCCCCTGTGGAAATGCAGGCGTTGAGGTCTCTTGAGAAAGATGATTCCATTGTCATCAAACTCTCCGATAAGGGCAGAAACCTGGTGGTTCTTGAACATGATCTCTACTTGTGAATGTGCCTTGATCTCTTGAAGGATAGGGATAGATATAGGATTTTATCTAGTAATCCAACTCTGGGACCACCTTTGCCAGCAGTAGATAATTCTACTGATGTGCTCGATCACAAATGGCCGGAGGTCTCAGACAATCCAGACTTTGAGCCTATTGTGTATGAGCATACTGATCTGTGGGCCCAGAGCAAAAATGATTATGGCAGACTGATTGGAGTTCAGGTGGACATACAAGGTCCCGACCCTCCACCTCAACGCCAATTCCGCTTTCCGCCAGAAGCCACACATTCAATTATGGACACTGTCCAGGAATTGAAGTTAGGTGTGTGGTCATAGAGGGCAATTTAAAATGCAACAATTCCCTTTGGCCAGTAAAGAAGAAGAACACCAATGCATGAAGGCTCACCATAGACCTCCGGGTCCTTAACAAGTACACCTCAATGTCCGCTCCAGTGGTGGCACAGACTCCTGTCATCATGGGCTGAATAAACGGCAAAAGTCGCATATTCTCAACCATAGACGTTGCTAATGGGTTATTTTCCATTGAACTCACCGATAACTGCAGGTACAAATTTGCCTTTAAGGTGGGGGACAAACAGTACATGTTTGGGGTTCTCCCCCAGGGGTTCCACAGCAGTCCCACGTATTTTCACCAGCCATTGGCAGCCGTACTGAGTGTGTTTTCATGGCCGAAATGTCTTCTGCAATACGTGGACGACTTGCTCTTGCACACAGAAACCATATAAGAACACTTTGTTCTGTTGAGACAGCCGTTGGAACTCCTGACCAGGTCAGGACTCAAGTTGAGTCCCCACAAGGCAAATTTGGCCAAAGCAGAGGGGACTTTCCTTGGGGTCCAAATTTCTTTTGGAGCCAAAGGAATCATGGCGGCCTGAGTGGGAGCCATGGTAAAGTTACCTAGGCCTGGCACTCTACAGGATGTGAAAAAATTCCTGGGAGTCGCCAACTTCAGAAGGGAATTCATAGAAGACTTTGCTGCCAAAGCGAAACCTCTCTATGAACTCCTCCAAGGAGAAGAGCCGTCACTCAAAGGTTGGTCTGATGCTCAGGAGGAGGCCTTTTCTACCTTGCAGAGACCTCTCCTCGGCCCCTGTATTGGTCACTCCCCATCCAGAAGGGGAAATGGCCATACAGGCGCATGTAGGGATGGAGTCTATCTCAGCGGTACTTCTGCAACAAATAGGATACAAGACTAGACCGCTGGGATACTTCTCCAGGCTACTTTCACCCGTTCAACGAGGGTTCAATGAGTGTGCCAAACAACTGGCAGCCATACACTATGCCTTTAAAACCACTGAGCATATTGTAGACTTCAGGCCCCTCACCTTGCAGACTCCACACTCTGGAGACTGGTGTGACAGGTTTTGCTGTACTGGATGAGACCTCAGGTACCCAGAGTCTCATCAGGTTACTAGGTCACATGTCGGCACAGCAGGCAGAACTGGAGGCAGTCAAGGAAGCTCTGCTTCTTCAACCTCCAGGAACACGAACTATATATAGCGACAGTTCATATGTAGTTCACTTCCTTTACCCTGCACCTGGACACATGGAAAAGACGAGGATTTGTGGACAGCCAAAACAAACCTCTGGCTCATGTGTCGGTCCTAAAGGAACTGTGGGAATGGGGCATGGCACACATGGCGGAAGCAGCCATCATTAAAATCCCTGCACATCATAAAGGGGACGAGCCCTTGACGCTAGGCAACAACAAGGTAGATTAATTGGCCAAACTAGCAGCAGTGTCTGGGACCCTTCGGGAACCAGGCACTGAACCACTACCTGCTCACCGGATTGCAGTTTGTACTAATCTGAAAGAAGGCCCGGTGTCAGTTGAGGAGGAACAAGCCAAAGATCCTCTTCTAATGACATAACTCACATCACCACAGCATCCCTGGTCAACATGACAAGGGATCCTGTGTTACGATACCGATACACAGCAAATTCCTCTTCCCGTGGTCCTGCAGCATCTGCAAGCAGAGCTGACGAGATTGAACAACCAACTATTTGGACACCTTGGCCACAATAAACTCTTGTCTCTCCTGAGGGACAAATTATAATGGCCAGGAATGTTCACTACAGTAGAGGAAGTTACATAACAGTGCCTGGTATATGCTCAGGTTAACCCAGGTTCTTTCCCATTGATAATACCACTGGAGGTGGCACCCACAGTTGGTGATTTTGAACCGTGCACCACCGCCCATTTACCATGTGCTTTTAATTAGAAAGATTATATAGCTATATTCTACTTTGCCCATATTGCAGGCTGAAAGCCCAGGAGAGCCATGTGTTAGAGTAGGCCCCGTCTGATGGAAGCCACCTTATCGTTCGGTAGATGGGCCAGCCATATTTTTGATCAATTATATGCGCAAAAAGCTTCCAACTGCTCTTGCAGTAAGTATAGCCACCAAGCAGCTTATTTTTCATTCAGTACTTGCTTATATCTTTGTGCAATTGACTAGCAGTGTTCTGTTACTTATAGTTCATCTAATCACATTGTGTTTCAGCCAAGGTAGCGCGCACCTGCGTTCTGAAATTTACATACTATGGAGCTGCTGGCTCGTTTGTTTTTCTTTCCCATTGATAATACCATTTGGGGGTGGCACCTCCAGTTGGTGATTTTGAACCATGCACCACCGCCCATTTACCATGTGCTTTTAATTAGAAAGATTATATAACTGTATTCTACTTTGCCCATATTGCAGGCTGATAGCCTAGAAGAGGCAGGTATATTATATAGCTGGTTCCTACTTTGCCCAGATTGCATGCTGTAAGCCCAGGAGAGGCATATGTTAGAGTAGGCCCCGTCTGATGGAAGCCACCTTGTCATTCAGTAGATGGGCCTGACATATTTTTGATCAATTATATGCGCAAAGAGCGTCCAACTGCTCTTGCAGTAAGTATAGCCACCAAGCAGTTTATTTTTCATTCAGTATTTGCTTATATCTTTGTGCAATTGACTAGCAGTGTGCTGTTGCTTGTAGTCCTACTAATCAAATTGTTAACCCAAGGGCGTCAGCCCTGAAGCTGGTGTTGCAGTGAGTTCCTCCTGCAGATAGTCTGTGGTCCGCAATTCAAATTGATTTTATCTGACCTTTGTCAACAGGAAGTCGTAACTGTCGTTACGCACTGGTGGTAGTGGATGTCTTGGAGAAGCCATCCCCACGGTCAACGATTCGGCTGCAACCACTGCCCGTGTTCTCTGGGAACAGGTTCTGTCACGATGGAGTATCCCCAGAGTCGGACAGAGGAACCCATTTCACGGGGAAGGTAATTAAAGCACTTTGTGGTCTTTTAGACATAAGGATATGCGATCACCTACCATTGGGATTTTCGCATAGGCTGAGCAGCCAGGGAGAGTGCCAGGTCTCCCTTTTTGTTCCTTAGTTTTGGATCCAGTGAGTCGTATTTTGTGTTGTCTTGTTTCCTGTACACCTTCCGTGACATTATAAACCGCCAAAACCGTCTTAAGCATGAATCCGGTTTCAACCTTGATTGACCGCATGCAGGGTCTTTCACTGGAGGTAGAAGATCTCCGGAAAACTGTCTCTCAGTTTGAGGTGACCGTTTCTGCTTACGTTCATGGAGTTTGTTCTGAGCCTAAGATCTCGCTTCCGGATACGTTCTCCGGGGGTAGTGAGAATTTTGTTTGTTTTAGAGAGGCGTGCAAACTCCATTTTCGTCTACTTCCCCATTCCTCTGGTGATGAGGAAAAGAGGGTGGGGATCATTATATCGCTGCTCAGGGATAACGCTCAGTCCTGGGCCTTTTCGCTGCCGGTGGGGGCACGGCCCCTCCGTTCAGTGGATGAATTCTTTTTAGCCCTGGGTCAGATATATGATAATCCGGATCATATTGCTTTGGCTGAGTCTAGACTACGTCTGTTATGCCAGGGTAAACAATCCACAGAGATATACTGCTCAGAATTTCGGAGATGGGCAGCTGATACTGGTTGGAATGATGCTGCACTCCAAAGTCAATTTTGCCATGGTCTTTCAGAGGGATTGAAAGATGCATTTGCCTTTCATGAGAAGCCGACCTCCTTGGACTCTGCCATGTCTCGGGCCGTTCGTATTGCCAGGCGTCTTAGAGAGAAAGGAGAGATCACTCCTTCCTGTCATACTCAATCCCAGGACAGTGCAGCGGTCTCATTCAGTGCGCAGGGGTCTCAGTCGCTGTCAACCCCTTCTGAGCAGGAGCCCATGCAGCTGGGGTTGATTGCCTCTGACAATAGAAGATTCAGCCCGCATGGGAAGGTTTGTTTTTGTTGTGGAGGTATAAATCATTTGGCAAATGTTTGTCCCTCTAGGAGATTCAGGCAGTTTTTTGGGTGTAATAAAGAAACAAAAAGGGAGACCCCTGCATCAGACCTGGCACTCTCCCTGACTGCTCAGCCTATGCGAAAATCCCAATGGTAGGTGATCGCATATCCTCGTACCTCGACTGTGTAACACCTGAACACCCTATAATAGTGAGGGGACACAACCACCGGCTCCCTACACTAGATACGGAGGGAGTCAGGGTCACCTGGGATCCAGCAAACAGAAAAACACAAATTAATGCACAACACTTATCTTGTAGAAGACTGGGAAGTAGGATCAGCATGCACACACACTCCAGGAAGTAATATAAACTGCAAACTGATGCACTATGGGGAGGAATTTAAAGGGATGCAATCAGTACAACTACATGACAGCTGAGAGAGGCTAACGAGATGAGGAACTGAAAGCAAAACAAAGGGTCCGGGTTCAGTGCGGGCGCGATGTGTTCACCTCACGCATTGCACCTGTGCGGAAAACTCGCCCGTGTGAAAGGGGCCTAAATGAAGTAGATAAAATATGCCCGTGCAAAGCCAGGTCCTTCTATTAGTATATATATATATATATATATATATATATATACAGTACAGACCAAAAGTTTGGACACACCTTCTCATTCAAAGAGTTTTCTTTATTTTCATGACTATGAAAATTGTAGATTCACACTGAAGGCATCAAAACTATGAATTAACACGTGGAATTATATACATAACAAAAAAGTGTGAAACAACAGAAAATATGTCATATTCTAGGTTCTTCAAAGTAGCCACCTTTTGCTTTGATTACTGCTTTGCACACTCTTGGCATTCTCTTGATGTGCTTCAAGAGGTAGTCACCTGAAATGGTCTTCCAACAGTCTTGAAGGAGTTCTCAGAGATGCTTAGCACTTGTTGGCCCTTTTGCCTTTACTCTACGGTCCAGCTCACCCCAAACCATCTCGATTGGGTTCTGGTCCGGTGACTGTGGAGGCCAGGTCATCTGGCGCAGCACCCCATCACTCTACTTCATGGTCAAATAGCCCTTACACAGTCTGGAGATGTGTTTGGGGTCATTGTCCTGTTGAAAAATAAATGATGGTCCAACTAAACGCAAGCCGGATGGAATAGCATGCCGCTACAAGATGCTATGGTAGCCATGCTGGTTCAGTATGCCTTCAATTTTGAATAAATCCCCAACAGTGTCACCAGCAAAGCACCCCCACACCATCACACCTCCTCCTCCATGCTTCATGGTGGGAACCAGACATGTAGAGTCCATCCGTTCACCTTTTCTGCGTCACACAAAGACACGGTGGTTGGAACCAAAGATCTCAAATTTGGACTCATCAGACCAAAGCACAGATTTCCACTGGTCTAATGTCCATTCCTTGTGTTCTTTAGCCCAAACAAGTCTCTTCTGCTTGTTGCCTGTCCTTAGCAGTGGTTTCCTAGCAGATATTCTACCATGAAGGCCTGATTCACACAGTCTCCTCTTAACAGTTGTTCTAGAGATGTGTCTGCTGCCAGAACTCTGTGTGGCATTGACCTGGTCCCTAATCTGAGCTGCTGTTAACCTGCGATTTCTGAGGCTGGTGACTCGGAAGAACTTATCCTCCGCAGCAGAGGTGACTCTTGGTCTTCCTTTCCTGGGGCGGTCCGCATGTGAGCCAGATTCTTTGTAGTGCTTGATGGTTTTTGTGACTGCACTTGGGGCCACTTTTAAAGTTTTCCCAATTTTTCGGACTGACTGACCTTCATTTCTTAAAGTAATGATGGCCACTCGTTTTTCTTTACTTAGCTGCTTTTTTTTTTGCCATAATACAAATTCTAACAGTCTATTCAGTAGGACTATCAACTGTGTATCCACCTGACTTCTCCACAATGCAACTGATGGTCCCAACTCAATTTATAAGGCAAGAAATCCCACTTATTAAACCTGACAGGGCACACCTGTGAAGTGAAAACCATTTCAGGTGACTACCTCTTGAAGCTCATCAAGAGAATGCCAAGAGTGTGCAAAGCAGTAATCAAAGCAAAAGGTGGCTACTTTGAAGAACCTAGAATATGACATATTTTCAGTTGTTTCACACTTTTTTGTTAGGTATATAATTCCACATGTGTTAATTCATAGTTTTGATGCCTTCAGTGTGAATCTACAATTTTCATAGTCATGAAAATAAAGAAAACTCTTTGAATGAGAAGGTGTGTTCAAAATTTTGGTCTGTACTGTATATATAATATATACAATTTATATAATGACACCAACTTTGCAATGCACATCACATGCAGCTCTGCTGTGCTGTCAGTTATAATGCCATACATCATAATGACAGCACAGCAGCCTGCCTTATGTATAATACAGGGAGCTCCAGAGGTGACGTCATATTGTAAGCTGGGACTTGCAGTGTAATATGTCTTAGCATCTAGTGGGGTGAAATATGAAAAACAATGCAATTCAGGTATTAGGTTTATGTGATTCGCTTTTAGAGAATTCCATAAGAGGTGAAACTGTTATTCTCCAAGTCAGTATGATTACAACAATTTCACATTTTTATACGGTAGTTTTTCTTGTGCTTTAACAGTTAAAAAAAGAAAAACTTTGGGAAAATATTTTTTCTTTGCAACTCCACATACTGACCCCCATCATTTTTTTTATACTTATATCTGCAGAACTGGGCTCATTTCTTGCTGTGTAATCTGTAGTTTTTATCCAATACCATTTTGTAGGGTGTTTGACTTTTTGATCACTTTTTATTCAAAAATTTTGGGTAGCTGAAGTGACAAAACAATACGAATCAGCCATTTTTTCCGTTATGATGGTCATCGTATGATATAAATACGTTTATGAAATATGTAAATTATAGTGAGCACTCAATATCTGTGGTCATATATCAGGTCTGTTGATATAACTATTTTATTAGATCATGAAATTATGCATACAATAGATAGGAAAATATAAAATATAATACCTTAAAATTATAAATAATAAAATATGGAAAAACACAATTTGTTATACTGATAAGAAATTGGTCACTTAAGATTAGAATTGTGTCCTTATAGAGGCTGCAATTTTGTTCTTATGGATGTTGCAACATTGTTCCCAACATTAAATGTCTCAGTTATCACTGATATATCCGTGAGTGTAGTTAACCAGAAGTACTCACTATTTGGGGTCCGGCTCGTGTGTAGCTGTCCGTGGTGGCGTCCCACCGTGGGTCAGTGCACTCACCCGATATGGTGTTTTTGGAGTATCTTCCGATATTCACGGTCCGCGGTGTTGTTACGGTAATCCTGCTCCCCAAGAAACCGCTGTGCATCCCACGTGTAGCTGGCGTCCTGCTTTTTGGCTAACACTACACGTAATCAGGGCGCCGGGGAGATCTTTACCCGATACAAGGTTGTGGGATACCTCCCGATGTTCAAAGTCCGCGGTTACGGTAATCCCGCTTCCAGGTCGCTGCTGTGTGTCCCACGTGTGGCTGGCGTCCTGCGCTTTTTGCCGGCACTCCACGTGATCAGGGCGCCGATGAAGTCTCTTCCTTGTGATTGGCCAATCACAGCTCACCAATAGGGGTTAGAGACACCAGTGAGGGATCAGGCAAAACTTGTACTCAGTTACAAGCAGAATTAATACAAATCCATAAAACAAGTCTGAAGGTCATGGCAGGCAGCTTGGTTTTAGTACAGTAACCAGGCACAGGTCAGGTCAGGCAGCAGAGTTTCAGAATCCAGGAATCAAGTATAAGTCAGTACACAAGCATATTTGTTTATACTTTATGCTGACATTCTGCAGCACTTTAGAGACCTTATCACGTTCTGTCCCCAGTGGAGCTCACAATCTACAGTATATTCCAGTATAGCCATATCAGTATGTGGGAGGAAACCTACACAAACACGAGGAGACCATACAAACTCCACGCAGATGTGGTCCTTCATCAGATTCAAACCCAGGACCTTAGCACTTTAAGGCACTGGTGCTAATCACTGCGCCACTGTGCTAGCACCATTGCAAGATCTAGAAAGCTATTAAACCAATTGCTCAGTCAGTGAGTGAGACAAACAGCATAGCCTACATAGCAGAGCAGATTAACTCATTAGAAGCACCACACAGAAACAAAGAAGGGTTAACCCTTGCAATACTGCAGAATGAGGTGGGATTCAATGAATATTGTCTCCAATAGACACACAGGACACAGACACCCCGCTGCTGGAGTGCTGGAACTGCAACAGACAGGAAGAGTGGAGCAGCACCCATGCCTACCCAGAAAAGCAGGATGGTTTCAGGCCTGGCCACCCCTTTTATCATATAGTGCCGGATCATACTTATTCTACTTACAGTGCATATATTGGAAGGACTGACCGAGATGGGGGAACGGATAATAACCATAGGCTCTGAATACTCAGGGTTTGATTGTAGTCTGTTACCATAAAAAAATAAGTCTGCTCTGCATAGAAGCTATAGACGCAAAAACAAAGTTGCTTTATTTATCATTTTTGATACTTTCAATGTATGTTCAGCAACCAATAGAAAAGTGCAAATATCATAAAATTATGCAGAACAGTCTCAAACTGAATCATGCTAGAATGTTTTGCAGCTGGCATAATTCAAAGCTAAGAATTCCTTCTCTTGAAATTAATCAAATGTGTTGAACCATGCAAAGTATATGCTGTTTTGTTCACTCCAATAATTCCCAAATTCCCAAATATTATGCAACTGAGCCTAATTATTCTTATTTATAGTAATAGAGTTAATCTTAAATGCACACTTATAATTGTAAAGTATACTAAAACATGTAGGAATATAAAGCATAAAAAGAGTTGCAGATGAATAAAAAATTGATTGAGTCGAATAGGAGGGTTTAAAGCAAGTCATTTTGAAACTCACAACACTGATGGAACACTGGTTAGGGATTTAAATATCAATATACTGGTAGATACACTGCCTGTCCCAAAAAAAAAGTCGCCACCAAAAAAAAAAAAAAAAGATTTTCTTTGGGGTTAAGATCTGGACTTTGTGGTGGCCAATCCATATGTTAAAATGATGTCTCATGCTCTCTGAACCACTCTTTTACAATTTGAGCCCCAGGAATCCTGGCGTTGTCATCTTGGAATATGCCCGTGCCATCAGGGAAGAAAAAATCCATTGACAGAATAACCTGGTCATTCACTATGTTCAAGGAGTCAGCTGACCTCATTCTTGGAGGACATACTGTTGCTGAACCTAGACCTGACCAACTGCAGCAACCCCAGATCATAGCACTGCCCCCACAGGCTTGTACAGTAGGCACTAGGCATGATGGGTGCATCACTTCATCTGCCTCTTATCTTACCCTGATGCGCCCATCACTCTGGAACAGGGTAAATATTGACTCATTGTGAGAGATAGAACTCCATCTTGTATATCCTACATCTATCTGAACCATAGTTCAATTAGAGGTTATTAAAATTTTAGTGTCAGCCTTTTGCAGGCACGCAGGGAGGGAATTCAGCCGACAACCCCCCCTCCCTTCCTGTTCTATTTTTATAAATGCTTCTTCTGTCTTTGTGGTTTTATGTGATGCATGGCTGTTGGGCGTCTACCAATAATTAAGGTATAAGATTGTCTGCTAATTTACAATAAAGGAGATTACTGATTACAACCATTGCGTGTATCAGCCTTCTCTGTGCCCATTACGCTATTTGAATTCGGAACCCATAATCATAGACGCAGGGGTAATTGCACACACAAAACTTGGCCCCCAATGTGGGCCTGGACTAATCAGCTCTCCTTCAACACCCCGATAACCACGGTCAGACGGTCAGAGAAAGTACAGATCCACTTAAAGCAGCGCTGCAAGGTAAGATACTTTATCTTGCTAAAATCTGTGCCTCATCTCCTGTCTGTCCAAATTGGTGTGGAGTTGGAGTCTAAAAAGCTGATTTACAGTCCAGCCTGTTTTTGGTAAAAAAAACTCTAAAGAGATGATATTCCTATGATTATTGGGTAAGACTTTTGACTATGATGTTTAAGACAGTAAACTGGGATTGCTGACATAGATATCTGTTGTCTGGTATGTTTTGGGGAAAATAACTAAGAACACCAAAAAGGGAAATCAGGAGCCCTGGAACCCTCTGAGGGGTTGAAAAAGGTGAGGCTCAGTGCAGAATACACTAGTTATATAGTGGGGAAGTTCTGAGGAAAACTGAGTTGGGTTCCCTGGAAAAATAATTTTAGTCTTCTAGAGTACACTGGTACAAGTGAGGAAGCTGTAGGACTAGGAGAAACTGACATAAGGAAATAGTATTCTTTGGTGTTGTATGACAAAACTTGTGGACAACTGACAGATATGGCTAATAATCTTAGTGTCCCAGAGGGTTACAAGACAGCAAAGACTCTAGTGGAAGTGTGGGAAAAGTTCAAACAAACTTATGGTGGTTGGATTAGGGATCATGGATGCAAAGGAGTTGTTGACATATGTATAAAAGTAGTTCTTGAAGTTGAAACTGGGTGTTTGAGAGAGAATGAATAATCGGTAGCCGACATAAATGACCTCCGGGGCTTTACGAAAGGCACTTAATGAGGGGACCACGGCCCCATGAGAAGGTAAGCAATCTTGCCTGCCTCTAGTTGCTTTGTTTCGTTACATCACCGCTGTCTGTCTGCTGGACGATGATCATACTGTGTGAGTAGTAACTGGAGTTGACATTTTGGGTGTTTAGAACTTAAGACTAAGAAGGAAAGTTTTACTCTATTGTGGATATTCTGTGTTTTCTGTGGTTTGTTTTGTGTGTCAGGCGCCTCCCAGGTAGCAATTAACCAGGGCAAGAGAATTCCCCTGGCAGGAGGTTGCGCTTTGAGTGCAGGGACGGGACTGACGGAGACCACAAGAGATTTCTGCCTGTGAGAGTCTGGTGGAATTGCCAGACAAGAGGGCAGAGGGGGTGGATCGACTGGCTGTGGAAGTCGGGGAGGTGCCGCTAGTTTTAGTCTTGTTAATGTTCAAGTGGGTAAACAAGAAGTTGAAAGTTTATCTCTATTGTGTATACTTGTTGATTGTGTCTCCACTCAGAAGAAGAAGAATAAAATAAAGTGCAATATAGCAGAGGAAATTCACGTACTGATTCTTTGAAGTTGTGACTCATCAAGTCCGGTTGTTACTGCCATCCCTCTCAGGGAGTGAGGAGCGTTTGGGTTAAATGTACATGCACGAATTACTGCTGCAGAACCCGTAGGAACTCTGTTTGCTGAGATAGAGAAGATATGGAGACTAGTGTTGAGCGCGAATATTCGAATATCGAAATTTTTGGGCGAATATCAGCACTTCGCTAATTCGCGAATATTTCGAATATAGTGATCTAAATTCGATATTTTGAATATTCTTTTTTTTCTTTTCTTTTTTTTTTTTTGATTGTTATATTTTTTTCTTTCCCACTTCCCTAAAGTTGTTCTTACCTGTCCTTTGGATTCCTGGCTGCTCCAGTCAGTGCCCGTTGCCGTTTCTGCTGACTTCCGTGCTCATGGAGCGTCCCCATCACCATGGGAACTTCTCCATATACTAGAATGTACTGTCGGATTTGAGAATTACGTTGAAATCGCAATTCGATTATTTCAAGTTATAATAATCGAATTGTGATTTCAACTTAACACTGCTATATTCCATATTCGTTAATTCTAGCCTAATATGGAATATAGCAGTGCTAAGCTGAAATCGCAATTCGATTAATTCAAGTTATAATAATCGAATTGCGATTTCAACTTGGACCTGGTTTACTATGGTTGGCTTGGTAGAATTAGCGAATATGACGAATGTATTTGTCATATTCCACAAAACGAATATAACGAATGTATTCGTCATATTCCACAAAACGAAGATAACAAAGTATTCTGCATCTTCGTTTTAGCTACCTATTCATCAACTTCGCTAATTCTAGCAATCATATAGGAAAGTTTACTATAGAGACAGCTAAGTTTAATTCGCTATGCGATTATATGACTGCTTTTAAAAAAAATAAATAGAATAATTATAATACCTGATAATTATTATAATTATTCTATTTATAAAAAAGCAAGATAACTAGAATAATGACGAATATTCGATTTCGACGAATATAAAACAAATATTATATTGAATATTCGCGAATTTCGTCGAAATCGAATATGGCACCTGCCGCTCATCACTAATGGAGACAGAGAGCTGGATACTTGTAAGGGACAACCCGTGTTGAGGTTATTAAAGACCTGGTGGGTCCCCAAGGTGGTCTGTGCTTAAGTCCTGACTAGGTGAACCAGAAGGACTGTCCGAGGGAGGATGACCTAGAGTCGGTGACCCAGAACGACTGTCTGAGGAAGGAGGAGCTAGGGTACATTTTAACTAGGTGTACCATAAGGATTATTATCTGAGGGAGGAGGACCTAGGGAAAACCAGGCCGGCAAATTATGTAATTCAGGATTTGGGGTGTTAAAGTGCCTTGTGAGCCAGAGCCAAATCCTGGGATTGGACAGAGACAGATCATGGGGACCATACCAAACAAGTCCGGGGAGCAGAAGAGGAAAACTTCCAGACAAATAATGAGAGAGAGAGAGAGAGTAAGAAAGAGTTTCTTGCAGCCTTATCAGTTAACCCCTTGTTATGTACCGGCTGTGGGATTTATGGGAGAAACAGTTTTTGTCTGTGAATCTGAGCCAGTTAAACTAAAGATAAGACAGTACGGTTGTTACCCAATTGTTACTAAAGAAGAACCCCAGTTAAGGGGCTGCCTGTCAGTCACAGGATGGTTCATGTTCCTAGTGTAGTTAACAAGGTGACAATTTTGAAAACCCCATATAGAAGGGAGGCTGTTGAAAGGATTCAAGTGCCCAAAGCAGCACAAAGCCTAAGGGTGCTTTTGGGACTGGTGTCATACTGGATTAGACATGCCTCCATGTTAATGCAGCCTCTGTGTGATTGTCTGTTATCTGACCCATTTCACCTGACAGAAGATGCAATGAATAATTTTCATACAATGAAGCTGTGCATAACCTCAGCCCCAGCCCTGAGTATTCCAAATTAGGATGAGGAATTTAACTTGTTTTGTTCTAAAATTCAGGGTCACAGTCAGCCAGGTTAGACACTGTTGCCCGCGGCACCCCCTCCTGTGTCAGGGCAGTTGCGGAAATGCAGGCAATGAAATTAATGAGCAGCTGTGAAGACATGGCAGTTTCTGTGTATAGAAAGCACCCACACGCACCCCTTCCCCATAATTTTCTCTTTAGCAATCGGTTTGAGTTTCAGGAAGTACGAGGTGGGGGGGATTGGAAAGATACAGTTGTGCAAACACACAAGTGCAACCAAAACATATTTCTATGGCTAGACAACTCAGACTTCAATGTGCACTCCTCATTTCTTTCAAAAGATGTACTACTCTGAATCCTGCTACTTTGTTACCAATTACAGATTCAGAAACGTGGCAGGGTAGCACAGGTAGCCTTTTGTCTGATTTAGCTGAAAATGCTCCTCATGATTGTATGCAGTTGATGCATTAAGAAACTTCTGGATTTTCTCATGAAAAACCTCTTGATAACCCTTATTTTGAGTGTTTTGTAGATGGAAGCAGGAATATGGGAAAGGATGGCCGGTTCCACACTGGATATGCAGTAGTCACACAGCATGAGGTAGCCATTGCTGAACCACTCCCTTTGCACATGTCTGCGCAGGAGGCAGAGCTGAAGGCACTCACTGAGGTATGTAAACTGGCCAAGGGGAAGAAGGTGGACATCTATACAGATTCAAGGTATGGTTTTGGTATTGCACATGACTATGGACCCATATGGCGGGCTAGAGACTTTCTAACCTCTGCAGGTCAGCCCATTAACAACAAAGACTCCGTGCTTGAACTAATGAACTCACTACTTCTTCCGAAGGAAGTAGCCATTGTCAAGGTTCAGGCACTGTTATGGCATACAAGGGAATGCTCCAAACTCCCGAACGGAACCTTACGAATAGCTGCTAGCAGACGAATAGGAAATGCACCCAAGCGGCTTACACTCCTAGCAATCAGTCTCTAACAGCATACAGTGAATCCCCCCCAAGAACGAGACAAGGCTCCGTGTTGAGGGTCAAGTAGTGGTCAGCCTGTCTCTGTCCAGTGAGTCCACCAAGGTTATGTTGGTAACTGGTACTCCCGGTCTCTGTGTTGCTCCCTGGCTTGGAGTGGAGGATGCTTTGTGGGCAGGGATCAGTGGTACTCTGGTGCCAGCGCTACCACAAAAGAAGCCTGGTTGGAGCCTGATTGTTGGAGGGGGAGACCGACTGTCTCTCCTTTGGATACCCAGCTCTGCTGCTGGAGGGGGAGACCGACTGTCTTAATCTGCCGCTGTGGAGAGGAGGTAACGAGCTCCTCTCCCATGCATACTTCCAGCTGCTGGGGAGGGCGACCGACCGTCTCCGCTCCCAATACAGTGTCCTGCTGCTAGGGAAAGGAGACTGGGCTCTCTATTCCCTTCTGGACACTCTGCCGCTGGGGGACAGGACCAACTGTCTCTGCCCCCTGTAACTCAGCCTGCCACTGGGGAATGGAGACTGGGCTCCCAATTGCCTGCAGGACTGGTGGAGAGACCTCGGTCCCATCTCCACCAGCCACCTGGGGTTCTTCCCAGTAAATCTCCACAATATCTGCCCAGCTGAATGGGTCTGGATCTGGGTCTGTCATCTTGCTGTCCTGCTGAGCCTTCCCAATGGAGTGGAAGAGATCTTGGTAGTCCTGCTCCAGTTCCCACTCTAGGGTTGCTAGGTGAGTCAGGTCTTTCTCTACCTCATGGGGGTCATCCCAATCCTGCCTAGCCTCCCTCTCATAGAAAATGTCCTGAAGTCTGGACTGTGCAGGGCTCCCGAAGTCAGGCTCTGCAAAGGACTCCCATAACAAGCCAGGACCATCAAACTCCTCTCCCTCTGGCTTGTCATGCTCAGCTGTCCAGGGTATATACTGTGCCATATACCACCAGAGCACCTGGTAGGCATCCTCCAGCCATAGCTCCTGCCATACCAAGTGCTCTAGTTCCTTTTCCCATTCCACCAGGGGATGCTCTCCCAGGAAGGGCATCCACAGAGCCACTTGCTTCTGCAATCTCTGCTCTTCACTGGGGAGACTCTTGCCTCGCTGGTATTGTACATTATCCAGGGCCTGGTACCAGATGCCTTTCCTTAATGCATCCCGGCCATCCAGGTCTTTCTCATCGTATGCCACTGCTGGTTCCATCCTGTTGATGTCAGGGTTGCTGTACTGGGACAGGCGTTGCCTTCAAATTGTAATTCCAGGGAATGATGTTACTTTGTAGCTGTCCTTCTGGGCTGTGAGAACGATCCCGCCGCTTGCCACCAATTTCCCCAAGACAAATCCACCATTCGACAAATTGGGCATTTTTGTACCTTTGTTTTTAATAAATCCCATCTCCGATATGCTAAATATACCATATTTTGGGCCATTAAAGCCCCGTTCCAAAAATTATTTTATATTTTTTCCCTCTGACTTTATCCACTGAACTTGAGCGGCCAAGTAATATCCCTGAAAAAAAGGAACCTATAGCCCTCCGTCCTCTTCCGCTAATCAGAGATATTTTTGCTTAAGTTTTACTCTTTTTCTTCCCCAGATTAAGTCATTCAGCAGTCGTTCCAAATGGTTGAAGAAATGATCCTATATCCAGACTGGACATGACGCCAAAATATACACAATCTGGGGGAGGAAAATCATTCTTATTAATGCAATTCTGTCCGCTTGTCCCATAGATAGCTTCTGCCAGACACCAATTTTACTTTTACATCTAGTCATTAGAGGGGTGACATTCAATCTCACAAAGTCTAATATGCTTGCGCTTAGCTTTATACCCAGATAGTCCATAGATTTCGTAGTTTTTAATACCTTGATACCTAGGCTGTTCGGTGGATTTTTCTGGTCCAATGGTAAGCAATACAGATTTTGCCCAGTTGACTTTATATCACTGAACTTATTTACTAGTTCCATAAGATAAGGCAGCTGCGATGTTGGGTTCTCCAAGAAGACAAGAATGTCATCTGCGTACATGCTTATCTTATCAGAGGTCCCGTTCATACCAAAGCCAGAGATCCCATCATCCAACCTAATTTTAGCAGCCAATGGTTCTATTGATAAGACAGTGAGGGAGAAAGGGGACATCCCTGTCTTGTTCCTTTATGCAGCTCCACTTGTTCTGACCATACTCCATTGATGTTTGTTCTGGCCTTGGGGTGATTGTATAAAATCTGGGTCAATTTAATAAAGCATTTACCCATATTCATCTTATACATTACTTTGCAGAGATATTCCCACTCCACCCTGTCAAACGCCTTCTCAGCATCTAATGACAGGATGGAGCGGGAGCCACCCCCCTGATCGACCTGGATGTTTAAAAAAGCTCTGCATTTGCTAGATTGTACCAATCTCTTAGGTATAAATCCAGTCTGGTCTGGATGAATTAACCTATCAATTACTCCCTTTAGTCTGTTAGCAAATATTTTTGCGCAGATTTTATAGTCTGTATTTAAGAGGGAGATCACCAATCTCATCCTTACCCTTTTTAGAATAAGTGTGATTACTGCTTCGGATAGGGATGCAGGTAACTGACCTATCTGATAGGTGTTATTTAGGACCTGTAATAGCATTGGCAGTATTAAATCCCCATATTGGCGATAGATTTCATACAGGAGCCCATCAGTCCCTGGGGAGGAGTTTCCCTGAATAGTCCCGAGGGCCTCGGATACTTCCTTTAATTCTATAGGTCGGTTTAATATTTTGCACTACTGGTCTGTTAATTTAGGGAGGTTGATGTTCTCCAGGAACTTTTCAACATCTCCATCCTGCTGGTCTTTGTTGTTAGTGTATAAGATATTGTAATACTTGACGAATTCTCGCTCAATGTCCTCCGGGCACATGATTATCTCTCGGCTTCCACTTTTTATATTTTTTATTCTGTTCTTGTTTTTTTTGTTTTGGATCAGGAGTGACAAGAGGTTTCCTGGTTTCCCTGCTTGCGAGAAGTATTTAGCTCCTGTAAAGAAGATTTTATGTTGTGCTTTTTCGTATAGATCATTTTTATATTCTAGTCTGGCTTCCTCGAAATGTGATTGTACAGTGATGTTATTGTTGAATAGCTCTCCCTGTAGGTACTGAACCCTTTTTTTAAGAGCAAGTTCTTTTCTAGCATATTCTTTCTTTTTCCTGTTGATATTGGCTATGTATACCCCACACAAGAACGCTTTAAAGGAATCACATACTATATGCATGGGTGCAGTCGGAGCATTCAATAGTCAAAACCCTCAGATCTCCTTTGTTATACTTTCCTGGTCCTTAATTAACTTAATCCAATGAGGATTTAATCTGAAACTCCTTGTTTTCCTTTTAACATTCCCCATTTTTATCGTGATAACCATAGGGGAGTGATCAGATATTGTGTGCATTTCATACTTCATTTTTATTACGCAGTCTAAAAGATCAGGATTAGCTAAAGCTAAATCTATTCTAGACATGACAGTATTTGCCCGGCTAAAACAAGAAAATGCTTTTTTCCCCCATATACAGTACAGACCAAAAGTTTGGACACACCTTCTCATTCAAAGATTTTTTATTTTCATGACTATGAAAATTGTAGATTCACACTGAAGGCATCAAAACTATGAATTAACACATGTGGAATTAGGTGTGCCCTGTCAGGTTTAATAAGTCTGATTTCTTGCCTTATACATGGGGTTGGGACCATCAGTTGCGTTGTGGAGAAGTCAGGTGGATACACAGCTGATAGTCCTACTGAATAGACTGTTAGAATTTGTATTGTGGCAAGAAAAAAGCAGCTAAGTAAAGAAAAACGAGTGGCCATCATTACTTTAAGAAATGAAGGTCAGTCAGTCCGAAAAATTGGGAAAACTTTGAAAGTGTCCCCAAGTGCAGTCACAAAAACCATCAAGCGCTACAAAGAAACTGGCTCACATGCGGACCGCCCCAGGAAAGGAAGACCAAGAGTCACCTCTGCTGCGGAGGATAAGTTCCTCCGAGTCACCAGCCTCAGAAATCGCAGGTTAACAGCAGCTCAGATTAGAGACCAGGTCAATGCCACACAGAGTTCTAGCAGCAGACACATCTCTAGAACAACTGTTAAGAGGAGACTGTGTGAATCAGGCCTTCATGGTAGAATATCTGCTAGGAAACCACTGCTAAGGACAGGCAACAAGCAGAAGAGACTTGTTTGGGCTAAAGAACACAAGGAATGGACATTAGACCAGTGGAAATCTGTGCTTTGGTCTGATGAGTCCAAATTTGAGATCTTTGGTTCCAACCACCGTGTCTTTGTGCGACGCAGAAAAGGTGAACGGATGGACTCTACATGCCTGGTTCCCACCGTGAAGCATGGAGGAGGAGGTGTGATGGTGTGGGAGTGTTTTGCTGGTGACACTGTTGGGGATTTATTCAAAATTGAAGGCATACTGAACCAGCATGGCTACCACAGCATCTTGCAGGGGCATGCTATTCCATCCGGTTTGCGTTTAGTTGGACCATCATTTATTTTTCAACAGGACAATGACCCCAAACACATCTCCAGGCTGTGTAAGGGCTATTTGACCATGAAGGAGAGTGATGGGGTGCTGCACCAGATGACCTGGCCTCCACATTCACCGGACCTGAACCCAATCGAGATGGTGCTAAGCATCTCTGGGAACTCCTTCAAGACTGTTGGAAGACCATTTCGGGTGACTACCTCTTGAAGCTCATCAAGAAAATGCCAAGAGTGTGCAAAGCAGTAATCAATAAACTATGAGTACTGATTAGGGAGGTCAAACCAGTGTAAGATCTGCGCTCCGGATTACCAAGAGTAAAGGCATGATTCAGGAGGTGGGTAATCTAAAATATAACGTTTAATGATAATGCAGATAAAACAAAGAAAATTCCTAGATAAAGTGTGCAATAACAAACCTTGGGATAGAGAATGTTGATAAACCCTAGGGTTTATCAACATTCTCTATCCCAAGGTTTGTTATTGCACACTTTATCTAGGAATTTTCTTTGTTTTATCTGCATTATCATTAAACGTTATATTTTAGATTACCCACCTCCTGAATCAAAGCAGTAATCGAAGCAAAAGGTGGCTACTTTGAAGAACCTAGAATATGACATATTTTCAGTTGTGTCACACTTTTTTGTTATGTATATAATTCCACATGTGTTAATTCATAGTTTTGATGCCTTCAGTGTGAATCTACAATTTTCATAGTTATGAAAATAAAGAAAACTCTTTGAATGAGAAGGTGTGTCCAAACTTTTGGTCTGTACTGTAGGTATCGCCAGATATCTGTCAATGCTATTTCCCGGGAGATCCTTCTTAATGGTGTTGGTTTGTCCTTATCTACTTTATAGGGATGATCCTTAGAGTATCTGTCTTTCTCCAAATCCAAGACATCATTGAAGTCACCAGTTACCAGAACCAGACAGCGTGCTCTAGAGCCTATAAAGTCCGCTAAGTGAGACATAATACACATGGAGAAGGGAGGAGGGACATATACAAATGCCAATATACAAGCATTGCCATCTAGATAACAATGCAGGAAGACAAAGCTACCTTCTTTACCTTCTTTATCAATGATATGGGCAATTGGAGTGTAATCCATGGGTCCATGGATATAGACACTAACACCGCGGGAATACTCCGAGCAGCAAGCATGATAGTCATATTTTGCCCATTTCCTTTTCATATAGTTAATGTTCTCATCTATAAGATGTGTTTCCAAAAGGCATACTATTGCAGGACGATATCTCACAACTACATCAAATATGACCACCCGCTTAGGCCTCTCGGCCATTCCACGTATATCCCATGTTAAGATTCTATTCATATACTTTCCTGCGCGGTAATACAACCTTCAGGACCCACCGCGGGGGGCAGGTAGAGGAGGGGGAAAAGAGAGAAGTGACCCCTAGCGACCACGAGACCCCATCAACCCACCCACTCTATCCCCACTTCCCATTACCCTCCCCCATCCCAGGAACCTACTTATCCAGCAAGTTATATAGCAGTCCAACATATAATGAGAGTGGTTAAACACATAAGATCCCTCAGCCAGAGGAGTCAAAATAGCAAGTGAAAGCAGTGTACGCAGGTAAATAATTTAACTCTGCCTCTCTCCCCCTCTCTCTCCTCTAGCATTAAGTATTCGCACAGAAGATAACAATAAGCGAGAGAAGGGGGGGTAGTTGAGCAGGTGTTAAATATTAGTAGATTAGATTTGCGTGTTTTTGGAGTCCTGCTAATGCATATAGTTGGTTATAACACAAGTTCATCAGCCAAAGGGGTTGGGGCGGTAGATATTAGTTAATTTGCTTTGGTTGTTTTAATTGCCGGCGCTGTTTCTCTGCCATAAATCCCTGGAAGTTGTGCCATAGGAATCGTCCTCCCATGTATTATATCGCCAGGTGTCACAAGGTGGTTGAACTAAAGGCGTGGATAACAAGCAGCGAACTCAAAAGTCAGCAAGGGTTAACAAATGTTAGTAGCATCCCAAAAGTCAGCAAGGGTTAACAAATGTTAGTAGAAATAAGTTTTACTTGTTCTGAAGAGCTGGTTCATAGTGGGTGCCCCTCGGGCTACTCGTGTACTCCAGGTCGACCAATGCATTAAGCGCAGATCTGTTGTGTCCGCTGGGTTCGAAACATGAAAGGCAGTCAAGCCGCCACAGGACGCCGCTACCAGCGCATGCGTACGTGCGCTCTCCACAGCCGGGTCCAACACAGACAGGGAAAAGTGGGACCAAGAAAACTCTGCAGCCACCGGACGGCGCCCCACGCCCGACCAAACCAGCGTCAACTCCTCCGCTCAGATTTTGTCCGACGCAGACATCCAGCCTCCCACTACTTTGGCCAGTCCTCCTCGTCCAGCATCAAGCCAAGAGCGGGGCAGCGGGGACGCCGACTAAAAGCAAGTACCGGTGGTCCAGCACATGGAGACAGGTAGCAAGGGGGAGGAGGGTGGGAGGAAGCGCGCCACTCCTACGCCATCACGTCATGCCGCTCAGCCCTCGTATAGAGATATTCTTAAAGAAAATCTAATCCAGAGTGCTTGGTACCTCAGCCTGGCTCGCCTTCCAACAAAACAATGACCCTAAGCACACAGCCAAGACAACACAGGAGTGTTGGGGCAACTCTGTGAATGTCCTTGAGTGACCCACACAGAGCCCTGACTTGAACCCAATCGAACATATCTGGAGAGACCTAAAGAAATGGCTGTCCACCGATGGTCCCCATCCTAATTTAAGCACATTTCAGCTTAGTAAATTACCCCATTAGTTGTTAAATCTTATATAGCCTGGATATCAAAATGCACCAAACGGAGGTGCTTACAATTAATGCATTTATACAATTCCAAATGACTTTATTGAAAGCTATATATAGTAAATTTGAATGCATTTGATTATTACCTGAATAGGACACAGAATAGTACAGAGCGCATATTGAAAAATTGTATAGCAGTTCATTATATGATGAACACACTTTATTTGCTATTAATTAAATACCTTTTTGAGTTTCATTTAAATCCAATAAAAAGTCTCAAGGAATTAAATGCCTTCTCTTAACCCCTTAATGACTCAGCCCTATTTCACCTTAAGGACTTGGGCATTTTTTGCAAATCTGACCAGTGTCACTTAAAGTGCTGATAACTTTAAAACGCTTATACTTATCCAGGCCATTCTGAGATTGTTTTCTCTCCACATATTGTACTTCATGACACTGGTAAAATGAAGTAAAAAAAAAATCATTTTTATTTATAAAAAAATACCAAATTTACCACAAAAGTGTAAAAAAATAGCAAATTTCAAAGTTTCAATTTCTCTACTTCTATAATACACAGTAATACCTCTAAATATAGTTATTACTTTACATTCCCCATATGTCTACTTCATGTTTGGATCATTTTGGAAATTATATTTTATTTTTGGGGGATGTTACAAGGCTTAGAAGTTTAGAAGCAAATCTTGAAATCTTTCAGAAATTTTCAAAAACCCAATTTTTAGGGACCAGTTCAGGTCTGAAGTCACTTTGCAAGGCTTACATGATAGAAACCACCCAAAAAATGACCCCATTCTATAAACTACACCCTCAAGGTATTCAAAACTGATTTTACAAACTTTGTTAACCCTTTAGGTGTTCCACAAGAATTAATGGAAAATAGAGATACAATTTCAAAATTTTACTTTTTTGGCAGATTTTCCATTTTAATATTTTTTTTCCAGTTACAAAGCAAGGGTTAACAGCCAAACAAAATTCAATATTCATGGTTCTGATTCTGTAGTTTACAGAAACACCCCATATATTGTCGTAAACCGCTATACGGGCACACGGCAGAGCGCAGAAGGAAAGGAATGCCATACGGTTTTTGAAAGGCAGGTTTTGCTGGACTGTTTTTTTTGACACCATGTCCCATTTGAAGCCCCCCTGATGCAACCCTAGAGTAGAAACTCCATAAAAGTGGCCCCATTTTAGAAACTACGGGATAGGGTGGCAGTATTGTTGGTACTAGTTTAGGGTACATATGATTTTTGGTTGCTCTATATTACACTTTTTGTGAGGCAAGATAACAAGAAATAGCTGTTTTGGCACCGTTTTTATTTTTTGTTTTTTATTTACAACATTCATCTGACAGGTTAGATCATGTGATATTTTTATAGACCAGGTTGTCATGTATGCGGCGATACCTAATATGTATACTTTTTATTTATTTATGTAAGTTTTACACAATGATTTCATTTTTGAAGCAAAAAAAAATCATGTTTTAGTGTCTCCATATTCTGAAAGCCATCGTTTTTTTAGTTTTTGGGCGATTATCTTACGTAGGGTCTCATTTTTTGTGGGATGAGATGACAGTTTGATTGGCACTATTTTGGGGTGCATATGACTTTTTTATCGCTTGCTATTACACTTTTTGTGATGTAAGGTGACAAAAAATTGTTTATTTAGCACAGTTTTTATTTTTTATTTTTACGGTGTTCATCTGAGGGGTTAGGTCATGTGATATTTTCATAGAGCCGGTCGATATGAACGCGGAACTACCAAATATGTATACAATTTTTTATTTATGTAAGTTTTACACAATAACAAAAAAATTATGTTTTAGTGTCTCCATTTTCTGAGCCATAGTTTTTTTATTTTTTGGGCGATTGTCTCAGGTAGGGGCTCATTTTTTGCGGGAGGAGGTGACGGTTTGATTGGTACTATTATGGTGGACAAACGCCTTTTTGATCGCTTGCTGTTGTACTTTTTATAATGTAAGGTGACAAAAAAATGGTTTATTTAGCACAGTTTTTACTTAAAATTTTTTACGGTTTTCATCTGAGAGGTTAGGTCATGTGATATGTTTATAGAGTCGGTCGATACGGACGCGGAGATACCTAATATGTATACTTTTCTTTTTCCTATTTTTTACAATTTTTTTAGCTTTAATTGGGGAAAATGACGTTTTTGTTTATTTTTACTTGAAACTTTTAATTTTGGGGGGAGAAAACTTTTTTTTTCAACTTTTTTTTCACTTTATTTTTTGTCCCACTTTGGGACTTGAACTTTTGAGGGTCCAATCCTTTACAATGCATTCCAATACTTCTGTATTGGAATGCATTGGCTGTATGAGTAATACTGTGTGTATTACTCATACAGCTTCCAGAGACTGTGAGATCCAGGGGGCTGGATCTCACAGGCTCTTCACCAGAAGGCAGTGCAGATGCCTTCCTTAGGCATCGCACTGCCTTCCATGCCATCGGGTCCCCCCCACAGCCCCATGGAGACCCGATGGCACCGCCGACCATCCCCGCCGCAACATTGAATTGCCGCAAACCGCAGGTCTGAATTGACCCCCCCCCCCCCCCGCGCGCATTTAGCCTAGGTGCCTACTCAATGATTTGAGCAGGCACCAGGATCCGATCACCGCCGCTATACATGACGTACCGGTACGTCACGGGTCCCTAAGGGGTTAAAGGAGTTGTGCTACAATTACATGTTATTTTAATATAATTCAGAATGAAAAACTAGTTACTTAGAAGTTGTGACAGTTACAGGGAGAGCGCTGCAGCAGAAAGAACACATCCCTGAGAAAGAACACACCTTCCTAAGCTCCCAGCCAGGAGAGAACTGAGCAAAGCAACTTGAGCATGGGTTAGGAGAAGCTCTAAATCCATGTGATATACATGGCTGAATCTAGCTGAGTAAGAAATAGACTGGCATGTAATAAATGATGTCTTTTTTTTTTTTTTACATAAATCATGACATTACCCCTTTAACTTTTTTCGTGATTTATACAGTGCCAACATATTCTGCAGCTCCGTGCAGAGATTATCACTCACATTGGTACCTGCCCCTATTTGGGCTAAATTAACCTATTTGTATGTTTTTTGAGTATACGAGAAAACCTATGCAAATGTGCAAAAATATATACAAGTTCTATGCTCTTGGTCAAAAAGCCAGGACCCCAGCCAGAGGCATACACAGATCTCATAGGGCCCTACAGTAAAACTGAGTACAGACACTGTGATGAATACCACACCTTGTGCCCGCTTGACGCCGCCTATGTCGAGCTCACGAGACGCGGTATGGTCACGAGTTACCAAAAACGTGACGTTACGCCCTCCAGAGGAGCAGGTAAGGTCAGCTTGGTATAGTTTACACAGAGACCTCCAGTTCACGCGGGCACAGAGAGGCAACAAGCTGAGAGAGCCTTTTTACTGCTGCAGCAAAAACAGCGCTGTCTCAGCCCGGGTATCTGCCACCAGCTTCTCGTTTGATATAAGCCCGATCCACTAACGGGATTATATAGGGTGAGAAACCAACCCACGGTTGCTTATAACTAGGCCAACACTCGGACATGGGGATTTATGATCGAGATACAAGATAGCACAAGAATAAATTATATATTTAATCGCCGTAAGGGCACACTAGATATAACACAATATACACAGAGAATATATACAGTGGTCTGAGGTTACAGATACAGGTTATATGGGTACAACAGGGTTAAGCAGAGCAAAAGTCAGTTACCGGGTAAGATGAAAGTTCCTTTCGGTTGTGGTGTGTTCTTTGCTGTAGTCACATGAAGGGCAGTGATCTCAGCTAGTTCCTGGGTCCCTCTAAACACATTACACGATGTGACCCTTCTTCAGAGAAAGACACACCCGCTTGCTGGCACAAGCCTTTTAACCTGTAGCCACCCTCTCTTTTTCTGGACTGGCTGCAAATGACCCACAAAACAATTTAGGGTTCATAGCTCCAGTCACAGGCAGATGGTTCTGGGACCAACGGATCTTCCTGGGTTCCGGCTACAAGTTTAGTCCAAATATGGTATTGTTAGTTGGTTTCTGTGGGGAGACATGTATATCTCCCTTCCCTGGCATCCCACTATCAAACCAAGAACATAGGCACATTCCTCGTGGCCACCGGGACACAAATATGTATCCGGTTTGTGCCTGCGATTGCAGGGCGATTCATAATTCCTTATGCAATCGCCTTGATCCTGGGCAAAAGCTGAGACCCCCTGCTGGGGTTTTTTCCTGCAGATTTGGTTGCCTCCAAACTGGCTGGTTGAGGTGTGACATTATCCACCCGGGGCCTCCTTGAAGCATGGACCCCTGGGGCTTTCTCCCTTGCTAGCTGACAATCAGATGGCTGGGGGGTGGGAACATATTTTGCATGTACACTGACTGTGTACAAGCCAAAAGGTGAATCAACTGACAATCAGGGCTGACAGTAAATAATAATCCATATTCCTCACAGACATCCAAACGGATCCCAGTGAGTTTTCGAGAAAATTACAATCCTCTTTTTTTTTTATTAGGGGAAGGGAAAATGATCTCCATCATATGCTTCGTCATTCTGAACGACATATTTCTCAATATATTTCCACCATAAAACGGACATAAATACACTTATAAATCTCTGCCATACAGCTCTAAAATACTGATTACAAAGCTGACTACCTGCAGTCACCACTAGGGTGAGTTCAGTGCATAGATATTTATAGTTACCATTACACTCAATGTAAGCTATAAAATCTCTATGCATTGAGCTTTCCATAGTGCCCGCTGCATGAAAATGCTGTGAATCTATAACAGGAATAGAAGTGTTATGCAAGAGTGGTGTGGACCCATGATGGTGAGGATAGGCTTGGGCCGTTAGGGTAGTTACCAGGTACCACTCCAGAAGAGTCCCCGGGTCAGTGGCAGCTGAGCTAGGGGTCAGAGATACCGGTGCAAAGCATCGAGGGATAAGACGTGGCCAGGAAGTTCAGAGTCAGTGCAGGCAGCGATCAAGCAAAGTTGGTAATTGAAGTCCAAGGTCAGGGGCAGGTGGCAACCTAGCAAAGTCTGTTTAATTAACCACCTCAGCTCCCCTAGTTTAATGACCAGACCACTGTTTACAATTCTGCACTACACTACTTTCACGGTTTATTGCTCGGTCATACAACTTACCACCCAAATGAATTTTACCTCCTTTTCTTCTCACTAATAAAGATTTCATTTGGTGGTATTTCATTGCAGCTGATATTTTTACTTTATTTGTTATTAATTGAAATTTAAGATTTTTTTGCAAAAAAATTTCATTTTTCAGTTGTAAAATTTTTCAAATAAAACTACATTTCTATATAAATTTTTCTATAAATTTATTGTTCTACAATTGTCTTTGATAAAAAAAAATTGCAATAAGTGTATATTTATTGGTTTGCGCAAAAGTTATAGCGTTTACAAACTATGGTACAAAAATGTGAATTTCCGCATTTTGAAGCAGCTCTGACTTTCTGAGCACCTGTCATGTTTCCTGAGGTTCTACAATGCCCAGACAGTAGAAACACCCCACAAATGACCCCATTTCGGAAAGTAGACACCCTAAGGTATTCACTGATGGGCATAGTTATGAGATTTTTTTTTCTTACAAAGTCTCATATTCCACTAACTTGTGACAAAAAATAAAAACTTCCATGAACTCACTATGCCCATCACGAAATACCTTGGGGTGTCTTCTTTCCAAAATGGGGTTACTTGTGGGGTATTTATACTGCTCTGGCATTTTAGGGGCCCTAATGCATGAGAAGTAGTTTTAAATCCAAATGTGTAAAAAATGCCCTGTGAAATCGTAAAGGTTAGGGCCGTCTTTAATATTGATTGGACCCTGGGCAAAAATTTACTTGGGACCCCTGGATCCCGCCTTCCCACACCTTAGCAGGCAATCACGCCCTCCACCACAACACACACAAAAAAAATCCACATATCTGGTAGAGTAAAGTGAATGACTGTAAATACTTCCAGTTCTGAAGACTCCAGTGGCTCAGGATCAGTGCTCTGGGCACCTGGGCTCCTGCTGGAAGTGGGCACCGCTCTGCAGGAAGGAGACCAGGGCTTGGCTCACCCAAGTGTTACAGTGCACCCCAGCACACCACAGTATGCAGTATAGCACCCTATAGTATACAGCACCACACAGTATGCAGTATAGCACCCTATAGTATACAGCACCACACAGTATGCAGTATAGCACCCCACACTATACAGTACCCCACAGTATATAGTACAGCAGTATAGCAGCCCACAGTATACAACACCTCACAGTATACAGTAGAGCAGTATAGCACCTCACCATATACAGCACCCCAAACTATACACGATAAAGCACCCCACACTATACAGCACCCCAAACTATACACGATACATCACCCCACACTATACAGTACAGCAGTATAGCACTCCACACTATACAGCACCCACAGAATACAGTATTCAGCCCCCCACAAACTACAAATGTGGTAGCAAAAAATGTATTTGTTGTCGACATATGTTTATCTCAAAAGAGGTCATATCTATGGCTAATAATATAAAACATATGTTGAAGCAATACATTAATTGCAACACAGACCACGTAGTATATGTTATAACATGTAAAATATGCAGGGTACAATACGTGGGCTGTACCACAAATGATCTAAAAGTACATATAAGGAAGCATTTGAGTGATGTCCCTCACGTCATGTCTCGGAATGTCTCAGCGGCAACAATGCATTTTGCCACTGTTCACAAGGGCGATATTTCAGCGTTTTCTGTGCAGGGCGTGGAGGTTGTCTCCGCACCTATTAGAGGAGGTGATCGTAAACAGAAGCTCCTGAGTAGAGAAACATATTGAATGTTTGTTTTGGAAACCTGTATACCGAAGGGCCTAAACAGAAAATATGATTTAACACTGCAATACATGTAGTTCATCAGTGTGTGTTTTCAAATGCATGATACTAATTTGTTGCCTCCCCACCCATGTGCTCTTGGCTGGACTTTTTTTACCTAATCCAGGAACACCTGGGCCTGGGATGTGACCTTTAGCCAATCAAAAAAGGAGGAGAAACCTATTTGTGTTGTATATAAGTACTTGTTTTCAGTGCACTTTGTATTGTCTTGATGAAGGGCTCAATACTATAGCCCGAAACGCGTCACAATTACCTTGTGTCTCTCCATGTGCTGTATGTTGGATCTTAAATTTTGGAAGCCAAATAAAGAACAAACTATTTTATACGTCAGAAGCTGCAATTGACCCTTTGTTTTCTGGATATTCTAAGTGTGGCTGGGTTCAAGCCTTATCTTCCGTGCTTCACAAGGGTGATCAGAGGTGAGAGCTGCAACTTTATTTTTCTCTACAGCCCCCCACAGTATACACTACAGCAGTATAGCACTCCACAATATACAGCACCCACAGTATACAGTATACAGCCCCCCACACTATACAGGCCCCCTACACTATACAGGCCCCCACAGTATAAAGGCCCCCACACAGTATACAGACCCACACACAGTATACAGCCTCCCACAAAGTATACAGGCCCCCATACAGTATATGGCCCCCCACAGTATATAGGCCTGCCACAGTATACAGGGCCCCCACAGTATACAGGCCCCCACACTGTATACAGGCACCCACACAGTTTACAGGCTCCCACACAGTATACAGGCCCCCACACAGTATACAGACCCCCACTATACAGTAGTTTACAGTATACAGCCCCTGTCACCTTTTTCTGATGTAATCTTCACAAAAAAAGCTCCACAGTTAAGGCAAACTTCTCCTGCAACACTCCTGGTAGGACCTGTGATGACATCATAGCCATGTGACCAGTAATATTGCTAGGTTACTGGTCACTTGGTGATGATGTCATCTACGGTCCTAGATCACACAGTACACTGCCTGGACTCAGTGCCGGCAGGCATGGCATGGCAGCACCCCCTGTGTAGCTGACAGCCTGACATCCGGGGAAGTGGCTAGCAGGGCTCAAGAGGCAGCTTCCTTGGACCCCCCTGGAGCAACTGGGCCCGGGGTAGCGGCCCCTTTTGCCCCTTGGTAAAGACGGCCCTGCTAAAGGTGCTCTTTAGAATTCGGGCCCCTTTGCCCACCTAGGCTGCAAAAAACTGTCACACATGTGGTATCAACATACTCAGAAGAAGTAGGGAAATGCGTTTTGGGGTGTATTTTTACATATACCGATGCTGGGTGAGAGAAATATCTCTCTAAAAGTCAACTTTTTCAATTTTTTTATACAAAGTTGTCATTTTAGAGAGCAATTTCTCTCACCCAGCATGGGTATATGTAAACAGACACCCCAAAACACATTGCCCAACTTCTCTTGAGTACGGTGATACCACATGTGTGACACTTTTTTGCAGCCTAGGTGCGCAAAGGGGCACAAATTCCATTTAGGAGGGCATTTTTAGACATTTGGATTCCAGACTTCTTCTCACGCTTTAGGGCCCCTAAAATGCCAGGGCAATATAAATACCCCAAATGTGACCCCATTTTGGAAAGAAGACACCCCAAGGTATTTCGTGGTGGGCATAGTGAGTTCATGGAAGTTTTTATTTTTTGTCACAAGTTAGTGGAATATGAGACTTTGTAAGAAAAAAACAAAACAAAAGAAAACAAACATAATTTTCCGCTAACTTGTGACAAAAAATAAAAACTTCTATGAACTCACTATGCCCATCAGCGAATACCTTAGGGTGTCTTCTTTCCAAAATGGGGTAATTTGTGGGGTGTTAGTACTGCCCTGGCATTTGAGGGTCTCCGCAATCATTACATGTATGAGATTTATTTTTTTCCGTTCAGCCTCTGGGCTGAAAGAAAAAATGAACGGCACAGATTTCTTCATTCGCATCGATCAATGTGGATGAAATAATCTCTGCCAAAAAAAAAAAAAAGGAGGGGAACGGCATCTGCCAGGACATAGGAGTTCCGACCAACATCCAAACCCACTCAGCTCGTATGCCCTGGCAAACCCGATTTCTCCATTCACATCAATCAATGTGGATGAATAAATCATTGCCGGGGTTTTTTTTGTTTTTTTTTATATACAAAGTGTTTGCCAAAGCATATGAACACCGCCCCTCATCTCATAAGCCTCGGCAAACGTATCTTTTTTACTGCAAAGGAGAAATCTGGTCTTGCAGCGCCGCATACACTGACTTTTTTGTAATCTGACAGCAGCGCAATGCGTCTGTCAGAATGCACATCAGTGCTGTAGCTGGTTCATCGGTTGATCCGCCTAGAAGGTAAAAAAAAAAATAAGAAAAACCAGGCCGCAACGCAATAAATTTATTAACATGAAATTTACAATAACATATGAACAGAACATTAACTTTTATAAAATTTATTGAACTTTTGGAACAGAACATACCGGTGATTTTTTTTAGTTTTGCTTTTTTTACCTTTTTATAGGACAAACCTCTCCTTCCCCATGGGACAATGTGCAAAGCGCAAATCACCCAGAGATGTGGCAAAGTACATTACTCACTTTGTCCCAGGTGAAAGGAGAGGTTTGCAGCAGCTCTGTGTGAAAGGGCCCTAACAGCCCTGTGTGCCTGTCCTGTGTGATGCAATCCCTATGCTAATAGTGTACATGTGTTTGGTACTTCCGGAAACACTCCCCTAAGCATAGGGCAGGGTGGCCAGGGCAGTCAGGACAGAAATAGCGGGTGTCATGCCTTATTCCACTCCTGCTACAGACACAACATCTTTTTTGGGGTGGCGCTTGGGTTGAGGTACCAGCAACAACATTGGGGAAATATCGCTCGTGTAGACGGCTCACTACACTGGTGGATGGAGGCACGGAACCTCCTGGATACAGGAGGTTCTCGATGATCTCTTCCTGAAATTTGAGGAAGGATCCTGTTCTCCCAGCCTTACTGTAGAGAACAAAACTATTATACAGAGCCAATTGAATTAAATATACAGACACCTTCTTATACCAGCGTCTGGAGCGGCAGGACACTAAATAAGGAGCCAACATCTGGTCATTGAAGTCCACCCCTCCCATGAGCAAATTATAGTCGTGGACCAAGAGGGGCTTTTCAATGACTCTGGATGCTCATTCAATTTGTATTGTTGTGTCTGCGTGAATGGAGGAAAGCATGTAAACGTCACGCTTGTCTCTCCATTTCACCGCAAGCAGTTCTTCGTTACACAAGGCAACCCTCTCCCCCCCTGCAAGATGGGTGGTAACGAGCCATTGGGGGAAGCCCCGGGGACTAGGTCGCTCAGTGCCACAGCAGCCAATCTGTTCTAAAAACAAATGCCTGAAGAGGGGCACACTTGTGTAAAAATTGTCCACATAAAGATGGTACCCCTTGCCAAATAAGGGTGACACCAAGTCCCAGACTGTCTTCCCACTGCTCCCCAGGTAGTCAGGGCAACCGACCGGCTCCAGGGTCTGATCTTTACCCTCATAGACACTAAATTTGTGCGTATAGCCTGTGGCCCTTTCACAGAGCTTATATAATTTGACCCCATACCGGGCACGCTTGCTTGGGATGTATTGTTTGAAGCCAAGGCGCCCGGTAAAATGTATAAGGGACTCGTCTATGGAGATGTTTTGCTCAGGGGTATACAAATCTGTAAATTTGGTGTTAAGGTGGTCTATGAGGCGCCGAATTTTGTGGAGCCGGTCAAAAGCTGGGTGGCCTCTGGGACGAGAGGTGCTGTTGTTACTAAAGTGCAGGAAATGCAGGATGGTCTCAAATCGTGTCCTGGACATGGCAGCAGAGAACATGGGCATGTGATGAATTGGGTTTGTGGACCAATATGACCGCAATTCATTCTTTTTTGTTAGGCCCATGTTGAGGAGAAGGCCCAGAAAAGTTTTAAATTCGGAAACTTGGACGGGTTTCCACCGGAAAGACAGGGCATAAAAGCTTCCCGGGTTGGCGGCTATAAATTGAGTGGCATACCGATTTGTTTCTGCCATGATTAAGTCCAAGAGCTCCGCAGTCAAGAACAGCTAAAAACAAACCTGTGCCGATCCGATCTGAGCTGTCTCAACCCGAACTCCAGACTGGGCGATGAAAGGGGGAAGTACTGGTGCGGCTGAAGTTTGGGGCTGCCAATCAGGGTTTGCCAGCACCTCAGGGACTCTAGGGGCTCTATGGACCTGGCAGTGCTGGTGTATGCCTCAGTACTAGGTCCAGGATGGGCTGCGCTGCTGGTGTATGCCTCACCACGTAATCCGACAGCGCCAGCCCCACTCTGCTGCCCTTGAAGCGGATCCTGCACAACCTGTGGTCTAGCAACACAGGGCCGGGTACGCCTGGTGGTATCAGGGACCTCAACCTCATTGTCCGAACTTTGGGTCAGACTGTCACTGCTTTCTACAGGTTTGTATTCTGACCCGCTGGATTCGTCAGATGAGGGTTCTCATTCCTCATCCGACTGGGTCAGAAGCCTGTAGGCCTCTTCAGAAAAATACCCCTTATTTGCCATTTGGTCAACTAAATTTAGGGGGTATTCCCTAAAACTGCCCCCCCAAAAAAAGCAAGCCTGTCTTACAAATGGGAGGCTAGCAAAGTACCAAAAGCCGCTGCGATTGATAAAAAATATCAAAACAGATTTTTTTTTTTTTTATCGCTGCAGCGCTTGAAAAATGACACTAATACTATTACAGATCTGACTGTGATCAGTTCTGATCACTTACAGATACTATAAAAGTACCAATGCTGATTAGCGATTCGCTAATTAGCGAATCAGTGACTGCGGTGCGGTGGGCTGGGCGCTAACCGGCGCTAACTACCTAACAAAGGGGCCTAAACTATCCTAAAACCTAACCATCAATACTAGTGGGAAAAAAAAGTGACAGTTTACACTGATCACTCTTTTCCCTTTCACTAGTGATTGACAGGGGTGATCAAGGGGTTAATTGGGGTGATGGGGGGTGATCTGGGGCTAAGTGTGTGCTGTCTTGTGTACTTGCAGTGATCTGTGCTCCTCTGCTGGGACCAACTAAAGCCAGCAGAGGAGCACAGAAGCCATTTAACACCTTATATTTATAAATATAAGGAGTTATATGGCTTTTGATTAGTTTTTTTTGAAAATCATCAGCCTGCCAGAGATGATCATTGGCTGGCAGGCTGGTGACGAAATACTCCTTGAACTTTTGCCGGCCCGCAATGCGCATGCGCCGGCCGGCTGTGTGCGTAATGTCGCGTCTCGTGAGATGACGTATAGATGCGTCGACGAGGAATGAATAGACCGCCTCCGGACCGCGATCCTGCGTTAGGCGGTCCGGAGGCGGTTAAGAAGCACGGTCTGGTACACAGTAAAGTAGAACCTTCTAAACACCTTCGCACATGGAACTAGACTGGTTATTGACTAAGATTGTTAGGGTGCTTTCCTGGGGTAATGAGGGGCAAAAGTACTGTCCCAATTGCTCCTAAGGACTTATTTGCATATTATAAATCATCAATTTTCTCAAAACTGCAGGCACCTAGGAAGATGGGACCAAGGCCATAATTTTTAACTGTAAGGCGCACATCTCAAGTGAGATGTTTTTATTGTGACTTATACCATGACAGAAGCCCTTTAACAGTTAAAAGGGTTTTCCAGGATTTTAATATTGATGACCTATCCTCAGGATAGATCATCAATACCAGATCAGCAGGGATCCGACACCTGGCAAAACGACGATCAGCTGGTTGAAGAGAAGGCTGTGCCAGCGCAGCCTTCCCCTATTGTTTACCTGCTTGCTATCGACATCGCAGTGGTGAGCAGGTGTAATTACAAGCTGTCCCATTCACTTCTATTGGATGGCTCATTCCTATACACTTGAATAGGAAGGAACCATCCCATGGAAATTAATAGGACAGCTTGTAGTTACACCTGCTCACCACTGTGGTCGACAGCGAGCAGGTAAACAATGAAGGGAAGGCTGCGCTGGCATGGAGCATGGCCTTCTCTTCAACTAGCTGGGACTGCTGGGTGTCGGACCCCCGCCAATCTGATATTGATCACCTATCCTGACGATAGGTTATTAAAATTAAATCTCGGAAAACCCCTTTAACCACCTAACTGTTTTGCCATAGCTCAGCTCGGGCTGTGGGAAAAGTACTTAACTGTTGTGGAAGGGGGGGGGGGGGGGGCTCTGCTTTAGCTGCTGATATCTCCTGATTGGTAGCAGCTAGAAGCATGGGCACTGTTTGAGAGCTGGCATTCCAGGCTATCACCAAGACCAAAAGGACAGCATTAGCCAAAGATAAGCAGGAGTTATCAATTAGAATTTGAGTCTGGAATAATTACAGTTAAAAACTGCTTTTACTTTCACTTTCAGCTGCATTCGCTGCATCCCGACTTCTGTCAGTGATACTTTCCCCTGCACTGAACATATTGCTGTCATTCTGGTATTGTCTTGGAATGGAATGTCGGCCTTCAAATAATACAAAATACAATACCAAACCAGAGATATGCACAGCTAAAGCAGGTGCCCCCCCCCCCCTCCCCTTCAGTCTGGAGGAAGAGGGGGAGCAGTGACAGAGCTGACAGGCTGTAGGAGGAGAGAAAAATAGTAAAATATATAGAAATTTGACATTATCATCACTGTAGTGACCCACATAATAAATTATTATTTTTACCACACAGTGAATGCCGTAAATAAACTCCACAAAATAATGCTAAAATTGCAATTTTTTCATCTTTCCCCCTTTTCCCCCCAAAAATAAAATAATAAAAGTTATGTACTATACTACAGGGTGACCCATGAAGAAGTAGCCTGCCTCCAGCGATAGTATGACAAAATAAACAAACAAGTGGATTTCTTTTTTTCACCCACAAGTCACAAAAGATGCTGAAAGTGATCCCCATTCATGTCTATGCATCTTTGGGCACGTTGGATTATGTTGGCGGATACTGATGCTGCAGAAGAAAACAAGTCCTACTTTTTCTAACAAGATAGGGCAACATGCCTTACCTTACGGAACTCACTGGCACAGGTTCATGAACTGTTTGTGGAGGATCGAACTGTGAGCAAGGGGTTATGGCCTCCACTTTCCCCAGACTTGTCCATATGCAATTTTTATCTGTGGGGAAATTTCAAACAGAAAGTGTCCGCTAACAATCCACATCCCTTGGATGAACTCAAGGAAAACATTACAAACATTATCTGCAGCATCACAAGCAGTATCAGCCGACATAATCCGACGTGCCCAAAGATGTATAGATGTGAATGGGAACCACTTTCAGCATCTTTTGGGACTTGTGGGTAATAAAAAAAAAAAAGCAATCCACTTGTTCGTTCATCTTGTGATACTATTACCGGACACAGGCCACTTTTTCATGGGCCACCCTGTATATATATACCCCAAAATGGCTACTAAAGAATCCTACAACTAATCCCACAATATGAAAAAAAAATATGGAATAAAAACTAAAAAAATGTATGACTGCTGGAGCACAAAGGGGGAAAATATCATTGGTCCTTAAGGCTAAAATTAATTATGTCACTAAGGGGTTAAAAATGCAATTGTGTCAAAAAATTAGTTTTTCATAAGTAGGTGGGGGGCACGCTATATCGGCACTCTACAGGGTGGGCCATTTATATGGATACACCTTAATAAAATGGGAATGGTTGGTGATATTAACTTCCTGTTTGTGGCACATTAGTATATGTTAGGGGGAAAACTTTTCAAGATGGGTGGTGACCATAGCGGCCATTTTAAAGTCGGCCATTTTGAATCCAACTTTTGTTTTTTCAATAGGAAGAGGGTCATGTGACACATCAAACTTATAGGGAATTTCACAAGAAAAACAATGGTGTGCTTGGTTTTAACGTAACTTTATTCTTTCATGAGTTATTTACAAGTTTCTGACCACTTATAAAATGTGTTCAATGTGCTGCCCATTGTGTTGGATTGTCAATGCAACCCTCTTCTCCCACTCTTCAGACACTGATAGCAACACCACAGGAGAAATGCTAGCACAGGCTTCCAGTATCCTTCTGTAAAGAAGTCCAGGTTCGGGTATGGGTACCAAACATGCCGATTTTTCTCACTCGCGTGCAAAACGCATTAAAGCGCTTTGCACTCTCGTGGAAAAATCGTGCATTTTCCCATGACGCACCAGTATCCTATTCGGCCCTCACACGCGAAGCCCGTGTGAAAGAGGCGTCAGTAGCACCTTTTTTTCTAATCTGTTTTTATTTTCTGATTGTACATTTTTTTATTCTATTTCCTGAACATGATTATGGTGGCGGCCATCTTGCCTAAGTTGTTCTTAACAGCATTTACAAGGCATTAAGACAATTGCTTTACAGCAGCCCCATGGTCCATAGACACAATGGTCAGAAGGGGACCTCATTGACTTCTATGGGAGAGTTTTCTAGGCATGCTCTGTGACCTGTGCCGAGGTCAGTGTACAAGGAAAGAATAGATAAACTGTGACAATCACCTATTGTGAATGGTGGATTCAGTCTTATATATACACAGAGATGATATCATTATCAGGATGAGTTAACTGCAGTAAAGTGATCTGTACAAACCAAGAAGTTGCGCCAATTATTAGACATAGTGGCCAGTCCAAAAACTGCAGGATTTTAGGTTTTAACTTAAATATAAAAAGGGACATGGAAAGTAAAAAATACAATAATTAGAAATTATTTAAAAATATATTAAACATAAAAAAGTGATTTAAACAGCAGGTCATTTTCTGATGACACATTCTCTTTAAGTGCCCCCTCACAGTTGGATAATCCCTTGATGCCCCCCAACAGGGTGATACACCTTATTGCCTCCAATCTGAATACTTACCTAAATCCACGTAACTGAATGTAACTGAATCCACATCTGGTAATTATACCCAGCATTGGGTCAAAGGTGTTGATTCCATTATCCTAATTGGAGTCAGTAGGTGATAAAGACTTCCCCGAAAAAACTGGTTCACCCCAAAGACCCAACGCCTAAACACAAGATGGACAACAGTCCAGTGCAATGAGGAATGCTCAGAACTGTATATCGGCGAAACAAAACAACAACTACATCAGCGTATGGCTAAGCATAGAAGAGCCAAAACCTCTGGTCAAGATTCAGCCGTGTACTTACATATAAAAGGAACAGGTCACACCTTTGAAGACAGTCAAGTACGTGTTTTGGATAAGGAGGCCGATTGGTACAAACGAGGCGTGAAGGAGGCCATCTACATAAAAATGGAGAAGCCAAGCTTGAATAGAGGTGGGGGGGTTAGACATCTATTGTCTGCCGCGTATAATGCTGTCTTGACACCTTTTTCTGGGAAGTCTTTATCGCCTACTGACTCCAATTAGGATAATGGAAGCAACACCTTTGACCCAATGCTGGGTATAATTACCAGATGTGGATTCAGTTACATATTTATTCCCAGAATTTTTGTACAGTCACTCAGAATTGAGAAAGCTCGTTGGAAGAACAAGTGAAACGTTTTCAAGAAATCTACAGTACGTCCAGTTGCCTTGATTTATTCTTTACAGATACATATATAGTCACACTCATCACTCTTTTGAGTAATTGCCCTAATTTAACCGCCTCCGGACTGCATAACGCACGGATGTGTCCGGGAGGCGGACGATTCATTCCTCCTGGACGCATCCGTGCGTCATCTCGCGAGAGGCGAGACTTCCTGTGAACGCGCGCACACAGGCGCGCGCATTCACAGGATCGGAATGTAAGAGACAGGATCTACAGCCTGCCAGCGGTGATCTTCGCTGGCAGGCTGTAGATGCGATTTTTTTAACCCCTAACAGGTATATTAGACGCTGTTTTGATAACAGCGTCTAATATACCTGCTACGTGGTCCACAGGTAGCTCTGTAAAGTAGCACCAACCACCACTACACTACACCCCCCCTGTCACTTATTAACCCCTTATGAACCCCTGATCACCCCATATAGACTCCCTGATCACCCCCCTGTCATTGATCACCCCCATGTAAGGCTCCAAAAAAAAACAAAAAAAAAAACAATTTCCGCTAACTTGTGCCCCCAAATTTTTTTTTCTATGAACTCGTCATGCCCCTTATTGAATACCTTGGGGTGTCTTCTTTCCAAAATGGGGTCACATGTGGGGTATTTATACTGCCCTGGCATTTTAGGGGCCCTAAAGCGTGAGAAGAAGTCTGGGATCCAAATGTCTAAAAATGCCCTCCTAAAAGGAATTTGGGCCCCTTTGCGCATGTAGGCTGAAAAAAGAGTCACACATGTGGTATCGCCATACTCAGGAGAAGTTGGGGAATGTGTTTTGGGGTGTCTTTTTACATATACCCATGCTGGGTGAGATAAATATCTTGGTCAAATGCCAACTTTGTATTAAAAAAAATGGGAAAAGTTGTCTTTTGCCGAGATATTTCTCTCATCCAGCATGGGTATATGTAAAAAGACACCCCAAAACACATTGCCCAACTTCTCCTGAGTACGGCGATACCACATGTGTGACACTTTTTTGCATCCTAAGTGGGCAAATAGGCCCACATTCCAAAGAGTGCCTTTCGGATTTCACAGGGCATTCTTTACAGATTTTGATTTCAAACTACTTCTCACGCATTTGGGCCCCTAAAATGCCAGGGCAGTATAACTACCCCACAAGTGACCCCATTTTGGAAAGAAGACACCCCAAGGTATTCCGTGATGGGCATGGCGAGTTCCTAAATTTTTTTATTTTTTGTCACAAGTTAGCGGAAAATGATGATTTTTTTATTTTTATTTTTTCTTACAAAGTCTCATATTCCACTAACTTGTGACAAAAAATAAAAACTTCCATGAACTCACTATGCCCATCACGAAATACCTTGGGGTGTCTTCTTTCCAAAATGGGGTCACTTGTGGGGTAAATATACTACCCTGGCATTTTAGGGGCCCAAATGCGTGCAAAGTAGTTTGAAATCAAAATCTGTAAAAAATGGCCGGTGAAATCCGAAACATGTGACAAAAAATAAAAAGTTCTATGAACTCACTATGCCCATCAGCGAATACCTTAGGGTGTCTACTTTCCGAAATGGGGTTATTTGTGGGGTTTTTCTACTGTCTGGGCATTGTAGAACCTCAGGAAACATGACAGGTGCTCAGAAATTGAGAGCTGCTTCAAAAAGCGAAAATTCACATTTTTGTACCATACTTTGTAAACGCTATAACTTTTACCCAAATCATTTTTATTTTTTGCCCAAACATTTTTTTTTTATCAGAGACATGTAGAACAATAAATTTAGCGAAAAATTTATATATGGATGTCGTTTTTTTTTGCAAAATTTTACAGCTGAAAGTGAAAAATTTCATTTTTTTGCTAAAAAATCGTTACATTTTGATTAATAACAAAAAAAGTAAAAATGTCACCAGCAATGAAATACCACCAAATGAAAGCTCTATTAGTGAGAAGAAAAGGAGGTAAAATTCATTTGGGTGGTAAGTTGCATGACCGAGCGATAAACGGTGAAAGTAGTGTAGTGCAGAAGTGTAAAAAGTGGCCTGGTCATTAAGGGGGTTTCAGCTAGCGGGGTTGAAGTGGTTAATTTCCCAAGTCACACTACTGCCTCAGAATGAATTACTCCTCCTTGCATTCAATTTACTACGGTGTAGTAAACATGAAATAATTGTGGAAAGACTGGGCTTTACTTCATTGCATTGTGGAACCCGTGGAGCAAAATAACTCACTGTGATATACATTTGAATACCATTTTCCATGATTCAAACATATATTCCCGATGTGAAGCCCAGCAGAGGGCTAATATTCAGTGTGAAAGAGACCTTGGTGGCCAGCGAAAAAAGCTGCAGTATTTTAGGATTATTTTGAAATATAGATAGCCACATAAAAAATATAACATCACAAAAATCTTTCAAAAGTAAGTATAACATGTCATTAAATTCTGATTAATAACAAAAAAAGTAAAAATGTCAGCAGCAATGAATCACCACCAAATGAAAGCTCTATTAGTGAGAAGAAAAGGAGGTAAAATTCATTTGGGTGGTAAGTTGTATGACCGAGCAATAAACGGTGAAAGTAGTGTAGTGCAGAATTGTAAAAAGTGGTCTGGTCATTAAGGGTGTTTAAGCTAGGGGGGCTGAAGTGGTTAAAGGGCATCTGTCAGCAGATATAAGCTCATTTGCATGTATTAAAACATCATTTTCTCAGCACTGTGGGTACATATGATCATAGGACCAGCACAGATGTCTTCAGCTGCCAAGCACACATGCAACAGGTCAGCAGTTTCATAGGTACAAATCTGCTGTCAAATGCCATTTAATTTTTTCATTTTCATTTTACTTTCCCCACCTTCCAAGAGACATCATTATTTTAGGCTTTGTTCACATAGTCATTTGACAGCTTGTTTTTTGCAGGACAAGTTATATTTTTTCATGTCACTGTTTATTTTACCATAGCTTCTATTGGAAAGCAGGGAAAATAATTATTTGTGTGGTGAAATTGGAAAGAAATGACAATTCCACTTTTTGGGATTTTGTTTTTATGCTATTCACTGTGCAGTACAAATGACACGAGGCCCTAATTCTGCGGGTCAGCGCGATTATGGTTATAAAATGATATCCTTTTTATTATTATTTTACTACTTGAAAGAAAAAAACTTTGAAAAAAAAACACATTTTAATCTTTTTCAAATCTTTTTATTGAAACAAGACATTATACATGTTGTACAGGTCACTTTTGCATCATGAATGGTGACAATTCAAGTATGACATATGATGAAACAAATAAAGTTTATGAATGAATGAATGTCTTGTTAGTTTCTTTTCTTTAAACAACACACAAGAAGAAGAAAAAGTCCAACAGATAAATGCAAAAATTTCTCCTCCCCCCCGAAAACAAGTTTCAAAAACTCCCCCCTCCCACCCCTCAGGTGCTTCTGTCTCCAATAAGTTTCATTTGAACAAAGAAAAACCCGTTTGGCCGATGGGCGAACAGGAAATCTCGCGGGACATCTCCCCACTCAGTCTCAGTCAATGGATAGTCTAACCAAGGTCACCTTTTAGTTGGGAAGCTAAATACCACTTTGTTTGTTGGAAAGGAGACATTAGTTCCCCTATTTCTTCATCCGATTTTTTCTTTTTATCGTTATATTCTGGCAGCCGTTATATTCTTGTCTACAGAGCTGAATGAGGGCTTGTTTTCTGCGGTGCAAACTGTAGTTTTTAATGGTACCATTTTGGGGTACATAGGATTTTTTGATCAGTTTTTATTCAATTTTTTTCGGGGGACGAGTTTACTATAAAAATGTTATTTTTATTTTTAGATTTTAATAGTTCAGACATTTTTGGATGTGGTGATACCTTTTATGATTAATTTTTTATAGTTTATTTTTTTATATGTAAATTTTGATAAGGGGTGATTAGAATTTTAATTACTTCTGAGCTTTTTCCTTTTTTTTTGCTGTAATTTTTAGTTATCTTAGGGAACTTGACCATGCGAATAGTATAATGTAGAATAGTATTGCAGTCTATGGGATTTTCACTGCCTGTCTGAGAAGCCATGTCTAGTAACGGCCTTACAGGCAGTTATCAATGACAGGCCTCGGAACTTTCCCAATGCCCCAGGCTGTCAAGGCAACCAATCAGAGTCCCGTGATTTCACCATGGGGACTCCGATCAGAAAGCAGAGGGAACCCCCTTCCGCTGCCTAACCCCACAGATGTCACAATCACTATTGACCGAGGCATCTAAGGGGTTCAATTACTGGGGTCATCATCATTGCCAATGCCAGTCATTGCGGCTTGGGTGCTTGTTGTTTAACACAGCCAGCATCAGCCACGTATTGAGTGGGATCAGCACATATGCCCGCTGTATACTCCTTACACAGCACCATGATGTAACTGTACATTGCATTGAATGTAAGGGTTAAAACAAACGGGCGAGTATTCCGCATGCATGAGGTGAACGCATTGCACCTGCACTCAATCCTGACCCATTCATTTCAATGGGACTGTGTACATGAGCAATGTTTTTTACGCATCACTTGTGAGTTGCGTAAAAATCGCAACATGTTCTATTTTCAGCATTTTTCACGCAATGCGGGCCCCATAGAAATGAATGCAAGCAACTGTGGATGCGGTGCAATTTTCACGTATGGTTGCTAAAGAGACGAGGGATGTATGACCCGGGACCCTATTTACTTTACTATTTTCCATTATAACATGGTTATAATGGAAAATAATAGCATTCTATAATACAGAATGCTAAGTATAATGTCAATTGAGGGTTAAAAAATTATAAAAACATAACTCACCTCATCCACTTGATCGCGCAGCCGGGATCCTCTTCTTAGTTCTTCTTGAAGGAAATGCAAAAGGACCTTTGCTGATGTCATCTTCTATCTTCATTCAGCAGTACCTGTGCTGATGTCACCGCGCTCACCATGGCGTCAGCGAAGGTCCTTTTGCAGGTCCTTCAAGAAAAACAAAGAAGAGGATCCCGGCTGGATGAGGTGAGTTATGTTTTTATTATTTTTTAGCCCTCAATTGACATTTTACTTAGCATTCTGTATTAAAGAATGCTATTATTTTCTATTATAACCACGTTATAATCGAAAACAATAAAATCTACAGAACACCAAACCCAAACCTGAACTTCAGTGAAGTAGTCCGGGTTCGGGTCTGGGTACCACATTCCGTTTTTTTCTCATGCGCGTGCAAAACGCATTGCAGTCAAAACTGACTGAAATTGTGTGCCTACTCGCACGATTTTCCCTGAACGCACCTGCATCGCATCCGGCCCTCACCCGCGACGCCAGTGTGAAGGGGGCCTAAGGCCAGGTTGTGACTGCAACCTCTGCTGCCTCTATAGTTACTTCAGAAGCCAGTAGATTGTGCCTGAATTTGTTAGTGTATCTTGTGACAGTTCACAAAAACAGCCTTGAGGTTTACTCAGGAAACTCAGATTCTGGACAATCAGCACAAGTAACTCTTCCAAAGCTTTGCTGTATCAATTGTTTACTGACTTTGTGATTTATGATACTGAGTTCTTTATTCAGTTAAAAGTTTGTAGGTAAGAGGTGACTTCAATATCCCAGAAGCTTTGTACTCATTAGTAGCTAGCTTCTGACAAAAACTAGTATGAAAAGAATTTTACCAGATGGTCTCTTAAAGAAACTCAATATAATTGTCAAAAGTAAACGTTGGGTGAAAGATATAATAGAAAAACCTAACAATAAAGAAGAATCAAGTAATTAACAAGAAGTGGACTATAATAAACTCATTCACTTTCACTCAGTAACATTTTCTATTTGCTTCAAAAGAATGCAAAAAAGGTTCAGCATGTCAAAGTTGCATGTCAGGAGTGTTAATTGTCAGGATTTGGAAGCTGAGAATCCCACTGATCTCTGCAATGAATAAGCAGAAATGCTCAGCCGACTGATGTGCCTCTTCGATTGATCTGTTTTCTTTGACTCTCAATGTACAGGATCATAGAAAGTCTATGGCCCATATTTCATTAACTTGGGGCTATCACAGGATGAGTTAGAAAAGTCGATCAAAGCCAAAGCTGTACAATTATCTACATAGCGATTCTGCCCCTTTGTTTCAGAAAGCAGTGAAATTTTGGGCACCTCCACTTAAAGTATCTTTATAGTATACAGTTGCAATAAAAAGTATGTGAACCCTTTGGAATGATATGGATTTCTGCACAAATTGGTCATAAAATGTGATCACAGTCTGCTTAAACTAAAAACACATAAAGAATTAAATGTTACCATGTTTTTATTGAACACACCATGTAAACATTCACGGTGCAGGTGGAAAAAGTATGTGAACCCCTAGACTAATGACATCTCCAAGAGCTAATTGGAGTGAGGTGTCAGCCAACTGGAGTCCAATCGATGAGATGAGATTGGAGGTGTTGGTTACAGCTGCCCTGCCCTATAAAAAAACACACACCAGTTCTAGGTTTGCTTTTCACAAGAAGCATTGCCTGATGTGAATGATGCCTCGCACAAAAGAGCTCTCAGAAGACCTACGATTAAGAATTTTTGACTTGCATAAAGCTGGAAAGGGTTATAGAAGTATATCCAAAAGCCTTGCTGTTCATCATTCCACGGTAAGACAAATTGTCTATAAATGGAGAAAGTTCAGCACTTCTGCTACTCTCCCTAGGAGTGGCCATCCTGTAAATATGACTGCAAGAGCACAGCGCAGACTGCTCAATGAGGTGAAGAAGAATCCTAGAGTGTCAGCTAAAGACTTACAAAAGTCTCTGGCATATGCTAACATCCCTGTTAGCGAATCTACGATACGCAAAACACTAAACAAGAATGGATTTCATGGGAGGATACCATAGAGGAAGCCACTGCTGTCCAAAAAAACATTGCTGCACGTTTACAGTTTGCACAAAAGCACCTGGATGTTCCACAGCAGTACTGGCAAAATATTCTGTGGACAGATGAAACCAAAGTTGAGTTGTTTGGAAGAAACACACAACACTATGTGTGGAGAAAAAGAGGCACAGCACACCAACATCAAAACCTCATCCCAACTGTGAAGTATGGTGGTGGGGGCATCATGGTTTGGGGCTGCTTTGCTGCGTCAGGGCCTGGACGGATTGCTATCATCGAAGGAAAAATGAATTCCCAATTTTATCAAGACATTTTGCAGGAGAACTTAAGGCCATCTGTACACCAGCTGAAGCTTACAGAAGATGGGTGTTGCAACATGACAACGACCCAAAGCATAGTCAACGACCCAAAGTAAATCAACAACAGAATGGCTTAAACAGAAGAAAATACGCCTTCTGGAGTGGCCCAGTCATAGTCCTGACCTCAACCCGATTGAGATGCTGTGGCATGATGTCACGGCCATGGCTATGACCGTGACTCCTTAACCGCATGCGGTTGCCTGCGGTTTAGTTTGGGTTTAAACCACAGGTGAGGGCCGCTGGTGTGTGGCCTAAATTGTGGTTGCCGCGGGCAACTAGTTGTCTCATGTGTATGTGTCAGCAGCAGCCTGAGCGGTGCTAGGCAGCTTGCTGCAGTGGCATGCGGTTGCACCTAACAACCTTTCTGTTAGGTGCGTGTGTATGTATGCACTGTTGTTTGTCTGTGTGCACTCTGTGTAGTATGTGTGGTGTGCACTGACCCTTCCCTTCACTGTGGTTGTCCGTGGCAACGTTTGGTTGTTGTTGTACATGTGGTGGCAGTGTCCCAGCCTTCGGGCTGACTCCCAGGACATGAGTGCCACCCATGTCGTTGCCTGCGGCAACAGCCACAGTGTGTGTTAGTGAGTTGGACACTTTCCCTTTTATGTGTGTTTCCCTTCTCTGGTGCTGGAAGGGTTAACTCCCTTCCCAGTGTGTGTGTGTCACTGGGTGTGTCCGACTGAGGGGTGTGGCTTCTTGGCCTATAAAGCCTCACTGATTTCCCAGGTCTGGAGGTTGCTTCAGCCATTCTTAGCTGGAGCAGCCTCCTGTATTTTCTACCTGCCAGTGTGAGCCACCCCTGTGGTCATAACCATTATGTCACATTTAAGTTTATGTCCAGTTATGTGTGATGTCTATTTGATGTTTCCTTGTGGTTTTGTGCAGCTATGGATCTGGGTCCCTGTGTGTGGATGCATTGTGATCTTCCCCTTGCCAGCACAGGGATCCAGTCAGCAAGGCTGTGGCAGGTAGGTGGAACTCCTTGTTCACCTGCCATATCCATAGAGCTGTTTATGTTCCCCCTTTTCCAGCAGCTTGGCCATTGAGACTCCTGCTCCTCCGTGCCTAGGAGGAGTAGGTTGTCTTACCCTGACTCCTAGCTAGGGACCGGACGGAGGGTAAGTCAGGGCTCCTAGGTTCCTGCGCATGGGTCCTCCTACCTTAAGGTCGGCCCATGCAGATAGGAGTTAGGGTCTGGTTAGGGACACTGTAGGAGGTGACCTGTTCCCTATCCTGTTGTCCTGGCCGAGCAGCCATAACATCATCTGGCACCACATGGCTGAGGGTTTCCCCCATCCTCAGCCGTGACACATGACCTCAAGATAGCGATTCACACCAGACATCCCAAGAATATTGCTGAACTGAAACCGTTCTGTAAAGAGGAATGGTCAAGAATTACTCCTGACCGTTGTGCACGTCTGATCTGCAACTACAGGAAACGTTTGGTTGAAGTTATTGCTGCCAAAGGAGGTTCAACCAGTTATTAAATCCAATGGTTCACATACTTTTTCCACCTGCACTGTGAATGTTTACATGGTCTATTGTTGTGACTTAGATGAAGATCAGATCACATTTTTATGACCAATTTGTGCAGAAATCCATATCATTCCAAAGGGTTTACATACTTTTTCTTGCAACTGTGTGTCACTATGAGATTTTAGAACTTTAGAGTAGCAGCCAAAGTTTGATAACTATGCTTAATTTACAGATATATTGCTAGTTTTCTATTCATTTGTATAGCATATTTTAAGTAAATTGTCACTTTGTTTGTGATAGCTTATCATTAGTTTCTGACAAGCTAATTCAAAACTAACAATTATATGCATAGAGTTCCACTAAGGTGTAAAGGGGTGGACCACTTTCTGGTGACTGTTGACCAATATGTATGTAAGATGATTATATGGCATTTTCTATATTTCATAAGATATACCCTTTGTTTGCCAAGTCTTTTGTTCTATCCACACAGAGGTCCTGTCCATAAAATGGCTGCTGATGGATGGTCATGTGACCAGGCAAATCATTTTAACACTGCGCTTGCACTAAACTTCCAACAGTCAAGTGGAGATGGCATGTACAGTGTAGTTGAATAGAGAAGACATCACATGGAGGTGATTTGTCTGTCACATGACCCTCCATTAGCAGCCATTATATGGACAGGAGGTTCGTGTGGACCGCACAAAAGACTTGGCAAACAAAGGATATACCTTATAAAATTGATAAAATAGCATAGAATTTCTACAAAGGCTATATTAGTAAGTGCCATATAATCCTCTTACATACACATTGGTCAACAGTAGCCAGAAAGTGGCCAACCCCTTTAATTTTCTAATATATGGCTCTTTTTTTTTTTTTTTTTTTTTAAGAGATTATGCATATTCTTAGCATTTTTCTTTGTGTAGCAAATACATGAATCTGCCTTAGCCATCTGTCAGAGGAGCACTCAATAATATATAGTATGTAAAACAATGGCTGAGTTGTGGTATACTACATGCGTTGTCAGAGGACAGAAGACTTATTTGCATACAGTCTGTTCCACTCATATGACTCTACATAATGGACACTTTCCATGCCCTACTTTGTTTTATTCCTTGCATATAATATGCCATCACTAGTTTGCTTTGGTTTCCTGCCCAGACCTTTTTTCGTGCAAGCATAAAGTGCCTTGATATGCAACATCCCGCTTTTGCTGATCCCTTCATTTTATCCTTTAAGGCTTACTGCCAAAATAAAGTCACCCATTGTCCTTCGGAAATTTTCTTTTTCTAAATGTTGTTTTATGAAATGTGTGCATTTTTCTGTAGAGAAGCTTATTCTGTGAATTACCATGGAAAAATACAATCAAGGGCGTAGTGATAGCTCAAAATTTATAAAAAATCTGAGGCATCCAAGTTCTCATCTTCTGTTTGTGAACGCTCATCAATAAGGTGGAAATAGACCAACTTTGCCTATCATGATGAAATGCTAAATTGGACCATGCTGTGATGCAATGTAAACTATGTCCTGTTGTTTAAGACGGATCATGTAGATGCTGATGATCATTTTACACAGATATTTTGCAGTATCGTCTTGAAAGTCATTAAACGGTGTGGCTATTTAATTTCCCAAGTCACACTACTGCCTCAGAATGAATTACTCCTCCTTGCATTCAATTTACTACGGTGTAGTAAACATGAAATAATTGTGGAAAGACTGGGCTTTACTTCATTGCATTGTGGAACCCGTGGAGCAAAATAACTCACTGTGATATACATTTGAATACCATTTTCCATGATTCAAACATATATTCCCGGTGTGAAGCCCAGCGAAGGGCTAATATTCAGTGTGAAAGAGACCTTGGTGGCCAGCGAAAAAAGCTGCAGTATTTTAGGATTATTTTGAAATATAGATAGCCACATAAAAAATATAACATCACCAAAATCTTTCAAAAGTAAGTATAACATAACCTGATTTAAATAATAGGTCATTTTCTGATGACACGTTCCCATTAATCCGCAGCCGCTTGAGCGTTATCTATAGAGCAAGGATTAGATAACAATGTTTTTAATAATCAAAAAATATAGTTCAAACCATACATTCTATTTGGTCATGTTTATTTTTCAAATACATCTTTGACATGTCAATCTTTATGGTTCTTGCAAAACTGTGGCAAAACACCACAAGTATATAACAACAAAAATGGGTGACCTTGTTAAAGCTTAACTTTTAATCAACACCATATAAAATAATAGCCGATAAATACAATAATAGACAAGAATATGTGCTGCACCACAAGTATTAACATGTTTTTTCTGACCTCAGAAAATGTAAAGGAAATTCAGCGGAAAAGATTCAGGCCTTTGACACTCCTCTAGAGAAATATGTTTATGCTGATGGAAACGGGAAATATTTTAGATTGTTTACGAAAATGTCTAAAGCCTCCCTTACTTAAATGTGTATCCCCATCTTGGACATTGGGGGCATATTGCTAGAATATGCCCCTAATGTGTGGGACCTGCACCTATCCTTAGAACGGAGCCTGCAAAGTGACAGAGACAGGGGATGCACCACACATGCACAGCTGCCCTCCATTAATTTCTATGGGAGTGCCGAAAACAACCGAGCACCGGCTCAGCTAGTTCCGTAAGCTCCATACAAGTGAATGGAGTGGTGGCTGTGCTTGCGCGATGTGCTTCCCATTAATTTCAGTGGGGCTTCCGATAATAGATGAGCTCGCTGCTCTGCTATTTTCACCACTCCTATCAAAATGAATGGAGGGCGGCCGCACTTGAGCGGTGCACCCTCTTTCACCCAGAGGTGGAACCCACACCTATCAGGTATTGGGGGTATACCCTAACAATATGCCCCCAATATCCAAGATGGGACAAACCCTTTAACAAACTGATACATTTTCGATATTTAGCCATCTCTTAATTAAGGGCATGCAGGAGACAGAAACAAACTACGACAATGCAAGACCCTGATCGTACAAGTCGTTACAGACCAGGAAATACAGGAATTTACATACAGCTGTATTGGTTAATTCAAATAAGTAAGTAATTGGATGGTGGGGGGGCGGGTTAAGGAGTAGATATTTAAGACAAGGATTTTGTTGTGATCAATATATTGGTTACTACAAAGAAGGAAACAATTGGATTGGGAGGGGGGAATAAATATCCAAGACAAGGAGTTTGTGTTGACAAATATTTGAAAGATTTGTAGCATTACAAACTATTAATGCTAATATCCTATACTATTAATTATACTATTAATTTTAATATTATAAGAATGCATGTGTAAAAATTAATAAAAGATTTTAAAAGATAAGGTTTTTCTATGCTTTTTTACATTGCACAACTACTACCACTACAATTCAATGACGTCTAAAGCCCTACAGCATGTCACGAACCAGCGGGTGTGAACCCACTGTACCACCTGTCCTACCCCCTCTAAGGGCATTGTCTAAGTGAACCCCTCAATCTTCACAGTATCCCTGATGGTGGGGATAGACTTTCTGGGGGGAACACCAGGTTGCTACCTCTTGAGGAGAATAGGCACATGAGGCATCTGATCCAGGCGGACCAGGAGGTACCTGAGAAAGGTACCAGAGGTACAGGCATTTTCTGCAGGCTGAGTTGTTACCAGGAGCAACAGTGCAGGACCGAAGGATGAGGCAGAGGCCCAGTCAGACAGGCAATAGGTCAGGGCAGGTGTCACAAGTACAGGTTAAGCAATCTGGGTTGGCAACAGTAGAGTCAAGGCAAGCAGGCAGGGATCAAACAGGTAGCAGAGTCCAGGAACACAAGTATGAGTCAGAAACACAGGAACCCAAGTGGATATCAGGAACCTTAGCAGGACACAAGGACCTTGAAACTGAGGCATCTGGGAAGGGGGCTGAGCCACTTAAATATGTGCAGGAGGACTAGGATTGGTTAGCGAGGTCACATGAGCCAGCCCATAAAACACAGGAAGAGTCGCGCTCTGGCCCATAAGGAAATGCTGCAGGAAACAAGCAGCAGGCATGCTGTGGCCAGGGCTGAAGGGAAACACTGGCAGCAGATCACTGCTGAACACGGCGCCCGGGCCCGAGGCGCTAAGCAGGGGAATAGCGGCGCACAGCATTAGCAAGCACAATAACGTGCAGTGAGCTAGCAGCTTGTGTTTATAATGCTCTCTTCTTGAGTCCACGAGGAGACAGAAACCTTTCTATCAAGTTCGGAGCATGAATGTTCTCTCCTGGTTCTCAAGACATCTCCTCCGGACCAAAGCCCGTCCAGTCCACAAGTTAGTAGGTCTTCTTGCCACACTTCTTGATGTCCAGAATGTCTTTGACCTCAAATATCTCGTCAGTATCTTCAAATGCTAGAGTTGGAGTAGAATGAGCCATCGAGAAGCGATTAAAAAATACTGGTTTTAGTAAGGACACATGGAAGGCATTAGGAATACTCAGAGAGAGAGAGACAGACGTAACTTATATGTCACTTTGTTGATGCTCCTCAATACTTCTAAGGTTCCAAGGAACCTAGGAGCAAACTTGAGACTGGGAACCCTTAAGCGGATGTATTTAGAGGAGAGCCATACCTTATCTCCAGATGAGAACTGAGGTGGTTTTCTTCTTCTCTTGTCTGCATTCGTTTTCATGCGAGTCACCGCTTTGTCGATGCAGTCCTTGGTGTCTCGCCAAAGCTTCAAAAAATCTCTAAAAGAGGAGTCCGCAGCTGGTACCCCAGAAGATGTAGGAACAGGGAGAGGAGTGCAAGGGTGTTGTCTATAAACGACAAAGAATGGGTTGGATCCAGTAGACTCACTAGAGTGGTTGCTATAGGAGAATTCAGCCCAAGGTAGTAATTGTACCCAGTTGTCGTGTTGGTTTGAACCAAAATGCCGGAGATAGTGCTCTAATATTTGATTGACCCACTCTACTTTCATCTTGGTCTTGGGATGATAACCGGAAAAGAAGTCCAGGTCAATTTTGAGCAGCCGGCAAAGAGCTCTCCAGAGCATAGAGGTAAACTGGACTCCGCGATCGGAAACAATATGCCATATGGTAGACCATGCAAGCGGAATATGTGTCTCACAAACAGTTTAGCAAGTTCAGCAGCTGAAGGCAGTCCAGCCAAAGGAACGAAGTGCGCATGTCCACCCAGATAGCTGTACATCCGGCAGAAGAGGGCAGACAAACAAATTCCATGGCAATGTGTTGCCAAAGGGCATCAGGAACAGGAAGAGGTAACAACAGCCCAGGTAGTTTGGTCCTGGAGACTTTATTCTGAGCACAGATGGTGCAGGCAGACACATAATCACCCACATCCTTAGTGTAGGCCCCCAGTAGTGGCGAGACAAAAGTTCTGTGCTCTTGCGGACCTGCTAGTTTGGAGTTGTGCCCCCAAGCTAGAATACGATTTCTCTTAGCAGATGGCACAAATGTCTTCCCGGGAGGGATGTCTTTTATCAGGACAGGAGCCACTGTGATCAAGCGAGCAGGATTGTCACGGTCATATTAGTGTTTGACCGTGACGCAGTTGCCATGCAGACTCATTGCTTGTGGCAACGTGAAGTTTGTGGTTTGCACGTGCACTTCCCCTTTAAGTTGTCTCCCTGCTGTGTAGTGTGCATGGGGTTAATTCACTGGCTGGTTTTGAGCTAAGTGGTGAGCTGGGTGTGGTCTCAGGTCTCTTTACATACTTTGGCTTGGAGACTGAGATCAGTTTGGTTTGTCTGCCTTGCATGTGAGATGCTTTCTCTGTGCATGGATGAGATCTGAGGGCCATCCAAGTTTGACATCGATGTTCTCAGCAATGTCATCTGCGATGTCATACTGTGCGTTTTCCTTCCCCTCCTGGTGTGTAGTTTATGGTGTGGGTTTGAGTTGGAGGTTTGCTATACGTCTGGGTGTTTGTGTCATGTAGGTGTGTACTGGCCTGCATGGACGTTTGACATTTTCTCCTTTTGTGTGTGTGACCTCCGGAAGGGGGCTGTTTTCCAGAGGGGTGAACCATAAGCCTGTATGCAGCGCTGCATGGAGCTTCTGTGCATCTGGTGTTCACATAGAGGTCTGGGTAGATTTTTGGTGCCATATTTCCATCTCTGCTGCGGCAGGTAGGTGTTGGTTGTTGCTAGTGTTCTGTTGTTACACTGTGTACTTACCTGCCGTGCAGTTGCTGCATTCAGTCTTTTTCCCTGTCAGCTACTGGGCCTCTGGAGACGCCTTTCATCCGTGGTGACGGATGGACAGGAGGTCTCTGTCCTGTCACGATGTTGAGGGTGATGCAGGGATTCCTAGACTTCTAGGTTCGTGGGTATGAACCCCCTTACCATTGAAGGTGGCTCATACAGCCAGGAGACTAGGACAATTTGAGAGAAGCTTTAGGAGGTAACCAGCTCCCTTTTCCCTGCCTATGGCCTAGAAATTGGCGACATTGTACGGTGAGGAGTTTCCCCCACTCCATACCATGACAAGGATCTACAATGTACTGGGGCTCCTCCTGCTGGTCGGAGAAGTCAAATGACCGAGACAGAGCATCTGCATTGATGTTCTTCTTGGCCGGCCGAAAGTGAAGCTCAAAATCAAAACAGGAGAAGAGTGCCTATATGGTTTGGCAAGGGTTCAGACGCTGGGACGTCTGCAGATATGTAATGTTCTTGTGGTCGGTGAAGATTATCACTGGATGCTGGGCCCCCTCCAATAGATAACGCCACTCCTCCAAGGCAAGTTTTATGTCCAGAAGCTGTCTTCTATACAGTAATTCCTCTCAGCAGGGGAGAAGAGCTTGGAGAAAAATCCACAAGTAAACATCTTGCCCTTGGAACCTTTCTGTAGTAAAACAGCACCGGCTCCTATGGAGGAGGCATCCACTTCTAAAAAGAATTGGCAGGAGACATCGGGATGATGCAGAACAGGTGCAGAATCAAAGGACCTTTTTAATTGGACAAAGGTGGCCTCCGCCTCAGGAGTCCAGGCTCTGAAAATCACCCCTTTCTTAGTAAGAGCGGAGATGTAAGAGATAAATAAATTCGGAATGAACTGACTATAGAGATTTGCAAATCCAAGGAAGCACTGTATAGCACGAAGACCCTGTGGGCAGGGTTAGTCCATTACTGCATTCAATTTTTCAGAATCCATCTGCAACTCGGCATCCGAGATTGTGTATCCGAGGAACGGTACAGTAGATTTTTCAAAGATGCATTTCTCGAGTTTGGCATAAAGTCGATTCTCTCTCAACTACTGTAAAAATAAAATGTACACGCTTCCAGTGAGTGGTCAAATCTGGAGAATAGATCAGTATATCGTCCAGGTACACTATCACGCAGACATACAGCAGGTCCCAGAAGATATTGTTTACCAACTCCTGGAATACTGCGGGAGCATTGCACAGACCAAAGGGTATGACAAGATACTCGTAGTGTCCATCACGAGTGTTGAAAGCAGTCTTCCACTCATCGTCCTTTCTAATGCAGATAAGGTTGTATGAGCTGCGCAGGTAGAATTTTGTAAAGACCATAACTCCCTGGATCCTGTCAAAGAGTTCGGAGATTAGCAGAAGAGGGTATCGATTCTTGATTGTGACCTTATTCAGACCTCGACAGTCGATACAGGGCCGTAAGAATCCATCTTTTTTTTTTGCACAAATAAGAATCCGGCACCGACTGGTGAAGTAGATTTTTGGATAAACCCCCTCTCGAGATTCTCCTTGATGCAATCAGACATTGCTTGGGTCTCAGGAAGTGAGAGTGTGTAGACTCGACCACGAGAAGGAGTGGCACCAAGGCAGAAAGGCAATCAGACAATCATAAGGACAATGAGGAGGCAGGGTCTCCTTCTTACTGAAGACATCCGCAATACTGGCATACTGCTGCGAAAGTCCAGGCAGGTCTACAGGTACAGTAGGCGAGGAAGCAAGTCGGATCTCTGATAAGCAGGACAACTAGCAGGATGATCCCCAATGCAGAATCTGACCGGAGTGCCAGTCCAGAACTGGAGTGTGCTGATGCAGCCAGGGAATACCAATCGGATTCGTGGACGCTGGCAGCACATAGAAGTAGATCATCTCAGAATGCAGAACCTTTATTTGCAACTTAAGGAGCATAGTAACAGAAAGCACAGGTTCAGAAAGTGGCAGTCCATTTACGGAAGCCACTGACAGAGGCCTTTCTATACGGATGGTAGAAAGCCGGTACTGATGGACCAGAGTTTGCTGAATGAAGTTACCAGCTGACCCAGAGTCCAAGAATGCAGGCACAGACAGTGTGACTCCGTTGTGGGAGAGAGTTACCGGAACTGAAAGTTTCAGAGAGGACTTCTCCTTGTCTAGGACCACCTCTCCAACTGACCCTACACATTGGTGTTTCCCGGCTTCTGTGGATAATTACGCACAAAGTGGGCCTCGCCTCTACAATACAGACACAGGTTCTCTGCTTTGCGGCGTAAACGTTCCTGGTCAGACAATCATAGGCGCTCTATTTGCATGGGCTCTTCAGATGGGATGAACACTAGAGCCAGCCTCTGGAAGAGTGGAGCCAAGCGGGGTGGTCTTCTGGTGCCTGCGACCTCCCTAGAACGTTCCTTGAAACCCATATCTATCCTTATGGCCAAAGTGATCAGGTAATTCAGAGTAGACGGATGGTCGTGACCCGCTAATTCATCCTTTATCCGGTCAGAAAGGCCCTCCCAGAACACCGCCAGTTGAGCCTCATTGTTCCATGCAAGTTCAGCAGCCAGGGTACGAAACTGGATGGCGTACTGACCCACAGATTGACAACTCTGTCATAGACACAGCAGAGCTGATGCAGCGGAGGACGTGCGTCCGGACTCTTCAAAGACCAGCCAGAAGGTATCCAGGAAAGACTGCAGATTAGTGGTCTCCGGACCTCCATGTTCCCAAATAGGATTTGCCCAAGCAAGGGCCTCATCCAACAGCAGGAACACAATGAAGGCAACCTTGGACCGCTCAGTGGGAAACCTCTGCCCATGCAACTCAAAGTGGATCAGACACTGGTTCAGGAATCCATGACATGTATTTAGATCTCCACCATAGCATGATATCAGAGAGAGTTGCACACCAGCAGCACACAAATCCAGATTCACCGGTTTGGGAATTGCAGAAGTAGCAGCGACTGGCAGCCCTGCAGTAGCTGGAGAAGAGATTGCATCCAGACGAACAGAAACATTTTGCATGAACTGAATCATGACATCCTGACGTTTGCTCTGACGCCTCACTTCATGTGACTGGCTTGGGGTGACCAGCGGGGTCCATAGCCTCAGTGTACTGTCACGGACCAGCGGGTGTGAACCCACTGTACCACCTGTCCTACCTCTTCTAAGGGTGTTGTCTAAGTGAACCCCTCGATCTTCACAGTACCCCTGATGGTCGGGACAGACTTTCCAGAGGGGAACAGCAGGTTGCTACCACTTGAGTAGAATAGGCACACAAGGCAGCTGGTCCAGGCAGACCAGGAGGCATTGTCAGCAGGCTGAGTCGTTACCAGGAGCAACAGTGTAGGATCAAAGGATGAGGCAGAGGCCAAATCAGACAGGCAATAGGTCAGGGAAGGTGGCACAGGTACAAGTCAAGCAATCTAGGTTGGCAACAGGAGAGTCAAGGCAAGCAGGCAGGGATCAAACAGCTAGCAGAATCCAGGAACACAAGTACAAGTCAGGAACACAAGCAGATATCAGGAACCTTAGCAGGACACAAGGACCTTGACATAGGCATCTGGGAAGGGGGCTGAGCCACTTATATATGTGCAGGAGGGCTAGAATTGGTTGCCGAGGTCACAAGATCCAACACATAAAACACAGGAAGTGACGCGCCGACCCTTAGGGTCCTTGCACACGACCGTATGCCCTCCGAGACATACAGTCCGCGAGCGGGCCATATGTCCCGGAGCGGCATTGATCATGCACACGAGAGCACACAGCATCATAGATTACAATGATGCTTTGCACTTTGGGCCACCCACGGGTCTATTGTCCTGCACTCATATGATCTTATGAATGCGGGACAATAGTCCCGCGGGTGGCCCGACGTGCACAGCATCATTGTAATCTATGATTCTGTGTGCTCCTGTGTGCATGATCAATGCCGCTCCGGGACATATGGCTCGGAGGGCATATGGTAGTGTGCAAGGGCCCTTAAGGAAATGCTGCAGGAAACAAGCAGAAAACATGCTGTGGCCAGGGCTGAAGTGAAACACTGGCAGCAGATCACCGCTGAACACAGCACCCGGGACTGCGGCGGTAAGCAGGGGAACAGCGGCGCACAGCATTAGCAAGCACAATAACGTGCAGTGAGCTAGCAGCTTGTGTTTATATTGCTCTACACTTACAAATATTTATGTTATAACCTGTTTATATATTTTGTCATTACTGAAATTAAAATATTTAGTTTTAGAAGCTAAACAATATGGCTACACTCACCACTTTAAAGATTACTCCAAACCTCATAATACCCGTTAAGGCAGACTGCTGCCTACTAATTGACTACAATTCTTGGAAATGCAGCTCTTATGGAAAACATGTGGTAACTGTGGTTTAATGGGTTTGCCTACTTTAGAGAACTCTATTTCATACAGTATATCCCATTAGTGGCTTCCGAGTATAAGGTGGGGGGGGGGGGTTCTGTTTTGGCTAAGTGGATATTGGTTACAAAGAGACACATTCTGGAGGTTCTGTCCTGTTCTGCATTACACAGACAATCCACTGATTTAAATGTTCAGTGTGTAATTATTAATTTCCTGTTGTGATGGTGCTGCTAAGTACAAATGATCACTGGATCTCCCAATAGACGCTCAGCGACCTTAGATCATTGCCAAGGGACCATTCAAACAAGTAGGGTTCTAGAGTGGAAAACCGTATTGTTAAAATCTCTTGTTATTGAAGTATGTTGTAAAATTACAATAACTAAGAAACACTGAGTATTTAAAAGCAAAACAATAATTAGATTTTTATAATATTTGTGTGGAGAAACTAGAGGAGAAGACATAGCAGAACAAAAGAACATAAAGGCAAGTTCCTCTGTTTCACCAATTACTCCTTCATGGTGCTATTGGGTTTCATAGCAACATTAATGGGTTAACTTTAACCAATGAGTTAAGGGTGTATTAGACATCCTGATCAGGCAGACGATTGTTGGGAGGGATGCGGTCGTTCCCAGCAATCGCATGCTTAATAGAGGAGGAGACAGCTGCTCTTACATGCACTGATCTCCTCCACGCTATGCCATCGCTTGTCCCCATGCTGTACAGTAATTAGACAGCAAGATCTGCCTTTCAGCATGCTTAAAGATCTGAATTGCCTAATGAACGAGCGTTTGCTCGTTCATCAGGCAATTGGCGTAAGTATTACACTGCAACGCTCGTTAGCAATCATCGGGCAGAAAATTTTCCTGTGTAATACACCCATAAAGGGGTTGTCTAACTACAGCAAATAGCATTTATAATCTAGCCACTTACTAATGTATTGTTATTATCCATATTGCCTCCTTTGCTGGCTGGATTCATTTTTATATCACATTATATACTGCTTGTTGACACGGTTACGACCACCCTGCAATCCATCAGTGGTAGCTGTGCTTGCACACTATAAAAAAGCACCAGCCTATGTGAGCTCCCACGGTCCTGGCCACCAGAGAGGCTGCCATTTTTTTCTATACTGTGCAAGCGTGACCACTGCTTCTGGATTGAAGGGTGGTCGTAACTATGGAAATAAACAGTGTATAATTTGATGGAAAAATGAATCTAGCCAGCAATGGAGGCAATATGATTAATAACAATACATTAGTAAATGGCTTTTATTGTAACTTTCTCGACATGATAAATGCCACTTGCTGAAGTGAGACAGACCTTTTAACTCTTTTTCCATCATGAGGGTAAACAAAAATATTTTCCATATTTCCCATTAAATGTTGGAAGTGTGAGAATTGTATGTGCCCTACATTACATTTTGTCCTGTTTGTGCCTATAAACCTCTTAATGCGTTTCCTTGGTATTATAATGGAATTATAGAAGTTGGCTCTGAGGTTAAGTAGTTTCATTTGAAGTAACAATATGCTGTAAGCCTTGAGTCAGATATAGTTGCACATTATATATATGTTTCCGTGGCACAATAAATGAAAACTGGGATTCTTTGCATATCTAAAACACTATACAAATAAAATTACCTGTGATCAGAAAATGAAGGAGGTTTAGCGATATAAAGGTAATAGAAGTAAATGAATAGAAATAATAATAGAAATGTGATTATAATGTAGACTTTTTTTGCATTTTGGAAATGTTCTTTATTAGTTAAATGTGTTTTCCAACCACTAAATAAAAAAGTACAATTAAAGGGTTTCTACCACAACATTTTTAACCTAATTAGCTGTCAGACACTAGTGATCTGCTAGTGTCTGCTGTACCTAACCATGCTATTGTAATCCCTTTCTCTGCAGTGGTTACTCTAAAAAACTAACTTTTATTGCTATGCAAATGAGCCTCTAGGTGCTATGGGGGCATCTTTTCAGCACCTAGAGGCTCCGTCCAGTGGCGTAGCGTGGGTTGCCAGCACCCGGGGCAAGCCAAAAATGGCGCCCCCCCTACCCCGGGCACGCCCCTTTTAACAGATACTGTAGTAGATCACTAGCAGTCCTATGTAACACCACAGATAACACAGTGATAACTCTGAGTACAGATAATATAGTAGATGGGTGTGAGCCGCCAGAATTCAGAACACACACAGTGTGACCTGAAGTCTGGGGCCGGATGCGGCAGCGCGGGCCATATTCTCATTCTCCTCCCCCAACCCTACCGTGAAACAGATATGTGCATAGACATTATTATTACAGTAGAATACCGCACCATACCTGTTACATCCAGTGACATCTCCTGTGATGTAGACTTTCCTCAATGTCTTCATTCAGAGATAAGACCGCCATGACACCTTCTTTCAGCCGCTTCTTGTCTCTGCAGAGTTTTACAGAATTTTTTTTAGGTTCCTCACTATACTATCATGCTCTCCTTCCTGGTGTCTCAACAACTCCTCCTGCTGTCCCCCAATACTGTGCTAGAACCAGATAGTCCCCATTCCTCAAAATATTATTTCCCCTGTATATTATAATGGCCCTCTCTTTATTATTAATATAATGTCCCCCTCTTTGTTAATATAATGTCCCCCTCTTTGTTAATAATATAATAGCCTCCTCTTTATTATTAATATAATGACCCCCTCTTTACTTTATTATTAATGTAATAGCCCCCTCTTTGTTAATATAATGGCCCCCTCTTTGTTATTAAAGAGGGGGTCATTACATTAATAATAAAGAGGGGGCCATTACATTAATAATAAAGAGGGGGCCATTATATTAATAATAAAGAGAGGGTCATTATATTAATAATAAAGAGGGGGCCATTATATTAATAATAAAGAGGGGGTCATTATATTAATAATAAAGAGGGGGCCATTACATTAATAATAAAGAGGGGGCCATTACATTAATAATAAAGAGGGGGCCATTACATTAATAATAAAAAGGGGGTCATTATATTAATAATAAAGAGGGGGCCATTACAGTAATAATAAAGAGGGGGTCATTATATTAATAATAAAGAGGGGGCCATTATATTAATAATAAAGAGGGGATCATTATATTAATAATAAAGAGGGGGACATTATATTAATAATAAAGAGGGGGTCATTATATTAACCCCTTAAGGACACAGCCTCATTACACCTTAGGACCAGGCCATTTTTTGCAAATCTGACCAGTGTCACTTTAAGTGCTGATAACTTTAAAACGCTTGACTTATCCAGGCTGTTCTGACATTGTTTTTTCATCACATATTGTACTTCATGACACTGGTAAAATTAAGTCAAAAAAATTATTTTTTTTGCACCAAAATTTGGAAAAATTACCCAATTTCAAAGTTTCAGTTTCTCTACTCCTGTAATACATAGTAATACCCCCAAAAATGGTGATGACTTTACATTCCCCATATGTCTACTTCATGTTTGAATTATTTTGGGAATGATATTTTATTTTTTTGGGGATGTTATAAGGCTTAGAAGTTTAGAAGCAAATCTTGAAATTTTTCAGAAATTTACAAAAACTAAATTTTTAGGGACCAGTTCAGGTCTGAAGTCGCTTTGCGAGGCTTACATAATAGAAACCACCCAAAAATGACCCCATCTAAGAAACTACACCCCTCAAGGTATTCAAAACTGATTTTACATATGTTGTTAACCCTTTAGGTGTTGCACAAGAGTTATTGGCAAATGGGGCTGAAATTTGAGAATTTCATTTTTTTGTCTAATATTTCATTTTTACAAATTTTTTCCACTAACAAAGCAAGGGTTAACAGCCAAACAAGACTGTATCTTTATTGCCCTGACTCTGCCGTTTACAGAAACACCCAATATGTGGCCATAAACTACTGTACGGCCACACAGCGGGGTGTAGAGTGAAAGGTGCGCCGTATGGTTTTTGGAAGACTGATTTTTATGGACTGGTTTATTTACACCATGTCCCATTTGAAGCCCCCCTGATGCACCCCTGGAGTAGAAACTCCCTAAAAGTGACCCCATCTAAGAAACTACACCCCTCAAGGTATTCAAAACTGATTTTACATACGTCGTTAACCCTTTAGGTATTGCACAAGAGTTATTGGAAAATGGGGATGAAATTTGAAAATGTATTTCTTTTGCCTTATTTTCCATTTTAACCCATGTTTTCCACTAACAAATCAAGGTTAACAGCCAAACAAGACTGTATCTTTATTGCCCTGACTCTGCCGTTTACAGAAACACCCAATATGTGGCCGTAAACTACTGTACGGCCACACAGCGGGGCGTAGAGTGAAAGGTGCACTGTTTGGTTTTTGGAGGGCTGATTTCTATGGATCGGTTTATTTACACCGTGTCCTGTTTCAACCCCCCTGATGCACCCCTGGAGTAGAAACTCCCTAAAAGTGACCCCATCTAAGAAACTACACACCTCAAGGTATTCAAAACCGATTTTACATACGTCGTTAACCCTTTAGGTGTTGCACAAGAGTTATTGGCAAATGGGGATGAAATTTGAAAATTTCTTTTATTTGCCTTATTTTCCATTTTAACCCATGTTTTCCACTAACAAATCAAGGGTTAACAGCCAAACAAGAATGTATCTTTATTGCCCTGACTCTGCCGTTTACAGAAACATCCAATATGTGGCCGTACACTACTGTACGGCCACACAGCGGGGCGTAGAGTGAAAGGTGCGCCGTTTGGTTTTTGGAGGGCTGATTTTTATGGACCGGTTTATTTACACCGTGTCCTGTTTCAACCACCCTAATGCACCCCTGGAGTCGAAACTCCCTAAAAGTGACCCCATCTAAGAAACTACACCCCTCAAGGTATTCAAAACTGATTTTACATACGTCGTTAACCCTTTAGGTGTTGCACAAGAGTTATTGGCAAATGGGGATGAAATTTGAAAATTTCTTTTTTTTTGCCTTATTTTCCATTTTAACCCATGTTTTCCACTAACAAAGCAAGGGTTAACAGCCAAACAAGACTGTATCTTTATTACCCTGACTCTGCCGTTTACAGAAACACCCAATATGTGGCCGTACACTACTGTACGGCCACACAGCGGGGCGTAGAGTGAAAGGTGCGCCGTTTGGTTTTTGGAGGGCTGATTTTTATGGACCGGTTTATTTACACCGTGTCCTGTTTCAACCCCCCTGATGCACCCCTTGAGTCTAAACTCCCTAAAAGTGACCCCATTTTGGAAACTACAGGATAAGGTGGCATTTTTTTGGGGAGTATTTTTAGGGTAAATATGATTTTTGGTTGCTCTATATTACATTTTTGTGAGGCAAGGTTACCAAAAATTGAAATTCTGATATTTCATCTGCATTTGCCATTAACTGTTGAGGAACACGTAAAGGGTTAATAAAGTTTGTATAATCAGTTTTGAATACCTTGAGGGGTGTAGTTTCTTAGATGGGGTCACTTTTAGCGAGTTTTTACTCTAGGGGGGCATCGGGGGGCTTCAAAAGGGATATGGTGTCAATAAAAAAGGCCATCAAAATCGGCCTTCTAGAAACCATGTCGGTTCTTTCCTTTTGCGGCCTCCCTTTTACTGATACAGCAGTTTACGACCACAAATGTGGCGTTTCTGTAAACTGCAGTATCAGGGTAATAAATTTTAACTTTTGTTTGGTTGTTAACCCTTGTTCAGTCCGGAAAAAACAGACTGAAATGGAAAAGTGACAAAAATAGCGGTTTTGCACTATTTTGGGGGCTATATGACTTTTTGATCGCTTGCTATTAAACTTTTTATTATGTAAGGTGACAAAAAAATAACTTTTTTTGCACTTTTTTTTCTGGACCGTGTTAATCTGGGGGGTTAGGTCATGGGGCATTTTTATAGAGGAGATTATTACCGACATGGCAATACCTAATATGTCTATTTTAATAAATTATTTTAGTTTTTTTGGGTGTCTCAAGTCTGAGAACCATTTTTTTTTATCCGATGTCAGTGCTAAATTGGGATATAAATGTTGTACTCCATGGAAGTGTGATACTCCCTGAAGCAACCGTCAATGCAGAGGCCCGAATGATCGGGGCATGTGTCGCACTGAGTAGTCGTGTCCTTCCGTATCCCCCTCCTGCGACACACTCTGCACTTTTTTTGGGTTCGTCCCTTCTTTCCAGTATGGGGGACCACACCTGGAAAGTGTTGGCCAGGGACGATCCGGGCGCCTACAGTTCCTGGTCCGAAAAGATCAGGGCCTTGAGGACTGCTTCATAGAACTGGAGGAATGTCCCTGTGCTGCCAGCGCTTCGGGATAGTACAAAAGAGTTGTACATTGCAACCTGTACCAAGTAGACCGCAACTTTTTTGTACCATGCCCGGGTTTTGCGCATGGCGTTATATGGCTTGAGGACTTGATCCGAGAGATCAACTCCTCCCATATACCGATTGTAGTCGACGATACAATCGGGCTTGAGGACCATTGCCGCAGTACCTCGCACAGGGACAGGGGTGATGCCGTTACCATGAATTGTGGACAGCATAAGGACATCCCTCTTGTCCTTATACCTGACCAGCAACAGGTTTCCAGTGGTAAGGGCACGGGTCTCACCCCTGGGGATAGGTACCTGGAGGGGGTGGGCAGGGAGGCCGCGTTGATTTTTCCGCACGGTCCCACAAGCGGACATGGATCTGGCGGCAAGGGACTGGAACAAGGGGATACTGGTATAAAAGTTATCCACGTACAGGTGGTAACCCTTATCCAGCAGTGGGTGCATAAGGTCCCACACAAGTTTCCCGGTAACACCCAGAGTGGGGGGACATTCTGGGGGTTGAATCCGGGAATCTCGCCCCCCGTATACACGAAATTTGTAAGTGTACCCTGAGATACTCTCACAAATTTTGTATAGCTTCACGCCATACCTCGCCCGCTTGGAAGGCACATACTGGCGGAAAATGAGTCTCCCCTTGAACGCAATGAGAGACTCATCAACCACCACCTCCCTTCCAGGTACATAGGCCTCCATGAATTTGGCCCCAAAGTGATCGATGACCGGCCGTATCTTATACAGACGGTCACGGGCAGGATCACCTCGGGGGGGGGGGGGGGACATGCTGCATTATCGGAATAATGCAGAGATTTCCGGATGGCCTCAAACCGGGAGCGTGTCATGGCCGTACTGTAAAGTGGGGTCTGGTATAGGACGTCCCCACTCCAGTACAGCCTGGCACTGGGTTTGTTGGCAATGTCCTAATTTCGGCTGCACTGACCGGCATCCAGCCACCGGGCCTGGCCAAAAAGGAGCCCGGGTGTTGAGCGACGAACTGTTGGGCGTACAGATTCGTCTGCTCCACCATCAGATTTACCAGTGGGTCACTGAAAAAATTACTAAAAAAGTCATATTCAGTGTAGCCCACTGTGGAAACCTGGATTCCTGATTGGCCTACAAAATCAGGAATCACGGGCTCGTATCGCTCTGGGCTACACCAGACTAGTTCACCGGCAGGGTGTTCCGGTGGATTTAACTGGTGGGCCGGGAAACCAGTACGAGCCCCAGAGCTGCTCGTACTAGTGTGGGCCACAGGGTCCCTAACATGGTGGTCCCCTTGCTCCGCCTGGCGGCGTCTCTGCCGCCTTGGGGGCTCATCATTATCGCTAGATGATGAGGAGGATGCGGATGACAACAGGAATGTGGGGTCATCCTCATCCTCACTGGGACTCTCGTAGTCAGAGGCAAGCTGGGCGTATGCCTCCTCGGCTGAGAACGTCCGGCGGGCCATAGGGGAGTGTGTGTCTGCGTGTATATGTGCGTGTGTGTAACTCTTTATTTTGTGCGCGTGTGTGTGGGGGCACGGGTGTTCACGAACTCACCCTAAAACTAACAGAAAAAAAAGTGGCAGGGGGAGGGGGGCAAGTGGCAGCACCCCTGGGGGATCTAGGGTCACACAGCTGTGGTGTGGACCCCAGACACCCTAACTGGGGTGATGCAATAAAAGTTCAAAAAAACTACCTTTCCCTTTTTTTTCCCTGCCTAACCCAAACTTTCCCTAGCTATCCCTATGTACCTGATGGGGGGTGCTGGGGCACAGATCGGGTCCTGGGGGCACAGATCGGGGTGCAGGCAGCGGTGGCAGACACGTGCAGGCAGCTCCTCTCTCCTCCGGCTCCGGAACACAAAAGGAGGAGGAGAGGAGCGCCTGCCTCTTTTGAATCTGCCGCCGGACTGCCCACAGACCAATCAGAAAGCGATCCTGAGTGGTGATGTCACCATCACCACTCAGGATCGCTGGATGGTGATTGGTGGAGTGAAATCACACCACCATCACCATCCTGTTCCGGCATGATGAAATCATTATCATCGTACCCCCTCAACCGGGCAGCATGTAGCACAGGACACAGGCCGGAAGCACCACATCTCTGACAGCCGCATGGAGGTAAGTATTAGTGCTTTTATTTTGTTTTTGTTTATTTTAGATGGCACAATACAGGAAAGAAGAACTATGGGGGCATCTAAGGATATTTTTTGTCCTGGCACATTATGGGGGGGTACTATGGGGGAAAGGAGCAGTATGGGGGCATCTGGTGGCACAAAAGGGGCATTATTTACTGGCACATTATGGGGGGCACTATGGGTGAGAGGAGCACTATGGGGGCATCTGGTGGAGAACTATGGGGGTATCTGGTGGCACTAAAGGCGCATTTTTTACTGGCGCATTATGGGGAGAGGTGCACTAAGGGGCATCTGATGGCACTATAAAGGGCATTTTTTTACTGGCACAGGAAGGGGGCACACTATGTGGGAGAAGAGGACTAAGGGGGCATCTGGTGGCACTAAAGGGGCATTTTATACTGGCACATTATGGGGGCACTATGGGAGAGAGTATAACTATGGGGGCATCTGGTGGCACTAAAGGGGCATTTTATACTGGCACATTATGGGGGCACTAGGGAGGAGTGGAGCACGAAAATCTTGTACTGAACAGCTCCAGCTCATGCTGATGAGTCCTGATATTCATAAGTTCCCGGCTCTCCCTGCTCATTTGCTACTGATTGCAAAAAGAAAAAACTGTCGAGACAGGGGACGAGAGGAGACAGGGGACGAGAGGAGCCAGAAGCTTAAAAATATGAGAACTCATCGGCATGCGCTGGAGCTGTTAGAATTTAGGAGTAGGGCAGAACAAAACTGGTAACAGATTCCCTTTAACTGCTTCTGTTCTTGATATGAACCCACTACATCTTCATACAGTCACCACTATGTGGACTTCAGTGCAATAAGGCCCCTTTCACACGGGCGAGTTTTCTGTGTGGGTGCGCACTGAATCCAGACCCATTTATTTGAAGGGAGCTGTGCAGACGAGAAGTGATTTTCACGCATCATTTGTACGTTGCGTGAAAATCGCAGCATGTTCTATATTCTGCGTTTTTCACGCAATGCAGGCCCCAAAGAGGCAAGTGCGGATGTGGTGCGATTTTCACGCATGGAAAAGATGATAGGGATGAGCAACCCCGGACCCCATTAAAGTAAATTCACTGTATTATTTTCCCTTATAACATGGTTATAAGGGAAAATAATAGCATTCATAATACAGAATGCTTACTAAAATGTCGATTGAGGGGTTAAAAAATAAAAAAAAATTAACTCACCTCATCCACTTCTTCTTTCAGCTATCTGAAGATGCCGGCTGCGTGATCAAGTGGATAAGGTGAGTTAATTATTTTTATATTTTTACCCCTCAATAGACATTTTAGTATGCATTCTGTATTAAGAATGCTATTATTTTCCCTTATAACCATGTTATAAGGGAAAATAATAAAATCTACAGAACACCCAACCCAAACCCGAACTTCAGTTAAGAAGTCTGGGTTTGGGTCTGAGTACCACATTCAGTTTTTTATCACACGGTTTCCCGCAATGCACAGGCGACGCATCCGGAGCAAATCCGGGACGCCCGTGTGAAAGAGGCCTAAGAGTTTTACAGCTTCAATTACAGTTGATGGTAACTATGTAAATTTCTATTTACCGGGCTGCCTCTCATCGTGACTGCAGGCAGACAGTCTTCTAATATTGTCACCACCAGACATCTGAGAAGCTCTGTCAGATGTTCTTCAGAACCTCCTGCTTCAGGTTCCTTTTCTTTTGCTTTCGTTTTCTCATCTCGTTAGCCTCTCTCAGCTGTCATGTAGTTGCACTGATTGCATCCCTTTGAATCCCTTCCCATACCGCATCACTTTGTGGTTTATACAACTTCCTGGAGTGTGTGCATGCTGGATGCTACTACTGAGTCTTCTACAGATAAGTTTTGTTCATTCATTTGTGTTTATCTGTTTGCTGGATCCCAGGTGACCCTGACTCCCTCCATATCAAGTGTAGGGAGCCGGTGGTCATGTCCCCTCACTATTATAGGGTGTTCAGGTGTTATACAGTCGAGGAACGAGGATATGCGATCATCTACCATTGAGATTTTTGCATAGGCTGAGCAGTTAGGGAGAAAGCCAGGTCTGTTGCAGGGCTTTCCCTTTGGTTCCTTAGTATTGGATCCAGTCAGTCGGATCTTCATTTTGTGTCTTCTAGTTTTCTGTACACCTTCCATGACATTATAAACCGCCAAAACCGTCTTAAGCATGAATCCGGTTTCAACCTTGATTGACCGCATGCAGGGTCTTTCACTGGAGGTAGCAGATCTCAGGAAAACTGTCTTTCAGAGGTGACCGTTTCTGCTTGCGTTCATGGAATTTGTTCTGAGCCTAAAATCTCGCTTCCGGATACGTTCTCCGGGGGTAGTGAGAATTTTGTTCGTTTTAGAGAGGCTTGCAAACTCCATTTTCGCCTACTTCCTCATTCCTCTGGTGATGAGGAGCGGAGGGTGGGGATCATCATCTCGCTGCTCAGGGATAATGCTCAGTCCTGGGCCTTTTCGCTGCTGGTGGGGGCACGGCCCCTCTGTTTAGTGGATGAATTTTTTTTTAGCCCTGGGTCAGATATATGATGATCCGGATCGTATTGCTCTGGCTGAGCCTAGACTACGTCTTTTATGCCAGGGTAAACAGTCCGCAGAGATATACTGTTCAGAATTTCGGAGATGGGCAGCTGATACTGGTTGGAATGATGCTGCACTCCGAAGTCAATTTTGCCATGGTCTTTCAGAGGGATTGAAAGATGCATTTGCCTTTCATGAGAAACCTACCTCCTTAGACACTGCCATGTCTCAGGCCGTTCGTATTGACAGGCGTCTTAGAGAGAGAGGAGAGATCACTCCTTCCTGTCATACTCAGTCCAAGGACAGTGCGGTGGTCTCATTCAGTGCACAGGGGTCTCAGTCGCTCTCAATCCCTTCTGAGCAGGTTTTCTGACAATAGAAGATTCCAAGGACAGTGCGGTGGTCTCATTCAGTGCACAGGGGTCTCAGTCGCTCTCAATCCCTTCTGAGCAGGTTTTCTGACAATAGAAGATTCAGCTCTCATAGGAAGGTTTGTTTCTGTTGTGGAGGTATAAATCATTTGGCAAATGTTTGTCCCTCTAGGAGATTCAGGCAGTTTTTTGAGAGTAATAAAGAAACAAAAGGAAAAAAATCCTCTAAAAACATTCCATCTGTTACTATTGGCAAGGTTGATGCGGAAATTGAAGGTTTTCCGTTTACTTGTAGTTCCCGTTTTGTCCTACCTGCCAGAGTGGCGCTAGAGAGCAAGAACATTTTTTGTGAGATTTTTGTAGATAGTGGAGCAGCTGTCAATCTCATTGATAATCAATTTGCTATAACACATGGTTTCCAGGTATGCACTTTGGGAAAGGATATACCTGTTTTTGCTATTGATTCCGTTCCACTTTCTCAGAAATCGTTAAAGGGCATAGTTCACAATATCCGTTTGATTGTGAGTGATACTCATGTTGAGGATGTGTCATGTTTCGTCCTAAGCGGGTTGCCTACTCCTCTAGCGTTGGGGCTACCCTGGCTCACTAAACATAACCCCACCATTGATTGGCAAGCGAGGCAAATAAATGGTTGGAGTGACTTTTGCAGAGAGAATTGGCTCACGACATCTGTTTCTGAGGTTTCTATTAAGACTGTACCATCTTTTCTCTCTGAATTTTCGGATGTGTTTTCTGAGAGTGGTGTTCAGGAATTGCCCCCTCACAGGGAGTACGATTGCCCTATTAATCTCACCCCAGGCGCCAAGCTGCCTAAATCTCGTTTATACAATCTCTCCCAACCTGAAAGGGTCGCTATGCGTGCTTATATCTCTGAGAGTCTGAGAAAGGGATACATACGACCCTCGAAGTCACCTGTTGCCGCTGGTTTTTTCTTTGTTAATAAAAAAGATGGTTCTTTAAGACCATGTCTGGATTTCAGGGAGCTGAACAGTATCTCAATTCGTGACCCTTATCCGCTTCCTCTGATCCCGGACCTCTTTAACCAGATTGTTGGGGCTAAAGTTTTTTCCAAGTTGGATCTAAGAGGGACATACAACCTGGTCAGGGTCAGAGAAGGAGACGAATGGAAGAAGGCCTTCAATACCCCTGAGGGCCATTTTGAGAATTAGGTTATGCCTTTTGGTTTGATGAATGCTCCAGCCGTCTTTCAGCATTTTGTGAACAGCATTTTTTATCATTTAATGGGGAAATTTGTATTAGTGTATCTAGATGACATTTTGATTTTTTCTCCTGATTTCAAAACTCATAAGGACCACCTACGTCAGGTCTTGCTCATCCTGCGGGAGAATAAATTGCACGCTAAACTGGAAACATTTGTGTTTGCGGTTCCAGAAATTCAATTTCTGGGGTTTCTTCTCTCCGCTTCTGGTTTTCGCATGGACCCCGAGAAGGTCCGCGCTGTGCTTGAGTGGGAGCTTCCTGAGAATCAGAAGGCGCTGATGCGTTTTTTGGATTTTGCCAATTATTACAGGAAGTTTATTTTGAATTATTCCTCTGTTGTTAAACCACTCACTGATATGACTAGAAAGGGGGTAGATTTTTCCTCCTGGTCAGTAGAGGCGCGTAAGGCCTTTTCTAGTATCAAGGAGAGTTTTGTTTCCGCTCCCATCTTGGTACAACCTGATATTTCTCTGTCCTTCATAGCTGAGGTGGACGCTTCTGAGGTGGGTGTGGGTACAGTCTTGTTTTAGGGTCCCTCTCCTGCCAAATGGCGACCGCGTGCCTTTTTCTCGAAGAAACTCTCCTCCGCAGAGAGAAATTACGATGTGGGAGATAGGGAGTTGTTGGCCATCAAGTTAGCTTTTAAGGAATGGCGCCATTGGCTAGAGGGAGCCAGACACCCTATTACCGTGTTTACTGACCATAAGAATCTGGCCTACTTGGAGTCAGCCAAGCGTCTGAACCCGAGACAGGCCAGATGGTCTTTGTTCTTTTCAAGGTTTAATTTTGTTGTTACGTTCCGCCCTGGGGTTAAGAATGTGAATGCGGATGCCCTGTCACGCTGTTTTCCGGGAGGTGGGAATTTTGAAGACCTGGGTCCCATTTTGGCTGAATGGGTGGTGGTCTCTGCTCTTTATCCTGAATTGGAGGCAGAGGTTCAGGTAGCCCAGTCAGGGGCTTCTGATCTTTGTCCTCCTGTGAGGTTGTTTGTGCCTCTCGCTTTAAGACACAAGATTTTTAAGGAGCACCACGATACTGTCCTTGCTGGGCACCCGGGGGCAAGAGCCACAGTGGATCTCATCGCTCTAAGATTCTGGTGGCCGGCGCTTCGTAAGTCAGTTGAGGGTTTTGTGGCAGCCTGCGAGTCCTGCGCTCGTGCCAAGGTCCCTCATTCACGGCCATCAGGTCCTCTCCTTCCGTTACCCATTCCTTCCCGTCCTTGGACACATCTGTCCATGGACTTCATTACGGACCTGCTTCGTTCCTCGGGGAAGACTGTGATTCTGGTGGTGGTGGACCGTTTTACTAAAATGGTGCATTTCATTCCTTTTCCTGGCTTGCCCAATGCTAAGACGCTGGCGCAGGCATTTATTGATCACATTGTCAAATTGCATGGCATTCCTTCAGACATAGTCTCTGATAGGGGCACGCAGTTTGTTTCCAGATTCTGGAAGGCTTTCTGTTCTCGCTTGGGGGTTCATTTGTCATTTGCTTCTGCTTTCCACCCGCAGTCGAATGGCCAGACAGAGCGCGTCAATCAGAATCTGGAGACATATCTGCGCTGTTTTGTGGCGGAGAATCAGGAGGATTGGTGTTCTTTTTTGTCCCTTGCTGAGTTTGCTTTAAATAACAGTCGCCAGGAGTCCTCTGATAAGTCACCATGTTTTGGTGCATATGGGTTTCATCCGCAGTTTGGGACATTCTCTGGAGAGGGGTCTTCTGGTTTACCTGATGAGGACAGATTCTCCTCATCTTTGTCATCTATTTGGCAAAAGATTCAGGAAAATCTAAAGAGCATGAGTGAGAGATATAAGTGTGTGGCGGATAAGAGACGTGTGCCTGGTCGGGACCTGAATGTTGGTGATCTGGTGTGGTTGTCTACTAAGAATATCAAATTGAAGGTTCCTTCCTGGAAGTTGGGTCCTAAGTTTATTGGGCCTTACAAAATCTTGTCCGTCATCAATCCTGTTGCCTACCGTTTTGATCTTCCTCAGACTTGGAAGATCCATAATGTTTTTCATAAGTCCTTATTAAAACCTTATGTCCAACCCATTGTACCCTCGTCTTTGCCTCCTCCTCCGATTGTGGTTGATGGTAATCTTGAATTTCAGGTCTCTAGGATTGTGGATTCTCGCATTGTCCGCGGTTCTCTCCAGTACCTTGTTCATTGGGAGGGTTATGGTCCTGAGGAGAGGATGTGGGTCCCAGTGACGGACATTAAGGCCACTCGTCTCATCAGGGCTTTCCATAGGTCCCATCCTGAGAAGATGGGCTCTGAGTGTCCGGAGTCCACTCGTAGAAGGAGGGGTATTGTCACCACCAGACATCTGAGAAGCTCTGTCAGACATTCTTCAGAACCTCCTGCTTCAGGTTCCTTTTGTTTTGATTTCGTTTTCTCATCTCGTTAGCCTCTCTCAGCTGTCATGTAGTAGCACTGATTACATCCCTTTAAATCCCTTCCCATACTGCATCACTTTGTGGTTTATACAACTTCCTGGAGTGTGTGCATGCTGGATGCTACTACTGAGTCTTCTACAGATAAGTTTTGTTCATTCATTTGTGTTTTCCTGTTTGCTGGATCCCAGGTGACCCTGACTCCCTCCGTATCAAGTGTAGGGAGCCGGTGGTCGTGTCCCCTCACTATTATAGGGTGTTCAGGTGTTATACAGTCAAGGAACGAGGATATGCGATCATCTACCATTGAGATTTTTGCATAGGCTGAGCAGTTAGGGAGAGAGCCAGGTCTGTTGCAGGGCTTTCCCTTTGGTTCCTTAGTTTTGGATCCAGTCAGTCAGATCTTCATTTTGTCTGCTAGTTTTCTGTACACCTTCCGTGACAAATATATTATGGAAAGGGTAGCAGTTACTTAGAGCTAAGTGAATGAGATCTATCTATGTTGTTATGCCAGTTGTAAACTGAGAAATATGCTGTTCAGAAAGAGAATCAGAGAATTATAATCTTTAATCAGTTCAATATAGTTTTAAATTCTTTGAACATAGGTGGACCTGTATGTATCCAGTTAGATGAGATGTATATCCAGAGTGTCCACTATTTTATCATCAAATAGACCCATTTTTGATCTACCTTAACTCTAAATAGTAAATCTCCCAAATCAAGTGAACTAAATGTGGGTCTATTGCAGACATTGCGAACTCCTAAATTATGTAGCAAACTTTAAGTTTCTGTATGTTCTATGAAATAAATAAAAAATAGTTGAGACAGGATCTGGGCATCACATAATGACAGCTCCAGGATCCTCACATTCTCCTCCCATTTGACTTTTATCTTCACTGGGTATTTTTTTTATATCGGAGGACAATAAACAACTGACAAAAATTGAACCCTATGTTGTTTCCCAGCCAGCCGCCAAGTCAGCATTAAAATTAGTTTCCATGGTCATGATAATCTGGGACGTGTAAGCGAGTCTGAACTGTGGGAAATTATAGAAACACCTATGATATAAGTCCTAACCTCTAACAAGAATGATATAAGTAAGCAAAGCACCATGTAGGGTAGATTCCCCAAAACCATATCTTGTGAGCATCCAGTCCTCTAATTGTGTGAAATGCTTCTGTTCCTGCAAATGAGGTTTTCAGTGCACCATTGTCCCACCACTAACTCCACCCAGCATCTCTCCCTGTTGTTTAATTGACAGTCCATGAGATTTCAAAGGTGAGAGCGATGACGCAGGGGAAGCCAGGTACCCCAAATAGAATGGCAAGCCCACACCGAGAACATTAGTTGCATATAAATAAATCTCAGGATTTTCATAAGAAAGATATGGTTAGAATTTAAAGGGGTGTCCTAAACAAAAATATTCAACAGTTTTCATACCAGCACCTGGATCTGAATACTTTTGTAATTGCATGTAATTAAACATTTTGTGTAGTCACTGAGTTATTTAATAACATGTATCTGTATAGCGCCACCTGCTCTTTGTTCTTTTTCTTATTTCTTTGGCTCACTGAGATGACTGCACATGCTCAGTTTCATCCTTTACCTGCCTCCTGGGCTGTGATAGGGAGAGAGCTGCAGCAGAAAAGACACGCCCCCTGAGCTGCTGCAGCAGAAAAAACACTCCCCTTGAGCTTGATGCAAACTATGTTTGTGCAATCTAGCAGTGGTGAAAAAGGGGGCATCGCACGGGCGAGGAAAGAGGGACGGCTCGTCTCATTTATCATTTTCTATACCACTTTATGACATTAAAAATTGCCTTACACTATGCCAGCAAGGGAGCTGGCATGGATTAAAGCATGTTGCATTGCCGGTGGCAGCAAGCGCCAAAGTTATGTAGAGGCCTGCACCTCTACATAACTTTGGCACATCCACCAGCAGTGCAGAGGGATTAAGATCGGCATCTAAATCGACAGGCTTGATTAATGTCCCCCATAGCTTGTGGTGCAAAAAACAAGCCCTCATATGGTTATATGAATGGAAAGATAAAAAGATCATGGCTCTCTGAATGTGACAATGCAAAGACAGACAAAATTTCCGTGGCCTTAACACCATTCACATTTATAATGCCTATAAGTAGGAGGCATTAAAAATATATTGTATTTTGCTGAAACAAATTTCTGGACAGACACATATCTCAATTATATCGCAGGAGTTCTATGGAAGGACCACTGCTTTTGTTAATGCAAAGATACAGTTACATTAAATATGAAACATCAAACTGTTATGTAGTAAAATGTCACAATTTCTGACCCTCCATACTTTAATATCAGGTTGACCTTTAGAAAACAGACCTAATAATGCTGTTCTGTTGCCAATGGAAATATTATATGTGTATTCTAGATAAAGAATAAGACACAGGATATTGAGTGGGATCGGGATATCTCATATCTCACGGAGAATAAGAACTCCATCAGATTGATATATTAAAACATACTTCTAGATAGCATACAAAAAATGTGCTAATAGTTTGTTAAACCCAGTGGCGTACCAAGGGGGGGGCGGGGGGGCGGGCCGCCCCGGGTGCCACTCACAAGGAGGGTGCTGACGCCGGAGTCACCCGTCCCCGGGCCGGCTCCATCCACTGCTGCGACCATGCGACGCGACTCGGATTATTGCGGCGGCGGGCGGCGCGCAACATGACGTGACGACGTCACGACGCTGACGCCGCGCCGCCGCCTTCACGGATCAGAAGAAGGATCGGATCCCATACATCTTATACCAGCGGTCGGACGGCCGGACGGCCGGAAACGGGCATCATTCAAAATAAATGTGAGACACACAGTAAAAGTAAAGTAAATAACTGTGTAATTAAGGGGGGGGGGGGGGCGGGGTGTACCGTGTAAATTGTAATTAAGGTGGGGAGGGAGGGGGTGTAATTAAGGGGGGGTGTTATTAGGGGAGAACTTAGAGAGGGTGTAATTAAGGGGGGGGTGCAGGATTTGTTCATTTTATTGATGATGGGGATTTGGATTTTTTTTCTTTTTGGTGCAGATGATGGAAAGTGATTTTTTTAAGGGGGTGCAGCCTGCACCCCCTTAAAAAAAAATCACTTTCCATCTGCACCAAAAAGAAAAAAAAATCCAAATCCCCATCAATAAAATGAACAAATCCTGCACCCCCTCCCTTAATAACACCCCCCCCCTTAATTACACTGTGTAATTAAGGGGGGGTGTTATTAAGGGAGGGGGTGTAATTAGGGGGAGAAGAGAGGGTGTAATTAAGGGGGGGTGCAGGATTTGTTCATTTTATTGATGGGGATTTGGATTTTTTTTTTTTTTTTGGTGCAGATGGAAAGTGATTTTTTTTTAAGAGGGTGCAGGTTTTTATTTTATTAACCACCTCCAGACCGCCTAACGCAGATGTGCGGTTTGGAGGTGGCAGCGCTGCGCACAGCGACGCATATACGCGTCATCTCGCGAGACGCAAGATTTCCTGTGAACGCGCACACACAGGCGCGCGCGCTCACAGGAACGGAAGGTAAGCGTTAGCGAGTGGATCTCCAGCCTGCCAGTGGCGATCGCTCGCTGGCAGGCTGGAGATGTGATTTTTTTAACCCCTAACAGGTATATTAGACGCTGTTTTGATAACAGCGTCTAATATACCTGCTACCTGGTCCTCTGGTGGTCCCTTTTGTTAGGATCGACCACCAGAGGACACAGGTAGCTGTGTAAAGTACCACAAAACACCACTACACTACACTACACCCCCCCCCTGTCACTTATTAACCCCTTATGAACCACTGATCACCCCTGATCACCCCATATAGACTCCCTGATCACCCCCCTGTCATTGATCACCCCCCTGTCATTGATCACCCCCCTGTAAGGCTCCATTCAGAGGTCCGTATGATTTTTACGGATCCACTGATACATGGATCGGATCCGCAAAACACATACGGACGTCTGAATGGAGCCTTACAGGGGGGTGATCAATGACAGAGGGGTGATCACCCATATAGACTCCCTGATCACCTCCGTCATTGATCACCCCCCTGTAAGGCTCCATTCAGACGTCTGTATGATTTTTACGGATCCACTGATACATGGATCGGATCCGCAAAACACATGCGGATGTCTGAATGGAGCCTTACAGGGGGGTGATCAATGACGGAGGTGATCAGGGAGTCTATATGGGTGATCACCCCTCTGTCATTGATCACCCCCCTGTAAGGCTCCATTCAGACGTCCGCATGTGTTTTGCGGATCCGAAAATTTGTAATAAATATTATTGAAAACATTGAAAAAAGTTTGTGCATGTTTTCTTAACTTTCTTGCGGGGGGGGGGGGGGTGCCAAACAAAGGTTTCGCCCCGGGTGCCAAATGCTCTAGGTACGCCCCTGGTTAAACCTAGAGATATCACCAACATATAACAATTACATATAGATTATATAGACGCAATGTGCATTAACCCCTTCAGGACCCTGACATTTTTCACCTTAAAGTGGTTCTCCAGGAATAAAATAAAAAATTAAAATACTTAAATATTATTTTAGAATAAATATATTCACAAATACCTTTAGCCCCTTCTACCCCAAGCCAGTTTTCGCTCTCCTGCTCAGGCCATTTTTTGCACATCTGACATGTGTCACTTTATGTGGTAATAACTTTGCAACACTTTTACTTATCCAAGCCATTCTGAGACTGTTTTCAATGTGTTTTTTAAAGAAATTTCTCTGCTTTAAAAAAAAGAAAGTGATACCTCATAAAATATTTATTACTTAACATTTTTAAATGTAATTTTATTTTTTTGGGGCCGTTAGAAGCCTTTTTTTAAGAAAATTTCCAAAACCCACTTCTTAAGGACCAGTTCAGGTCTGAAGTTACTTTGTGGGGCTTACATAGTGGAAACCCCATTTTTGAAAAAAATTATGTTTTTGTGTCTCCATTTTCTGAATGCCATATTTTTTTTATTTATCTGAAGATCATCTTGTGCAAGCGCTCATTTTTTGCAGGAAGAGTTGACGTTTTTATTGGTACAGTTTTTGTGTACATATGATTTTTTGATTATTCATTATTACACTATGGGGCAAGTTGACCAAAAAATTGGTTGCTTTGGCAGTTTTTATTTATTTATTTTTACAGCGTTCACCTGAGGGGTTAGGTCATGTGACATTTTTATAGAGCAGATTGTTAGGGACATGACAATACTTAATATGTATATTTTTTCTTATTTATTTCAGTTTAACACAATAATAGCATTTTAGAAACAAAAAAATGATGTTTTAGTGTCTCCATATATGAGAGCCATAGTTTGTTTATTTTTTGTCCGAGAGTCTCATTTTTTGTAGGCTAAAGTGACGGTTTGGTACTATTTTGGGGGGCATACACCTTTTTGTTCGCTTGGTGTTGTACTTTATGTGATGTTAGCTGACAAAAATGGCTTTTTTGGCACTGTTTTTTTTTTTTTTTTTCAGTGTTTAGGTCATTTGATATTTTTATAGAGCAGGTTGCTATGGACGCGCCAATACCTAATATGTCAACTTTTTTTATTTCTTTTACTTTAACACAATAATAGAAGTTTTAAAGCAAAAACAAATATTTTAGTGTCTCCATTGTCTGAGAGTTATAGTTTATTTTTATTTTTTGACCACTTGTCTTAGGTAGGGTCTTATTTTTTGCAGGATGAGGTGACGGTTTGATTGGTACTATTTTGGGGGGCATATGCCTTTTTCATTGCTTGGTGTTGCAATTTTTGTGATGTAAGGTGCCAAAAAATAGCTTTTTGGGCAGTTTTTTTTATGGTGTGAGCTAAGGGGTTAGGTCATGTGATATTTTAATAGCGCTGGTTGTTACAGATGCGGCAATACCTAATGTGTATACTTTTTTTTATTTCACTTTAACACAATAACAGCATTTTTGAATTATGTTTTAATGTGTTCATGTCAAAACTATGAGAGCTATATTTTTTTTTTTGCGATTTTCTTATGTAGGGGCTAATTTTTATCGGGATGAGGTGAAGGTTTTATTGGTACCATATTGTGGGACATATGCTTTTTTGATTACTTGGTGTTGCATGTTTTGTGATGTTAGGTGACAAAAATGGCTTTTTTGACACAGTTTTTTTATTTTTTTATGTTGTTTATCGGACAGGGTAGATCATATGATATATTTATAGAACTGATCGTTACAAACGCAGTAATACCTAATATATGTGTTTTTTCCATTTTTTTCTAATTCTTATTGTAAAATCAGGGGAAAGGGGCGGTTTTTTCTTTTTTTACTTGACCGACCGATCACCATGACATAATAGTACGTCAAAATGCGGCAAGTCACTTGGCGCCATGACATACTATTAAGTCATATTTCGGGAAGGGGTTATTACTTAGAATGGCTTGTTTTATCTAGGGACCAATCATTATGAGAAATAAAATGGCCGCCGTCCTACCAGTGCACACAAAACCTGTCCTAATCACACAGGAGGACAAGTTACTTCCCCACAATTAACCATAGTGCAGCCTCATCCTCGTCTCTGCTCTGCTTGTCAGTAGTGATGTCCCGAACTATTCGCCGGTGAATAGTTTCCGGCGAACATAGCTTGTTCGCGTTCGCTGCTGCGGGCGAACATATGCGATGTTCGGTCCGCCCCCTATACAACATCATTGAGTAAACTTTGACCCTCTACCTCACAGTCAGCAGACACATTCCAGCCAATCAGCAGCAGACCCTCCCTCCCAGACCCTCCCACCTCCAGGACAGCATCCATTTTAGATTCATTCGGAATCTGCTTTCACAGAGAGAGGAGGGAGAGTGTAGCAGCTGCTGATTCAATAGGGAAAGTGTTAGCTAGGGCATTGTTCTGTGTCCACAGACTCATCTGCTGTAAGGACAGCATCCAGACAGCACCCCAAAAAAGCCCTTTTCAGGGCTGGTACATCAGTCTCCTTTTTTTTATATTTTTTATATATATATATATATATATATATATATATATATATATTGCAGTTGCCTGGCTGCCCGTGTGTGAGAGGCTGCAGGCTCAGTCATAGACAGCACTGTGTGAACAGGGTGTGACAGAAAATACCTTGCAGATAAAAAAAAAATCTATTTAATATTTTTCTGTGATCTAATCACATTTGCAAGCCTGTGTGTGTCAGGGGCCCACACATACTGTATTGTGTCCACTGGCTAGTAGCTGGTTCGGCCTGCACTCATACCGTTACAGGGTGTCATTCGCCCAAATACCTTTCAGGAAAAAAAAATCTATTTTAAATTTAACTGTGATCTAATCACATTTGCAAGCCCGTGTGTGTCAGCCAGGCTCACACAGACTGTACTGTGCCCACTGCCCACCACTTATATAGAGTGGCACAGTACCTTGCACGCATAGTAACACATCTAATAAAAAAATGACAGGCAGAGGAAGGCCACGCCGCAGGGGCCGTCGTGTTCGTGGTGCTGTGATTTCCACTGGCCCTGGAATAATGCCCAGTGTTCAGAGGCCACGTACCCTGAACCCAAAAAATTCAGAGAAAATAGTTGACTGGCTTACACAGGACACACAATCTTCAACAGCTTCCGCTAAGAACCTTGACGCACCATCCTCCTCCAGCTCAGCTTTGGTCACCACTCTCCCACCCGCCGCCACCACCACCACTACCACCACAGCCACCACGGCCACTTCACTTGATCCCTCAGAGGAGTTATTTACACATCAGTTGGATGAAATTAGTGATGCACAACAATTATTGCCAGGGGATGTAGATAACAGGGATATGTCTCAGTCAGGCAGCATTACACACATGGACGTACAGTGTGATGATGATGATAATGTTGTACCCGCTGCTGCTTCCTTTGCTGAAGTGTCAGATACAAGTGAAGTGGTTGATGATGACGATGTGTCCGTGGATGCCACGTGGGTGCCTGCTCGAAGAGAAGAAGAAGAGGGGGAAAGTTCAGAAGGGGAGACAGAGAGAAGGAGGAGACGAGTTGGAAGCAGGGGGAGATCGTCGCAAGGAGCTAGTGGCACAGTCAAACAGCATGTATCGGCACCCGGGGTCAGCCAGACAGCACGCCAATCAACGCATGCTGTTGCCACCACCAGAATGCCGTCATTGCAAAGCTCAGCAGTGTGCCATTTTTTGTGTGTGTCTGCCTCTGACAACAGCGATGCCATTAGCAACCTGTGCCAAAAGAAACTGAGTCGCGGGAAATCCAACACCCACCTAGGTACAACTGCTTTGCGAAGGCACATGATCGCACATCACAAACGCCTATGGGATCAACACATGATGACGAGTAGAAGCAGCACACAAGCTCAAAGCCACCATCCTCCTCCTGGTCTAGCATCTTCAGCCGGGTCAACCACTGCTGTCCTCCTTGCCCCCTCTCAACCACCCGCCACTCCGCCTCTCACCTTGAGCAGTTCTATCTTATCTGCCCACAGTCAGGTGTCTGTTAAGGAAATGTTTGAGCGTAAGAAGCCAATGTCACAGAGTCACCCCCTTGCCCGGCGTCTGACAGCTGGCTTGACGGAACTCTTAGCCCGCCAGCTTTTACCATACCAGCTGCTGGAGTCTGAGGCCTTCAAAAAATTTGTTGCTATTGGGACACCACAGTGGAAGGTACCCGGACGAATTTTTTTTTCTAATTTGGCAATCCCAAACCAAAAGGAAGTCATGGCATCTCTGGCATACAGTGTTGGGGCAAGGGTCAATCTGACCACTGATACCTGGTCTGCAAAGCACGGTCAGGCCAGGTATATCACCTACACTGCGCATTGGGTCAACCTGCTGACGGCTGCCAAGCATGGAATGCGTGGCTCTGCAGCGGAGTTGGTGACACCGCCACGACTTGCAGGCAGGCCTACTGCCACCCCCTCTACTCCTCATACTCCACCCTCTTCCATAACCTCCTCGGCTGAGTCCTCTTCTGCTGCGGCGTCTGGCTGCACATCAACTGAATCCCCCCAGCTCCCCAGGGGCTATTCCACATCCCGGATACGACAGTGTCACGCTGTCTTGGGGTTGACTTGCCTGAAAGCAGAGAGCCACACCGGACCAGCAATCCTGTCCGTCCGGAACGCACAGGTGGATCAGTGGCTTACCCCGCACCAATTGGAGATCGGCAAAGTGGTGTGCGACAATGGAAGCAATTTGTTGGCGGCATTGAATTTGGGCAAGTTGTCACATGTGCCGTGCATGGCACATGTGTTGAATCTCATCGTACAACGCTTTGTGTCTAAGTACCCAGGCTTACAGGACGTCCTCAAGCAGGCCAGGAAGGTGTGTGGCCATTTCAGGCGTTCCTACACGGCCATGGCGCATTTTGCAGACATTCAGCGCCGAAACAACATGCCAGTGAGGCGTTTGATTTGCGACAGCCCGACACGTTGGAATTCAATACTCCTAATGTTCGACTGCCTGCTCCAACAAGAAAAAGCCGTCAACGAGTATTTGTATGACTGGGGTGCTAGGACAGTCTCTGCGGAGCTGGGAATTTTTTTGCCACGTTACTGGACGCTCATGCGCAATGCCTGTAGGCTCATACGTCCTTTTGAGGAAGTGACAAACCTAGTCAGTCGCACCGAAGGCACCATCAGCGACCTCATCCCATTTGTTTTCTTCCTGGAGCGTTCTCTGCGAAGAGTGCTGGATCAGGCTGTAGATGAGCAGGAAGAGGAAGAGTTGTGGTCACCATCACCACCAGAAACAGCCTGGTGATAAGGCCGTTGCTTCATTATGATCAGACCAAAAGCGATCGGGACGGCTGGATGTTTTTTCATAAGTTGTATGGGTGGGTTTTTAATACATAAAATAAAAAAATCATAATAAAGTCTCTTAATGGTTTATTAGAAATAATGCAGACAATTTAAAAAATCCCCAACAATTCCAATAGAAATCAAGTACAAAGCTCAGAACTAAATTATTCCAGTATGTTGCAATTGTTACATCCCCGGATATGGGACATAACAGGGATTAAACTGATAGGAATAGGACTAGTTAAGACACCACTCATATAGGGTGTCACAGCACATTGCTCCGTGCACACGCAGTGCCCCAACTTGGGAGTAAGAGGACCGACCAAGCTGCTTTTTCCATCTCCCGGTTCCTAAAATCAATTCAGTTTGGTGTATCAGAGTTTGGTCTGTCACTGTGAAGGCAGTCGAAGATACCCGTCCTAAATTTTTTTTTTCACAAAAGGCAATCCCACCCTGATATGGGACGTAACAGGGATTAAACTGATGAGAATAGTACTACAGAAAATAGCACTCATATCGGGTGTGACAGTAAATCGCACGGCGCAGACGCAGTGACCGTGGCGTAGATTCAAAAAAAGGGGAGGGAGCCAGCAATTTTTTAACCATCTCCCTGTTCGAAAAATCTATTTAATAAATGGACCCCAGATTGGGGACGTAACAGGGATTAAACTGATGAGAAGAGAGAACTATAGAAAATAGCACTCATATCGGGTGGGACAGTAAATTGCACGGCACAGACGCAGTGACCGTGGATTCAAACAAATGGTATCCAACCTTGTGCAAATGGGAAGTTTGCGGTTGGGCAAATGGACTGTTTGCGGTGGTTTGCGGTGCATTAAAAGGGGAGTTTGGTCTGTCAATGTCTGTGAAGTGGGCATAACCCTTAGGCTGAGTTCACACGGGCGAGATTTCCGCGCAGGTGCAATGCGGGAGGTGAACGCATTGCACCCGCACTGAATCCTGACCCATTAATTTCAATGGGTCTGTGTACATGAGTGTTGTTTTTCACGCATCACTTCTGCAATGCTTGAAAATCGCAGCATGTTCTAGAGCCTTAGGCCTCTTTCACACGGGCGTCATGTTTTTTGCCCGGATAAGAGGCGGGTGCGTTGCGGGAAAATGCGCTATTTTTCCACGCGAGTGCAAAACATTGTAATGCGTTTTGCACTTGCGTGAGAAAAATCGCGCATGTTTGGTACCCAAACCCGAACTTCTTCACAGAAGTTCGGGCTTGGGATTGATGTTCTGAAGATTGTATTATTTTCCATGTTATAAGGGAAAATAATAGCATTCTGACTACAGCTGTGGGCTGAATGACCTGTGGTGACGTCAGATCACATGCTCCAATCACATGGTCCATCACCATGGTGATTGGAGCATGTGATCTGACATCACCACAGGTCCTTTAGCCCACAGCTAGCAAAGAACAGACCGGGAACTACGCAATCAGGAGGATAAGGTGAGTTAACTTTTTTATTTTTTTTAACCCTTCCAGCACTATTATACTCTGCATTCTGTAGTCAGAATGCTATTATTTTCCCTTATAACCATGTTATAAGGGAAAATAATACAGTGAATAGACTGTCACCTAGAACCCATGCGTGAGGATCGCACTGCATCCGCACTTGCTTGCGGATGCTTGCGATTTTCACGCAACCCCATTCACTTCTATGGGGCCTGCGTTGCGTGGATTATCGCACCGCAACGCACAAAGAGGAGCATACTGCGATTTTCACACAACGCATAAGTGATGCGTGAAAATCACCGCTCATGTGAACAGCCCCATAGAAATGAATGGGTCAGGATTCAGTGCGGGTGTAATGCGTTCAACTCACGCATCGCACCCGCGCGGAATACTCGCTCGTGTGAAAGGGGCCTTACACTACCTGATCGATACAACATCATACCTGATCGTATACACACACTGGATGTTTTAAACCACGTTGTTCAAAAAAAAATTGGATTGTTAGGTGATTTATGCCCTTTATGGATAAAAATCCAACTCTGCGTCAACTATGTAATTTTCCATGGGAGTTTTGCCATGAATCCCCCTCCGGCATACCACAGTCCAGGTGTTAGTCCCCTTGAAACAACTTTTCCATCACTATTGTGGCCAGAAAGAGTCCTTGTGGGTTTTAAAATTCGCATGCCCATTGAAGTCAATGGTGGTTCGCCCAGTTCGCCCGTTCGCGAACATTTGCGAACATTTGCGAAAATTCGCTTTCGCTTTTCGCGAACTGAAAACTTTATGTTCGCGACATCTCTACTTGTCAGGAATAATGATCCTGAATACAGGTGAATCTCTGTGGGAATGGAGATTATGAGGAGACATGAGAGGAGGGTGAGGTGTGGCTAATGAGCAGCAGTACTTGTATGCAGTCTCCATTACCACAGCCCCACATTACCGCAGCCTGTCCATCGTCTCTGTATTTCATGTCTCCTCGTGAACTAAATTACCCAGAGATTCAGCTAAAGATCTTATCAGCTGTATTCAGGAATATAATCCCTGACAAGTAGAGCAGAGAGGAGGATGGGACAGCTCTTTACCTCAGTGTTGTAAAGTAACGTCCTCGTGTGTAAACAGGACAGGTTTTGTGTGAACTAATGGGACAGCGGCCATTTTGCCTCTCCTGATGATTGCTCCCCAGACAAAATGAGCCATTATAAACAATGAAAGGTATTTAATAATATATTTATAATAAAGTAATATTTAAGTATTTTTGGGAAATTTGACATTTGTCACTTTATTTGGTAATAACTTTGTTACGCTTTTACTTATCCAAGTCATTCTGAGATTATTTTCTCATTACATATTGTACTTCATAATAGTGGTAAATTTCATTCAATTTTTATTTTTATTTTTTTTTTTATCTTAAATTTACCCCAAAAATGTACAACTTTCCAAATTTCAATTTCTCTGCTTTTAAAATAGATAGTGATACCTCATATAATAGTTATTACTTTACATTTCCCATATGTCTACTTTATAATTGGATCATATTGTGAATGCCATTTTATTTTTGGGGGATGTTAGAAGGCTTCGAAGTTTAGAAGCAAATCTTGAAATTGTTCAAGGCCCAGTTCAGGTCTAAAGTCACTTTGTGGGGCTTACATAATAGAAACCACCCATAAATGACCCCATTTTGGAAAATACATCCCTCAAGGTATTTAAAACTGATTTTACTAACTTTGTTAACCCTTTAGGTGTTAGGAAAATGTAGATGAAATTTCATAATTTCACTTTTTGGGCAGATTTTCCATTTTAATCCATTTCTTTCCGGTAACAAAGCAAGGATTTATAGCCAAACAAAACTCAATATTTATTAACCTGATTCTGCAGTTTACAGAAACACTCAATTTGTGATCGTAAACTGCTGTATGGGCACAAGGCAGGGTGCAGAAGGAAAGGAGCGCCATATGGTTTTTGGAAGGCAGATTTCGATGGGATAATTTTAAGTTGCCATGTCACATTTGATGCACCCTTAGAGTAGAAACTTTAAAAAATTAACCCCATTTTGGAAACTACAGGATAAGGTGCAAGTTTTGTTGATATTATTTTAGGGTACATATGATTTTTGGTTGCTCTATATTTCACTTTTTGTGAGGCAGGGTAACAAAAAATAGCTGTTTTGGCAACGTTTTTATTTTTATTTTTTTACAATGTTCATCTCACAGGTTAGATCATGTGCTATTTTTATAGAGAAGGTTGTTATGGACGCGACAATACCAATTTTTGGGGTTGTTTGTTTCAGTTTTACATAATTTAAAAAAAATCGTTTTTTTAGTGTCTCCATATTCTGAAAGCTATAGCTTTTTTTATTTTTCATGTAGGGGCTCAATTTTTTTAGGATGAGATGACGTTTTGATTGGTACTATTTTGGGGTGCATATGACTTTTTGTCTGCTTGGTATTACACTTTTTGTGATGTAAGGTGACAAAAAATGGCTTTTTACAGTGTTCAGCTGAGGGGTTAGGTCATATGATAGTTTTATACAGCAGGTTGTTACGGACGTGGCGATATTTAATATGTATCCTTTTTTTATTTATTTTACACAATAAACGCATTTTTGAAACAAAAAAATAATGTTTTTGTGTCTCCATATTCTGAGAGCCATAGATTTTTTTTATTTTTTGGGGGATTGTCTTAGTTAGGCCTCTTTCACGCTACCGTATGGCTATTTCAGTGTTTTGCGGTCAGTTTTTCACGGATCCGTTGTTTTGTTTTTTGTTTCCATTGTGTTTCCGTTTCGATTCTGTTTTTCCGTTCCGTTTTTCTATATGGCATATACAGTATACAGTAATTACATAGAAAAAATTGGGCTGGGCATAACATTTTTAATAGATGGTCCCACAAAAACTGAACGGATACGGTAGACATACGGATGCATTTCCGTGTTCAGTTTTTTTCCGGACCCATTGACTTGAATGGAGCCACGGAACGTGATTTGCAGGCAATAATAGGACATGTTCTATCTTTCAACGGAACGGAAAAACGGAAATATGGAAGCGGAATGCATACGGAGTACATTCCGTGTTTTTTGCGGAACCATTGAAATGAATGACCGTATACGGAACGCAAAAAACAGCCCGCAAAACGGAAAAAAAACTGTAGTGTGAAAGAGGCCGTATGTTCTCATGTTTTGCGGGATGAGATTACGGTTTGATTGGTAGTATTTTGGGGTGAGCATGACTTTTTAATCGCTTGGTATGTAAGGTAACAAAAAATTGCTTTTTTGACACTGTTTTTATTTTTATTTTTTATGGTGTTCAGCTGAGGGGTTAGGTCATGTGATATTTTTATATAGAAGGTCGTTACGGACGTGGCAATACCTAATATGTCACAATAAAAGCATTTTTGAAAAAAAAAATCATGTTTTAGTGCCTCCATATTCTGAGAGCCATTTATTTTTTGGGGCGACTGTCTTATGTAAGGTCTCATTTTTTGCGGGATGAGATGACGGTTTAATTGGTACTATTTTGGGGTGCGTATGACTTTTGATGGCTTGGTATTACTCTTTTTGTGATGTAAGGTGACAAAAAATTACTTTTTTTACATCATTTTTATTTAATTTTGTTTACAGTGTGCACCTGAGGGGTTAAGTCATGTGATATTTTTATACAGCAGGTCGTTACGGATGTGTAAATACCTAATATGCCTAAAACAAAATCATGTTTTAGTGTCTCCATATTTTGCCCGATTGTTTTATGTAATGGCTCATTTTAGCATTTTTTTTCTAAAGCGTTAAGGTGAGGGGGTGGATCATGTGATATTTTTATAGAGCCGGTTGTTACGGACGTGGAAATACAGAATGGTGTATGTCTGTTTTTCTTTTACTTTTTTTTTATTTTTTACGTGTTTTCTTTTGGGAAAAGGGCTTATTTTTTACTTAAAACTTTTTTTATTATGAAAAGACACTTTTTCTAAAACTTTTTATTTTTATTTTATTTTTTATCACACCCTGGGACTTCTGGGGTCTGATCCCCTCTGCAATGCATTACAATACATCCTCTATTGTAATGCATTGACTGTCAGCTTGTATGCTGACAGCCTGCCTGTGAGACCCAGCCTAAGGGGATGGATCTCACAGGCTTCTGTAGAAGGCAAGCCCTGATGCCTATGGAAGATATTGGGCTGCCTTCTCTGCCATCGGGTCCCCATCACTGCAGCACGTGGGCCCGATGGAGATACGGAGGGCACTCGTACCGTCCGCGAACCCTCTGCATGCCGGTGTATGCAGCAGGGGCCCGGCTGTCAGTGACTGCTGGGTCTGTGCCTCTGATCGGGCGGACACAGCTCCTGCACCCACCTGATCCTCCCGCCGTACATGTACGGTGCTGGTCTTTAAGTCACATCCAGCAGCGCCGTACATGTGCGGTGGGGGTCCTTAAGGGGTTAAAGGAGTTCTAAGTGTCAACCCTATGATATGGCCCTTTAAACTAACCTGAAGAAATTGAATACTCACACTCCGCCGCACGGCTGCTTCCTTACTGCAGTCACATGACTCCACTTCACAGGATTTCTCACCTTTTGGTTATCCCACATTGCTGCAGTTGCCGGAATGTCAACACTGAAGTCACTGTTAACTGCTCCTGGGAAGACTTTGGGGGCCGGGGGAGGCTTGCATTTCTGACGCTTGCTCAGTGCTATCCTAGTCCTGAGTGAGTGTCAGGGACTCAGCAGTGAACGGAGCCTCTCAGCTGACAGCACAAAGTATTCTGCCAGAGGCCTGACCTCTGGTATCAGCAGGGTAATTGGTGGTGTGTATGTAGATATATATAGGGTTGCCACCGGGCCATTATTCCGCAGCCAAGCAGTATTTTGCTTACATTGCGGGTACCTGTAATTTTCAACTTTTCAGTTTATAAGCGGCTGACTGAAGAAGTAGAGGGAACAGAGAGCAGTACGGCATAGGAGGAGGACCAGCCTATGCGTTAAAGTGTGTATTGAAGTACAAAGTGACAATATCTATAGCTGCTTAGGAGTCCCTGCTCTGTCTCCCTATAATGGCTTAGGAGTCCCTGCTTTGTGTCCACATATGGAGTCAGTGCTTTTAGGAGTCCCTGCTCTGATTCCATAAATGGCTGTGTCCATATATGGAGTCAATGCCCATTAAGATGAAGGGGGTATTCCCAAGCACTGTCAGTATACTTGGCACACTCCTGTGTGTTTAACTTTTATAAGTTGTAAGTGAAAAACAAGAGGGGTTTTAAAACCTCTATTAGCTCAGTACTAACATATGTGTGATACTTTCTGGATAAAAAAAACTGTAGACGTTTTAACTGTAGACGAGTCTATACCTTTGGTGCAGGGGATCATGGGTTTGAAATCCAGCAGAAACAAATGAAATATTAGTGACAAAAAAAAAAAAGCTTTATACTTTTCAAAGCACCCCACTCCCTTGACAGTGACCTCCTCAGGGATCAGCCCCCTTAACAGTTACCTACAGTGAGGGTCAGTTCGCAGTGTTCGCCAGCGAACATATGCGGGAAGCCATCTTGACTCACCCGTCCGGCGATGAACAGGTAAGCACTTACCTGTGCTTGTTCCGGGAGCCGGTCTGAAATCAAATGCGGTCTATGGGAGCAGGCAGTTCTGAGAACAGCCCGATGAAGGCCCCCGACGGCTGTTCTCGGAACTGCCTGTTCCCATAGACCGCATTTGATTTCAGACCGGCTCGCTGCACAGGCACAGGTAAGGGTTTGCCTGGGCATCGCCGGACGGGTGAGTCCAGATGGCAGCCCGTATGTGTTCGCTGGCGAAAACTGTGAACTGACCATCACTGGTGATCTATACAGTACCCCGCCTCTCAACACTGACCTCCATAGGGGACCGTCCCCTTATCTGTGACCTACATTGTTCCCTGCCCCCTTAACAGAGACCTCCACAGCACCCATCCCTTTAACAGTGACTGCCACAGTACCCCGTTCCCTTAACAGTGACTTCCACAGTACCCTGCTCCCTTAACAGTGACCTCACAGTACCCTGCCTCTTTAACAGTGACCTCCACAGCGGCCTACCCCTTTAACAGTAACATCCACAGTGAACGCCCCTTTAACAGTGAGCTCCACAGCAGCTACCCTTTTAATAGTGGCCCTGCCCCCTTAACAGTGACCTCCACAGCAGCTGCCCCTTTAATAGTGGCCCCTGCCCCCTTAACAGCGCCCTGCACCTTTAAGGCTAGAGTTACACGACGACATGTGTCGCACGACATTTTGTCGCACCAATGTCGCGCAACAATTTTTATAATGAAACGCTATGGTGTTGCACTGCAATATGCTGCGACTGCAACACGACAGTCGCAAAAAATCCATCCAAGATGGACTTTTATGTAAATGTTGCACCACAGTCACAGCATGTCGCATTGCAACAACATAGACTATCATTATAAAAATTGCCATGCGACATCAATGTCGCAGTGTAGTTGTGCCCTAGCCTAAAGCTGACCTACAGCAGTGAAGTATAATGGCTAAGTTGCTATGGAAACCTGGAATAAAACTGTGTGTATGTGGAGACTAAGGGCCTGCGAGTTACTATATATATTTTTTTTTAATATCTCGGGAACGGTACGTCCTAGAGAGCTGAAACCCGGCCTAAAACCTTCCCAGACACCTGATGTTCCAAATTTGGTGAAGATCGGTCCAGTCGTTTGGTCACTCATAAGGAACAGACAGACGTCAGGACAGACAGAAACTCATTGTGTACCGGCATGTTACCTCCACAGTATTCTTTCCCAGATAGTAAGTGATATGTGTACCAAGTTTAGTAGAAATTAATCAATGAGTAGAGATGTCGCGAACATAAAATTTTGCGTTCTCGAACGGCGAACGCGAATTTCTGCAAATGTTCACGAACGGGCGAACCGCCATTGACTTCAATAGGCAGGCAAATTTTAAAACCCACAGGGACTCTTTCTAGCCACAGTAGTGATGGAAAAGTTGTTTCAAGGAGACTAACACCTGGACTGTGGCATGCCGGAGTGGGGTCCATGGCAAAACTCCCATGGAAAATTACATAGTTGATGCAGAGTTGGATTTTAATCCATAAAGGGCATAAATCACCTAACAATCCTACATTTTTTGAAACAACGTGGTTTAAAATATCCAGTGTGTGTATACGATCAGGTATGATGTTGTATCGATCAGGTAGTGTAAGGGTTACGCCCGCTTCACAGACATTGACAGACCAAACTCCCCTTTTAATGCACCGCAAACATCCGCAAACAGTCCATTTGCCCAACAGCAAACTTCTCATTTGCACAAGGTTGGATACCAAGCTAACCATGTCCCGTTGATGTCATTGAAGGTTTCTTCCTCCACCTAGCCATGTACAACACCAAGGGTCCCCGAAAGGTGAATTGAATAGATTTTTCGAATGGAGAGAAGGTTAAAAAAACGCTGGCTCCCTCCCCTTTGCTTGAATCCACGCCACAGTCACTGCGTCTGCGCCGTGCAATTTACTGTCACACCCGATATGAGTGGTATTTTCTGTAGTACTATTCTCATCAGTTTAATCCCTGTTACATCCCCTATCCGGGGACGTGTGTGTCGAATTGATTAATCATTGTCGAATTAACGACATCCTGAAATAATTTTGTTCTGAGCTTTGTACTTGCTTTGTATTGGAATTGATGGGGATTTTTTAAATTGTCTGCATTATTTCTAATAAAAAATCATAATAAAGTCTCTTAATAGTTTATTTTATGTATTAAAAACCCATACAGCAAAAAAAAGAAAAATAATGTTTTTTCTATGAAAAATTATCCAGCTGATCGCTTTTGGTCTGATCATAATGAATTAACGGCCTTATCTGGGGTGTGGCAACAATGCCAACACACTCATAGAGGTGATGATCGCTTCAATGTGATACGCAAGCCCCTGCAGCACAACAAGGTAACGATCACGAAAGGGAATTGACACATGTATGTGCCTTCTTTTTGTTTTGTTTTTGCAGCCACAGTGCAGCATTAGAGGCCAGAAAAATTTGGCATGTACACATGCCTGAAAAATTAGGTATTGTTGAAAAATGTATGTTTTCCAGGCAGAAAGGTGACGAAAACATTGCGGCTTGAACCCTAGTTGGTGGCGGAGAATTCACGAAAGTCATAACGGTATGCAGACATTAAATACAGCAGCGTGGGGACCATTTTGAGGCCAAGGCATGTCATCAGGCCTTTTGTTAGTCAAACGTATCCCCCACTGTCAGTCCCTTCGGGATCCATGCCTCATTCATCTTAATGAAGGTGAGGTAATCAAAACTTTTTTGCCTCAGGCGACTTGTTTTGTCAGTGACAATGCCTCCTGCTGCACTGAAGGTCCTTTCTGACAGGACACTTGAAGCGGGGCAGGCAAAAAGTTCTATCGCAAACTGGGATAGTTCAGGCCACAGGTCAAGCCTGCACATCCAGTAGTCAAGGGGTTCATCGCTCCTCAGAGTGTCGATATCTGCAGTTAAGGCGAGGTAGTCTGCTACCTGTCGGTCGAGTCGTTCTCTAAGGCTGGATCCCGAAGGGCTGTGGGGATGAGTAGGACTGAAAAAGCTCTGCATGTCCTCTATCAACAACACATCTGTAAAGCGTCCTGTCCTTGCCGCCGTCGTCGTGGTAGGAGGAGGATTACTTTCACCTCTTCCCCTGTTAGATTCCCGTTGTGCTGTGACATCCCCCTTATAAGCTGTGTAAAGCATATTTTTTAGTTTGGTTTTGAACTGCTGCATCCTTTCTGACTTCCGGTAATTTGGTAACATTTCCGCCACTTTCTGCTTATACCGGGGGTTTAGTAGCGTGGCCATCCAGTACAGGTCGTTCTCCTTCATCCTTTTTATACGAGGGTCCCTCAACAGACATGACAGCATGAAAGACCCCATTTGCACAAGGTTGGATGCCGAGCTACTCATTTCCCGTTCCTCCTCCTCACTGATGTCATTGACGGTCTGTTCTTCCCCCCTAGCCACGTACAACACCACGGGTCCCAAATAGGTGACAACGAGCACCCTGGGATGCCTGCTGTGGTTGGTCTTCCTCCTCCTCAAAGCCACATTCCTCCTCTGACTCCTCTTCCTCATAATCCTCTTGCAGCGTTGCCGCAGGTCCGGCAAGCGATGATGACAAGGCTGTTTCTGGTGGTGATGGTGACCACAACTCTTCCTCTTCCTCTTCACGCTCATCTACAGCCTGATACAGCACTCTTCGCAGGGCACGCTCCTGGAAGAAAACAAATGGAATGAGGTCGCTGATGGTGCCTTCGGTGCGACTGACTAGGTTTGTCACCTCCTCAAAATGACGCATGAGCCTACAGGCATTGCGCATGAGCGTCCAGTAATGTGGCAAAAAAAACATTGCTTTCATTGTCACACAGCACTTTGCCGATCTCCAGTTGGTGCGGGGTCAGCCACTGATCCACCTGTGCGTTCAGGGCAGACAGGAGTGCTGGTCCAGTGTGGCTCTCTGCTTTCAGCCAAGTCAACCCCAAGACAGCGTGACACTGTCGTATCCGGGATGTGGAATAGCCCCTGGGGAGCTGGGGGGGATTCAGTTGATGTGCAGCCAGACGCTGCAGCTGAAGAGGACTCAGCCGAAGAGATTATGAAAGAGGATGGAGTAGAAGGAGTAAAGGAGGTGGCAGTAGGCCTGCCTGCAAGTCGTGGCGGTGTCACCAACTCCGCTGCAGAGCCACGCATTCCATGCTTGGCAGCCGTCAGCAGGTTGACCCAATGTGCAGTGTAGGTGATATACCTGCCCTGACCGTGCTTTGCAGACCAGGTATCAGTGGTCAGATTGACCCTTGCCCCAACACTGTATGCCAGAGATGCCATGACTTCCTTTTCAATCACTGAGTAGAGGTTTGGGATTGCCTTATTTGAAAAAAAATTCGTCCAGGTACCTTCCACTGTGGTGTCCCAATAGCGACAAATTTTTTGAAGGCCTCAGACTCCACCAGCTGGTATGGTAAAATCTGGCGGGCTAAGAGTTCCGTCAAGCCAGCTGTCAGACGCCGGGCAAGGAGGTGACTCTGTGACATTGGCTTCTTACGCTCAAACATTTCCTTTACAGACACCTGACTGTAGGCAGATGAGATGGAACTGCTGAAGGTGAGAGGCGGAGTGGCGGGTGGTTGAGAGGGGGCAAGGAGGACAGCAGTGGTTGACGTGGCTGAAGATGCTGGACCAGGAGGAGGATGGTGGCTTTGAGCTTGTGTGCTGCTTCTACTCGTCATCATGTGTTGATCCCATAGGCGTTTGTGATGTGCGATCATGTTTGTGATGTGCAAAGCAGTTGTACCTAGGCCGGTGTTGGATTTCCCGCGACTCAGTTTCTTTTGGCACAGGTTGCAAATGGCATCACTGTTGTCAGAGGCAGACACACAAAAAAAATATGCCACACTGCTGAGCTTTGCAATGACGGCATTCTGGTGGTGACAACAGCATGCATTGATTGGCGTGCTGTCTGGGTGACCCCGGGTGCCGATACATGCTGTCTGACTGTGCCACTAGCTCCTTGCGACGACCTCCCCCTGCTTCAAACTCGTTTCTTCTCTCTGTCTCCCCTTCTGAACTTTCCCCCTCTTCTTCTTCTCTTCGAGCAGGCACCCATGTGGCATCCACGGACACATCGTCATCATCAACCACTTCACTTGTATCTGACACCTCAGCAAAGGAAGCAGCAGCGGGTACAACATCATCATCATCATCACATTGTACGTCCATGTGTGTAATGCTGCCTGACTGAGACATATCCCTGTTATCTACATCCCCTGGCAATAATGGTTGCGCATCACTAATTTCATCCAACTGATATGTAAATAACTCCTCTGAGGGATCAAGTGAAGCGGCTGTGGTGGCTGTGGTGGTAGTGGTGGTGGTGGCGGCGGGCGGGAGAGTGATGACCAAAGCTGAGCTGGAGAAGGATGGTGCGTCAAGGTTCTTAGCGGAAGCTGTTGAAGATTGGGTGTCTTGTGTAAGCCAGTCAACTATTTTCTCTGAATTTTTGGGGTTCAGGGTACGTGGCCTCTGAACACTGGGCATTATTCCAGGGCCAGTGGAAATCACAGCACCACAACCACGACGGCCCGAAGAAGTACTATGCGTGCAAGGTACTGTGTCACCCTATATAAGTTGTGGAGAGTGGCCACAGTACGGTCTGTGTGGGCCTGACACACACGGGCTTGCAATTTGCAAATGTGATAATATGACAGAAACATTTTTTATATAATTTTTTTTATCTGCAAGGTATTTGAGTGAATGACACCCTGTAACGGTATGAGTGGAGGCCTAGCCAGTGACCACAATACAGTCTGTGTGGGCCTGACACACACGGCCTTGCAATTTGCAAATGTGAGTATATCACAGAAAAATTTTAATAGAATTTTTTTTATCTACAAGGTATTTGAGTGAATGACACCCTGTAACGGTATGAGTGGAGGCCTTGCCACTAGCCAGTGGCCACAATACAGTCTGTGTGGGCCTGACACACACAGACTTACAAATGTGATTATATCACAGAAAATTTTTAAATAGAATTTTTTTTATCTGCAAGGTATTTGAGTGAATGACACCCTGTAACGGTATGAGTGGAGGCGTAGCCACTAGTCAGTGGCCACAATACAGAAAAATATTAAATAGAATTTTTTTTTATCTGCAAGGTATTTTCTGTCACACCCTGTATGAATGGTGTGCACGCGCTGTCTGTGACTGAGCCTGAAGCCTCTCACACACAGGCAGCCAGGCAACTGCAATATATATATATATAAATATATATATATATATATATATAAAGCACACTGATGTACCAGCCCTGAAAAGGGCTTTTTGGGGTGCTGTCAGGACGCTGTTCTTACAGCAGATGAGTCTGTTGACACAGAACAATGCCCTAGCTAACGCTTTCCCTATTAAATCAGCAGCAGCAGCACTGTCCCTCCTCTCACTGAGAATGCAGCTTCCGAATAAATCTAAAATGCATGCTGTCCTGGAGGTGGGAGGGTCTGGGAGGGAGGGTCTGCTGCTGATTGGCTGGAATGTGTCTGCTGACTGTGAGGTACAGGGTCAAAGTTTACTCAATGGTGATGTATAGGGGGCAGACCGAACATCGCATATGTTCGCCCGCCGTGGCGAACGCGAACAAGCTATGTTCGCCGAGAACTATTCGCCGGCGAATAGTTCGGGACATCACTAGCAATGAGTTTTTGAGTTACAGAGCAATATGTCTGTAGCAAAAACAGTTGTAGCATACAAACTCTGTGCAGCTGCTGTGTAGGGGCATATGACCCCCACAAGATTTCTTTCCAGGTAGCAAGGTTTGTGTATACCAAGTTTTGTTGAAATCGATGGTTGCATTTTTGAGTGATCGAGGAACATACATACATATACACACACATACAATTGTGTTCAAAATAATAGCAGTCAGACATCACTCAGGCTACTTTCACACTAGCGTTCGGGGCTCCGCTTGTGAGTTCCGTTCAAAGGCTCTCACAAGCGGCCCCGAACGCTTCCGTCAAGCCCTAATGCATTCTGAGTGGATGCGGATCCGCTCAGAATGCATCAGTCTGGCAGCGTCTGGCGTCCTCTCTGCTCAACAGGCGGACACCTGAACGCTGCTTGCAGCGTTCGGGTGTCCACCTGGCCGTGCGGAGACAAACAGATCCGTCCAGACTTACAATGTAAGTCAATGGGTACGGATCCGTTTGAATATGACACACTATGGCTCAATTTTCAAACGGATCCGTCCCCCATTGACTTTCAATGTAAAGTCTGGACGGATCCGTTTGAGGCTACTTTGACACTTAGAATTTTTTTTACAATATAATGCAGACGGATCCGTTCTGAACGGATCCACCGTCTGCATTATATGAGCGTATCCGTCTCAGATGGATCCGCTCTGAACGCAAGTGTGAAAGTAGCCTAACCTAATCAATCACTGTTTTTGGTAGAAATGATATTTCTACATGGCAAATAATTTACTAGGAGGTGTAGTAGAGTAATAGAAACAGACCCAACAGTCATGACATGCATGCTGCTGATTCTCTGTAATTCAATCACTTATTGAAAGGGGCATGTTCAAAATAATAGTAGTGTGGAGTTCAATGAGTGAGGTCATTCATTATTTGAAAAACAGGAGGCAATTGTTGCCCTTATTTAAGGAAGGAAGGCAGAAAATGTTGTACATGCTGGTTACAGTGCATTTCTCTCTGAAATTCTGAGGAAGATGGGTCGTTCCAGACATTGTTAAGAAGAACAGCGTACTTTGATTAAAATGATCGCAAATGCTTTTAAATAGCAACCAAAACTTGAAAGACATGGAAGAAAGCAAAAAAACTACCATTCGAATTGATAGAAGAATAGTCAAAATGGCAAGGACTCGGCCAACAATCAGCTCCAGGAAGATCAAAGAAGGTCTAAAATTAGCTGTGAGTACTGTTACAATTAGAAGACGCCTATGTGAAGCCAAGCTATCTGCAAGAAGCCCCCGCAAAGTCCCACTGTTGAAAAAAAGACATGTGCTGAAGAGGTTACAATTTGAGCACATTGAATGGCCTAAAGAGACATTTTGTGGACTGATGAAAGTAAGGTTATTCTTTTTGGGTCTAGTGGCTGGAGACAGTTTGTCATATGACCCCCAAACACTGAATTCAAGCCATAGTACACTGTGAACACAGTAAGGCATGGTGGCGCAAGCATCATGATATGGGGATGTTTCTTATACTAAGGTGTTGGGCCTATTTATCGCATACCAGGGATCATGGATCAGTCTGAACACATCAGAATACTTGAAGAGGTCATGCTGCCTTATGCTGAAGAGGAAATGCCATTGAAATGGGTGTTCCAACAAGACAACAACTCCAAACACACCAGTAAACGTGCAACATCGTGGTTCCAGACCAACAAGATTAACATTATGGAGTGGCCAGCCCAATCCCCGGATCTTAAACCAATAGAAAACTTGTGGGGTGACATCAAAAATGCAGTTTCTGAGGCAAAACTAAAAAATACTGGTGTGGAACTTTGGAATGTAGTCCGATCATCCTGGGTTGGAATACCTGTTCACAGGTACCAGAAGTTGGTTGACTACATGCAACACAGATCTACAGCAGTTCTCAGAAACAGTGGTTTTACAACTAAATATTAGTTAAGTGATTCAAAGGAAAGCAAAATCTTCAAACATTTTTCAGTTTATATAGTGAATGTTTGAGTTTGTAAAGAAGAATACAAACACTGCTATTTCTTTTTTAACAGTCTAATATTCAGTTTTCTTAATTTTTTTTTTAGAGGAACGACACTTCATGTTTTGATTTGGATTTGGAATGTGTAGTGTTCCCAATGCATTTGTGTGTATGGAAATAAAAGCTATTAGAAGGATTTTGAGCTTTATTCACATTTTTAAACACACTGTTATTATTTTGAACACAACTGTATATATACGTCCTTCTTTATATATATATATATATATATAGAAGAAGAAGAAGATATATACAGTACAGACCAAAAGTTCGGACACAATTTCTTATTCAAAGAGTTTTCTTTATTTTCATGACTATGAAAATTGTAGATTCACACTGAAGGCATCAAAACTATGAATTAACACATGTGGAATTATATACATAACAAAAAAGTGTGAAACAACTGAAAATATGTCATATTCTAGGTTCTTCAAAGTAGCCACCTTTTGCTTTGATTACTGCTTTGCACACTCTTGGCATTCTCTTGATGAGCTTCAAGAGGTAGTCACCTGAAATGGTCTTCCAACAGTCTTGAAGGAGTTCCCAGAGATGCTTAGCACTTGTTGGCCCTTTTGCCTTCACTCTGCGGTCCAGCTCACCCCAAACCATCTTGATTGGGTTCAGGTCCGGTGACTGTGGAGGCCAGGTCATCTGGCGCAGAACCCCATCACTCTCCTTCATGGTCAAATAGCCCTTACACAGCCTGGAGGTGTGTTTGGGGTAATTGTCCTGTTGAAAATTAAATGATGGTCCAACTAAACTCAAACCGGATGGAATAGCATGCCGCTGCAAGATGCTGTGGTAGCCATGCTGGTACAGTATGCCTTCAATTTTGAATAAATCCCCAACAGTGTCACCAGCAAAGCACCCCCACACCATCACACCTCCTCCTCCATGCTTCACGGTGGGAACCAGGCATGTAGAGTCCATCCGTTCACCTTTTCTGCGTCGCACAAAGACACGGTGGTTGGAACCAAAGATCTCAAATGTGGACTCATCAGACCAAAGCACAGATTTCCACTGGTCTAATGTCCATTCCTTGTGTTCTTTAGCCCAAACAAGTCTCTTCTGCTTGTTGCCTGTCCTTAGCAGTGGTTTCCTAACAGATATTCTATCATGAAGGCCTGATTCACACAGTCTCCTCTTAACAGTTGTTCTAGAGATGTGTCTGCTGCTAGAACTCTATGTGGCATTGACCTGGTCTCTAATCTGAGCTGCTGTTAACCTGTGATTTCTGAGACTGGTGACTCAGATGAACTTATCCTCCGCATGTGAGCCAGTTTCTTTGTAGCGCTTGATGGTTTTTGTGACTGCACTTGGGGACACTTTCAAAGTTTTCCCAATTTTTCGGACTGCCTGACCTTCATTTCTTAAAGTAATGATGGCCACTCGTTTTTCTTTACTTAGCTGTTTTTTTCTTGCCATAATACAAATGCTAACAGTCTATTCAGTAGGACTATCAGCTGTGTATCCACCTGACTTCTCCACAATGCAACTGATGGTCCCAACCCGGCTGGCACTGAATGGTGGCTGAGAATGTAGGCACTGTGACTGGTGGCTGGTGGCACTGATTGATGGCTGAGACGGCTGGCACTGACTGTTGGCTGAGAATGCTGGCAGCAACTTGTGGCTAAGACTGTTGGCAGCGGCTGCTGTCTGTGGCTGAGAGTGCTAGGACTGTGTGGCTCTGTGATGCACAGACAGTAATGGCGGCGCTCCGACGTTGAGAGCACACCATAACCTACGAGCAGCGGAGGTGATTGGCCGGCACGCAGGTGTGGGCGGTGCGGGAGGCGTGTGGAGTGCCGCTCATGCGAAAGTTCAATTATGGGCACACACACACAGACACGCTGCCCTAAGAATGCACATAGGGCTTTTATTATAAGAGATAACTTGTAAATACCCTCAAATTAAAGCTGACAGTCTGCAGTTAAAGCGCATCTTGTTTGTTTCATTTCAAATCCATGTGGTGGTGTATACAGCCAAAAATGTTAGAATTATGTCTATGTCCCAATATTTATGGACCTGACTGTATATATATTTTTTATTTACAAATAATATATTTATATAAATATCTCCTTATATATATCCACAGCGCCCCCCATAAGTGGCATAACAATGAAATCCATTGTCAGCCACAATGCCCCGACACCCGCAGTAGACCCAATTATGTGAAACACACAGTGGACCCCATAATAGCAATGTCTGCAGTGGACCCCATTACATGCACAGGGGCTGTGTATTGTAATTGGCTGTGTGCCTGTAGACACGTATATACTGTATATATTCACAAAAGTAAGTGCGCCCCTCACTTTTTTGTAAATATTTTATTATATCTTTTTACTGGACAACACTGAAGATGTGACACTTTGGTACAATATAAAGTAATCAGTGTATAGCTTGTAAATTTGTTGTGCCCTTAAAATACCTCAACACACAGCCATTAATGTCTAAACCGCTGGCAAACAAAAGTGAGTACAGCCCCCAATTGAAAATTGCCAAATTGTGTCCAATTACCCATTTTCCCTCCATGGTGTCATGTGACTCGTTAGTGTTACAAGGTCTCAGGTGTAAATGGGGAGTAGGTGTGTTAAATTGGCTCTCACACTCTCTCATACTGGTCACTGGAAGTTCAACAGAGCACCTAATGGCAAATAACTCTCTGAAGATCTGAAAAAAGAATTGTTGCTCTACATAAAGATGGCCTCGGCCTGTGATGGCTAACCTTCGGCACTCCAACTGTGGTTAGAATATAACTCAGAAGATGAACACTTGCTTGGCATTTCTTAGAACTCCATAGCCAATTTCAAAACTCTACTCCTGGAGAGTGTTCTTGATCTGGCCAACTGTTGTGAACCGCAAATTCTACCACCAGCTCAGGGGAGTGGCCATGGGAAGTCCATGTGCCCCGATTTATGCCAACCTCTACCTGGGCTGGTGGCAGAGGGAATGCGTTTTCAGTGAGACAATGGAACAATGGACGTCATCTATTGCCTTATGGATAAGATACATAGATGACGTGTTCATTCTGTGGAATGGTACAAGCACGGCCTTTAATAATTTTGTTAAGGAACTCAACCAAAATGATCTGGGACTTTTCTTCACAAGCGAGATCAATAATATGCAACTGACATTCCTGGACTTATGCATTAGCATTGATAAATCTAGAAAGATCATCACAAAAATGTTTCGGAAACCGACGTCCACTAACACCTTACTCAGATGGGAGAGTGCACACCCCACCAATCTAAAAGCTGGGATACCCAAGGGACAATATCTGAGAGCCCGTCGGAACTGCTCCGAATGGATTGACTTTAAGAGAGCATCCTCTGATCTACAACAACGGTTTAGTCAGAGAGGATACCCTGGCCCCTGTCTCGCCAAGGCATATCAACATGCCTCAGCCAGCAATAGAGACGACCTCCTGGTCCCCAAAACAAGAGCCACAGATAATAAAATAAGAATTATAGGCACTTATGATCTGGCCAATAAGGAGGTAAGAAACATTATCAGGGAGAACTGGAGTATCCTCAAATCTGACCCAATAGTCGGACACCTCATAAGTGATGCCCCATTAATCACTTACAGAAGAGGAAGCAACCTACGAGATCAACTGGTGCACAGCCTATACAGCCCCTCAATACAAACTACATGGCTTCCAAATAGACCACCGGGCACTTTCAAATGTGGGAAGTGCATTGCCTGTAAATCCATCAAAAAGGGCAATGTGGTCAAGTGCACAACCACAGGACGTGAGTTCACCATCAGATCATTTATAAACTGTAAAACAATAGGAGTGATATATGTGGCCACATGTATCTGCCTTAAACAGTATGTAGGCAAGACAAAGAGGGAGTTTAGGAGACGCATTGGGGAACATCTGTTAAATATTGCGAACGAGGATGATACACCCATTGCCCAGCATGTTGCGGAGTGCCACCCAGGAATACAACAGTGCATCTCTTTCCAGGGCATAGAACATGTCAGAGCATCTCCAAGAGGTGGAGATATAGATAATTTATTACTTAAAAAAGAGGCCCAATGGACCTTTACATTGCGTACAGTGAAACCATTTGGTCTTAATGATCATATATCATACACTTGCTTCATCTGATATATATTCTCTCTTCCCCCTGAGAACTCCACCTACATAATGTGTCATGAATAACACATATGAGTAACGCATCAGTCACCATACCATACAAAGAATGAGATATATGAGATACCCCACAACATCTCATGAGCAGTGTCTAGCTCTGGATGTGTACACAGGGTTTTATCCCTGCGCTCTGGATGTGTAAGACATGGTGATTTATATCTATCCCATGCATCAATGAGTTACGCACCAGTCACTATACGATACAGAGAACGAGATATATGAGATACCCCACAATATCTCATGAGCAGTCTCTAGCTCTGTATGTGTATACGGGATCCTATCTCTGCGCTCTGTATGTGTAAGACATGGTGTATTGCATCTATCCCATGCATCAATTATCATATGGGACTTATAAGTATAAGTTTCCCTATGTGCTGGCATTCACTGTCTAAGTATCACCTATGATAAAGATACCAACCCCCAGTGTCCCCCTACGATGGTAGGCAATTTTTGCCCATAAGAATAATACCCACAACAGCGGCCAGCATAGGAAATCAGGCAGAGCGGATAAACAGAACGTCTTATCTCTCCTGGGTGACGTCACCGCCTGCCGATGAAGCTCCGCCCAGTGGGAGTGGCGACTTCAATATGAGATCGGCGGCTGAGCGGCCGCGAGACGGCTGCTAACACATTGCCGGAGGCTGTATCTCTTGGAGCTGCACGCGCGCAAATAGCAGCGTGCAGCGTTCTTCACCAGTGTGCATGGTGCAAGTTGTCTAAGACTATAAGAATTTGCACTTATGCCACTGCTACTCTGCTCCTGAGGAAATGTCACTACATATATAGTGACATAGAAACGCGTCGAGCAGACGCATATACCTGCAGAGACGGTCCTTTTGTTAGATAGTGATCGGACAATAGGGATGCTAATCAGCTGGGTTGTAAGTAGAGCTCGTACATAAAGCTCTCACCCACTGTTCACCTATCCCTTCTTCTATCTACCCATACTCACTACGTGGATACATTGTTGCAGCTGGCTATTGAAGCTGCTACTAATGTCATTGCTGGTACCTCTGATACATCATTAGTAATCCAAGCACCTCTAGTGAGCATATGGGAGTGCATCTGTGAATATATCAGAAGAGGCATCTATAGCAGACCATACTGATATTCCAGCTCTGCACGTCTTACAAGCGTGGTTTGAGTGGATATACCTATACAATTGTGGAGTGAGCCACCCATCCAGGCTTAGCCTGACGAACTCTACATGTGGCAAGTTCGCCACGATTTTTAATTTATGAATAATAAAATTTATTTTAAGCGTATATTCAGGCAGTTAAACATATTTTCACATATATACGCAAAATCCAGTATATAGTTACACCCTACACGAGTGTTTTCTTCACCAGAGAAAGAATTCTTCGGTCATCCACCACAGTTGTTTTCTGTGATCTTGTGATCTTCCAGGTCTTTTGGTGTTGCTGAGCTCACCAGTGCGTTCCTTCTTTTTAAGAATGTTCCAAACCGTTGTTTTAACCAGGCCTAATGTTTTTGCTATCTCTCTGATGGGTTTGTTTTGTTTTTTCAGCCTAATGATGGCTAGCTTCACTGATAGTGACAGCTCTTTGGATCTCATCTTGAGAGTTGACAGCAACAGATTCCAAATGCAAATAGCACACTTGAAATGAACTCTGGACCTTTTATCTGCTCATTGTAATTGGGATAATTGGGATAAAGGGGGAAAACACACACCTGGCCATGGAACAGCTGAGAAGCCAATTGTCCCATTACTTTTGGTTCCCTAACATGTGGGAGGCACATATGCTAACTGTTATAATTCCTACACCGTTCACCTGATTTGGATGTAAATACCCTCAAATTAAAGCTGACAGTCTGCAGTTAAAGCACATTTTGTTTGTTTCATTTCAAATCTATTTTGGTGGTTTATAGAGCCAAAAATGTTAGAATTGTGTAGATGTCCCAATATTTATGGACCTGACTGTATATATATTGTGGGGACTCGCTCTGGTAGACAGGATTAGTGGACGCAGTATAGAGGCAACAACAAATTCTTTGGATCAAACACTTCAGTGTTTTATTTACACTTTAGGCAAGTGACAAAACAAGCAGTAATATTCAGACAAAAAGTCACCTTGCGGTGTTGGTGGTAATTCACACCATGTGGCAATTCTGCCTCAAAGAGTCCTTGCTGATAGCAGCACCAACCAGTTTTTTTCACCAAACAGGTAGAAAGCCTTCATCCAGCCACAAGGCTCCCATATCCCAACACAGAGACATGGCTTTTGAGCCAAGCTGCCTATTTAAGGACAGCCAGGTGCTGCCAAAACCTGGACAGGCACATAAAATCCGATCCGGTATTTGACCTCACCTGGCTGTAAATTAGCCCAGGAGCACGTGATGGGAGGAAGATACCTGTTTTCCCAGACCAAACCTCTCACTGTGTCACAATATATATACATATAAATAAAATAGTTTATCACAAAAAGTCATCCATTGCGGTTGGCGGTTTATAGCTGTGACCATGCCATGAATGTACAGTTGCCTCTATAAAACGTTTGTTGCATGAACAGGGCAGTGACTGTTGGAGTTCATACGTTTAGTAGTGGCAGACAAGTCCCTCCTAGGCGCAGCCGCTGTTTTAAACTGCAGCTCCGCCTATCTTCAGTCCTACTTCTCATTGAAATGAATGGGAATAAAAAAACAAGCGACCACCACCAAAATGTCTCCAGAAAGGGCCCATATGCTAATTTCACATCTGCGTTCAGAAATCCAGCAGTCTATTCTGACAGAGGAACAGCCTGCCAGAGTTTGCCAGATAATGCTATGAACTGCCTAATCCGGTTGACTGTGACAGGATCCGTCTTTTGGCTGGACAAAAGCCATGTATGTATGACTTTTTGTTCAGCTGAAAGCCGGAATGTCTGTCAGAAAGTGGTTGGATCCCCATTGGATCCCATTATAGTCAATGGGATCCAGAGGTTCACTGCATAATCCGGATGAACTCTGGCAGGCTGTTCCTCTGCCTGAGCAGCCTGACAGATTTCTGCTTGCAGATGTGAATGTACCCTTAGGTAAACATCTCAGCAGATAATTTCACAAATCACTTGCACATTGCTTGACTTGTTACAAGTTCACAAATCATAGGATTAGATACAGATGTGATTTGATGTGCTTGCTTATTCAAGCTATTTATTGCACTCTGGAGATGGTGGGGGAAGAGCCTGTGGACTGTTACGATCGCTTTACAGATCTCTTCCAGAGTATGGGGAGGAGAGATCGCGTATGCCATCACTCTTGCCCATACTGTTTCATTGCTTCCCGGCAGCAGATCATGTTCACAAAGCAAGATCTGCCACTGGGAAACCATGATCTTTTGTGCTGCACAAAAGATACAATTACCTGATGAATGAGCGTTTTCCTCATTTATCGGGTAATCAGCGGTGCATGTACACCGCAAGATCATCACTAACCAGCATTACTAGTAATGCTGGTTAGCAATGATAATTTCAATTGTCACCCTGTGTAAAGGGCCCATAAGTGATGTGATTTAGAAACTGAGTAAGAAATAGACTAGCAGGATTCATATATAGGTGAACTGACATGAACACAGGAGGTTTAGGCATGGCTACTCCAGATTTAACATTGTGGCAGGTTGGGCCAACCTGTGACTCATAACACTGCAGAGCAGATAGGATTGTTTATAAATAAAGTTAGGTAGTAAAGCAAACGGGAACAGTCCTGCTAAGCTGCTCTGATGCCCAGACAGGGGGAAAGAAAGCACAGACATGAAAAATAGGTATTGGGGGCATACATATGCTTTATTAGGAGCACAGGATATTTTATTTTGGGTCCAGACGTTTATAAACTATGGTAAATGTATCTAATTGGATTCGATTCTAAAAGAAGATTAAACATAAATCAGAACTCAAAAACTTAAGTAATAAAAACACAATACAGAGACATTTCTACAACAAATTGGTTTTCTTCAAACAAAAACATCTGATGTCATGGAACCAAAGAGAAAAGTATTTTTTTTGGTGGGCGTCTTGGCTCTGTGACCCCCACTGCTCGCTAGAGCAATGCAGCTTTTGTGCCTATTAGCTGGCTGCAGCTTTACTGAAGATAGGCGAAGATAACCAACAGACTTCTGTTGTTTTCTCAATTACCTCTCTACTAAACATCCTTTGATTTCCTCCATAATTCTTTACCTAAATGTTATCTCTTCATCTGTCTGCAGGACTACTCTCCGTTCCACACAACAGTTTTGATCCCCTCACATTCAATCTATTGCCAAATCTCGTTGCCTTATCATAAAAAACATTTTGTGTACCCATCCCTACCTAAACGCAAACACTACTAGAACAGAAATCCAGATGCTTATCACTTCTGATCTCAATTACTATAATTCACTACTAATTAGATTTCCACTAAAACTGGCTCACTTCAATCCATGATGACGCAGAAGCCAGATGAATCTATCTCTCTAGCAGTGATACTAACCGCTCTGCTCCCTGTCACTTACTACACTTGTTACTGATAACTATTAAATAAAGGATGTATGACACTCCAGCATTATGGAGAGGTTTGTAGACTAGAATAACATTTTTAATTTTAACAGGTATTTCCGGATGGAAAAAGTTATCCACTATCCACTATTAGTTCGGAGATGTATGATGACTAGGGTGCCTACTTATCATGGGAATGAGGACCCTTTACCCCTGAAATGAATGGAGCAGTAGGTAGAGGATGTGCACTGCTGCTCCATTAATTCTTTATGGGACCGCCAGAGATATCGAAGTGCTGTACTCAACCATCTCTGGCAGTCTCATCAAGATCAAATGCGTGGCAGTGCACATGCACAATCTACCACTTCTTTTCTGTGGTTAGGGGCCCCTGATCTCGTAGTCAGTAGGTGTTTCCCTGGTCATACACTCTCAGACTAATAGTGTATAGTGCATACCTTCTGCTAACCAAAATACACCTTAAAATTCAAACCTCCCCACTAATCTAGAAGTCTCTCCACAATGCTGCAGCATTATACAGTGTCATCACTCTTGTCTCCATTTACTAATACTCTTTGTTCAAATGACCTACGAATCTCATCCTTACTTATTACATTCTATCACTCCCATGTGAAGGACTTTGTTCTTGCTGCACCCATTCTGTGCAACTCCCTGCTTTGGACCTTTGGTCTTAAACTAGGAATGTTAGGACCAAGTCTAAACATAGGAAAACGTCAGGCATTCTCTTTACTGAGACATTTCCTGCAGTGCATTAATTAATCTGAAAAAGGCAAAGAATATCCTGACCTTCAGAGACTTTACAGCATTACAGTATGCGTTAGGAAATCGGCAGTGCCATGGAGATAACTTCTGAATAAAAATTTGATGATGCACAATGATCTGGTTAGAAATTTCTGACTTTCATCAGTATGGCCCCTATTATTACATGTCTGCTGTAAATTTTCATTTGTTACAGTAACATCTGAACTGTGTCGCTCTACAATTATTTTTAGTATTATCATAACAAGAGATGAGCGAATCGAATCAGACAAAGTGGAATTCTAAGCGAATTTCCGGAAAAATTTTATACTCGCGCTTCATGGTAATGAATCATAATTTTTCCTAAAATGGCAGCTACAATGGCGGCTACACGTGTGAGGACATAGGGCTAAGAATTCTGGAAAGGTGGGCTGACCCATAATGCCATGCATACAGCCAATCAGCAGCCAGCCAGCCCTGTGATGTCACATCCCTATAAATACGGCAACGATCTTAGAGTCAGACATTTTCCAGCATTCTGAGTGTAGGGACAGACGTGAGAAGGCACCAGGGACAGCAATAGGAACCTCATTGTGAAAAAAAAAAAAACTGAAAAAAATATTTTTAAGTGCAGTGAAAGGATAGCGAGGAATCATTTCACAGCATCTTAGTGCAGGCAGAGATGTCTGAAGTCGCTTGGGACAGTGCCAAAAAAGTGATTTACAAGTGCAGGGAAAGGATAGGGAGGAATCATTTCATAGCATCTTAGTGCAGGGAGAGATGTCTGAAATCGCTTGGAACAGTGCTAGAAAAACCTAATTGTCCCCCAAAAAAGTGATTTACAAGTGCAGGGAAACATTATTTGGGGATCCAAATAGCCATTATACAGCTCTGGCATTCCAGCAATTTGTTCTTGTTATTGGGGTGCAAGTGCTATGTTGAAAAGCCTTTAGTGGCTTATATCTGTGGAAAAAGAAAAATATATACGCATTTCACTTCTGCAGTTATTTGTGTTGAAAGAGTTCAGTGTCCTATTTCAGTACAAAAAGAAAAAAATATACACACTTCGCTGTTTCAATTATTTGTGAAAGATTTAGTGGCCTATTTCAGTACAAAAAGGAAAAATATATACGCATTTCACTTCTGCAGTTATTTGTGTTGAAAGAGTTCAGTGTCCTATTTCAGTACAAAAAGAAAAAGATATACACACTTCGCTGTTTCAATTATTTGTGAAAGATTTAGTGGCCTATTTCAGTACAAAAAGGAAAAATATATACGCATTTCACTTCTGCAGTTATTTGTGTTGAAAGAGTTCAGTGTCCTATTTCAGTACAAAAAGAAAAAAATATACGCGCTTCGATGTTTCAATTATTTGTGAAAGATTTAGTGGCCTATTTCAGTACAAAAAGGAAAAATATATACGCATTTCACTTCTGAAGTTATATGTGGTGAAAGCATTCAGTGTTCTATTTAAGTACAAAAAAGAAAAAAATATATGCACTTCACTGTTGCATTTATTTGTGGTGAAAGAGTTTAGTGGCCTATTTCAGTACAAAAAGGGAAAATATAGCGTTCAGTGTCCTATTTAAGTACAAAAAGGAAAAAAATATACGCACTTCACTGTTGCATTTATTTGTGGTGAAAGACTTTAGTGGCCTATTTCAGTACAAAACAAAAAATATATACACATTTCACTTCTGCAGTTATATGTGGTAAAAGCTGAACGTGTTTCAATTATTTGTGAAAGATTCAGTGGCCTATTTCAGTACAAAAAGGAAAAATATACCGTATTTTTCGCCCCATAAGACGCACTTTTCCCCCCCAAAAAATCGGGGGGAAATGCCCCTGCGTCTTATGGGGCGAATGCGGACAATTTGACATCGCTGGATGCGATGTAGCGTACGCTGGGGCCGGGGGAGGGACTGGAGGAGGAGCTGGGGGCCGGGAATAGCGGCGGGGCGGTGCAATCAATGTACTATAGCTCCGCCCCGCCGCTCCGATATACTAATATTAAATGTCTTATTCGATTAAAATGTATTATATATGCCCCCTCACTCCTATATTGCTAATTGTACCTTAAATCCTATTCCTAGATTCAGTAATGCAGGACGGGCGGGCGGCAGCGTGACTCCCTGATGTCACGTGCCTGCGCCGCCTACTTTATGAATGAAGCAGGCGGCGCAGGCAAGTGACGTCAGTGAGTGACGCGCCGGCCGCCCGGCCTGCATTACAGAAGCTAGGAATAGGATGTAAGGTACAATTAGCAATATAGGAGTGAGGGGGCATATCTAATAAATTTTAATCGAATAAGACATGTAATATTAGCACTGGGGGCGGCGGGGGCGGCGGCGGGTGGGTGAGCTGATCTGTAGATGGCACAGTTAAGGGGGGGGTGTCTGTGGATGCCACTGTTATGGGCTGGGGGGCTGTGGATGCCACTGTTTTGGGCTGGGGGGCTGTGGATGGCACATATATAACAGCGCCATCCACAGATCCCCCCCCTGTAACAGTGCCATCCACAGATCCCCCACCCCCTGTAACAGTGCCATCCACAGATCCCCCCCCCTGTAACAGTGCCATCCACAGATCCCCCCCCCTGTAACAGTGCCATCCACAGATCCCCCCCTATAACAGTGCCATCCACAGATCCCCCCCTATAACAGTGCCATCCACAGATCCCCCCCCTATAACAGTGCCATCCACAGATCCCCCCCTATAACAGTGCCATCCACAGATCCCCCCCCTGTAACAGTGTGTCAGTCATCCACAGATCCCCCCCCATAACAGTGTCAGTCATCAACAGATCCCCCCCATAACAGTGTCCGTCATCCACAGATCCCCCCCATAACAGTGTCCGTCATCCACAGATCCCCCCATAACAGTGTCCGTCATCCACAGATCCCCCCATAACAGTGTCCGTCATCCACAGATCCCCCCCATAACAGTGTCCGTCATCCACAGATCCCCCCATAACAGTGTCCGTCATCCACAGATCCCCCCCATAACAGTGTCCGTCATCCACAGATCCCCCCATAACAGTGTCCGTCATCCACAGATCCCCCCATAACGGTGTCCTTCACAGATCCCCAGTAATAGTGCCACCCACAGACCACCATTAGTTCCAAACCCACCAAAAGCTAAAAATAATTTTTTTCTTATTTTCCTCCCCAAAAACCTAGGTGCGTCTTATGGGCCGGTGCGTCTTATAGGGCGAAAAATACGGTATACGCATTTCACTTCTGAAGTTATATGTGGTGAAAGCGTTCAGTGTTCTATTTTAGTACAAAAAAGAAAAAAATATATGCTCTTCACTGTTGCATTTATTTGTGAAAGAGTTTAGTGGCCTATTTCAGTACAAAAAGGAAAAATATATACGCATTTCACTTTTGCAGTTATATGTGGTGAAAGCGTTCAGTGTCCTATTTCAGTACAAAAAGGAAAAAATATACGCACTTCACTGTTGCATTTATTTGTGGTGAAAGACTTTAGTGGCCTATTTCTGTACAAAACAAATAATATATACACTTTTCACTTCTGCAGTTATATGTGGTAAAAGCTGAACGTGTCCTATTTCATTACCAAAAGGAAAAAATATATATGCACTTCACTATTGCATTTATTTGTGGTGAAAGAGTTTAGTGGCCTATTTCAGTACAAAATGAAAAATATATACGCATTTCACTTCTGCAGTTATATGTGGTGAAAGTGTTCAGTGTCCTATTTAAGTACAAAAAGGAAAAAAATATACGCACTTCACTGTTGCATTTATTTGTGGTGAAAGACTTTAGTGGCCTATTTCAGTACAAAACAAAAAAATATATACGCATTTACCTTCTGCAGTTATATGTGGTGAAAGCGTTCAGTGTTCTAATTCAGTACAAAAAAGAAAAAATATAAGCACTTCACTGTTGAATTTATTTGTAAAAGAGTTTAGTGGTCTATTTCAGTAAAAAAAAAAAGGAAAAATATAGCGTCCAGTGTCCTATTTCAGTACAAAAAGGAAAAAAATATACGCACTTCACTGTTGCATTTATTTGTGGTGAAAGAGTTTAGTGGCCTATTTCAGTACAAAACAAAAAATATATACACATTTCACTTCTGCAGTTATATGTGGTAAAAGCTGAACGTGTTTCAATTATTTGTGAAAGATTTAGTGGCCTATTTCAGTACAAAAAGGAAAAATATATACGCATTTCACTTCTGAAGTTATATGTGGTGAAAGCGTTCAGTGTTCTATTTTAGTACAAAAAAGAAAAAAATATATGCACTTCACTGTTGCATTTATTTGTGAAAGAGTTTAGTGGCCTATTTCAGTACAAAAAATAAAACTATAATCTCAGTTCACTTCTGCAGTTATATGTGTTGAAAGCGTTTAGTGGCCTATTTCAGTACAAAAAGAAAAATATTTTCATCACTTTTAGGGGTGTTTTAATTTGCTTTTAATTTATTTAGTTCAGCTAAAAGTACGTCAGACAGATAAGTGCCGGGCCATGCACAGAAGAGTGGCAGAGGCCTAAATGTTTCTGGCGCAGGCAGAGGTCGCAGCAGAGTAAGGGGGCGTGGCAGCAGGAGTCGCAGCGAGAGGTCTAAGCTCCCGGTGTCATTTAGCAGTTATGTCTTGAGCAGCAAGCCAGCGGTTCTTCATTAGTAAACTCGGTCATCCACTTCATCCCAAGTGACATCAGACACCCCCAGCCAACAGTCTGTGGGTTCGTCAGACACAACCCTTAGTTGGCATGGCCCAGGAGAAGGCCCTGCGCCCTCAACTGTCCTCAACCTGTGGGCTCAGCTCCACTATACAGAGCGGACAAGCTACTAGAGGACAGTCAGCAGCTTCTGCCCAGCCAAGATCTGGAGGAGATATCAGCCGCTTCCTCCGCTAAGCGGGCAGGTAGTGATGAGGAGAGTGGCGTGGTAGGTGGTGTTGTGAGAGGTCAGGCTCCTGACCCAGAGACCGTTGAGGAGGACATCAGTGATGTTCAGACACTAGTCGATGATGAAGCCGGGTGCAGAAGGGGATTCATCATCATCAGGAGAAGAGGGTAGCACCTTGCCCGTGAGGCAGCGGCTGAGCCAGCAAGGTGGTAGCATGGCTGAAAGTCAGCAGGGTGGCAGAAGTGGGAGGTCGGGAACCAAACGTGTCCTGGGTAGACTACCTGCTTCGCAGCAGCCTAACTGCCTGGGTAGTAGTGGTTTAGGGGTTCAAGGAGGAAGCGTTGGTAGCAGTCAATTAATGCGGACTGTTGGGGGGAAATCACCTCCTTGGAGGTGTGGCAGTTTTTTGTTAAGCCACCAGAGGAGGTTAACATGGCCATATGTAGAATATGTGGGCAGAAGGTGAAGCGTGACCAGGGTGCCAATGTTGGCACCATGGCCCTGCGTCAACATATGCAGCGTCACCATAAAGTGGCCTGGGAGAACCGTGGCTCCGATGTGGTGGTCCAGCCTGTTGCAGCCACCGCTACATCACCCAGTGGCATGCACCTGATTTTAGCCAGTCAAGGCTCCACCACCTCAGCTAAAGGGAGCTGTCTGTCCCTCCCATTTTCTTCTGGTCCAGATGATCCTGCTCCTCCTCGTCAGTCATTCCATCAGCAATCGATCACCGAAGTGATTGCTAAGAGACAGCAGTATGCGTGCACGCATCCAACAACGCAGGAGCTGAACGTGCTCCTGTCTAAGTTGCTGGTGCTGCAGTCTCTCCCTTTCCAAGTGGTGGACTCTGCACTTTTCAGAGAACTGATGGCTTGTGCCGAGCTGAGGCGGAGAGTCCCAAGCCATCATTTCTTTGCCAAATAGGCAGTACCAGCCCTGCACGGCAGCGCCGACATGTGGAGCTGTAACTACGGTCAGGGACAGTACATGTTCTTTACAGCCCACTGGGTGAATGTGGTTCCTGCACAGCCACACCAGCAACTTGGCCAGGTTATGCCGCTTCCGCCTCCATGTTGTCACGCCGTTGGTCCTGCGAAAATGTCCGCCTCTGCCTCCTCATCCTCCACCATGTCCTCAGCCTCCACTGCAGGGACAAGTCACACTGCCCCTCCAGCATACCACATGTGCAGGGCAGGGCGGTGTCCCGTGGTTCTGCACCTCGTTTCCCTGGGCGAACAGAGTCACACAGGGGAGGAACTACTCCGTATCCTTTGTCAAGAACTCGAATCCTGGCTTTCTCCCCGAACTGAAAATTGGAACCATGGTGACTGGCAACGGGAAGAACATTGCATTGGCGCTGCGTAAAGGAGGGCTGAGCCATGTGCTGTGCATGGCACACGTGTTCAATCTGGTTGTCAAGCAGTTCCTGAAATCTTCCACCTATCTGCAAGACATCCTAAAAATGGTCAGGAAACTTTGCATGCACTTCAGCCACTCGTACACTGCAAGGCACACCCTACTTGAGCTGCAGAGGCAGAACAGCATCCCCCAGCATAGGCTGATATGCGACGTTTCCACCAGTTGGAATTTCACCCTCCATATAATGGACCGACTATACAAACAGAGAAAGGCTATCAACGATTTCTTGATGATGCAAGCGGATAGGAATACTCCCCTGTGTAACTTTGATGTTAGCCAGTGGCAGCTCATGCGTGACACCTGCCGTTTGCTCCAGCTTTTTGAGGACGTCACGTTATTTGTCAGTCACCAGGACTACGGGATGAACGATGTCATTCCACTGCTTCATGTCCTTGAACAGATGGTGGTAACAATGGCTGGCAAGGGGACTGGAGACGTTGCGCCTAGATCTCACAGCAACATGAACCCCGTGGGGGCTGAACTGGAAGAGGAAGAGAAGGGGGAGGAGGACATTGGAGCACAGGCAATGTGTAGTGAAATGGGTGATTTTTCTACTCAGGTGACAGAAGAGGAGGAGCAGAAGCAGCCAGAGGAGCTTCAGGGTGATAAGGCAGACGAGACAGATGACCCAGACACACCGTGGCAGTATGTAGTGGAGATGCAGGCAGGACGTCCCTCTGAGTCACTTTCACAAATGGCCCGATGCATGCTCACTTGCTTGCGTAGTGACAGCCAAATTGTCACCATTCTTTAGAGGGATGACTTCTGGCTCTCCACCTTGTTGGACCCTCGCCACCGGTCCAGAATGGGGGCCTTTTTTATACCCACTGAGAGAGAGAACAAACTGAACTACTACAGAGACATTCTATGTAGTCAATTGGCCACTGCCTATCTGCGCCATCGTCCATCCTCTAGCAGGTTTGACTGGGGGGGGCCCTCTGTGCTCACATTTCACTGTTATGGCTGCTGGGGAGGAGTGGGGTGGCAGGAGCAGTACCAGCTTCATCATCAGCAGCCTGAGTCTAAAGTCGCTGATAGTGAAGAAACTACTCACTAGCAGGAGCAAATAGACATAGAGCAGGACCTGAAACAGCAGGTGGTGGCATACTTGGACAGCACCCTGCCACCCAACATTGAAGATCCGCTGACTATTGGGCAGTCAAACTGGATTTGTGGTCGCAACTGGCCGAGTTTGCCCTGGAAAAGCTGTCCTGCCCGGCAAGTAGTGTGGCATCGGAGCGGGTGTTTAGTGCGGCGGGGGCCATAGTTACCCCAAGGAGAACTCGCCTGTCCACAATGTCTCCAAAATGTGGAGAGACTGACGTTTGTCAAGATGAATTAGGCGTGGATCAGCCAGGATTTCCAACCAACAATTCCTGATGCATCAGACTAGGTCATCCATGGTTCCACACCAACACTTTGATAAAAGAGACCGTTTTCTTCTGGCTACCTGCCTCATCTACTTCTCTGATGCTGCCACCGGCCTAATGCCACACATCTGATGCCAAGTGCTCCTTTTTTTACCCACCTTTGTCAGCGGGTACTGGAATGCTACCCACTCTGTCACAGGGTCACTTTGTGGTCTACTGATGCTGCTGCTGCCATCTCCACACTATGTCACCTTGCCACTCTGTGGTATCCTACTGCTGCTGCTACTGCCATCTCCACACTATGTCACCTTGACAGTCTGAGGTCTCCTGATGCTGCCATATCCACACTATGTAACCTTGCCACTCTGTGGTATCCTGATGCTGCTGCTGCCATCTCCACACTATGTCACCTTGCCACTGTGTGGTATCCTGATGCTGCTACTACCATCTCCACACTATGTCACTTTGCCACTTTGTGGTATCTTGCTGCTGCTGCCATCTCCACACTATGTCACATTGCCACTCTATGTCACATTGCCACTGTGTGGTATCCTGATGCTGCTAATGCCATCTGCACACTATGTCACCTTTCCACATTTTGGTATCCTGCTGTTGCTGCTGCCATCTCCACACTATGCCACCTTGCCATTCTGTGGTATCCTGATGCTGCTGCTGACATCTCCACACTATGTCGCCTTGCCATTCTGTGGTTTCCTGATGCTGCTGCTGCCATCTCCACACTATGTCACGTTGCCACTTTGTGGTATCCTGACGCTGCCGATTCCACACTCTGTGGTATCCTCATGCTGCTGCTAATTCAACACTATGTCACAAGGCCACTCTGTGGCCTCCTCATGCTGCTGCTAACTCAACATTATGTCACTGGGCCACTCTGTGGCCTTCTCATGCTGCTGCTGCCACCTTCACACTAGGTCACCTTGCCAGTCTGTGGCCTCCTCATGCTGCTGCTAACTCAACACTATGTCACTGAGCCACTCCGTGGCTTCCTCATGCTGCAGCCACCTCAACACTATGTAAATGGGCCACCATGTGGTATCCTGATGCTGCTGCCATCTCTACACTATGTCACCTTGCCACTCTGTGGTCTCTTGATGCTGCTGCTGCCACCTCCACACTATGTCACCTTGCCACTGTGTGGTATCTTGATGCTGCTGCTGCTACTGCCATCTCCACACTATGTCACCTTGCCACACTGTGGTATCCTGATGCTGCTGCTCCCTTTTCCACACTATGTCACCTTGCCACTCTGTGGTCTTGTGATGCTGCTGCTGCCATATCCACACTGTCACCTTGCCACTCTGTGGTGTCCTGATGCTGGTGCTGCTGCCATAACCACACTATGTCACCTTACCACTCTGTGGTATCCTGATGCTGCTACTAACATCTCCACACTATGTCATTTTGCCACTGTGTGGTATCCTGATGCTGCTACTGCCATCTCCACACTTTTGCACCTTTCCACTCTGTGGTATCCTGCTGATGCTGCTGCCATCTCCACACTGTGTCACCTTGCCATTCTGTGCTATCCTGATGCTGGTGCTGCTGCCATCTCCACGCTATGTCACCTTGCCACTCTGTGGTATCCTGATGCTGCTGCTGCCATCTCCACACTATGTCACCTTGCCACTCTGTGGTATACTGATGCTGCTGCTGCCATCTCCACACTATGTCACCTTGCCACTCTGTGGTATACTGATGCTGCTGCCATCTCCACACTTTAACAACCGATATTAGTGAAACACCAATAACTTTATTGACTCTGGTTCAGCGGCCAGCTTTATTGACTCTGAGTACGCCATTAGACTGGGTATTCCAATTTTTTCTCTTCCTACACCTATCCATGTCATGGCTATTGACGTCTCCCCTGGTAGGTGGTATGGTGAGGTCATGTACCTCAGAGGTTTCTTTTACTGTGGGGGTGTGCCACTCTGAGAAATGTTCCCTCTTAGTCCTGGAGAACTTACCGGTCGAGGTGGTACTAGGGTTGCCTTGGCTGCAATTACACAACCCCACTATTGATTGGTCCAGGAGGGAGTTGGTGAAATGGGGACCTAAGTGTGACTCGTGCTTGTCTGTGGTACAAGCTGGGGTCTCAGTAGAATCTGATATATTACCCACAGTCATTAGGGAATATTCTGATGTGTTCTCATCACCTACCCCAGATGTTCTACCACCCCATAGACCTTATGATTGCGCCATAGAGTTAGTAGAAGGTGCCAGGTTTCCTAAGGGGCGTATTTATAATCTCTCTAAGCCTGAACGCAAGTCCATGGAGTATTATATTAAGGAAAGCCTCGGTAAGGGGCACATTAGACCTTCTGTCTCTCCTATGGGAGCGGTGTTTTCTTCGTTAAGAAGAAGGATGGTGGTCTTAGGCCTTGTATCGATTACCGGAAATTGAATAAGATCACTATCCAGAATAGATACTCTCTCCCATTGATTCCGGATTTATTTAACCAGGTTCTGGGGCAACCTGGTTTTCTAAGATTGACCTGAAAGGGGCATATAATCTAATCCGAATCAAGGAGGGAGACGAATGGAAGACGGCGTTCAATACTCCGGCAGGACACTTTGAATATCAGGTTATGCCTTTTGGACTCAGCAATGCCCCCGCTGTGTTCCAAAACTTTATGAATGATATTCTTAGAGAGTTTTTTAGGTAAATTTGTCATTGTCTATCTTGACGACATTTTGATATTTTCTCCTGATTTCAAATCTCATGTGTCTCATGTTAGACAAGTATTAGAGGTGTTGAAGGAGAATCTGCTAAAAAAGAGAAATGTGTCTTTGGTGTACAGGAGATACTGTTTCTAGGGCATGTCCTGACCCCTCACGCCTTCAAGATGGATCCTGGTAAGGTACTAGCTATTAAGGAATGGAAAAGGCCTTCATCCTTAAAGGCCTTACAACGGTTCTTAGGTTTTGCCAATTACTACCGTAAATGTATTAAGAATTTTTCAGTAATTGCTAAACCGTTGACCGACCTTACTAAGAAAGGGGCGGATTTGGAGAACTGGTCTACTGATGCCATTACTTCATTTAAAACACTAAAAAAGAAAGGGGCACATGCGCGCGGCTCGCTGGGAAGACATGCCTGTGTGAGCTCCGCACCGACCACCGTCTTAATCCCATCATAATCGCCGTCATCGTGGCTCCACTACAAAAGTGTTCTCATGCAGGGGACACAGAAAACATCCCGGGGCAAAGGGAAGACTAAATTGCCGGCTACACCCACATCGTCCCAAATAATTCCGGAGATTTTTAGGTCCACGCGCCAATCCATCATGGCGGACCAGGCCACGCTCCCGGCAAGCCCTGCCTCCTCCACTGATAATGGACACCGACCAGCCCCAGTAGAGGCACAGCCAGATCCGACTGACCTCTATAACAACATCGCAGCGCTATTCCGCACCGAGCTGTCACAAGCGGTGGCTGAATTTACTCGGCAAATCCAGGACCTGGGCAAACGGGTGTCGGACATAGAGTCTAGAGCCGATGAATTAGCGGACGCCATTGGAGCTGACAGAGCGGATATTGATTCGCATTCGGCTCAGCTGCAGGAACTTGAGCTTAAAATCAAGGACCTAGAAAACAGGTCCAGGAGAGGTAACCTCAGGGTCCGAGGACTTCCGGAACTCTTCCGAGACTTGCCTGCAACAATGGGATCCCTGTTCGCAGAATTACTGCCGGACATTGAACCTGACCAACTTAAGATAGACAGAGTCCACAGGTCCTTGGGAAAACCAAGAATACCAGACATGCCGAGAGACGTGGTACTACGTATGCACCACCCTGAAATGAGGGATAGAATCCTACATGCTGCACGGAACCTGTCCAACTTACCTGGACTTCCCTCCTCGGTTCACCTCTACGCAGACTTGGCTCCGTCCACACTGAGGAAACGAAGGGAGATGAGACCTGTGACACAGGCCCTTCAACAAGCGCAGGTGAAGTACAGATGGGGATTCCCCTTCGCCCTCTCCTTTCAGCTGAACGCACGCAGCCATACCATTCGCACACCGGCTGAAGGGATGGAGGTCCTGCAGAAGGCCGGCTTTGAATTAGACCGTCCGGAAGGCGCCTCAGCGCGCCCTAGGCCTCAACGTCCAGCGAGGGAATGGACAAAAGTCATCTCAGCGTCGTCCGCAGGAGCCAGATCACCGATGGCCTGATAACCACCTCTTAGATGGGCGCGATAGCGCCGGATTGACAGAGACTCATTGAATTTGGGTAACTCACAACTTTCCCAGTTATTCCAGCCTATGCTTGGTGCATAATTATCCCCCTTCATGATCCACTTGTTTTTTACGATGGGACGCGGTGGATCGGACGCACTTGTTGCCCGCCATTATGGGACATTTGTTTATTGTGGAATCAGGACTGTTCTTTCTCCCCCTGATGACCACAATTCACCCATCTAGACTATGTTATGTCGCACTCTATAGTGCATTGGTTCTATCAACCGTTATCCTCTTTTTTATTTTTGTTGGAGATCTTACTTTGTGCCACGTGAGATATGCAATCATGCATATTGTGTTCTACGCTAGCTATACCGTGCTGTATACTTAGACATGTGCAAGGTACTAACGCATAATGTTCGGGGTTTTAACTCCCCGAGAAAACGTAAAACGGCATTTTCTTCCTATCATAGAAACAAACCTGACGTTATATGCCTTCAGGAGACCCACTTCACCGCAACTTCCCACCCTAAATACTTCCATCTTCAATATACCAGATTTTACTCATCCACTTATCAATCCAAATGCAGAGGGGGGACCATGATCCTCCTCAGGAATAATTTTCCATTTCAGGTTACTCGTTCCATAGTGGATCAGGATGGGCGTTATGTCATACTACTGGGTGATTATTGCGGTGAGGTGTGGTGTCTTGTCAATATGTATGCCCCTAACGTTGATTCAATTGTGTTTTTCTCCCATATGCGAAATACGCTTGAGCCCCTTACTTATGACAAATTAATCTGGTGTGGGGATTTTAATTTCACGATGGATCCTGCGTTGGATCGTTCTGCTCCTTCCACCACTCCACGTACGGCCTCGTGCAAGGCCACTATCAAGAAAGTTCTGGAGTCTCTTTCAATAGCGGATTCGTGGAGGGAGCATAACGGCGGACAGAGGGGATACACCTATTACTCCACAGCTCACGGTATATACTCCCGTATTGATCTTATTTTACTATCGGTCTCTATGCTTCCCTCTCTAGCATATAGCAGGCATATCGTGTCTTCCTGGTCTGATCGCGACTTGGTGATGATCGAGTTGTCGCCGAATATACCTACGAGCCGCCTATTCTCCTGGAGACTTAACTAGTCTCTGTTGTCGAGACCAGCTGTTCGTGATAGACTTCAGGAGGACATGAGAGGCTTCTTTGCGGAGAATGTACACCCGGATGTGGACCCTATGGTTACATGGCTAGCTCATAAGGCATACATGCGGGGTAAGCTAATTAAAGAGGCCTCTCAATTAAAGAGGGGGGGACAGGCGACCCTCCTGGCGCTCGAATCGAAGCTAAGCAGATTGGTACAAGCGCACCAGAGGTCACCCTCTCTGTACTTGCTTAAAGCAGTCAAAGACACCAAAATGCAAATAAACCTGATACTGTCCAATGACACTGAAAAAGCTTTACGATGGACTGCCTTGTACTTTTATAGATACGCTAACAAACCCGATAAAATGTTAGCTCGTCAATTGAAGGCTAAACAAAAGATCAACCAGTTTTTCCAAATCTGGTCACGCTTAGGTCATATAACCTCCAACCCCAAAACCATTTATGATACGTTTCACGCTTTTTACCAACAGCTATATAAAGGCTCAGATGATGGACACATCCCAGTTAGAGAGGACTTCTTGTCGTCAATACCACTCCCTCAGGTGACCCCCGAAGCACTACAGGATCTGAGTAGAGCCATTAGTTCCGAGGAGGTAACCTTTGCAATTAATTCCTTGAAATTGGGGAAGGCCCCGGGGCCGGATGGTCTGTCAGCCCTGTACTATAAAAAATATGCACCAGTCCTATCCCCACACATTGTACAATACTGCAACCATTTATTGTCGGGCCGTACCCCCCATCCCGACTTCCTCTATGCTAACATCACCGTATTGCCCAAACCTAAAAAAGATCCCTTATCTCCTACTAATTACAGACCGATATCCCTGTTAAATTTGGACACTAAACTATTTACATAGATTTTAGCAAGACGTCTCAATATTCTTCTCCCTGGTCTTATACATAAAGATCAGGTAGGATTCATTCCAGACAGAGAAGCCCCAGAGAAGCCCCCCAACATTAGAAAGGTACTTAATGTCATTCAAGTAGCCAACACTAGGAAAAAACCCCTGGCCATTTTAGCGTTGGATATTGAAAGGGCCTTCTATTCTGTTAGCTGGGAATACAAAGTGTTACTCAATATGGGCATCAAAGGCCCTTTCCTACAAGCGGTACGGGCCATATATTCAGCTCCGGTTGCATACCTTAAACTTCCGACAACCCACCCCTCTCCAATCCAAATTCTTAGAGGCACTAGACAAGGTTGCCCCCTCTCTCCCGCCTTACTTGCCCTCGCCATGGAACCCCTCGCTATCTCCATTAGGAACGACCCCAACGTGTCGGGTATTAAGATTGGTAACACTGACTATAAGTTGAGTTTGTTTGCTGATGACCTCTTGCTCTCCCTGACCAACCCTCTCATCTCGCTCCGAAACCTCCTACGTCTGTTAAATTCCTTCTCCTTAGCTTCTTGGCTTAAAATCAACCACAAGAAGTCTGAACTTCTACTATGTAATTCTTCGCCATCTCTTCAAACCTCACTTGCTCAAAATTTTCCCTTCCCCCAACTAACTACTCATATTCAATACCTAGGAACCTCAATTCCAGTGACGTTGTCCTCAGCCTACAAGCTCAACTATATCCCCCTTTATCGTAAGATTAGAGAGGATTACAGGACCTGGAGCTCATGGATTGGGAGAATACATATTGTCAGGATGGTGGTCCTACCTCGCATCTTCTATTTGTTTCGAACCCTTCCGGTCCGGGTTCCCATTAGAGACCTTCGAAATTTACAGGCAGACACCATGAAATTTATATGGGCTGGCAAGCGAGCCAGGATCTCCAGGTCCACGATGTGTAGGCATAAATCTCAGGGAAGTCTCTCTGTCCCGGATTTTGTTAAGTATTACAAGGCGGCAGGCTTAGCTCAATTATTCTTGACCCATTTAAAGCCAGAGGTTCTCCCCCTGTGGGTATCGCTGGAACAGTCCCTTTGTGCTCCCTGGACCTGGAGATCTTTGCTCTGGAACACCACTCCCCTGCCTCGTTTTGAATTCTCAATTACTTTCAGGCCTGGAAGTAAAAATGTGAAGGCTGATGCATTATCTTGGAGCTTCCATGCTTTTCAGGCTACAGAGGCACCGACCTGAATCCATCCTACCAGCAAATATCTTCGTAGCAGCCTTAACCCAAAATATCTCGGGTCTCATAAAGGCTGAACAACATCTGGCACCGGCAACCACCCCAACAGTTAAGTTATTTGTCCCCATACAATTTCGTCTCCAGCTGTTGGGTGAGTGTCATGATTCTGCTTTTTGTGGACATCCTGGTTTTGAGGGTACTAGAGAGCTGGTTTCTAGATCTTATGTCCTATGTGTCAGCCTGTGAGGTTTGTGCTAGGTCTAAGACACCTAGGACTCGCCCTGCTGGTAACCTATGACCCCTACCCATTCCCAGTAGACCCTGGTCCCATATCTCGATGGACTTTATTACTGACCTGCCGCCAGCAGAGAGTAAGACTGTTGTTTGGGTAGTGGTCGATAGGTTTAGCAAGATGGTTCACTTCATTCCTCTGTCTAAACTCCTGAATGCCAAGACCCTGGCGTCTATTTTTGTGAAAGAAATTGTACGGTTACATGGTATCCCGGAAAATATTGTATCTGACAGAGGTGTGCAGTTTGTGTCCAAATTTTGGAGGGCTTTCTGTCAAAGATGTCAGATTTCGCTGTCTTTTCCTCCGCCTACCACCCTGAGAGTAATGGGCAGACTGAACGCCTTAATCAGTCTGTGGAACAATTCCTGAGGTCGTATGTTGCCGATGACCAGCAATTATGGGTTAAATACCTTCCGTTGGCTGAATTTGCTTTGAATAACCGTGTTAATTCTTCTGCTGGTAACCATGGTTTTCATCCTCGTTTTCATTCTGGGTCGTCCGTCTCCTCCTCTATCCCTGAAGCGGATAAAATCTCCTCCGAACTGTGCACAGTTTGGGCCCGGGTTCAATCGAACCTAGAAAAGGCTCAAAGTTCTCAAAAACTCAAGGCCGATAGGAGACGTTCCAAGGGGGTGAACTTTCAGGTTGGGGATAAAGTATGGTTGTCTGGCAAGAATCTATCTCTCAAAGTAGCTTCTAGAAAATTTGCCCCTCGTTTTATTGGACCGTATAAGATCACGGAGGTTATTAATCCGATATCGTTTAAGTTGGAGCTGCCTGAGTCATTCCACATTCATAATGTATTTCATAAATCTCTACTTAAAAAGTATTTTGAACCTGTTGTACTGTTGAATGCCTCACCTCCGCCGGTTCTTGTTAGTGATGCTGTCGAGAAAGTGGTGTCTAAGATAGTGGATTTCTGGAGAGTGCATAATTCCTTACAGTACCTGATTTACTGGAAGGGGTATGGACCTGAAGAGAGATCTTGGGTACCTGCCAGGGAGGTTCATGCTCCTAGACTTGTTCGAAAATTTCATTTAGAACACCCTGAAAGGCCATCGCCTGAAGTCTTGGGTCCGGTGGCCCCTCGTAAAAGGGGGGGTGCCGAAGGCGCACTTGGTCTCCCATCAGCCGCAGACCTGCTGCTTAGCTTTGGGAGCGAGGATCTGTGTTTGACCTCGTTGCCAGGGTGGCTTTGCTAGCTGGGAGGCTCCCTGCTCCTAGGTCTGCCTTAAGCGCCGAGCTGATCACTCAGTGCTCGACTGGTCGGTCATGTGACGCTGGCCACGTCACATGACCCTCACTCCCCACTATAAATACAGGCAGCCTGCTGGCCACAGGTTGCCTGGTTATTCTAGGTTCCTGGCGTTTTGTTGGACTACTGAATACTACCTGACCCTGTTCCCTGATGATCCTTTGCCTGCTCCTCCTGTACTGCGAGTCTCTCCTGGTATCCTGACCCCGGATTCCACCTGACGACTCTTTGTGGACTCCTGTTGTACTTCGTTTCTATCCTGGTATTTGACCTTGGCTTTTCCTGACTATTCTCTGCTCATTCCTTAGTACTGCATAGCTCTCTAGGTATTGACCCGGTCTGTTCACGTTCCGTTATTTGTCTTGTCTGTCTTCCCAGCACGTATCCTAAGTTAGGGACTGCCGTCTAGTTGTCCCCTGTCATTAGGACTTGCGAGGCAAGTAGGCAGGGCCAGGGGTGAGGGTGGAGCGCAGTGGTCACTATCCTCCCCCCTGTGTTTAGTGTACGTGACCGTCACAATTCCCCAATATTCAGATCCAATAGCCACAACATGAGGGGTACTCTCTTCAGTGGCGTACCTACCATATAGGCAGACCACGCAGCTGCTATGGGGCCCGTGAGGAAGGGGGCCCGCAGTGGAGGAGAGTCCCCGCCCCCATCTATCTTCCTAACTGTCTCCCGTCTGCTAGCCCCGCCTCCTAGCTCCGCCTCCCGTTGGCTAGCTCCGCCTCCCGCCTGTTAGCTCCATTATGCCCGATTCCTATTTCCTCTGGATTGCCAGTAATGAAGTAAGTGACCACTTGTAGGTGAGGACAGTACAGAGGTGTATAGGTGTATGGGGGGGGGGGGGGTCACTCAGCTTTCCCAGGCTATTCCTCTGCACATATGCCATTCAGAACAGGAGGAAAGCTGGGTGCTATTATGTAATGTGACTCAGCTTTCCTGATGTCCTGCATGGCACAAGTGCAGAGGCCTGAGGAGATATGAGGGGAGGTGGGAGTTACTCAGCTTTCTCATGTCTCTGCACATGTGCCATGCAGGACAGCAGAACAGCTGGGTGCTATTACATCATGTAATGTCACTCAGATTTCCTGCTATCCTGCAAGGCATAAATGCAGATAATAAGAACATGGAAAGGTAGGGGGAGGGGTTCACCCAGCTTTCCCAGAGACTCCTGTCTCTGCACATGTGTCATGCAGGATAGCGAGTAATGACAGTGTCTCCCAGCTGTCCTGCATGACACAGAGGATGGGGGAAAGGGGGGGCACTCGCTTCCTCACACTTTTCTCATGTCTCTGCGCATGTGCCATGCTGGACAGCAGAAAAGTTGGGTGGTATTACATCATGTAACACCCTAGATCATGGGTGTCAAACATGCGGCCCGCGGGCCGCATGCGGCCCGCAATGAATATCTTTGCGGCCCGGCAAAGATGCAGCATCGCAGACTGCTATGTATGAGCCGGGAGAGAGGAGGGGCTGGAGTCCGTAACTAGGGGCGGGGCCCGGTGCAGTCACTGTACTCTTACACCGGGCCCCGCCGCTCACCAAAGTATTTATAAATGTGAATCCTTATCCTGTTATTAAGTTGAACTAACGCTGCCCTCTCCCATGTTCCCATGTCCCCCTTACTTAAGCTTCAATAGCAGGCAGAGAGGACAGCAGCAGTAACGTCACTCACTGACGTCGAGCGCCTGCTCCGCCCACTTTATGAATGAAGCAGGCGGAGCAGACGCGCGACGTCAGTGAGTGACGTTACTGCTGCCGTCCGCTCTGCCTGCTATGGAAGCGTGTTCGTAAGTGCTGTGGGGATACAGGGGAACATGGGAACATGGGAGAGGGCAGCGTTAGTTCAACTTAATAACAGGATAAGGATTCACGTTTATAAATACTTCGGTGAGCAGAGGGCCAGTGTATTGGGGGACACTGTTATGAGGGGGATCTGTGGATGACATATAGCAGTGTCATCCACAGATCCCCCCCATAACAGTTCCATCCACAGATCCCCCCACCTCATAACAATGCCATCCACAGATATCCCACCCCATAGCAGTACCATCCACAGATATCCCACCCCATAGCAGTACCATCCACAGATATCCCACCCCATAACAGTTCCATCCACAGATCCCCCACCTCATAACAATGACATCCACAGATCCCCCATAACAATGCCATCCACAGATATCCCACCCCATAGCAGTACCATCCACAGGTCCCCCATAACAGTGCCATCCACAGGTCCCCCATAACAGTGCCATCCACAGGTCCCCCATAACAGTGCCATCCACAGGTCCCCCATAACAGTGCCATCCACAGGTCCCCCATAACAGTGCCATCCACAGGTCCCCCATAACAGTGCCATCCACAGATCCCCCATAACAGTGCCATCCACAGATCCCCCATAACGGTGCCATCCACAGATCCCCCATAACGGTGCCATCCACAGATCCCCCATAACGGTGCCATCCACAGATCCCCCATAACGGTGCCATCCACAGATCCCCCATAACGGTGCCATCCACAGATCCCCCATAACGGTGCCATCCACAGATCCCCCATAACGGTGCCATCCACAGATCCCCCATAACGGTGCCATCCACAGATCCCCCATAACGGTGCCATCCACAGATCCCCCATAACGGTGCCATCCACAGATCTCCCCATAACGGTGCCATCCACAGATCCCCCATAACGGTGCCATCCACAGATCCCCCATAACGGTGCCATCCACAGATCCCCCATAACGGTGCCATCCACAGATCCCCCCATAACGGTGCCATCCACAGATCCCCCATAACGGTGCCATCCACAGATCCCCCATAACGGTGCCATCCACAGATCCCCCATAACGGTGCCATCCACAGATCCCCCATAACGGTGCCATCCACAGATCCCCCATAACGGTGCCATCCACAGATCCCCCATAACGGTGCCATCCACAGATCCCCCATAACAGTGCCATCCACAGGTCCCCCATAACAGTGCCATCCACAGATCCCCCATAACAGTGCCATCCACAGATCCCCCATAACAGTGCCATCCACAGATCCCCCCATAACAGTGCCATCCACAGATCCCCCCATAACAGTGCCATCCACAGATCCCCCCATAACAGTGCCATCCACAGATCCCCCATAACAGTGCCATCCACAGATCCCCCATAACAGTGCCATCCACAGATCCCCCATAACAGTGCCATCCACAGATCCCCCATAACAGTGCCATCCACAGATCCCCCATAACAGTGCCATCCACAGATCCCCCATAACAGTGCCATCCACAGATCCCCCATAACAGTGCCATCCACAGATCCCCCATAACAGTGCCATCCACAGATCCCCCATAACAGTGCCATCCACAGATCCCCCATAACAGTGCCATCCACAGATCCCCCATAACAGTGCCATCCACAGATCCCCCATAACAGTGCCATCCACAGATCCCCCATAACAGTGCCATCCACAGATCCCCCATAACAGTGCCATCCACAGATCCCCCATAACAGTGCCATCCACAGATCCCCCATAACAGTGCCATCCACAGATCCCCCATAACAGTGCCATCCACAGATCCCCCATAACAGTGCCATCCACAGATCCCCCATAATAGTGTCACACACAGACCACCATTAATTCAAAGCCCACCAAAAGCACAACTTTTGGTTAAAAATATTTTTTTCTTATTTTCCTCCTCAAAAACCTAGGCACGTCTTATAGTGAAGTTTAATATATATATATATATATATATATATATATATATATATATATATATATATATATAATAATCATTCCTCCTTGGTGGTTTTATCGTGAATACATTTTCACTTTTTGATATTTGTTGATTTATTACCTAGTTGCCACGTCGGCTTGGTCTTGCGGTTTAGCTGGTTTCCTAGTAACCACAATATTTTTGCGAGCATCATTACGTCATAACGACACCTGCGGCTTCCCGTTCCCTTTTTTTTTTTTTTTTTGATGCGGCCCACATAAACTTAAATTTTGTTTTTTTGGCCCATGTTAGCCTTTGAGTTTGACATGCTTGCCCTAGATTCTTGTCAAAATATGCTGAACACCGCCGGGACCTATCAGATCCCATTCTCTATAAGGCTACTTTCACACTTGCGGCAGGACGGATCCGACAGGCTGTTCACCATGTCGGATCCGTCCAGCGGCTATTTCGCCGGACCGCCGCTCCGTCCCCATTGACTATAACGGGGGCGGAGCTCTGGCGCAGCATGGCGGTGCACGGCGAAAGCCGCCGGACTAAAAGGTACTGCATGTCTGACTTTTTAGTCCGGCGACTTTCGCCGTGCACCATGAAGTCAATGGGGACGGAGCGGCGGCACGGCAAAATAGCCGCAGGATGGATCCGACATGGTGAACAGCCTGTCGGATCCGTCCTGCCGCAAGTGTGAAAGTACCCTAATGGGTCTGTTGGGTTCCGGCATGAGTACTGCCATTTTGTAGAACAAAATACTTCTGCATGAGGTGGGGCAGGGGAAAAGTTAGGGAGGGTAGTGAGAGGAGCCAGGGCGCATAGTAGGAGGGACTAGGAACGGGCATGGGGGCCCAATTTAAATTCTTGCTATGGGGCCCAATGATTTCTGTGTACGCCCCTGACTCTCTTGTCATAGTAATGTCCTGCATTTGCTGCCATTATATGTATTTTGTCTAATATCATGTATTTATATATTTTTGAAACAATAAAGAATGCATTTATATGTGTGTGTTTAGATGTTTGGTGAGCCATCTCCACACTATGTCACCTTGCCATTGTCTGGTATCCTGATGCTGCTGCTGCCATCTCCACACTATGTCACCTTGCCACTCTGTGGTATCCTGCTGCTTCCATCTCCACACTATTTCACCTTGCCACTCTGTGGTATCCTCCAGATGCTGCTGCTGTTGCCACCTCCAGACTCTGTCATTGTGCCACTCTGTGGCCTCCTCCTGATGCTGCTGCTGCTGCCGCTGCCCCCTCCACACTCTGTTATTAGGCCACTCTGTGGTCTCCTCATGCTGCTTTCACCTCACCACCATAGGTCCACTCTATGAATTTGTCATGCTGTTTCCACCCACCCCACTTCATGACTGGGCCTTTTGGCCTGGCTGACATCATCATTTATTTGACCTTTCTTTTGATCTGTCAGAAGAAAGGAAAAATGAGACGCACAAGCTGTGTAGCAGCTGTAAGGCCTGTATGGTCCCATCAGAATTGGCTTATGATTTGGTAGCCAAAAGCAGGAGTGGGTACAAAACACAGAAGACATGCAAATATTCCATTCACGTGTCATCTGTTTTAGATCCACTCCTATTTTTTTGGGGCATCAGCAATACTGATGGATTACTGAGAAAATGCTGACCGAGTGAAGGCGGATGCTTCACAGACAGGATCCATTTTTTGTGGGTTAATGTTCTGACTGATCAGAGGAAGGGTAAATTAATCAGTGACGTCAACACAAACTTACTGCTCTGTCGGGGGGGCTCTACTTGTATACGCATTTATTAGAACAGGTTCTGTAGACATCTATGTGGAATCAGCTGGCGACGGTGTAAAAGCAGTGAACTTCTTCTTGGCACTAACAACGACCTGTAAGGCTGAGTTCATACTTGATTTATTTGGTCAGTTTTTGCCCCGTGACTGCCCAAATAAGTGAAGTGTGCACTGATTCTAAGAGCGACGCCTGTCATATGGCCTCAAAGTATTATTTAACTACCAAAGCAGACTCCCTATGTGTGTTACTACAAGGCACTGTGTTCTAAACCACTATAAAGGCTCTTAGCAAAAATGTAAGAAAAAATTAAAAATAAACATATTAGGTATATATGCTTCCATAAAATATCACATGATCTATCCCATCAGGTGAGTGTCATAAAAAAAATAAACACAAATCATGCCAGAACTTTGTTGCACGTAATAGTATGATACGGAGTGATCAAAAAATACTATGTACCCCAAAATAATACCAATGAAAACATCATATCATGCCCCAAAAAATTTGCCCTCCCACAAGACCATCACCAGAACGCGTAGACATGATTTTTTTTTCAAAAATGCTTGGTGTAAAACAAAAAAAAAAAAATATAGAAAATTGGTATCCCTGTAATCATGCTAACCAGCAGAATAAAGAAAGCTTCTGCCTTTTCTTTATTCTGCTTCCCACAAATCAAAATGTGATCAAAAAGTCGTATGTACCCCAAAATAGACCTAATGATAATAGCATTTCATCCTGCAAAAAATAAGTCCGCACACAGCTCCATCTACAGAAAAATTGGTATGGTTCTCATAAAATGGCTGTACTGGTACCCCAGAGGCTGTGCAAAAGAAACATGGAGCATGTATACCAACCCATCAAAATCTGTGTTACAGAAGGTCTTTTCCTTCTGAACCCTGTAGCGTACTCCAACAGCAGTTTACATCCACGGTAATGGTATTTTAGTACCTGGTAGAACCCACCTAACAATTCTGTGTGGTGTGAGGCTCTGATAGCACCGGCTGGGCACAACATACTGGGCACTGAAATGCCATATATGTGAACAACTTACAAGTTTTTTCGCACATTAATTTTTGCAAAACAGCTGTAAAGTCAAAATGCTCACTCCACCCCGTAATTAATAAATAAATACCTTGAGGGGTCACAAGATGCGTAAATAACCACATTGAGCCTCAAAGGATCTTTAACTTTTGAGCCCTGTTGCATGTCCAGTCAAAAGTTTAGGGTGTTTATAAAACCAGAAACCCAGCAAGATAGCTTGCTTTTCCCTGTAGCTGTCACAGGGCGCCGGCGACATGATCTTCCTGCGTCGCCGGCGTCCTGCCTCTCACCCTGAGCGGCGAGGCACACGGCGTCCCCGTCTCCCAGGTAACAGAGCACGCCCGACCGCGCTCCTGCTGTCTGTGCGGTCGGCGTCCTCCATTCCCCTGGCAACAGTATCAGGCTGAGCACCGAGCTGGCCACTTGGTGCTCGGCTTCTGTGTCTGAGCGGGTCATGTGACATTGGCCACATCACATGACCTTAGCCTTCCACTATTTATACAGGCAGCCTGCTGGCCACAGGTTGCCTGCGATTTTGGTCCTGTGCCTACTGCTACTACTCAGTGCTTCTGATACTCTAGATTTTGACCCTTGGCTTTTGTTTCTGACCCGACCTCGCCTTCCCTTGTGTACTGACGTGACCTCCAGGTTTGACCCTCGGCTTGTACTCTGACCCGTCCTTGCTATTCCTTGTGTACTGACGTGACATCCTGGTTTGATTGACCCAAGGCGTGTTTGTTTACCGTTATTGTTGCCCCTGTTCGCCTACGTTAGTGTTGATCTCTGGCATTTCAGTATTGCTCCTGACACTTTACGTGACTTTGGATCCATCTGCAGGGCTCCCTCCTACTGCCTCTGCCTGTCTATATTCTGTCTCTGTCTGCTCTGCCTCTCTGCACTTATAGAGGTTAGGGACCGCCACCCAGTTACACTCCGTCGCCTAGGACGTGTAGTGTAAGTAGGCAGGGACAGAGGTGTGGGTGGCAGCTAGTGGGTGCACTTCCTCTTCCCCTCTCCCTAGTGCATGACAGTAGCTGTCGGTCAGTGCTGTATAAATCACCAAACTAGGCCTCAATATCACAGGGTACTCTTTCTCTTCTGGACTGTGCAGTGTACCCAAACAGCAGTTTATGACAACTGTTGTTGTATTCAGGAGAAAATGGGTAACAAATTGTGGGGTAATTTTCTCCATTTTAATTTTTTACCCATTGTGAAAATGAAAAATCTGAGGCAAAGGCAACATTTTATTGGAAAAAAATTAATGTTTCATTTTCAAAGCCAAGTCTTTCAAAATTCTATGAAACGCCTGTTGGGTCAAAGCACTTGCTACACCCCTCAATAAATTATTTGAAGGGATGTAGTTTCCCAAATGTACTCTTTTGGAGATTTCCACTGAAGGGGTACCTCAGGGTCTCTTCAAATGTGATATGGAGTCTGAAAAACATTCCCAAAAAATCTGCTCTCCAAAATCCATATTCCTCCTTCCCTTCTAAGCTCTGTCATGTGCCTATGCAACAGTTTGTGACCTCATATGGGGTGTTTCTGTAAATGGCACAATCAGGATAATAAATATATTATTATTTTTTTTTGCTGTTAACCCTCATTGTGTTGCAAAACAATTGAGGAGAATGGATTCAAATTGAAAATCAGCAAAAAGAGATGAAATGTTGAAATTTCAGACCCATATTTTGTGTAAGATCTAAAGAGTTAATACAATTTGTAAAAATACATTTTGAATAATTTGTGTAGTTTCTAAATTTAGGTCATTTATGTATGGCTTCTATTATGAAAGCCCCTCAAATTGACTTCATAACAAAACAAGCCTTCTAAGGTTCTAAAAACATAAAATGGCATCTACAAAATGATGCCAACGTAAAGTAGACATATGATGAATGTTAATTAATAAATATTTTTGATGTATCTGTTTTCAAGGCTATGTACACCTTTGGGGGGAATTTTTTTTATTATTGCATTCTACTCATTTTTGGGCCAAAAATTTTTTTTTCAATAGGTCTTTATTAAAAATATTGAGCCTTCCGTCACAAAAGGCTAACAGTTTTTCTAGCTGTGTGAATTGTACTTTTTACTTCCACCTTTTGCCTATCATATAATAACCCTTAGCTCTAAATTACTAAGAGGTCATAAACACTGATTTAAGCCACATTCTTATCAGCAAGATAAGGATTGAGCTATAATGAGTGTTTTTTATAAATAAAGGAAAAATATTTAGACTCAAATTTACCACTAACATGAAGTACAATGTCATGGGGAAACAGTTTCAGAATCAGTTGGATAAGTAAAAGCATTCAAAAGTTATTACCACATAAAGTGACATGTTTTGCAAATTTGTCAGGAAGGTAAAAAATGGGGTTAAAGTCACTGTTTACAGGCAGAAACTCCGGTAACTACTTGTACTATGATTGTTTACCCAGCAAAAGTAGGTCTGTCCAGGTTACTGCTCTTACAGTAAATAAAAATTTTGTTGGTGTAAAAACCTAGATGTAGTGGATGGCCATTTGTTATAGTTACCAAAACCAGAGATAAACACAGCACAGTGTTGATCCAGTGCTTGAGAAGTCGAGTATTTAAATATGGCACCTGCTTGCGAGCACAATGGGTGCAGTAGCTGGGGGGTGGGGGGGGGGGTGGCTGATGTTTTAAACAGCAGAAACACTGGGCTAATATCTGCAACCAGCAAAAATGCCAATCGTAGACATTTTACCCTTAAGATTCCAAATGTGATGCCATCTGAGAACTGAAAAGCTGGAACTGCTCCCCCTAGAGGAGATCGGGGAGCCATTAATTTCCTGAGGCAGCCTGTCCTCCTTGAGGAGACTATGAGAGAAGCAATCTGATGATCTAATGTTTAAGTTCCCTAGGGAAACATTTAAAAAGTAAAAAAAAAAAAAAAAGGGAAGTCCCTTATCCCCCCTACTATTCAATTTAGCAATGGAGCCATTGGTGCGGTACCTTAACCCCTTAAGGACTCAGCCCTATTTCACCTTAAGGACTTGGCCATTTTTTGCAAATCTGACCAGTGTCCCTTTAAGTGCTCATAACTTTAAAACGCTTTGACTTACCCAGGCCGTTCTGAGATTGTTTTTTCGTCACATATTGTACTTCATGACACTGCTAAAATTGGGTCAAAAAAGTTAATTTTTTTGCACCAAAAAATAAAATTTTTACAATTTTTTTGGAAAAATTAGCAAATTTCAAAGTTTCAGTTTCTCTACTTCTGTAATACATAGTAATACCCCCAAAAATTGTGATGGCTTTACATTCCCCATATGTCTACTTCATGTGTGTAGCATTTTGGGAATGATATTTTATTTTTTGGGGATGTTACAAGGCTTAGAAGTTTAGAAGCAAATTTTGAAATTTTTCAGAAATCTTCAAAATCCCACTTTTTATGGAGCAGTTCAGGTTTGCAGTCATATTGTGAGGCTTAGATAATAGAAACCTCCCAAAAATGACCCCATTCTAGAAACTACACCCCTCAAGGTATTCAAAACTGTTTTTTCAAACTTTATTAACCCTTTAGGTCTTCCACAAGAGTTAATGGCAGATGGAGAAACAATTTAGAAATTTCTATTTTTGGGAAAATTTTCCAATATAATCAATTTTTTCCAGGAGTAAAACAAGGGTTAACTGCCAAACAAAACTCAATATGGGTTGCCCTGATTCTGTAGTTTGCAGAAACACCCCATATGTGGTCGTAAACTACTGTTTGGCCAAACGGCAGGACATAGAAGGAGGGGAACACCATATGGGTTTTGGAAGGCAGATTTTGCAGGACTGGTTTTGTTTATACCATGTCCCATTTGAAGCCCCCTGTTGCACCCCTAGAATAGAAATTTCAAAAAAGTGACTCCATCTAAGAAAGTACACCCCTCAAGGTATTCAAAACTGGGTTTACAAACTTTGTTAACCCTTTAGGTGTTCCACAAGAGTTAATGGCAGATGGAGAAACAATTTAGAAATTTCTATTTTTTGGAAAATTTTCCAATATAATCAATTTTTTCCAGGAGTAAAACAAGGGTTAACTGCCAAACAAAACTCAAAATGGGTTGCCCTGATTCTGTAGTTTGCAGAAACACCCCATATGTGGTCGTAAACTACTGTTTGGCCAAACGGGAGGACATAGAAGGAGGGGAACGCCATATGGGTTTTGGAAGGCAGATTTTGCAGGACTGGTTTTGTTTATACCATGTCCCATTTGAAGCCCCCTGTTGCACCCCTAGAATAGAAATTTCAAAAAAGTGACTCCATCTAAGAAAGTACACCCCTCAAGGTATTCAAAACTGGGTTTACAAACTTTGTTAACCCTTTAGGTGTTCCACAAGAGTTAATGGCAGATGGAGAAACAATTTAGAAATTTCTATTTTTTGGAAAATTTTCCAATATAATCAATTTTTTCCAGGAGTAAAACAAGGGTTAACTGCCAAACAAAACTCAAAATGGGTTGCCCTGATTCTGTAGTTTGCAGAAACACCCCATATGTGGTCGTAAACTACTGTTTGGCCAAACGGGAGGACATAGAAGGAGGGGAACACCATATGGGTTTTGGAAGGCAGATTTTGCAGGACTGGTTTTGTTTATACCATGTCCCATTTGAAGCCCCCTGTTGCACCCCTAGAATAGAAATTTCAAAAAAGTGACTCCATCTAAGAAAGTACACCCCTCAAGGTATTCAAAACTGGGTTTACAAACTTTGTTAACCCTTTAGGTGTTCCACAAGAGTTAATGGCAGATGGAGAAACAATTTAGAAATTTCTATTTTTTGGAAAATTTTCCAATATAATCAATTTTTTCCAGGAGTAAAACAAGGGTTAACTGCCAAACAAAACTCAAAATGGGTTGCCCTGATTCTGTAGTTTGCAGAAACACCCCATATGTGGTCGTAAACTACTGTTTGGCCAAACGGGAGGACATAGAAGGAGGGGAACACCATATGGGTTTTGGAAGGCAGATTTTGCAGGACTGGTTTTGTTTATACCATGTCCCATTTGAAGCCCCCTGTTGCACCCCTAGAATAGAAATTTCAAAAAAGTGACTCCATCTAAGAAAGTACACCCCTCAAGGTATTCAAAACTGGGTTTACAAACTTTGTTAACCCTTTAGGTGTTCCACAAGAGTTAATGGCAGATGGAGAAACAATTTAGAAATTTCTATTTTTTGGAAAATTTTCCAATATAATAAATTTTTTCCAGGAGTAAAACAAGGGTTAACTGCCAAACAAAACTCAAAATGGGTTGCCCTGATTCTGTAGTTTGCAGAAACACCCCATATGTGGTCGTAAACTACTGTTTGGCCAAACGGCAGGACATAGAAGGAGGGGAATGTCATATGGTTTTTGGAAGGCAGATTTTGCTGGACTGGTTTATTTACACCATGTACCCTTTCAAGCCCCCTGATGCACCCCTAGAGTAGAAACTCCATAAAAGTGACCCCATCTAGGAAACTACAGGATAAGGTGGTTGTTGTTTTGGGACTATTTTAGGGGTAAATATGATTTTTGGTTGCTCTATATTACTCTTTTTTGAGGCAATGTAACAAAAAAATTAAATTCTAAAAATGTTTCTACATTCGCTATTTAGTTTTGTGGAACACCTAAAGGGTTAACATAGTTTGTAAAGTAACTTTTGAATACCTTGAGGGGTGTAGTTTCTTAGATGGGGTCACTTTTTTGGAGTTTCTAGTCTAGGCTACATCAGGGGGGGCTTCTAATGGGACATGGTGTCAAAAAAAAAACTGTCCATCAAAATCTGCCTTCCAGAAACCGTATGGAGTTCCCTTCGTTCTATGCCCTGCCGTGCGGCTATATAGCCATTTACGACCACATATGGGGTGTTTCTGCAAACTACAGAATCAGGGCCATAAATATTGAGTTTTGTTTGGCTGTTAACCCTTGCTTTATTACCGGCAAAAGGGATTCAAATTGAAATTTTGCCCAAAAATGGGTGTTTTGGCACCGTTTTTGTTTTATATTTTTAACACCGTTCATTCGAGGCGTTTGGTCAAATGTTATTTTTATAGCGACGACTTTTACGCACGCGACGATGCCCAATATGTATGGCTCTCAGACTTTGGAGACACTAAGCAGGCATCCTAAAAACTGCGGCCCTCCAGATGTTGTAAAACTACAATTCCCACCATGCCCTGCTGATGGCTGTAGGTTGTCTGGGCATGCTGGGAGTTATAGTTTTACAACATCTGGAGGGCCGCAGTTTGAGGATGCCTGCACTAAAACTAATATTTTTTTGGGGAAAAAAAATTGTTTCTGTGTCTCCAAAGTCTAAGAGCCATAGTGTTTTATGTTCTCTAGTGGACTGTTGGGGATTATAAAAATTTAGTACTCCATGGAAGTGTGATACTCCCTGAAGCAATCGATAACGCAGAGGCCCGGATGATCGGGGCACGTGTCACATTGAGTGGTGGTGTCCTTCCGTATCCCCCTCTTGTGACACACTCTGCATCTTTTTTGGGTTCGTCCCTTCTTTCCAGTATGGGGGACCACACCTGGAAAGTGTTGGCCAGGGACGATCCGGGCGCCTCCAGTTCCCGAGGTACTCCGGCCTGCTCTTTCCCGGTCCGAAAAGATCAGGTCTTTGAGGACTGCCTCATAGAATTGGAGGAATGTCCCTGTGCTGCCAGCGCTTCGGGATAGTACAAAAGAGTTGTACATGGCAACCTGCACCATGTAGACCGTAACTTTTTTGTACCATGCCCGGGTTTTGCGCATGGCGTTATATGGCGTGAGGACTTGATCAGAGAGATCAACTCCTCCCATATACCGATTGTAGTCGACGATACAATTGGGCTTGAGGACCGTTGCCGCGGTACCTCGCACAGGGACTGGGGTGGTGCTGTTACCGTGGATTGTGGACAGCATAAGGACATCCCTCTTGTCCTTATACCTGACCAGCAACAGGTTTCCACTGGTAAGTGCACGGGTCTCACCCCTGGGGATAGGTACCTGGAGGGGGTGGGCAGGGAGGCCGCGCTGATTTTTCCGCACGGTCCCACAAGCGAACGTGGATCTGGCGGCAAGGGACCTGAACAAGGGAATGCTGGTATAAAAGTTATCCACGTACAAGTGGTAACCCTTATCCAGCAGTGGGTGCATAAGGTCCCACACGAGTTTCCCGCTAACACCCAGAGTGGGGGGACATTCTGGGGGTTGAATACGGGAATCTCGCCCCTCGTACACACGAAATTTGTAAGTGTACCCTGAGGTACTCTCACAAATTTTGTATAGCTTCACGCCATACCTCGCCCGCTTTGTGGGAATGTATTGGCGGAAACTGAGTCTCCCCTTGAACGCAACGAGAGACTCATCAACTGCGACCTCCCTTCCAGGTACGTAGGCCTGCTGAAATGTGGCCCCAAAGTGATCGATGACCGGCCGTATCTTATACAGCCGGTCATAGGCAGGATCACCTCGGGGTGGACATGCTGCATTATCGGAATAATGCAGACATTTCCGGATGGCCTCAAACCGGGGACGTGTCATGACCATACTGTACAGTGGGGTCTGGTATAGGACGTCCCCACTCCAGTATTGCCTGACACTGGGTTTTTGGACTAGACCCATATGCAGCACGAGGCCCCAAAATGTCCTCATTTCGGCTGCACTGACCGGCGTCCAGCCACCGGGTCTAGCCAAAAATGAGCCTGGGTTTTGAGCGACGAACTGTTGGGCGTACAGATTCGTCTGCTCCACCATCAAATTCACCAGTGGGTTACTGAAAAAAAAACTAAAAAAGTCTATTTCAGTAAACCCCACTGTGGGAATCTGGATTCCAGGATTGCCAGCGAAATCCGGAATCTCAGGCTCAAAGTCCACTGGGGGACACCAGCTAAGTTCATCGGCAGGGGGCTCCGGTGAACTTATTTGGTGGGCCGGGAAACCAGTACGAACCCCAGGGCGGCTCGTACTAGGGTGGGCCACAGGATCCCTAGCATGTGTGGCCCCTGGCTCCGCCTGGCGGCGTCTCCGCCGCCTTGGTGGCTCATCGTCATCCGATGATGATGAGGAGGATGCGGATGACAGAAGGAATGTGGGGTCATCCTCATCCTCACTGGGGCTCTCGGAGTCGGAGGCAATCTGGGCGTATGCCTCCTCGGCCGAGAACACCCGGCGGGCCCTGCAAGTGGCAGGGGGGGCTCTGGGGTCTGATAGATGGATCAAAAAAGTTTTGTGTAAAAGTTCTTTTTTTTTTTTTTTTCTCCTAACTAACTTTTCCCTTCTTTCCCTTCCTAATGGTGCCTCTCCCTCACTGACCCTAACCTACCTGAGTGGCGATGGGTGCAGGAGGGTGATGGATGCCGATTAGGGGGACACAGGAGCTGGTGCTGGACGATGCTGCACGGTCAGGGTGCTGGACAGGAAGAGGAGGGGAGAGAGGAGCGCAGGAAGTTTGAATCTCGCGCCTCTCTCCCCTGCACCAATCAGCACCCTGGACAGCAGTGTTCAGCACCAGGGCCAGCACCGCCTCCTCAAATCCTCGGACTGCGATTGGTGGTGTAAAATTACGCCACCGATCGCAGTCTTTTTCCGGTTCATCGGGTCACAGCACACCCGAATGGACCGGAAACGCAGAAAACCGCAGGTCTGAATGGACCTGCGGTTTTCTGCGATCGTCTATACGGGGGGGGGGTCAAATGACCCCCCCCTGCGTTGTTACGGGATGCCGGCTGAATGATTTCAGCCGGCATCCCGTTCCGATTAACCCCCGCAGCGCCGGAATCGCGAATTAAAGCCATGACGTACCGGTACGTCATGGGTCCTTAAGGATTCGGGAAACATGCCGTACCGATACGTCATGGGTCCCTAAGGGGTTAAAGAGAAAAATTTATTCCAAAGAATGAGAAGGAGAAGAATAGGCAGAGAGGAGGTGAAACTTTCATGCTTCGCAGACGACTTATTGATTTGTAAATAGACTCCCCAAACACCAAGCTTCAGGGGATACTAGAGTCCCTGGCATACTATGGCTCAGTAACGGGATACAAAATAAACGTTTCCAAAAGCCAACTTCTTTTCTTGACCCGCACTCCATCTGACACAGCATACTACAATAATGTGGAGGTCAGAAATGACTATATGACGTACCTGGGTATAAAAGTGGGACGAGACTTGGGGACACTTTATTCCCTAAATTATCCTCCTTTGATACAAAAGATAGTACAAGACTTGACCAAGTGGAGAGATCTCCCACTGTCTCTGAGTGGTTGGGCGCATTTAATCAAAATGTCTTGTTTCTCACGATTATTGTACCCTCTGCAGACTATCACCCTATTATTGAAACATGCGGACATTGTGAGGTTACAGTTGGCTTTCACGGCTTTTCTTTGGACACATAAAAGACCCCGGATAGCATACAGCAAACTCACAATGCTGAAATGGGAGGGAGGGCTCCAACTGCCAAATATTAGGCACTACAATTTAGCGGCCCTTTTCCGCCATGTGAGGGATTGGATATGGGGATCCGCCCACTTCTCTGCAACACCGTTAGAGAGGGAAATGGCACAGCCATGGCACCTGGGAGCGCATCTTCACTCCAGGCTACGTGACCCCAAATTAAACATAGTGTAATATTAAGAGACACGATGATGGCATGGAAAGCCACGAGGAAGATATATAGACTCCCATTCTATTTGTTGCCACAAATGCCCTTATGGATACTGCTGGCATTCCCCCAAGTTAGAGAGAATAAAATGTTTAAAGTATGGAGAGAAAAGGGGATGCAGCGATTGAGCCACGTGTTTGACCCATCAGGTCAGGCCTTGACTCCGTGGGAGGACTTGAAAACCAAATACCAGCTGACGGACGCTCATTTCCTCTTGTACCATCAGGTAAAATCTTACTGCAACTCACAAGCAACCAAACTGGGAGAGGTGGACAGGCTGCTGTGGTTTGAGGCACTTCTGGGGGGGAGAATACACCGATATCCCTGTCAGAATTATACTTTAAGATCCATAATACCCAAATGATAGGAGTAGTGGAGAGAGCTTTTCATGCTTGGGAGAGAGAGCTGGATGACCAGACCATTACGAAAAAGATGTGCTACAGCAGTGGTCATAACCATGGAAACTAGCTGTTTATAATGTTATAGAATAATGAATGAAGCCAGCAAAGGAAGCAATATGGATAATAACAATACATTAGTAAGTGCCTTGTATTAAGTTAGTCTACATGATAAATGCTATTTGCTGCTGAAATGAGACAACCCCTTTAACAATTACTGTAGTTACCTTATAAGCAGCTATGCTTGGAAAGACATCTCCCTGCTCTCAGAGGCAGGCTACATTTTAGCAGTGGCATTGCGAAGGGGGTGCTGCAGGTGCGGGCCGCAACGGGTGACACAAGTGATGGGGTGACACCAGTCTGATGGCGGCGACGGCAGAGCACAGGGAGAGTCATCTCGCCGTCCTCAGGTCAGCGATACAGATGGACGCTGCGGTTGGGCAGGGGAGGGAGAGGCGTGTCCCTTCCCTGTTCCTCTGATAGGCTGCCGACACTAGGCCTGCATCAGAGGCCGATGCAGGCGGCGTGATTACGTCATCACACCACCTGAGGCGTACAGCGCGAGACACAGGCTGGAAGAGGCCTGCATCGCATCGCTGTCATGGAGGTAAGTATAACAGTTTTTTTTTATATGTACAATACTTTTACTGGCACATGAAGGGGGCTCTTCTTACTGGCACATGATGGGGGGCTCTTGTTGCTGGCACATGATGGGGGGGCTCTTGTTACTGGCACATGATGGGGGGCTCTTGCAACTGTCACATGATTAGGAGGCTCTTGTTACTGGCACATAATGGGGGTGCTCTTGTTACTGGCACATGATTGGGGGGGCTCTTGTTACTGGCACATGATTGGGGGGGCTCTTGTTACTGGCACATGATTGGGGGGCATCTATGGGGGCACATTTTACTGGCACATTATTGGGGGCACATTTTACTGGCACATTATTGGGGACACTTATTATTGGTGGGCAGTATAGGGGCATCTACTGAGGCCTCAAAGAAGGGGTATTTTATATGGGGGGCTCTGTACAGAAGCATTTTATACTGGAACACATTATTGTGGGTACTATGGGGAAGGGGGGAGGGGAGTACTATGGGGTCATTAGCTCAACTGGGGGCATTACAAGGGGGTATTTTTTGCATTGTCACATTATAAGGAGAATTATTTCTACTGGGGGGGCCATTATGGTGGGCTTTATTACTCCCCCATGGTATGAGCTCCCTAGTAGCAGCACCAGCCTCTCCCTGCTCCCTGAACCCACTGCCCCTTCTCAAAATCCTTATTATGAAATCTTCTCATTAGGATAAAACACAACATCAGCTCCACCGAGCCAGCCAGCCAAACCATTTTCTACCGCACCGGGTGACACCAGCCCTAGCAACACCATTGCTTTTTAGACAGCTTCTAGGTGCAGACACATTAGTAAATCAGTGGATCAGGGGTTCTAATCCCGTCCTTATAATAAAGACGGATCACTATTTTTCAATATAATAGAAGATAACCTTGTGCAATAGTGAACTTTTCTAATCATCAAAAGATCTATCTAGCCATACATGGTGCAATTCTCAGTCACACTGTCAGAAGTATTTCTTGGAATTGTTTAGTCTCAGTCATTCACATCGACGCGAGTAACTCTTCTGCTAAGCTGAATATAACATTCCTGAAAGTCTTTGTACTTGGACATAGTTTCAAAGCACCTAGAGAAACACAGTTTGCCTTTCTTTGGGTCTATGCTGTATTCTAGACACAGAAGAACACATTTCATGCTTCAGAGTAACGATCTGTGGTCTCACTAAAAACATCAGACATGTGGTTTTATATTTTTTCTCTTAAAAAGGTTTGTTCTAAGATATCAACCTGTCCCCTATCCCCAGGATAAGGGCTTAGTATTTGATGGGTGAGGGCTCAACCACTTGAACGTGGTTCCCAAACGAAAATACTCCTACTCTATGGGACTGCTAGAGATAGTCCTAAAAGTGCTCAGATATCTCTGCCAGTCCCATGGAGAAAGAATCGAGTAGCAGCATACATGTATGACCACAGTTCCCTTTATATGGGGAACTCAGAACCCCAATCTCTTGATCGGTGCGGGTCCCAGCAGTAGGACCACAACTGATAAGATACTTACACTGATGAGCAAAAGGGTAACAATGTTTTGAACTTTTGACTTTCAGGCTCCATATCTCAGCATCCACTACAGCTTTGAATGTGAGACTACCATCATTTTATAGACAATAATCTTGGCTATCTCATATATGCCTGAATCCTTCTGGGCATGCTCTCGATCAGATTCAAGCATGTCTCGACCAAAATCTGTTAGCAGGTCTCTTCTACACGTTCCCAATGTTGGTTGACTCAGTTGGGTATCTACTCACAAGTGTTCAATTGGCTCAAGGTCTGGAGACTGTGGGGGCGAATCCAGCACTATTACTTCATTGGCATTGATTTTTGTCATCAACAGATGCTGTCAGGACAACATAGACAGAAATCTGTAAAAATGAAAACTCAATTTGATGTGTTGTAATTTTGTCTGGTACAGCTGGCTGTACGTCAATTAAAAAAAAGACCAAATGCTATAAAATACCTTTAACCCGACACTCCCCCCCCCCCCCTCCACCACGCCCGATAGCCACTTTTGAAAATGTTACTTTTTTATTGTATATTTTGAATTTATGTTTGAAAAAAAGTGAAGAGGAGGCAGCGCTGGCACGGCGCGTGTCTCCTCTTCAAGCAGCTGATCGGCGGGGGTGCCGGGTGTTGGACCCCCGCCGATCTGATATTGATGACCTATCCTGAGGATAGGTCATCAAGAAATATAACTTGGACAACCCCTTTAATATGAAAAAGCAGTAAGAGACAGGGAAGTGGCCATGATGCTGATGGTGCATGCAGAGGTCGTGGCCCTGGGCGCGTTGAAACTGTGCCTGCTGCCAGATGAAAAATAATCATCCGCGCAGGACAATGCTCTTGAAGTCAGACCAGGTGGTCGGTTGGATTGCAGCAGATAATGCTTCCAGTCGGTTAACCACCACCCTGTCTTCCACCAAGTCCAGTCTCAGTAGCCAAGAGTCTGGTCAACACAATCCTCACCCTGATCCTCCTTCCTTCCACCATGGAGAGTCTTGCCAAACAAGTAATCCCACACTCGGATATTCCGAGGAGCTCTTTTCAGCGCCATTCGTACATTTGGGCCTCTCGACAAGCTCGCTTAAAGAGGAACATGAGTTCTTGTGCCCTATTCCTAAACTCTTCAGCATCCACAGTCACAAGAAGATGACGGTGGGGAACGGCAATTAGTGTTTCACGAGGTGAATGATGATGAGACAAATTGCCAATAAGTCAACGGCAATTTGTGTCCCAAGAAGTTAATGATGAGGATGAGACACAGTTGTTAATAACTGAGGTTGTTGTTGTTAGGTCAACAAGTCAGGAGGATGAGCAGAGTGAGGAAGTGGAATAAGAGATGGTGGACGATGAAGTCACTGACCTAACCTGGGAAGGTGGCAAGCCGAGCAAGGACAGCAGTACAGAGGGGGAGGGATCCACAGCACCGCAACAGGCTGGAAGAGGCAGTGGGGTGGCAAAAGGGAGAAGGCGGGCCACACCAAACAGGCCTGCAACTGTTCCCCGGAGCACACCCTTGCGGAAATCTTCCTTGCCAAGGGGTAGGTGTTCTGCAGTCTGTCGTTTTTTTGAGAAAAATGGGAACGACAAAAGAATTTCAATTTGCAACCTGTGCCATACAAAAATGAGCAGGGGCGTGAACACTAGCAACCTCACCACCACCAGCATGATCCGCCACATGGCATCAAAGCACTGTAATAGGTGGGTCAAACACGTGGGTCCACAATCTGTGTCTGCGGGTCAAACCACTGCTTCCTCTTCCCCTGTGTTACATGCTGACCAATCCCCTGTCGATGTCCGGATGCCTCCTGCCCCTTCACAAGCACCATCAGCGACCACATCCACTTCCGTGTCCCAGCGCAGCGTACAAATGTCCTTACCCCAGGCATTTGAATGCAAGCGCAAATACCCAGCCACCCACCCACAGGCCATAGTACTAAATGAACAACTTCCAAATTACTGGCCCTGGAAATGTTGCCATTTAGGCTTGTGGACACTGAGGCCTTCCGCAGCCGTCGGCGAGCGTCCCTCGTTACGCAGTCCCCAGCCGCCACTATTTTTCACGGTGTACCGTGCTCGCCTTACAACAGTATGTGTCCCATAACATCGCCTGTGCTCTGATTACTGGGAAGGTCCATTAAACCACTGACACATGGACAAGTGCTTTCGGCCAGGGAAGCTACATTTCACTGACGGCACACTGTGTGAACGTTGTGGAGGCCGGGAGAGAGTTGTACCCTGGCATGGCACAGGTGCTACAGACGCCAAGGATTGCAGGCCCTAATTCAATCTGGGTTTCCGCCACCACCTATGTTAGTGGCTCCAACCCCCACTTCTCCTCCTCCTTCACCTCAGAATTATCCTCTTGCATCACCAGTCAGCCATCACTCGGTAGCTAGAAGCAGTGTAGCACTGCAGTGGGGAAGCAGCAACAGGCCGTGCTTAAGCTGATCTGCTTAGGTGACAAACAGCACACCGCCGCAGAGCTGTGGCAGGGCATAAGAGACCAGACTTAGCTGTGGCTCTCACCACTTAACCTAGAACCAGGCATGATTGGGTCTGATAATGGCCGTAACTTGGTGGCGGCTTTGGAGCTCAGCAAGCTCACACACATCCCATGCCTAGCCCACGTTTTCAACTTAGTGGTTCAGCGGTTTCTCAAACACTACCCCAATTTTCCTGAGCTACTGGTGTAGGTGTGCCACGTGTGTGCTCATTTCCGCAAGTCATCGATAGCGTCCACCAGTCTGTCAACACTGCAGCAGCACCTACAATTGTCAGCTCACTGACTGTTGTGTGACGTTCCACATGCTGGCCAGGCTTTGTGAGCAGCAGTGGAATACCAGCTGCAACATGGTCGTCGCCTTTCAGTCAGCTTCCGCTATTTACAAGCGAGTGGGCATGGATGTCTGACCTCTGTGAGGTTTTAAGAAATTTTAAGGAATAAACACAGATGGTGAGCGGCAATAACGTTATTATCAGCATCACCATCCCACTTCTGTGTCTACTCAAATGCTCGCAGCTCTCAATTAAGGACAAAGCTTTGTTTTTGAGGGTCAGCTTACCAGCAGGCCCTCAACCCTGTTTTACAGTGTCAGCTCGCCAGCAGGCCCTCACCTACAATCTTTTAGCGGGTCAGCTCACCTGCAGGCCCTCACATATAATGGTATTGACTGTGAGTTCACCAGCAGGCCCGCAACCATAATGGTTTACAGGGTCAGCTCACCAACAGGCCCTCACCTACAATCTTTTAGAGTAAAAGCGGCGTACTAATCGGACAACATCGTTCCAGCAGCGACCTGGGAGTCCAAGATGCATTCAGACATCCTCCCCGTGTTGTTCCCGAACCATTTTGGGGGTGTTTCCATTGATTTCTGTCCTTTTCCTATGAACCAGACCCTCCTCTCTTCAGAGCAGGGGATGCCTGGTTTAATGCTCAAATTCTCCCATTGACTTCCATTGTGCTCGGTAGAGCACCCGAGCATCACAAGGTGTTTGACCTGAGCACTTTGGTGCTCGATCAACACTATGCTAGTTTCTAAGAGCTCCAGTGCATGCCAATGAGACCTGATATTCATGAGCTCACAGCATTCCCTGCCCACCATACATATGAATCAGCAGCAAGTGGGAAGGGAGAGCCAGGAGCTCATAAATATTCAGGACTCATTGACATTTGCTGGAGCTGTCAATACCAAATACTAGTAAAATTAGTGTCAATGAAAGAAAGTGACCAATGATTTTGCTTAGTTAGTACATGATAAAACTAGTGACAGATTCCCTTTAACTGTATTTTAACCCCTTTGTGACAAGATTCATTTTAGCCTTAAAGGGGTTATCCCATGACTAATGTAAACATTGAAAATCAGACATCATATGGTACATGACAACCCATTTCAAATAAATCTAGAACCAGCCCTGTACCTCATATGGATCCAGAGATCTCCTCATTTATTGCTCTGCTAGATTTATATCAAGCTGGCAGCTCAAGGGGAGTGTCTTTTCTGCTGCAGCTAAGGGGTGTGTGTCCATTCCACTGCAGCTCTCTACCTATCACAGCTCAGGAGGCAGTTGAAGGATGAAACTGAGCATGTGCAGTCATCTCAGTGAGCCAAAGAAATAAAAAAACTAACAGCAGGTGGCGCTGTATAGATACATTTTATTGAATAATTCACTGGTTATGTGAAATTTTTAATTATATGCAATTACAGAAGTGTTCAGATCTAGGCGCTGGTTTGAAAACTGTAGAATATTTTTTGTGGGACAACCCCTTTAAGGGCCAGTAACATTTTTATCCCTCTGTATTACAGCAGTTATACCTTTGTTTGTTCTTTAATCTAACTATATTAGACCTTGAATTTGGCAGGTCGAGTTGTAATTTTTTTTTTAGCAACCATTTTGAAATATAGATAGTCTATTAAAGGGAACCTGTCATAATCTTTATACTGACCTCACTGAAGGCAGCATAAAATAGTGATGGAGATGCTGATTTCAGCGGTGTGTCACTCATCAGCTAAAAGTAAGAGGCTGCTGAGAACCAGCATCTTAATCACTGTAAAAGAGTCATGGCCACCTGCGAAGAGTCATGGTTATTCATAATCTCATCTGCTGATAATTGGCAGTTCTCTCCTAGAGAGAAAGGGAGAAAACTAGGTAGAAGACTGTGAGACATCAGCAGGTGGGCAGGGAGAGCAGGAGATTATGAATAACCATGACTCTTCGCAGGTGGCCATGACTCTTTTACAGGCCCAGTCTGCAATGATTGTGATGTTGGTTCTCGGCAACCACTTACTTTGAACTTATAAATGACAGATCGCTGAAATCAACTCACCTGTCTCTACTTTATGCTGCCGTTAGTATGGGCATCATAAAGTTGATAACAGGTTCCTTTAAATAACTTTTATTATTTTATTTTTAGGAGGATAAGAATAAAAAACAGCAATTTAAACATTATTTTGAGGGATTTATTTTACAGTGTTCACTGTGTGGTATAAGTAATGTGATAACTTTGTTCTGTGGGTCAGGATTATGATGATGTCAGATTTAGGCCTCATGCACATGACAGTTTTTTTTCACGGTCCGCAAAAACGGGGTCCGTAGGTCCATGATCCGTGACCATTTTTTCGTCCGTGGGTCTTCCTTGATTTTTGGAGGATCCACGGACATGAAAAAAAAGTCGTTTTGGTGTCCGCCTGGCCGTGCGGAGCCAAACGGATCCGTCCTGAATTACAATGCAAGTCAATGGGGACGGATCCGTTTGACGTTGACACAATATGGTGCAATTGCAAACGGATCCGTCCCCATTGACTTTCAATGTAAAGTCAGGAGTCCCTTTACTTTCACACTTGCGTTCATATAATGCAGACGGTGGCTCCGTTCAGAACGGATCCGTCTGCATTATATTGTTAAAACATTTCTAAGTGTGAAAGTAGCCTCAGACAGATCCGTCCAGACTTTACATTGAAAGTCAATGGGGGACGGATCCGTTTGAAAATTGAACCATAGTGTGTCATCTTCAAACGGATCCGTCCCCATTGACTTACATTGTAAGTCTGGACGGATCCGCTTGCCTCCGCACGGCCAGGCGGACACCCGAACATTTTAACTTGAAGCGTCCCCATCACCATGGGAACGCCTCTATGTTAGAATATACTGTCGGATATGAGCTACATCGTTAAACTCAGATCCGACAGTATATTCTAACACAGAGGTGTTCCCATGGTGATGGGGACGCTTCAGGTTAGAATATACTGAAAAACTGTGTACATGACTGCCCCCTGCTGCCCCCCCCCCCGTTTTTAACTCATTGGTGGCCAGTGCGGCCGCCCCCCCTGTAGTTAACTCATTGGTGTCCAGTGGGCCCCCCCTCCCTACCCTGTAGTTAATTCATTGGTGTCCAGTGGGCCCCCCTCCCTCCCCTGTAGTTAACTCATTGGTGTCCAGTGGGCCCCCCTCCCTCCCCTGTAGTTAACTCATTGGTGTCCAGTGGCCCCCCTCCCTCCGCTGTAGATAACTCGTTGGTGGCAGGAACGTCCCGGTTGCCATGGTTACCGATCGGAGCCCCAGCGATTACACTGGGACTCCGATCGGTACTCTCCACTGCCACCAATGAAAGGGGGGGCGATTATAATTAGGAGGGGGAGGGAGGGGAGAGGGCCCACTGGCCACCAATGAGTTATCTACAGCGGAGGGAGGGGGGGGGGCCATTGGACACCAATGAGTTAACTACAGGGGAGGGAGGGGGGGGCCCACTGGACACCAATGAGTTAACTACAGGGGGGGGGGGGGTCTGCCCTCTGCTGCCTGGCAGCAGGGGGCAGTCTTGTACACAGTTTTTCAGTATATTCTAACCTGAAGCGTCCCCATCTCCATGGGAACACCTCTGTGTTAGAATATACTGTCGGATCTGAGTTTCGGATCTGAAAACTCACCTCTGAAAAAGCTTTTATGCAGACGGATCTTCGGATCCGTCTGTATGAAAGTAACCTACGACCACGGACACGGATGCCAATCTTGGCAGGTCATATTTTTTTGACGGACAGGAAACACGGATCACGGTCTCGGCTGCAAAACGGTGCATTTTCCGATTTTTCCACGGACCCATTGAAAGTCAATAGGTCCGCGAAAAAAAACGGAAAACGGCCACGGATGCACACAACGGTCGTGTGCATGAGGCCTTATGCAGTTTTTATTATAAAACTGGTATAACAAAACACCTGTTTTTCTGTCTCTGCATTCCAAGACCCAGAACATTTTCATTCTTCTGATGACATAAGGGCTAATATATTATATTCCTGTCTAGTGATGATCATTATTTTAAGGGTCCATTCAGACATCAGTGGTGCATTGCGGATCCGCAATACACCCAGCCGGCACTCCCACAGAACTGCCTATTCTTGTCCGCGGACCGGAAGATCGGCAGTCGCGCTCTGAAATGAATGGGTCCGCACCTGTTCCACAATTTGCGGAACGGATGCGGACCCATTATACGGACGTGTGAATGGAGCCTTATTGCTATACATGTAATGGGTATCGCTAGAGAAAGGGACTGCATTTTGTGTGGTAAAGATAGAATATGGACAGGAAAAACAGTGTCAAATAAAAAATGTTATTCCTGTTAGTGTCTGTAAAATATACGTTTTTTGGCATGACTTTTTTGATACAGTGATCAGCACCCTCGTAAACATGTGTAGTGTCCCACTATGTAATGGTGGGCACTACTAGGGTAATGTTGTTCTCCACCTCCTGTGGAACATGGTCATTGTATTTTATATGGTATTTTCCTGTTATCCCCTGTACCAGGCCTGTTAGGGGTGTAGTTCCTCCTCTTAGGCAGTAGAGGGAGCTAGGGAACCCTAGTATATATAGTTAGGCCCAGACAGGAAAGGGTCTGTCCAGTTTAGTCCAGGAGGCTAGTTAGTGCAGTCTAGCCTGCCTGAGTTCCTGAGCATGAGAAGCTCAGAAGTTAATCCAGGGGAAGAAGTTGCCTCTTGAAGATATCTAGTTCCTTTAAAAGTACAGTGCAGAGCCACTTTTATCCAGCCAAGTAGAGATTTTACAGAAAGAGGATATATACCAGAGGAAGGTTTCCCTACCCAAGGATAAAGCCAGCAATAGGGGAATACGGGCCTTGGAGAAAGCCAGACAGGACCTAAGGAAAATACAGCCTGATCTGTAAGGCCCCTTTCACAAGGGGGGCGAGTATTCCGCGCAGATGCGATGCGCGAGTTTAACACATTGCACCCGCACTGAATCCCGACCCATTCATTTATATGGGGCTGTTCACATGAGCGGTCATTTTCACCCATCACTTGTGCGTTACGTGAAAATCACAGCATGCTCTATTTTGTGCGTTTTTTCACGTAACTCAGGCCCCATAGAAATGAATGGGGTTGCGTGAAAATCGCAAGCAAGTGCGGATGCAGTGCGATTTTCACGCACGGTTGCTAGGGGACGATCGGGATGGAGACCTGATCATTATTATTTTCCCTTATAACATGGTTATAAGGGAAAATAATAGCATTCTGAATACAGAATGCATAGTATAATAGTGCTGGAGGGATTAAAAAAATAATAATAAAATTAACTCACCTTAATCCACTTGCTCCCGCAGCCCGGCTTCTCTTCTGTCTTCATCTTTGCTGTGTGCAGGAAAAGGACCTGTGGTGACGTCACTCCGGTCATCACATGATCTTTTACCATGGTGATGGATCATGTGATGACCGGAGTGACGTCACCACAGGTCCTGTTCCTGCACAAAGCAAAGAAGCCATAAGAGATGCCGGCTGCGCGATCAAGTAGATTAAGGTGCGTTAATATTTTTTTTTTAACCTCTCCAGCTCTATTTTACTATGCATTCTGTATTCAGAATGCTATTATTTTCCCTTATAACATAATAAGGGAAAATAATACAATCTGTAGAACACCGATCCCATGCCCGAACTTCTGTGAAGAAGTTCGGGTACCAAACATGCCGATTTTTCTCACGCATGTGCAAAACGCATTACAATGTTTTGCACTCGCGCTGAAAAATCGCGCATGTTCCCGCAACGCCCGTCTGAAAGAGGCCTCAGTGTTATTCCCTCTGAGTATCTTGCAAGGACTTTGCCTGCCATTTATATGAAGCCTGCCTGTTACCAACCTTTTACATGTGGAACTACTAACCAAAGACTGTAAATAGTTGAACTGTTCAGTAAAAAGAAGTTCTGCTTCACTGCAACTTGTGTTCCTCAATTATTCCTACAACAAATCGGTATGCCGTTACCGGCACTGGCGTCACGAACTTTAAGGGATCTTGCCACTGGCACACTAAACCTGCAACACCCAGGGCACCTCACCTACCACCCGGCCTGGTCCCTATATACACAGAGAGTGCCCCAGAGGATCCATGTGCCAGCCTCTCCATCACTGCTGTACGCCTGCCCAGGGTATATAAAAACTGTGAGTACCAAGAACACCCTCGGTTTAGTAACTACCCCTGTGACCTCGCATTCGCTCACCCTGCAGGGCTGCGTACTGCACATCTGGATCATGGCATCAAAAGTATAATGCAACGCTGAGGGGTGTTCTTCGCACTCCTTTCCTGGAGGAAAAAAAGACCCCCATATGTGACCCTTCCCCCCATGTATTCTCTGATTCATGGATGACAGGAGGATGCACAACATGCACAGAAGTCCATGTTACCCTCCCCCTGGGGTCATTTACAGTTACACAGGGAGATAGTTTTTTTTAATTTAACCTTTCATATCTCAGGCTAAACTGTTAGGGAGTTAAAAGGTTTTTCCCAGTTTGCATCAACATCCTTTAAAACAGGCATGCTCAACCTGCGGCCCTCCAGCTGTTGTAAGACTACAACTCCCACAATGCCCTGCTGTAGGCTTATAGCTGTAGGCTGTTTGGGCGTGCTGGGAGTTGTAGTTTTGCAACAGCTGGAGGGCCACAGGTTGAGCATGCCTGCTTTTAAAGAATCATTTATGAAGGTATCTATAATTTTATTTATTTATCTTTAGTTCCTATTTTCTGTTCTAGGTTGTGGTCACATGACTTTGTAGCCCTTGCTTGTTTCCTGTGATGTTAAAGTATGTCCATGGGCATGTTAAAAACAGAAACAGGACAATGATGGCCACAGAGCAAAATCCACATGTAATACAAAAAAACATGGCAAGTGGAGTGGAAATTCGGCTGGACATAGCTATACGTGGCGTTTCTGTAGCAGGATTAGTCTTGAGGCTCTCAAAAAGAGAAACAATCAAAAATATTGTGATTTGATACTAACTAAATAATGAAGACAAGGTTTTGAGACTCTGAGGTCCCTTCTTCAGGCCGGAACAATCGAGAGCATCTGGACTTCTCGCTAGTGGCTAACACGGTACCAAACGGTTTATTTTATAGCAGGATTATGTGTGGAAACCTACACAAATACAATAGCTGCATAACGGATGAGATTTTTAAAAATCTTAGTTTCTGCAAGAGAATCTGCACACGACTGGACCTGTGCTGAGGGTTTCATCCTTTGTGACGCATAAGGTGAAATCTGAGTCAAAATCTTGCACTCAAGATACCAATTGATTGCAGACTTTGACGAGGACCCCTCCGCAGTACAATCGGTCACTTGCAGCCATAGCCCTGGTATGTAGCCAGCTGAACCCTGGTCACCTGAACCCCAGACATGTTTACTAAGGGTCATGCTGAATTTAGGCTAAATGATAAGGGCTATACTGCAGAAATGACTAGAAAAGGATGGTTCCATATGTCTACATATGACACACGGGCACCTAGGCTGCTGCAGAGATAAGATGCCTTTATTGCCACTGTACAATACAATGAGCGGGAGCCAGGGACCTAGGCTCAGGCTGCAGAGCGCGGGAGCCGGGCACCTGGGCTCAGGCTGCAGAGCCTGGCACCTGGGCTCAGGCAGCAGAGCGCGGGAGCTGGGCACCTGGGCTCAGGCAGCAGAGCGCGGGAGCCGGGCACCTGGGCTCAGGCTGTAGAGCGCGGGAGCCGGGCACCTAGGCTGCTGCAGAGCACAGCAGAGCGCGGGAGTCGGGCATATAGGCTGCTGCAGAGCACAGCAGAGCGCAGGAGCCGGGCACCTAGGCTCAGGCAGCAGAGCGCGGGAGCCGGGCACCTAGGCTCAGGCAGCAGAGCGGGCACTTAGGCTGCTGCAGAGCGCGGGAGCCGGGCACCTAGGCTCAGGCAGCAGGCTGCAGAGCGCGTGAGCCGGGCACCTAGGCTGCTGCAGAGCGGGGGAGCCGGGCACCTAGGCTGCTGCAGAGCGCGGGAGCCGGGCACCTAGGCTCAGGCTGCAGAGCGCGGGAGCCGGGCTCCACGTACGCTCACCTCAAAGCCAGGAATCTGATTCTATTTCATTCTGAGAAGAATGAGAAAGTTGCGATCACGCAGTAGATTTTCCCGGTGGGCGGGGACAGGGGCGGAGCTGTGAGCGGAATGAGGACTGTGGAGCGGGGCTCCTCCGCAGCGTGGCTCTGTGGCGGGGATGTCTCTTGTCCTGTACTTGTAGTTTGGAGCCGCTCTTCATTTCGTAGGTGTTCTCCTGAGGCGGACGTCTAACGGGGAGACGCAGCCAGAAGGACGGAGCGTATCCAGTGCATTCTGTACACACGGAGTCATGGCTACTTCACCGTGCAGCAGCAGTGGGGTCTCCTCGTCCTCCTCCTCCGGCTTCAGCATAGACAGCGGGCTGGAAATCAAGACCAAGTCTGTGGAGCAGACCCTGGTCCCGCTGATATCTCAGGTACTGACCGGCACGGCTGCAAACTGCACAGGGAGCCCGGGCTGTGGGCAGGACTGTGCTGCCAGGAGCTGGGGGAAAGTCTCTGCTCCTGGCATTGTGGACTGTGCCAGGATCTCTATGGGACTGGTCGTGTGTGTGCTGCAGCTCTGAAGATGTACAGCTGTGTAATGGGGTCCTACACCTCCCTACTACACACATAGAAACGGCTGTATAACAGGGACTGACTGGAGGTCCTACACCACCCTACTACACACATAGAAACGGCTGTATAACAGGGACTGACTGGAGGTCCTACACCTCCCTACTACACACATAGAAACGGCTGTATAACAGGGACTGACTGGAGGTCCTACACCACCCTACTACACACATAGAAACGGCTGTATAACAGGGACTGACTGGAGGTCCTACACCTCCCTACTACACACATAGAAACGGCTGTATAACAGGGACTGACTGGAGGTCCTACACCTCACTACTACACACATAGAAACGGCTGTATAACAGGGACTGACTGGAGGTCCTACACCTCACTACTACACACATAGAAACAGCTGTATAACAGGGACTGACTGGAGGTCCTACACCTCCCTACTACACACATAGAAACGGCTGTATAACAGGGACTGACTGGAGGTCCTACACCTCCCTACTACACACATAGAAACGGCTGTATAACAGGGACTGACTGGAGGTCCTACACCTCCCTACTACACACATAGAAACGGCTGTATAACAGGGACTGACTGGAGGTCATACACCTCCCTACTACACACATAGAAACAGCTGTATAACGGGGACTGACTGGAGGTCCTACTACACACATAGAAACAGCTGTATAACAGGGACTGACTGGAGGTCCTACACCTCCCTACTACACACATAGAAACGGCTGTATAACAGGGACTGACTGGAGGTCCTACACCTCCCTACTACACACATAGAAACGGCTGTATAACAGGGACTGACTGGAGGTCCTACACCTCCCTACTACACACATAGAAACGGCTGTATAACAGGGACTGATTGGAGGTCATACACCTCCCTACTACACACATAGAAACAGCTTATATAACGGGACTGACTGGAGGTCCTACTACACATATAGAAACAGCTGTATAACAGGGACTGACTGGAGGTCCTACACCTCCCTACTACACACATAGAAACAGCTGTATAACAGGGACTGACTGGAGGTCCTACACCTCCCTACTACACACATAGAAACAGCTGTATAACAGGGATTGACTGGAGGTCCTACACCTCCCTACTACACACATAGAAACAGCTGTATAACAGGGATTGACTGGAGGTCCTACACCTCCCTACTACACACATAGAAACAGCTGTATAACAGGGATTGACTGGAGGTCCTACACCTCCCTACTACACACATAGAAACAGCTGTATAACAGGAACTGACTGGAGGTCCTACACAACCCTACTACACACATAGAAACGGCTGTATAACAGGGATTGACTGGAGGTCCTACACCTCCCTACTACACACATAGAAACAGCTGTATAACGGGGACTGACTGGAGGTCCTACACCACCATATTACACACATAGAGACAGCTGTATAACAGGGACTGACTGGAGGTCCTACTACACACATAGGAACAGCTGTGTAATGGGGGCTGACTGGAGGTCCTACACCTCCCTACTACACACATAGAAACAGCTGTATAACAGGGACTGACTGGAGGTCCTACACCTCCCTACTACACACATAGAAACAGCTGTATAACGGGGACTGACTGGAGGTCCTACACCTCCCTACTACACACATAGAAACAGCTGTATAACGGGGACTGACTGGAGGTCCTACACAACCCTACTACACACATAGAAACAGCTGTATAACAGGGATTGACTGGAGGTCCTACACCTCCCTACTACACACATAGAAACAGCTGTATAACGGGGACTGACTGGAGGTCCTACACCACCATATTACACACATAGAAACAGCTGTATAACAGGGATTGACTGGAGGTCCTACACCTCCCTACTACACACATAGAAACAGCTGTATAACGGGGACTGACTGGAGGTCCTACACCTCCCTACTACACACATAGAAACAGCTGTATAACAGGGACTGACTGGAGGTCCTACACCTCCCTACTACACACATAGAAACAGCTGTATAACGGGGACTGACTGGAGGTCCTACACCTCCCTACTACACACATAGAAACAGCTGTATAACGGGGACTGACTGGAGGTCCTACACAACCCTACTACACACATACAAACAGCTGTATAACAGGTGCTGACTGTAGATGCTACATCACCCTACTACACACACACACACACACACACACACACACAGACTGTGGTGCAACAGGCTCTTCTGTGTCCATACCTGTATGTGTGGTACTATATGCAGGATCTACAGTCAGTCCCTGTTATACAGCTATTTCTGTGTGTAGTACTTTATGTAGTATGGTGATGAGGATCTACAGTCAGCCTCTGTTATACAGCTGACTGGGTGTAGTAATGTATGTAGGATCTACACTTGGTCCTATGTTATACAGCTGTTGCTATGTATGTAGTACTATATGTAGTATGGAGATAGAGGATATACAGGTAGTCCAGTGTTATACAGCTCTTTGTGTTTACTTTTTTTACTTAGGCTACTTTCACACTAGCGTTCGTCGGTCCGCTCGTGAGCTCCGTTTGAAGGGGCTCACGAGCGGACCCGAACGCAGCCGTCCAGCCCTGATGCAGTCTGAATGGAGCGTATCCGCTCAGACTGCATCAGTCTGGCGGCGTTCAGCCTCCGCTCCGCTCGCCTCCGCACGGACAGGCGGACAGCTGAATGCTGCTTGCAGCGTTCGGGTGTCCGCCTGGCCGTGCGGATCCGTGCGGATCCGTCCAGACTTACAATGTAAGTCAATGGGGACGGATCCGTTTGAAGATGCCACAATGTGGCTCAATCTTCAAGCGGATCCGTCCCCCATTGACTTTACATTGAAAGTCTGGACGGATCCGTCTGAGGCTATTTTCACACTTAGCTTTTTTTTTGCCATTTTAATGCAGACGGATCCGTTCTGAACGGAGCCTCCGTCTGCATTATTATGAGCGGATCCGTTCAGAACGGATCCGCCCGAACGCTAGTGTGAAAGTAGCCTTAGTAAGTGGTGTAGGCTCGTCAGTGATATTCCTGTTATACAGAGGTTTGTGTGTAGTACTATACGCAGTAAGTGGTGTAGGCTCGTCAGTGATATTCCTGTTATACAGAGGTTTGTGTGTAGTACTATACGCAGTAAGTGGTGTAGGCTCTACAGTCATACTCTTGTTATAAAGCTGTTTGTGTGTGGAACTATATGATCTACATTCAGTCCCTTTTTATACAGCTGTTTGTGTTTAGATCTATATGCAGTAAGTGATCTAGGATCTACAGTAGGGATAGGCAACCTCCGGCACTCCAGCTGTTGTGAAACTACAACTCCCAGCATGCATACTTGCTCTGTTCTTCTCAGAACTCCCATAGAAATGAATAGAGCATGCTATCACAACAGCTGGAGTGCGCCAAAGATTGCTGACCCCTGATCTACAGTCATACTCCTGTTGTTTGTATGTGTCTAGTACTATATGTAGTATGTGATGTAGGATCTACAGTCAGTCACTCCCCTGTTATACAGCTTTTTCTATGTGTTAGCTAGTATATGTAGTTTGGTGATATACAGTCAATCCCCTTGTATACAGCTGTTTATACGTATACAGTACTATATATTGCATTGTGATTTGACTGACATGCCTAAGGATGTACAGTCGGTCTCCTGTTGTACAGCTGTTGGTATGGATGTAGTAGGGTGAAATTATACTATACAGAAGATCAACAGCCCCTGTTGTACAGCTGTTTGTATGTGTAACAGTGATGTCACCGTGTTTCATACTTAGGATGTACAGACCCTTCTGTATACAGCTGATTGTATATATATTACTACAGTATATCTAGCCTCGGATCCCCCATCATACAGATGTTTCTGTGTAGCAGGGTGCTGTGACACTGGCATATATACGATCTCCTGTCAGTCCTTGTTATACAGCTCTGTGTATGTTTACTATGTGATACTGTGTGTTGTATGGGTACTTTTCTGTATGAACAGACATAGGATTTCCTGTTATCCATTCTCTGTTTATAGCTGTTTATAATGTGTGCTACTGTATGTGCAGAGTGGTATACATACGATCTTCAGCTGTTTGGGTGGTACTGTGTGGCGCAGGGTGATGCTACTGACATACTGAGAATCTTCTGTCTAGTCAGTCCCTGTTACACCGCTGTTTGTATGTATGGTACCATATGAAGCATGGTCATGTTACTGCATGATCTGCATAGTATCTCCTGTTAGACCCCTGTGTACTGTATGCATTACTATGTGTATCATAGTGATATCTGCACTATATGCAGTACTATGTGTATCATAGTGATCTGTGTACGGCATGCCATACTATGTGTAGCATAAAGATGTGTACTTAGTATCTTCTGATAGTCCCGTTATACAACTGTTTATATACAGTATGCAGTACTATCATGTGTAGCATTTTGAAACTGTGTATGATGTACATAGTATCTTATTAGTCCCGTTATACAATTTAAGAAGGTACAAGGAATCATCATGCATGATAGGTACGTGTCACAGAGGTTCCTGGCCTCGGTGGAGTAAGAGCTAGTTTTTGTGTGTCAGCAGCAGTTGCTGTTTGACACCTTAATACTTAGTATGACTGTATAGCTGATCCGAGACGGCTCTTACTGGAAGTAGTCAAAGTACTGGGTGGGTGACTACTTCCCATGGTTGAGGCCAGGTTTTGTCAGGCCTAAAAACCAGCCAGCACTGCCAGGTGAGGAGGATTACCTCAGTCTGACAGTGGAGCTCAGGAGGTGTGTGTGTGTGTGTGTGTGTGTGTGTGTGTGTGTGTGTGTGTACAAGGATCTGAGGTTTGTGCCGTGATGGAGGGCTGAGACCCGTCTGTAAGGGAAACAAGCCCCCTAAAAGTAGGGATCGACTGATTATCGGATTTACCGATATTATCGGCCGATATTCAGGATTTTAAACGCTATCAGTATCGGCATTTATTTTGCCGATAGTCCGATAGCGTATGGGGAACACAGATCGCGCTGCTGACAGCGCTCTCCGTGTTTCTCAGCAGCAGCACAGGGGAGAAGGAGCAGTGTCTCCTCCCCCTGTGCTGCTGCTGCCGCCATTGAAGGGACAGGGGACAAGAGGAGGGGAGGAGCTATGGCCACTGCGCCACCAATGAAGCTTAATCTCTCATTTATTCATATACAGGAGGCGGGAGCTGCAGAATCACATTGCCGGCTCCGGGCCTCTATGAGCTGTAGCTGCGATCTGCGGTAGTTAACTCCTCAGGTGCCGCGGATCGCAGCTACTTGTCATAGAGGTCGGGCGCCGGCTATGTGATCCTGCAGCCAGCTCCCGCCTCCTGTATATGAATAAATTAGAGATTAAGCTTCATTGGTGGCGCAGTGCGCCCCCCCCCCCAAGCCCCCCAGTATTAGACATTGGTGGCGCAGTGCGCCCCCCCTCCCCCCCAGTATTAAGCAGTGGTGGTGCATAGGGCCCCCCCACCCCAGTCGCAGTGCGCCCCCCCACAGGATCCCCTCCTCCCCTGCTCCTCCGATCGGAGCCCCAGCAGTGTAATGCTGGGGCTCCGATCGGTTACCATGGCAGCCAGGACGCTATTGAAGCCCTGGCTGTCATAGTAAGCTCCATGCTGCTGTGTGCACAAAGCACAGCGTGAGCTCCTATTCACCCTGATAGATCTCTATCAGGGTGAATAGGACAAGGGTTCTAGTCCCTAAGGGGGCTAAAAGTTAGTTAAAAAAAAAAAAAAAAAGTTACAAAAATAAAAACATCAAAAAGAAAGATTTACAAAAAAAATACACATTAACAATAAACATTAATTTTCTGCAGATTTGTGGGAATTTTATTATTTTTTTCAAAAATGAAAATTCCCAGAATATCGGTATAAATTATCGGCTATCTGCCGGAAAGTTCACAAATTATCGGTATCGGCCCTAAAAAATCAATATCGGTCGATCCCTACCTAAAAGCCTGCTATGGACTGCGGGAGGCAGATTTTTGCTATGTGGACTTTCCATTGTGTGTGAATTAACACCAAGACTGCAAAGTGAAGTTTTGTTTTTGCTTTATGTGTGAATAAACACAGACGTTTGATTTAAGAACTGGTAATTTGCCTCTGTACTGCGTCCGCACACCCTGTCTACCGGAGCAAATCCCCACAACAGTTGTTTATATACAGTATGCAGTACTTTGTGTAGCATGGTGATGTTACTGTATTATGTACATAGTATCTCCTGTTAGTCCTGTTATACAGCTGTTTATATACAGTATGTATCATGGTGATATTACTGTATGATATACATAGTATCTCCTGTTAGTTCCGTTATACAGTTTATATACAGTATGCAGTACTAACGGAACAGGAGATACTATGTACATCATACAGTAATATCACTATGATACATAGTACTGTATATAAACTGTATTTCGGAACTAACAGGAGATACTATGTACATCATAGAGTAATATCACTATGATACACATTACTGCATACTGTATAACGGAACTAACAGGAAATACTATGTACATCATACAGTATCACCGTGCTACACATAGCACTGCATATTGTATATAAACAGCTGTATAACGGGACCAACAGGTGATACTATGTACATCATACAGTAATATCACTGATACACAGTACTGTATATAAACTGTATAACGGAACTAATAGGATATATTATGTATATCATACAGTAATATCACTGATACACATAGTAATGCATACTGTATATAAACAGTTGTATAACGGGACTAACAGGTGATACTATGTACATTATACAGTAACATCACCAGACTACACATAGTACTGTATATGTGTAGCCTGGTGATACTGTATGATGTACATAGTATCTCCTGTTAGTCCTGTTATACAGCTGTTTATATACAGTACGCAGTACTATGTGTATCATAGTGATATTACTGTATGATGTACATAGTATCTCCTGTTCCGTTAGTACTGTATAATGGAACTAACTGGAGATATTATGTATAGCATACAGTAATATCACTATGATACACATAGTACTGTATATAAACAGCTGTATCAGTGATATTACTGTATGATATACATAATGTCTCCTGTTCCGTTATGCAGTACTAACGTAACAGGAGATACTATGTACATCATACAGTAATATCACTGATACACATAGTACTGCGTACTGTATAACAGAACTAACAGGAGATACTATGTACATCATACAGTATCACCATGCCACACATAGCACTGCATATTGTGTATAAACAGCTGTATAACGGGACCAACAGGTGATACTATGTAAATTATACAATAACATTACCAGGCTACACATAGTACTGTATATAAACAACTGTATATGTGTAGCCTGGTGATACTGTATGATGTACATAGTATCACCTGTTAGTCCCATTATTCAGCTGTTTATATACAGTACGCAGTATATGTGTAGCATGGTGATACTGTATGATGTACATAGTATCTCCTGTTCCGTTACACAGTACTGCATATAAACTGTATATCAGTGATATTACTGTATGATGTACATAGTATCGCCTGTTAGTTCCGTTATACAGTATGCAGTACTATGTGAAGCATGGTGATGTTACTGTATGATTTACATAGTATCTCCTGTTAGTCCTGTTATACAGTATGCAGTACTATGTGTAGCATGGTGATACTGTATGATGTACATGGTATCTCCTGTTCCGTTACACAGTACTGCATACTGTATATAAACTGTATATCAGTGATATTACTGTATGATGTACATAGTATTGCCTGTTGGTCCATTTATACAGTATGCAGTACTATGTGTAGCATGTATAGATGCACAGTATCTCTTCAGGTATGTTGTATATAGGTGTTTTGTGTGGTACTGCATGTAGCATGTTTATTGTACGGTGTACATACAGTAGGATCCTCTGTGAGTCCGACCCTGTTAAACAGCGGGCTGTATATGGTACTGTATATAACATAGTGTGATATACATAGGCTGTTCTGCTAGTCCCGGTTATACACAGTATGTACTAATGCTATATGTAGCTCAGAGATGTTACTGTATGACCTGAAGGATCTTCAGTTCTGGCTATATTTCTGACCTGTTTCCAACAACTGATGATATCACTACAGGTAGCAGAGGTCTGTTCTGCAGCTCTGAGTAAGATTACAGCTGCATGTCTTTCTGGATATAAAGTCATCACATACGTAGCAGTTTATCACTCTGTGGCTCCTACATGATGAGACGGTGTAACCATGCTTTATTTCCCCCTGGCACCTAGACACATTACAAGCTGTATGCATTGGCATGTGACAGTATGGTGGCTGTAGGCGACAGATGTCACTATGTATTCCTAGCCTAAATGTTACTGCCTCCATCACATCAGGGGACTGTCTCTGCCCCTCTGATGGGTTCATGCCAAGCTTTAAGGAAAGGCTAAACAGAGCGAGACCCCATGCTTGGACTAAGTGCATGTTTATCAGAGACCTATGGGCACCATATAGTGTTCTCCTCCTGCCAGCTCCACATTTCACACGAGCCCTCCAAGGGATCATTAAGTCTTTTATTATGTTATTTGCATTGAAGATTATGGGTTAAGAATTGGCATACACTTTCCATTGTGGTTTATGAAGCACTATTTTATTTAGTCAGTGGATAAATATTCATAAATCATAAGCTTCCCAGAAAGATTTGTGGGCTGACTGGTAGGACAGAATGGTGGAGAACATCTAGTGGCGAGAGAAGGTTCTACAAGAGCTAACTCATGATGTGATGGTCTGTAGATGCCATTCCCAGGCATTGTCCAGTCATCTCATTGTTCTCAGCTCCCCCGTTCTCCGTAATAAGCAATGACTGTAGGCAAGTACGCGCTCCTGGTGTGAGGCAGAAGAAGAATTCTAGGTCTATGTTAGCAGTTTGTCTTCTGTGTAATATTTTGACTGTAGGGTTGGGCAATATAAAAAATATTGCCATGGTAACAATATTAAGAAATTTATTGTGCTAAAGATACATATCAAGATAAGTGCCCCTGTACAAAAAACAAACAAACACTTGGGGCCACAATGAGATTTCATTCTGTCTGGGAAGGGGGGCCACAAGGAGAAATTTTACTATGTGGGGCCACAAAGGGACATTATTCTGTATGGGGGCAACAAGGACACATTATACTGTATGGGGGCAACAAGGACACATTATACTGTATGGGGGCAACAAGGACACATTATACTGTATGGGGGCAACAAGGACACATTATACTGTATGGGGGCAACAAGGACACATTATACTGTATGGGGGCAACAAGGAGACATTATACTGTATGGGGGCAACAAGGAGACATTATACTGTATGGGGGCAACAAGGAGACATTATACTGTATGGGGGCAACAAGGAGACATTATACTGTATGGGGGCAACAAGGAGACATTATACTGTATGGGGGCAACAAGGAGACATTATACTGTATGGGGGCAACAAGGAGACATTATACTGTATGGGGGCAACAAGGAGACATTATACTGTATGGGGGCAACAAGGAGACATTATACTGTATGGGGGCGGCTACAAGGAGACATTATACTGTATGGGGGCGGCTACAGAGAGCAAGAGCGCACGGCGTCATTGGTTGCTATGACGCCGTGCACTCCTTGCTGCCGCCGCAATACAGTATCACAACCAATGACGCCGTGCGCCCCTGCTCTCAGCAGGAATCCAGCTCGTGGTTTCACGGACCGCTCACGGCCGCGTGCATTCAGCCTTTTCCTCCTCTAAAACCTAGGTGCGTCTTATGGGCAGGTGCGTCTTATAGGGTGAAAAATACGGTAATTATAACTTTTTGTGAATTGGGACATTTTAAACTTGCTTTTTTAAATTTTTATTCCAATTTAAATCTAGTAGGAATCGGAGTCGGTTCATTTTTTTTGTCGACTCCGACTCCAGGTACCCAAAATTGCCTCCACAGCCCTGATATAAAGTACTTGGAACTATGATCATCTTGTTTAACGCCATCCACTATCGCCATGTTGTCTTATAGGCTTCTTAACTCCTCCTGCGTGGTCTTTTTTTTTCCTCTTTTTCGATCGTGTCCTTCATTCCTGTTTTCAGTGTACCACACTTTTATTTGTGTCCAGTATGAAGGATATCTGTCAGTTTCAGCAGTGGCATCTGGTGAGTCTTCGGAGGAGCATACATTTCTTGTTATGGTAGAGACTAGATGTCCCTGTGCCCTTTCTACACTTGGCTCTTATGTAATGTAATGTGAGGGGAAATAAGGCTTCGTTTTCATTAAGACAGGAATTGCTGTCAGCTTTGTGAAAAAAGCAGCTTATAATAAAAATGGATATTTTCTCCTTAAATCTTCCATAAAGGTTTTCTTACAGAATTATTATGCTGTTAAATGACATTTACCTCAGGCTGAGGGTGACCAGGAAGAGGTGTTGTATTGTGGAGCTGTAGGGTGTGGGGAAGAACTTTGCTCTGTAACAGATTTTCTCAGGAAATTACTGTTTAACGTGTTTACAACTTGTAGCATTTGACCACTTTTCTTTTTAAAGGGGTTGTCTGCCCTCCATTTAAAGGGAACCTGTCACCAGTTTTATGGTGTCCTAACTAAGGCCAACATAAATAAGTGACTGATTCTCTTAGCAAAATGCTGGGTCACTTTCTTTAATTGACCCAGTCAATCTGCCAACATCTTGTGAAAAGCTCCAGCTCATAATGATGAGTCATGAATATTCATGAGCTCCTGACTCTCCCCGCCTACCAGCTGCTGAATGACCATTTTTTTTCCATATGAATCAGCAGCAGGGGAGTGGCTATAGCTGTTAATTAAATATACGCTGGACTCACTGACATCACGCTGGACTCAAATCAGCTCATTAGCATGTGGCATCTTTGTGTGTATATTATGAGGTAACCATCTGTCACACCAGTAAGTGAATACATCTGAGGCACTTATTAGTAGTTAATGATTGTATATAATTAGTTAGATTATAATCAAATATCCACATGACAGGTTCCCTTTAAATGCCCAAGTGCATAGTAGATTTATCTCCTTTGTTCTCTCTGTGACAGTTTCTTGTTGTATTTTTCCCATATCACAGACATGCTCACCTAAGCAGCACACATCTCTCTATGGAGCGGTTCTGTAGCTTTGTGCGTGCCTTAGGCTACATAACAGCGAAAAATGGCCGCGTGACCGCCGCTTTCAGAACAATTGAAGTCTGAGTATATTCGTGTGTCCATTGTTTCAATGGACCATGGATACTGGCTATAAAAAAAACATGTCCTGTCTTTGACCATTTTCAGGGCCCCTTTTTATTGGCTGTTCTACAGAGTGTCCTCCATCTGACGGTTGCTAGGAGCAGACATACAGATGCCGACCACGTGTCTTGGCTATTGTAGGGTGAGGCCTGAAACAGAACTTACCTGTCCCTGTGTCCCTGTACTTAAGAATGGAACTGGGTCTGCGCCTGAACTGAGCGCATCGGAATACATTCCGTTCTGTTTCATTGCGTTCCTATGACTCGCACAAAAGCGCTGCAAGCAGCGTTTCTGAGTGTGTCCTGGGATGCGGAGCAAGACGGATCTGCCATGACTCACAATGTAAGTGACACAAAAGAAAACGGATCCGTCCTCCATTGACTTACAGTGGTTTTAGAGACTGATCCGTCATGGCTATTTTAGAGATAATGCGACCGGATGCAGACTGCTGTATGATCATGATGGAAGCGTTTTTGCTGATCCATGATGGATCCAGCAAACACGCAGACGTGAAAGTAACCTAACAAGCATTCATAGTGATGCTAATTGGCGATCATCTGGCATTGAAACACTGACGCCTATTGCCCGATGATTGAGCAATCCAAATCTTTTGACAGGTTAAAAAATCATTGCAGACGGTAGATCTGTATCAGTCTGGCTGCTGGCAAACAATCCAGTATAGGGAAGAGCAATTGTATAACGATCGCTCCTCCCTATACTGAGGAGGAGATGTAATAGCAGCGGTCTCCTCTGCTAGCGAGCAGGCCATTACCTTCCCAACAATCGCCTGTTAAATCAGGCTGTCTAGTACACCCTTTAGGGACATTCGCACGTCCGTGTGTGTTTTGCGGACTGCACATCGCTGTGACTTAATAGAAAATGCCCATTCTTGTCTGCAATTGCTATTTTTTTCGGGATCGGAATTGCGGGCCCGGAAGTGCGGATCCCCAATTCCGGATCCGGGCAGCACATCGTGCTGCCCCATAGAAATTAATGGGTCCGCAATTTGCGGAACGAAATTGCGGACGTGTGAATGGACTGTTAGAATGGGAAACAGCAATGTAAGTAAACTGTGGGGCACTTTATGGCAAAGCCTCTCTTTTTATTAGTTTCTCCATCTATTGCGGTTCTGTAGAGACCAGTTCCTCTATTTCAAGATGGCGGAAGCAGTTTTAGAGGAAATTATGTTGTATGTCGGTGCACTGGCATCAACGCTGAAGATATGTTTCTTACTACATGCCTGTCCTACGTTCTTGGCTGTGCTCTGCTGTTCTTTATGTACAAGTTTCTAAATTGTATTATTCCTGTATTTTTTGCCCAATCCTACTTTGACCTGTATATATAACTAGCTATTGTGCAGCTTGCATGAGACTAAATGTGTCTATTGTCCTAATGAAAATTTCATGAAAGCTGCATGTACAAGTGACTCTTCTGTATCTCGCCGTCCTCCTGCAGCACAATGGCGTGAGTCTTATAAGGATTCATGGAATCCAAAAAGGGAGCGTTTGCAGCAGATAACCCCTATTAGAAAAACCACTGATAATCCCATTATAGCACAGTTCAGTGGTGATATTGCCTTGAGGTTGCCTGACATCACTATTGTAAAGACCTAGTTGTCAGGCGATGCATCCTTAGTAACCGTATTGTCAGACGTGATTAAAATGATCATCACTATGTTGACATCAGAGAAGATGAAATATTGCTCTGCACTGTACCTCTGGTTTCTTAGGCCTCATTCACACAGCACAGTTTCCCATTGTTTTCATTGCAGCGGTTTAGGCATGTCTTTTCTTGGCGAGGTGTAAAACGCGGCGGATGTCTACTTACTGTTTAGCTCCATTCAGTGGGGTCCCTGCCATTCACATTTAAAAACCAGTGCTGTGTGAAGGAAGTGTCTGGTTCAAGGGGAGAATACGGTGCTATACAGGGACCCCATATGGCAGCACATGGTTTGCCTACAGGCCTGAATAGGGTACTGTTGTGCATGAGTTGGACCATTCCCTGTAAAGGCTGCATAGTTTATGCCACAAATATATATATATTTATATATATCTCATGTGAAAAAATTAGGACACCCTTTGAAAGCATGTGGTTTTTTGTAACATTTTTAATAAAAGGTTATTTCATCTCCGTTTCAACAATACAGAGAGATTAAAGTAATCCAACTAAACAAAGAAAACTGAAGAAAAGTCTTTTCAAGATCTTCTGTAAATGTCATTCTACGAAAATGCCTATTCTAACTGAGGAAAAAGATAGGACACCCTCACATGTATTCCCTCTTAAATTGGCTCAGATCTCACACAGGTATATCACACCAGGTGCACATAATTAGTAGATCGTTACTCTGCATGTTGAATGAGGCTTGCCCTATTTAAACCTCAGACATTTAGTTTGGTGTGCTCCTGACTGTTGAAGTGAGAGTGAGCACCATGGTGAGAGCAAAAGAGCTGTCAGAGGACTTCAGAAAAAAGATTGTAGCAGCCTATGAGTCTGGGAAGGGATTTAAAAAGATCTCAAAAGATTTTGAAATCAGCCATTCCACTGTCCGGAAGATAGTCTACAAGTGGAGGGCTTTCAAAACAACTGCCAACATGCCCAGGACTGGTCGCCCCAGCAAGTTCACCCCAAGAGCAGACCGCAAGATGCTAAAAGAGGTCTCCAAAAACCCTAAAGTGTCATCTCGAGAACTACAGCAGGCTCTGGCTACTGTTGATGTAGAAGTACATGCCTCTACAATCAGAAAGAGACTGTACAAGTTTAACTTGCATGGGAGGTGTGCAAGGAGGAAACCTTTGCTTTCCAAGAGAAACATCGAGGCCAGACTGACATTTGCCAGAGATAAAGTTGACAAAGACCAGGACTTCTGGAATAATGTTCTTTGGACAGATGAGTCCAAAATTGAATTATTTGGACACAACAGCAGAGGACATGTTTGGCGTAAACCAAACACAGCATTCCAAGAAAAGAACCTCATACCAACTGTGAAGCATGGAGGTGGAAGTGTCATGGTTTGGGGCTGCTTTGCTGCAGCAGGACCTGGTCAGCTCACCATCATAGAATCCACGATGAATTCTACTGTGTATCAGAAGGTGCTTGAAGAACATGTGAGACCATCAGTTAGAAAATTAAAGCTGAAGCGGAACTGGACCATGCAACATGACAATGACCCAAAACATACTAGTAAATCAACCAAAGATTGGCTGAAAAAGAAGAAATGGAGAGTCCTGGAATGGCCAAGTCAAAGTCCAGATTTGAATCCCATTGAGATGCTGTGGGGTGACTTGAAAAGGGCTGTACGTGCAAGAAACCCCTCAAACATCTCACAGCTGAAAAAGTTCTGCATTGAGGAGTGGGGTAAAATTTCCTCAGACCGATGTCGAAGACTGGTAGATGGCTACAAGAACCGTCTCACTGCAGTTATTTCAGCCAAAGGAGGTAACACTCGCTATTAGGGGCAAGGGTGTCCTATCTTTTTCCTCAGTTAGAATAGGCATTTTTGTAGAATGACATTTACAGAAGATCTTGAAAAGACTTTTCTTCAGTTTTCTTTGTTTAGTTGGATTACTTTAATCTCTCTGTATTGTTGAAACGGAGATGAAATAACCTTTTATTAAAAATGTTACAAAAAACCACATGCTTTCAAAGGGTGTCCTAATTTTTTCACATGACTGTATATATATATTATTTATTTTTTTTATATGAAGAAATTATAGTGTATTTAAAAGGGGTTTCCACCTTATTGATATTCAAGATATATCTTCTGTATAAGATTGGTAGGGGTCCGAGTCCGACATAGTTTATTTGAATAAGAACCGACATGGCCACTACACCGAGGACATAACCTTCTGCTTCCAGCTCTGCCCACCGTTTAGTTTCCGGGGTCGGCGGCTGCTGCAATCAGCTGGTCAGTGGGGGAGCTTGGTGTCAGACCCCCACGGATCCTATATAGATGACCTATCCAAGTATCAAATAGCTGGAATACCCCTATAAAGAGGACCTGACACCTATCCATAAATACTTGTGTTCCCCATGAAATAACCATTCTGGAGCATCTTTTCTTAGAACTCTGCATTGTACCGTCCTTCGGTAATTCCTCCCAGAAATGTATGAATAAAGTGACCCATTGTGGGGATGTCCTTGCACTTACACACTGTGCAATCAGTGCTCCCAGTATCAGATTATCTGGACACACCTGTTTGTCAAGGAGGATGGTAACGCCCAGTTGTCTGTTTATTCATACATTTCTTTAATTCATATTCCCTAATAGGTCAAACAACATGGGTTGTCCTAAATAAAGCACCCCTTTAAATGGCATCTGTCAGCAAATTTGTACCTATGAAACTTGCTGACCTGTTACATGTGCACTTGGAAGCTGAAGACATCTGTGTTGGTCCCATGTTCATATGTGCCCACATTACTGAGAAAATGTTTTAATATATGCAAATTAGTCTCTAGGAGCAATGGGGGTGTTGTCATTACACCTAGAGTCTCTGCTCTCTGCAACTGCCGTGCCCTCTGCACTATGATTGACAGGGCCAGGCAGTGAAAATGTCAGCACACCTTGTCCTGTCAATCAAAGTGCAGAGGACGCAGCAGTTGTAGGCCCCTTTCAGACGAGCGAGTTTCATGCTCCGGACTCGCAGCGAGGCACCCGGCCTGAACTCCCAGGGTCACATAGGATTATATTGATTTATGATGCTATGTAACCCCTACAGTTCTGGAATGTATTAGATCAGGCATGCTCAACTTGCGGCCCTCCAGCTGTTGCAAAACTACAACTCCCAGCATGCCTGAGCAGCCTACAGCTATCAGCCTACAGCAGGGCATTGTGGGAGTTGTAGTTTTACAACAGCTGGAGGGCCGCAGGTTTCACATGCCTGTATTAGATGACACTGGCATAATGCTGTCAGTCTCATCTAATACTTTCCAGACCTCTAAGGGTTACATAGCATCATAAATAAATATAATGCTATGTGACCCTGGCAGTGCTGGGCGTTCAGGCCGGGTGCCTTGCTGCGAATCCGCTGTGAGACACTCGCTCGTCTTAAAGGGGCTGTAGAGAAAGCAAACCTTGGTAACACCCCTGTTGCGCCTAGAATTTCATTTCCATATATTAAAACACCATTTTGCTCCGCAATGTGGGCACATGTGAACATGGGACCAACACAGATGTCTTCAGCTCCTAAGCGCACATGTAACAGGTCAGCCAATTTCATGGGTACAAATCTGCTGACAGATGCCCTTCAATGTGTATGCTTTGCTTATTCTACACGTTTTCTTTTGTATCGTTCCAGTCTTGTCACTTTTCTCTTTCTCTCCATAGGGTTCAGTGAAAATGTTCTCTAAAGGTGGCAATACTCATTAGACAGAAGTTGGTTGATGGTTGAGTGACCATTTTGCAGTTGTTCAAACTGACCATAAATGTTCACCGATCTCTCTAAGAACGTTCTTTTAAAGGCTACTTTCACACTAGCGCTTGATCGGATCCGTTCTGAACGGATCCGATCATATTAATGCAGACGGAGGCTCCGTTCAGTACGGATCCGTCTGCATTAATAACTTAGAAAAATTTCTAAGTGCGAAAGTAGCCTGAGCGGATCCGTTCAGACTTTCAATGTAAAGTCAATGGGGGACGGATCCGCTTGAAGATTGAGCCATATGGTGTCATCTTCAAGCGGATCCGTTCCCATTGACTTACATTGTAAGTCTGGACGGATCCGCACGCCTCCGCCCGGCCAGGCGGACAGCTGAACGCTGCAAGCATCAGGGCTGGATGGAAGCGTTCTGCTCCGCTCGTGAGCTCCTTCAAACGGAGCTCACGAGCAGACAGCAGAACGCTCGTGTGAAAGTAGCCTAAGAAGGATCATTTGTCCACAAACATTCTTAATTTGAACAGAAGATCTTTCGTCTGACAATCCTGAAATGTTTCAAGCTTAGCCAACAGATGACCATGGTCTTGGTGTGCTGAAATGATTGTAGGTTGTTTTGATCAACTAACGTAAATGGCCAATTAACAATGACAACCACTACATTCATAATGGAGCTGAGCTGCAGTGGGCCAGAAACCACACCTCGTATGGAGTCTTCTGCTTCATTTCCATAGACTGTATGGTTGCTGGTTTGTGGCTGTCTGAAACAGCTGAACACTGTTGGACCTCCGCTGATCTGATAGTGATTACCTGAAGATAGCTCATCAGTATCTGTGGTCTGGACAACCCCTTTAAACGAGTGGGCATTTTGACTGGAAGTAGAATGCTGCTTCTGCCAGCAAGCTGGGGTAAAGGGGTATTCCGATAATATGAAACTATCCCCTGTACACAGGATAGGCGAGTTCGCTAGGAAGAAGAGACCAAATCCAGATGCTGTCTCCAGACGGCAACAGACTTGAAATTAAGGACAAATAGAAGGCTCTGCCTCTGTTCTTTTTCTCTTCCCTATCCAGCGAGCTAATAGTTATCTCCTACCTTGCGGATAGAGGGAGTTAAAGGGGTTATCCGGTAATAAATATTGAACTATCCCCAGGCAGGTCATCAGTATCAGATCGGTGGGTGTCTGACACCCGGGCCCCCCGCAGATCAGCTGTTAGAGACCAGCACTCCGTGAGCACCACGGCGTCTTCCTAGGCCATGTGATCTCGCCATTAGGGCTGCAACGATTAATCGATGTAATCGATTATATTCGATAACTGGATTCGTTGTCGACGAATCCAGTTATCGAATAATCGCCGATTCGTTGCTATTCGGGCGGGCGGGCGGTCGCTGCATCTTTATTTTACCTTTTTACAATGACGCTCCCGCTCCTGTAACAGCCAGGCAGAGCGGACGGCGGCGTAACGTCACTCACTCACGTGACACGCCTGCTCCGCCTCCTTCATTCATGAAGTGGGCGGAGCAGGTGCGTCACGTGATTGAGTGACGTTACGCCGCCGTCCGCTCTGCCTGGCTGTTACAGGAGCGGGAGCGTCATTGTAAAAAGGTAAAATAAAGATGCAAGCATCGGGGCCGGGGCTGTTATGGGGAGGGGGGGGAGGATCTGTCTATGTCACTGCTATGGGGAGGGGGGGGAGGATCTGTCTATGTCACTGCTATGGGGAGGGGGGGGAGGATCTGTCTATGTCACTGCTATGGGGAGGGGGAGGATCTGTCTATGTCACTGCTATGGGAAGGGGGGTCTGTGTATGGCACTGCTATGGGAAGGGGGATCTGTCTATGGCACTGCTATGGGGAGGGGGGTCTGTGTATGGCACTGCTATGGGAAGGGGGATCTGTGCACTGTTATGAGGAAAGGGATCTGTGCACTGTTATGCCCATAACAGTGCACATATCCCCCTCTCCATAACTGCGCCACCCACAGATCCCCCTCTCCATAACAGCGCCAGCCACAGATCCCCCTCTCCATAACAGCGCCAGCCACAGATCCCCCTCTCCATAACAGCGCCAGCCACAGATCCCCCTCTCCATAACAGCGCCAGCCACAGATCCCCCTCTCCATAACAGCGCCAGCCACAGATCCCCCTCTCCATAACAGCGCCAGCCACAGATCCCCCTCTCCATAACAGCGCCAGCCACAGATCCCCCTCTCCATAACAGCGCCAGCCACAGATCCCCCTCTCCATAACAGCGCCAGCCACAGATCCCCCTCTCCATAACAGCGCCATCCACAGATCCCCCTCTCCATAACAGTGCCACCAACAGATCCCCCTCTCCATAACTGCGCCACCCACAGATCCCCCTCTCCATAACTGCGCCACCCACAGATCCCCCTCTCCATAACTGCGCCACCCACAGATCCCCCTCTCCATAACTACGCCACCCACAGATCCCCCTCTCCATAACTACGCCACCCACAGATCCCCCTCTCCATAACTACGCCATCCACAGATCCCCCTCTCCATAACTACGCCATCCACAGATCCCCCATAACTGCGCCGTCCACAGATCCCCCATAATAGTGTCGGCCACAGATCCCCCATAATAGTGTCGGCCACAGATCCCCCATAATAGTGTCGGCCACAGATCCCCCATAATAGTGTCGTCCACAATTTGTTTTAATATGGCCTTTGAACATAATTTTTCAAGTAAGATCATATAAACCTCTCTGTTTTGTAATTTTGTCGTTTTTCCCGATTAATCGATTAATCGTAGAAATTAATCGGCAACTAATCGATTATTCAAATAATCGTTAGCTGCAGCCCTACTCGCCATACATCAGTCACATGACCTAGGCGCAGCGAATGGGGCTGAGCTGCAGTACGAAGCACTGCCATTATACAATGTACAACGCTGTGCATGGGAGAGGTGCCAGGAGCCAGCTGCGCTTACCAGAGCTCCCTGTAACAGCTAATTGACGGGGGTGTCGGGACTCGGACCCCCGACAGTCTGATAATGATCCTATGATGATAGGTCATCATTCCATCTTACTGGATAACCATTTTAAGCATTATGGCAGCGCAGTTTAAGGACTCTGTTCTCCAAATACTACACCCCCCCCCCCCCCCCCGGATGTGTAAAGCAGCATAAGCCGTGAACTCTGAGCACTTTTAACCTGTATATGTGCACCCATTTAAAGCGCTTTTGAGTGGTGCACTCTATCTATCATCTATCTCTCTATCTATTACAATACACAATTGGATTGATTTATCCTATGCAAATTTCGTGCCATCATACCCTGTGAAGGGGGGGGGGGGGGGGGGGTCAGTATTTAGCTTGTGAAGCCTGTACCACAGTGCGTAAGCTTTGGTTTCTCCAGCAGGTGTATAAGACATCACTTACCCTGAGACATTAGAAAAGCCTCATGCACACGGCCGTTGCCTGGCTATGTCCATATTGCGGTCTGCAATCCGGGAAATATGGAGGCACAGATCGGAAGCACTACGGAATTCTTCTGTGCGTTTTTTATCGGTGCCTCCACACCACAAAAAGTAGTGCATGCACAACTTTTTTTTTTCAGTGTGGCTCATCGGATGCGGATTCCAGTCAAGTAAATGGTTCTGCGTCCGCAGATGGAGATCACGCAGCCGGGGCCCATGCATTGCGGACCACAATATGGGTCTGCAGCACGGGCAAGGCCGGCACATGATTGTGTGCATGAGCTCTGCCTAAAGCACTGCCATGGTCATGACTGACACTGCGGAAGCTATATAATTGTTCATTACAGTAATGGTAAGGATTTAGTAACACCAGTGTCCCATACTGGGAAGTGTAGCACTACTCTTATTAAGAAAACTGGGTCCATGAAGCAGGTGGCCTGTATATTGCAGTTGTGTTATCCTTCTGCGTACAGAATGCGTATACTTCTACAATCCTGTGTGGTTCCTGAGGGGTAAGATCTGCAGGCACCTTGCATACCGAGCCTGTGCTAAATATGCTTTATGGGCCTTGCTTCTGAAAGCTTTTTCGATAGGGAATTTGTGCAGTTAGTCGGCGATGTGCACATTTCAGGGCTTGAAGCTTATAAATAAATGGCAGGTTGTATTTCTGAGGCGGTCAGATACTGCTGACATGTACACGCCGCCTGTAAATAACACTTCCAATGTTCTTAAGTGCTGCAGTGCTTATTTACTACCGTAGCGCTGGATGCTTCCATAGCTATATCCGATTTAGACTCCGTATCTGCTTTACACTTCTGCAGGTATAGTCATATCTTCTGTGTCTTCGAGGGGGGTTTATCTGAACAGGGCAGATATTTCGGTTGGATGAGCAGTCTGCAGCAGTTCTTTATACCTGTCTATATGTTTAGAGTTGTCTCAGGGGCTGTTCATATCTCGTATTTACTCTACATTTAGATTAGACATTAAACATATGTATGTTCAGGCGTACTTCCTCATTTGTTTTAATTGATGGTCATAAGTGTTTGTCGATGGGTTAATCTTCAGCTGATCAGTTCCATTTTTATTTGGAGATCGGCTGAATGGGCAGGCTCCTGCTGCACCCAGTTGTATTACAGCTGGACAGGACAGTAAGGTGGAGAAGGGAAAACATGAGATGAATTGAGCAGTAACTCACGTGTGACCCGTTCTCCTCTGACTTGGGGATCCCTCTTCTGTCTTCTGCAGCTCATATATATTTTGCATAGTGCTTACCCAGAAAGCTATTCTGTAATAATTATTTCACAGAATAGCTTTCTGCAGCTTGCTATGTACGGTGAAACATAGAAGGTACAGAAGCCAAGCGGCGCAAAAGTTTTTAATAAAAACCTAACCATTGCAGTAATTGAGTCAAAAAATGCATGTAAATCAATTATTTAAAAAAAGTTTTTATTTTTTTTTAAATTACTGATGACCTATCCTCAGCTTAGGACCACAGTATCTGATCAATGGGGGTCCAACACGGCGGACCCCCACCGATCATCTGTTTTGAGAAGGCTCCTGTGAGCTCTGTGGCCTTCTCTGTGCTTACGCCATGTACTTACATAATAACAGCTGTGCTTGGTGTTGCGCTCCGCCTCATTCACTTCTATGGAGTTGAGTGCAATACCAAGCACGGCCGCTACACAATGTACGGCGCTGTGCTTGGTAAGCATGAAGAAGGCAGAGGCGGGGAGAAGTTGATCAACGGGGCTCCCCGGTATTGGACTCCCACCGATCAGATACTGATGACCAAAATCCCGGAAAGCCCCTTTAATGAATTTGGTTCCATTTTGTTCCAAATTAAATGTTTAGATTTTTCTTGTAGAGCGAATTGTTCTTGCCGCACTAGTGAAGTTCTAAACTTGTTAACTTGCTTGGATATTGAAGACGCCTACTGTATTTCCCTTCAGAAGGGTACTATTGTCTAATTAATAAAGTGTTTTCCCAGCTTCCCCTGTGGTAATACGATGATTTTCCTGTAGATTGTTATCCTCTTCCTGATGGGATATGGCTTGGCAGCACAGGCTGTCTCTCTCTCTACAAGATTCTTTGTACGAGATCTGGAAATTTTATTACAAATGTTAATTGTATGATGAGATTTTTTTTTTTTTTTACCAGCCATAGTTTGAGCATAGCTTGCCAGCTCTGAGTCCAATGTGATAAATTTATCATAAAGAGAATTTTTGAAGTCCATTTTTCTTCAGTCTATGTTGGCATGTCTTTTACGGTAATCTGTCTCTGTGATGTTGGACTATTATCTGCAGTAATATATAAGTAGTACTGCCGATAAGGTATCCAGGTCACTATTTTTAAAGGGCTTCTGTCACCCCACTAAAGTCATTTTTGGGGGGGGGGGGGGGGGGCTAGTTAAATTCCTTATACTGTGATATATGAAAATATAATGCTCTTACTTTTCTTCAGCAGTTTCTTCTAAAAACAGCCTCCTCAGCACTCCCTCAGTGCGCCTGCGCCGATGACGTCTTCTCTTTCGGTGATGTTATCGGCGCAGGCGCACTGAGGGAGTTCTGAGGAGGTGAGCCTCCTCATCTCAGAGCGCCTGTGCCGAATGAACACAGGCGCGCGATTTTGGAAATGCTGACAGGGCCGGCCGGAGGAGGAGATCGTGGCTGGCTCTGTCGATCAACAGGACGAGGGGGCGTTTTTTTGCGGCGGCTACTAGCAAGTAGACACCCTACTTGCTGGTAGAGACCTCATTTACATATGATAAAAGTTTGTTTTTAGAAGAAACTGCTGAAGGGTATTAAGTAAGAGCATTTATATTTTCATATCGCAGTATAAGGAATTTAACTAGCCCCCCTCAAAAAATGACTTTAGTGGGGTGACAGAAGCCCTTTTAAGTTTCCCGCTGCCCCGCGTTCCCTTCCAGTCAGTGTTTAAAGCCGCATTGAAATATGCTGTCACTTTAAGAGTACGGTTACGTGTTGCGCTTGTCAGTGGTGTCGCAGTGTGACATGATGCAACAGAGACGTGACAGTCGCCAAAAATTCAGACATGCTGGATTTTGTGTCACACTTGGTGTGTGACTTCTCAAAAAAGAAAAAAAGTAGCAGCACTTACAAATCTATATCAAAAAGTCTCTATGGTGGTGGTGCCCGCAGTGTTGGATACCAGTCTCTAGCATCCCCAAATCATCCAGTATAAATACAAAATAAAACTGCAGCACTCGGCGGTCTTCAATTCATGCTGGTTTATGCACCAAAAATTTAAATTTTTGATGAATAAACCAGCAAGAATTGAAGACCGGCAAGTGCTGCAGTTTTAATTTTGATTTATTCTGGGTGTGTGACTTCTCACCCATTGACATTAATGGAAGAAGTGGCTGTGATTTCACAGACGAAACACAAGTCTAAAATAGTCATGTGACAGCAGGTTGAAGACAAGTCGCATTTATTTTTTGTGTCACAACGCATGTCACCGTGTAGCTGTACACATGTGCTGACAATGGGGGAACAGACGACGGTAAGAAAATAAAGAAATATATGATCTGGACTCCTTATCTGTAGTACTACTCTAGTCTTACTGCAGAAAATAGTCCAAGATCACTGTGACAGATTCACTTTAAAGATGTCAAATTTATCACACGCGCAACATTTAATAAATTTGGTCCACAGAGGAGAGAGAAGGCTCCGTGGTGGTTCTTTCTATCCCTGTGCAGCCTGTCAGCACTTCCCCCACTAGCAGGGTGCCATTCTGAGCTTTAAAACCAGGTCAAATTTAAAGCTCTAATTATATATTGAGAGTTGGAGCACTTAGAAATCAGGTTGAGTACTTGCAGCCATATTGAGCTTTCACTGAGACTCACAGCTAGAGGCTTGCATTCGGTCTTTGTTTTAAAGCTGAGAATGTCACCTTTAAAACAAGACCTGGCAGGAATTTCTAGCTGTTACACAACATGAAACCAGCCATAAGGAGGAAGCACACACCAGGTACATACGTTTTTGGCTACTGAATTGACACGCTGTATGTCAGACATCCTTGGTAGGGAAAGGGTCAATGTGACCTAATGGCTTTTCACATACTCCCTTTAAAGGAGCACTAAAACCAGAAAATAAAAAAATAAAAGCATATCCCACCAATCTCCTCCTTTTTTTTTCTTTTGTTCCTATTTTATCTCATATGACAGTTAAAATTGAGAACTATATTAACAAATGTCTTCCCTGTGTCCCAGGAGCACAACCATGTTCCCCACCCCCCTTCTCTAACTCCTCACTAAAGCTCCTTTCACACTAGCGTTCGTCGGTCCGCTCGTGAGCTCCGTTTGAAGGAGCTCGCGAGCGGACCCAAACGCCTCCGTCCAGCCCTGATGCAGTCTGAATGGAGCGGATCCGCTCAGACTGCATCAGTCTGGCGGCGTTCAGCCTCCGCTCTGCTCGCCTCCGCACGGCCAGGCGGACAGCTGAACGCTGCAGCGTTCAGCTGTCCGCCTGGCCGTGCGGAGGCGAGCGGATCCGTTCAGACTTACAATGTAAGTCAATGGGAACGGATCCGCTTGAAGATGACACCATATGGCTCAATCGTCAAGCGGATCCGTCCCCCATTGACTTTACATTGAAAGTCTGAACGGATCCGCTCAGGCATCTTGCACACTTAGAAATTTTTCTAAGTTATTAATGCAGACGGATCCGTACTGAACGGAGCCTCCGTCTGCATTAATATGATCGGATCCGTTCAGAACGGATCCGATCAAGCGCAAGTGTGAAAGTAGCCTAAGCTGTAAGACAAATGGCCTTGTGTGAAGTTGGAGAAAACTATCTAAGGCTTATTGTACGCTAGCGGCAGCGATCTGGCAAAGAACAGCCTGCCAAATTGAGGATAGGCCGCATTCTGGCAAATATGCCAAGGATCGGCTGGAAGAAAACCGCTTGCTTTACAAACTCAATTGTGCTTTTACCTGGTACATCAGGTTATCAGAGATTATCTTCTGTTCTATTTGCGCTTGCCGTGGGGTTGCTTGGCAGTATGGGTCATGAAGTATTGCTCGGTACATTCTCCACACTGTTTAGTTTAGCCTGCTATTCACTAACATGAATAAATGAAACTGTGTGCATCTCCCAGACAGACTCCATCATGTTGGGATCCGGGCTATGTGGGTGCCATATAATCACTTCCAGGACTCCTGGATCTTCTTCACACTGACATTGGCTGCGTGTTCGGGGTCATTGTCCTGCTGCAGAATAATTCTGAAGTCAATTGGACACCTCCCTGCTGGTTATGAATGCTGGCTACGCATCTGTCTGTACTTCCACAGAATAAAGATAAACGCTTCTGTTTTAGAATGCATTTTTTCCTTTTGCACAGTACTGTACATTAAAATAAAGTGAAATTACCGTATGTAGTTTTGCAGTGGACACTAAGGCTAAAAGTAGGCACTACTTTTTAATCTGTACAGATTGCTTTTCTTCATTATCATCACGTGCAGGATCACAATGACAATCGCCTAAAGTATACTCCATTCACAATAGGTGATTGTCAGAGATTATCTATTCTTTCCTTGTACAATGACCTCTGCACAGGTCACAGAGCATGCCCAGAAAAGTCTTCCATAGGAGTCAATGAGGTCCCCTCCTGACTATTGTGTCTATGGACCATGGGGCTGCTGTAAAGCAGATCTCTAAATGCTGTTAAAGGGGTTTTCCTGCCATTAATATTGATGGTCTATCGTCAGGATAGGTCAGCGGGGGTCCGACAGCCAGCATCCCTGCCGATGAGGAGACTGCATTCCTTGGCGTACAAACAGATTAGAAAAGAAGGAATATCTATCTGGTTTTAACTAGCCGAATTTTTTTTAGGAGATGCATCCCCTTTAAATCTGGATTATACGTGCACCACAGAGATATGGACGGAGCATTGTTGTATGCTATAAAACGTGAGTGCTTTACATCAGCGGTATGAAGGCTCATTATACAGACTCCAGTGCCAGTAAGTAACAACGTGGAACACCAGTCAGATGGAATTATCTCCAGTCCTCCTGAAGTTTCTTGTAGTCCGCGTTCCAGCCTGCATTATACCGCACATACATGTGGAACAAATGCCAATGTGTACACTTGTCTGTCAGGCTTATCTCAAGCGTTGTCCCCTATAAGATGCTTGCATGCTTGTCTCTTGTGCTTTGATGCGCTCTTTCTGGCATCGCTGTGCATGTGAAACCTAATATGATTAAACTAATGAGGATTTTCCATATTGCTATACTATATGATCTGCTACATGTGGAAGCCGAGGAGCTTGTGTGGGAACATTACTGCTTTACAGGCTTTGTTTCAAGAAAGTGGAATGTGTCTAGAAATAGTCTTCTCCTTAGGCCAGAGAGAAACACGTCCGTCTGTGTTATGTGTCCTGATGAACGGCATCGGCTCAGCTATTCTGAACCACCAGATATGGTCCGCTGTCTGCAGTATTTGCTTCTCCTCCACTATATTGGCACGTTGCCAAACTTTCCAGTGGTTAATATGCCAGAGGCAGAGCTGTCTGCTCAATTTTTTAGTATTAATGTCTTGTACTCCCAGAATTTTTTGGTTAGAATATTTCCAGTTGTTTATATACTTTTTTGGTCACTTTTTGAATCCATTTCCTTTTTTTTGAGAAGAGAGCGGTTTGCTTTCTCTGTTAGTTTTCCGGTATATTGAGATCCATCATAGGGGCTCAGTACCGGAAAAAAAACGGGGGGACAAAACTGAACTGAACGAAACATTATGCTTCAAAATGCATTCCGTTCTGTCTAGTTGTGTTTCCATACTGGAGAGCACACCGCAACATGTTGTAGTTTGCTCTCCGTCCTGGGATGCTGCGCAAGATGGATCTGGCGTGATCCCCAATGCAAGTCAATGGGGATCCCTTTTCTCTGACATAATCTGACACAGTATTATTATACCAACACACTGTGAAGATGCGTTTGCGGTATATGTTCACACCCAAATATAACTGAATTGTATTGTGAATAGGAATTTTTAAAGCATAACATTTACTAGATCATTTAAAATAAATGCCACTTAGTGAGAAACATTAAGGACAAACACCTCCGCTGTAGTATAGACAAATAAAGGGTGGATCTTACCCCGTTTGATGAATTCCACAGCCTGTGGAGGACGGTTCAGGTAGTGGGTGGACCACCGAAACCTGTGTGATCAAGGTGCTGATGTCTGTAGGCGATATGGCACTCCTATATAGCCCTGGTATGTCTTTCCTACCTACATATAGGTGGGGGGCTACTTGAGCAGCTGCCTAACACACATGGGCGACCCCATACCGATCCTGTCCCTCAGTATGGGCCTTGTGCTATTTTTCCCTAATACAAAACCCTACATGCCATGTTTCGGTCCTAGACTCCAGACCTCCTCAGGGGTTTCATAGATGTATTCAGGGGTAACTAGAAGTAAATTAACAAACACACACTAAGTATAAGTCTCATATAAAACTGAGTTGCCAATGTTCATAAATTGGATTCAAACTCAGATTACTTACTGAAAGAAGATCGTTTGTAGCCTCCTACTTTCAATCCGGATCTATGGTGTATAGTATCCGAGCCTTGACATGAGAGGTGTCCCAAGCAAGTGCTGTGTCTCACCTCAAATAGTGGCGATTTGGGTGAGCAATTTGTGGTTGTTGCTCACCTCCTTATATTACCCCCCTTCCTAGTGGGTGTACGCCCCCCTGTATATCCGACTCACCTGTCCATAGCGATCACAGCGTGTGTGATTGCCTGTGGAACGCACGCCGCTCGCGTGCGTTCCACCGGACCGGAAGTTGTCATCACATGGTACGGGCGAACCGGAAGTGAGGTAAGGACCTGCTTCCAAGCGTCGCCGGTTGCATGGCAACACCTGAAACACGGCCCGGAATGCCGCAAATGATGACTTGCATGCGATTTTCATCTCTGCTGGATCGCAGTATGGATACTAGCTGGCAGGACATTTAAACACATACCCCGGCTCCACTGCAATTGTAACAGCAAGCCAAGGAGGAAATGCTATTCTGTTACTGATAGCAGTATTTTGTTTGGGTGACATCTACCCGTTCATTAACTCCAACATGCCCAACGCGCTCAAATTCTAGAGCACGTGCGCAAATGGGTGAGGAATGAACAACTAGATATCAACACATTAGTTAGATACAACCCTCATTCTTGCACATAATCTGTGAGTATGTTGCACCATATGTATGTATTGCACACATTCACGCACCCTCCGCCCCTTTGTGACCAGGACGAAAACCTTTAAGAGCAATAACACGGGAAAAATATATAATGTAAGTGATTTTATCAACTGCAAAACCAGGGGAATAATCTATAAAATCACATGCATTTGTGGGAAAGAGTACGTCGGAAAGACAGAGAGTTTAGGAGGAGAATAGGAGAACATGTCGGCGACATTAAAAATGCCAGAGATACACCCGGGGCGAGACACGTAAATACCGAACATGATGGAAGAGTTGAATGTCTCTCCTTCATCGGTATTGAAAAAATTAAACCGGGCATCAGACGAGGGGACTTCGATAGGAGAATTCTCCAATGCGAAGCAAAATGGATTTTCTACCTAAAGACTGTCCATCCTGCGGGTTTAAACGAGCAACAACACTTTAGCTGTTTTCTGTGAATGTGTGCAATACATACATATGGTGCAACATACTCACAGATTATGTGCAAGAATGAGGGTTGTATCTAACTAATGTGTTGATATCTAGTTGTTCATTCCTCACCCATTTGCGCACGTGCTCTAGAATTTGAGCGCGTTGGGCATGTTGGAGTTAATGAACGGGTAGATGTCACCCAAACAAAATACTGCTATCAGTAACAGAATAGCATTTCCTCCTTGGCTTGCTGTTACAATTGCAGTGGAGCCGGGGTATGTGTTTAAATGTCCTGCCAGCTAGTATCCATACTGCGATCCAGCAGAGATGAAAATCGCATGCAAGTCATCATTTGCGGCATTCCGGGCCGTGTTTCAGGTGTTGCCATGCAACCGGCGACGCTTGGAAGCAGGTCCTTACCTCACTTCCGGTTCGCCCGTACCATGTGATGACAACTTCCGGTCCGGTGGAACGCACGCGAGCGGCGTGCGTTCCACAGGCAATCACACACGCTGTGATCGCTATGGACAGGTGAGTCGGATATACAGGGGGGCGTACACCCACTAGGAAGGGGGGTAATATAAGGAGGTGAGCAACAACCACAAATTGCTCACCCAAATCGCCACTATTTGAGGTGAGACACAGCACTTGCTTGGGACACCTCTCATGTCAAGGCTCGGATACTATACACCATAGATCCGGATTGAAAGTAGGAGGCTACAAACGATCTTCTTTCAGTAAGTAATCTGAGTTTGAATCCAATTTATGAACATTGGCAACTCAGTTTTATATGAGACTTATACTTAGTGTGTGTTTGTTAATTTACTTCTAGTTACCCCTGAATACATCTATGAAACCCCTGAGGAGGTCTGGAGTCTAGGACCGAAACATGGCATGTAGGGTTTTGTATTAGGGAAAAATAGCACAAGGCCCATACTGAGGGACAGGATCGGTATGGGGTCGCCCATGTGTGTTAGGCAGCTGCTCAAGTAGCCCCCCACCTATATGTAGGTAGGAAAGACATACCAGGGCTATATAGGAGTGCCATATCGCCTACAGACATCAGCACCTTGATCACACAGGTTTTGGTGGTCCACCCACTACCTGAACCGTCCTCCACAGGCTGTGGAATTCATCAAACGGGGTAAGATCCACCCTTTATTTGTCTATACTACAGCGGAGGTGTTTGTCCTTAATGTTTCTCACTAAGTGGCATTTATTTTAAATGATCTAGTAAATGTTATGTTTTAAAAATTCCTATTCACAATACAATTCAGACATAATCTGACACAATAGAAAACTGATCTGTCCCCCATTGACTTTCAGTGGAGTTCATGACGGATCCGTCTTGGCTATATAAGACATAATACAACCGGATCCATTCATAACGGATGCAGACAGCTGTATTATCAGTAACTGAAGCGTTTTTGCTGAACCCTGCCGGACCCAGTAAAAACCGCTAGTGTGAAAGTAGCCTTAGTTAAACTTTTAGGGTATGTTCAGACACAACAATCGAAAATAGGAATAGCGGCTGCTCCTACAGAATGAATGGATAAGGGTGCTCACCTCTCGGTCCACCCAGACCGTATAGGAGAAAAAATGGAAGTGTAAAAATGTTGAGGGGCACTCCAATTTCAGGAAATAATAGTGCTGGGTACGTAGGCCAAATATTTAATATAGTGGACCAATCAGACCAATCAATACAAACACCTCTAAAATCAAATACACAATAAAACCATATCGCAGATTAATCTGAACACTGGGTGATGAAAGTCCATGTATAACCTCTATACCAAATATTGCAAGGGATGGTGCTACTGCGTGGGTCACAGTCCTAATAGGTGGCCGAGTGGTAGGCTCCGATAGGTCAGGATACAACAGACACTTTCTGCCTCTTGCCGGCAGCGCTACGTTATAGTGCATATATAGCGCTCCCGGGATGAGGCAGAAAGTGTCTGTTGTATCCTGACCTGTCGGAGCCTACCGCTCGGCCACCTATTAGGACTGTGACCCACGCAGTAGCACCATCCCTTGCAATATTTGGTATAGAGGTTATACATGGACTTTCATCACCCAGTGTCCAGATTAATCTGTGATATGGTTTTATTGTGTATTTGATTTTAGAAGTGTTTGTATTGATTGGTCCACTATATATTTGGCCTACATACCTAGCACTGTCTATTTCCTGAATTTGGAGTGCCCCTCAATACTTTTACATTTCCATATGTTCAGACTACTGGATTACTCATAGCAAATCTGCATTAAATTACAGTGCAGTATAGATGTATGAGGTTTTAAAAACGCCATCCTCTATCACACTAAGAAAATTTAGCAGATTTTTATCTCTCCAGTGTGTAGGGTTGTTAAAGGGCTATGTATTCCGGCTAGATTGAGTTATCCCCTATCCACCATACCCTAAGCAGCCCCCATGAAAAGAACAGAGAGGCCGGTCGCACATGTGCGAGGCAGCTCCATTTTTTTCTATGGTAGTCCGGAAGATAGCCAAGTACAGTGCTCCGCTATCTCCAGAGTTCCTATGGAAATTAATAAAACGGCTGTATACATACCCGACTGGCCACTCCATTCATTTCAGAGGGACTATGGGGCCCCTTTTCTCATGATCTGAGGGGATCTCAGTGCTAGGACCCCTATCAATCTAATAATTATCCCCTGTGGATAAGGGGATAACTTCTGACAACCGGAATATACGTTTAAATCCACAGAAAAATCATCATGTAATTCAAAAGTAACCTGCTGGTAGATGTTTTTTTTTGAGTCCAGCAACTTAATAGCCTATATTGTTAGCAACCTTGAAAAAGAGCTGTTTACAGCTTTGTTAGTTTATCACGCAGATCGGAGCTTGCCATTTTCTTAAAGGTCCATGCTTCTCAATATGGCTGTTTTACAGGCGGTTCTGAGGATCTCTTGTTGTCTTGGCACATTTATAAGTTGTGGGCACAGATGGCACGGTTTGTGGTCTGTATGCAGCTCTTCTCAATGAATGTGCTTGGCACACTGTGCTCCCATTACAAGCATGGTGCAGTGAACTGGGGCCAGTAGAGTGACAGGCTCTGGAAATATATCCCAGACATGTTCTGTCTAAAATAAGGCATCGGTAAAAACCTTCTTCAGAGTTAACCTTTAAAGCAGCTTCTATTAGCATGTGATGTTACCGGAAGCCTTTCTATAGAAGAGGTATAGCTAAAATAGCGTGGTGCTATTAAAGAGACACCAGTATTATAGCAGTGATAACCAGCTAACCAGAAAAAGTCTGTCTGCAAGCTTCCAGAGGCTCCTTCACCAAGGAGTATACAAATGAAGACCGTTTTGCATACATTAATTAAAGATGGGTGCTTTCCATTGGGTTTTTAAGTTAAAACCCCAACCCCTGCAGTGCCCTCAGTATATATGATATGCCTTTCTCCATAGTGCCCCCAGTATAAATAATGCATCCTGTTGCGCTCCCTATAGTTATAACGTGCCATCAGTTGTGCCCCCAGTAAAGATAATGGCCGCCTTAGTATATTAGTGCCATCTCACTGCCTGCCGCCGTTATTGAGAAAAATGAACTTTTATAATATGCTAATTAGCCTCTAGGAGCAGGGGGGCGTTGCTCCTGCTCCTAGAGGCTCCGTTCTCCCACCTCTAGTCATGCCCTGCTACACTATATTGACAGGGCCATGCAGCCTTTACCTCCAACTGCCGGCCTTTTGCGCTGGGGAAAACTCGTTCCAGTATCGCAGTTCAGTATCCGGCTCAGGCGCAGTGAGGAAGCCAGCAGCCGGCGAGCGCCCTTCACTCACTGCGCCTGCGCCGAATACTGAACGGCACTAGATTTACACTGCAGACCGGCGGGAGGAGAGCAGCGCTGCATGGCCCTGTCAATCTAGTGTAGCAGGGCATGGCTAGAGGTGGGAGAATGGAGCCTGTGGGAGCAGGGGCAACCCCCCCCCCCCCCCCCTGCTCCTAGAGGCTAATTAGCATATTATAAAAGTTCATTTTTCCCCCCCCCAATAACAGCGGCAGACAGTGAGATGGCACTAATATAGTTATGTTCAGCTGACATTAGCACATCGCTAATGTCAGCCAGCTTAATAGCCATTTTTAAGGTGACAGAAACCCTTTAAGAACAAAAGCATCTGGAGTGTTTAAAGGGAACCTGTCACCGGGATTTTGTGTATATTGCTGAGGACATGGGCTGCTAGATGGCCGCTAGCACATCCGCAATACCCTGTCCCCATAGCTGTGTGTGCTTTTATTGTGTAAAAAAAAACAACGATTTGATACATATGCAAATTAACCTCAGATGAGTCCGGTACAGGGCACATCTGAGGTTAATTTGCATATGTATCAAATAGTTTCTTTTACACAATAAAAGCACACAGAGCTATGGGGACTGAGCATTGCAGATGTGCTAGTACCCATCTGGCAACCCATGTCCTCAGCTCTATACACAAAATCCCGGTGACAGGTTCCCTTTAAGGCCTCATGCACATGACCATTGTGTGCATCCGTGGCCGTTGTGCCGTTTTCCGTTTTTTTTTCGCGGACCCATTGACTTTCAATGGGTTCGTGGAAAAACCGGAAAATGCACCGTTTTGCAGCCGAGACCGTGATCCGTGTTTCCTGTCCGTCAAAAAAATATGACCTGTCCTATTTTTTTGACGGACAACGGTTCACGGACCCATTCAAGTCAATGGGTCCGTGAAAGAACACGGATGCACACAAGATTGGCATCCGTGTCGGTGATCCGTGGCCGTAGGTTACTTTCATACAGACGGATCCGAAGATCCGTCTGCATAAAAGCTTTTTCAGAGGTGAGTTTTCACTTCGTGAAAACTCAGATCCGACAGTATATTCTAACACAGAGGCGTTCCCATGGTGATGGGGACGCTTCAGGTTACAATATACTGAAAAACTGTGTACATGACTGCCCCCTGCTGCCTGGCAGGTGCTGCCAGGCAGCAGGGGGCAGACCCCCCCCCCTTGTTTTTAACTCATTGGTGGCCAGTGCGGCCGCCCCCCCCCCCTCCCCTGTAGTTAACTCATTGGTGTCCAGTGGGCCCCCCTCCCTCCCCTGTAGTTAACTCATTGGTGTCCAGTGGGCCCCCCCTCCCTCCCCTGTTTTTAACTCATTGGTGGCCAGTGCGGCCGCCCCCCCCCCTCCCCTGTAGTTAACTCATTGGTGGCCAGTGGGCCCCCCCTCCCTCCCCTGTAGTTAACTCATTGGTGGCCAGTGGGCCCCCCCTCCCTCCCCTGTAGTTAACTCATTGGTGGCCAGTGGGCCCCCCTCCCTCCGCTGTAGATAACTCGTTGGTGGCCAGTGGGCCCTCTCCCCTCCCTCCCCCTCCTAATTAAAATCGCCCCCCCTTTCATTGGTGGCAGTGGAGAGTACCGATCGGAGTCCCAGTGTAATCGCTGGGGCTCCGATCGGTAACCATGGCAACCGGGACGCTACTGCAGTCCCGGTTGCCATGGTTACTTAGCAATTTGTAGAAGCTTCATACTTACCTGCGAGCAGCGATGTCTGTGACCGGCCGGGAGCTCCTCCTACTGGTAAGTGACAGGTCTGTGCTATAGGCAATGCACCGCACAGACCTTTCACTTACCAGTAGGAGGAGCTCCCGGCCGGTCACAGACATCGCAGCTCGCAGGTAAGTATGACGCTTCTACAAATTGCTAAGCAACCATGGCAACCGGGACTGCAGTAGCATCCCGGTTGCCATGGTGTACCGATCGGAGCCCCAGCGATTACACTGGGACTCCGATCGGTACTCTCCACTGCCACCAATGATAGGGGGGGGCGATTTTAATTAGGAGGGGGAGGGAGGGGAGAGGGCCCACTGGCCACCAACGAGTTATCTACAGCGGAGGGAGGGGGGGCCCACTGGACACCAATGAGTTAAAAACTGCCAGGCAGCAGGGGGCAGTCATGTACACAGTTTTTCAGTATATTCTAACCTGAAGCGTCCCCATCACCATGGGAACGCCTCTGTGTTAGAATATACTGTCGGATCTGAGTTTAACGATGTAGCTCATATCCGACAGTATATTCTAACATAGAGACGTTCCCATGGTGATGGGGACGCTTCAAGTTAAAATGTTCGGGTGTCCGCCTGGCCGTGAGGAGGCAAGCGGATCAGTCCAGACTTGCAATGTAAGTCAATGGGGACGGATCCGTTTGAAGATGACACACTGTGGCTCAATTTTCAAACGGATACGTCCCCCATTGACTTTCATTGTAAAGTCTGGACTAGGGCTGCAGCTAACGATTATTTGAATAATCGATTAGTTGCCGATTAATTTCTACGATTAATCGATTAATCGGAAAAAACGACAAAATTACCAAACAGAGAGGTTTATATGATCTTACTTGAAAAATTATGTTCAAAGGCCATATTAAAACAAATTGTGGACGACACTATTATGGGGGATCTGTGGACGACACTATTATGGGGGATCTGTGGACGACACTTATGGGGGATCTGTGGACGACACTATTATGGGGGATCTGTGGACGACACTATTATGGGGGATCTGTGGACGACACTATTATGGGGGATCTGTGGACGACACTATTATGGGGGATCTGTGGACGACACTATTATGGGGGATCTGTGGACGACACTATTATGGGGGATCTGTGGACGACACTATTATGGGGGATCTGTGGACGACACTATTATGGGGGATCTGTGGACGACACTATTATGGGGGATCTGTGGACGACACTATTATGGGGGATCTGTGGACGACACTATTATGGGGGATCTGTGGACGACACTATTATGGGGGATCTGTGGACGACACTATTATGGGGGATCTGTGGACGACACTATTATGGGGGATCTGTGGACGACACTATTATGGGGGATCTGTGGACGACACTATTATGGGGGATCTGTGGACGACACTATTATGGGGGATCTGTGGACGACACTATTATGGGGGATCTGTGGACGACACTATTATGGGGGATCTGTGGACGACACTATTATGGGGGATCTGTGGACGACACTATTATGGGGGATCTGTGGACGACACTATTATGGGGGATCTGTGGACGACACTATTATGGGGGATCTGTGGACGACACTATTATGGGGGATCTGTGGACGACACTATTATGGGGGATCTGTGGACGACACTATTATGGGGGATCTGTGGACGACACTATTATGGGGGATCTGTGGACGACACTATTATGGGGGATCTGTGGACGACACTATTATGGGGGATCTGTGGACGACACTATTATGGGGGATCTGTGGACGACACTATTATGGGGGATCTGTGGACGACACTATTATGGGGGATCTGTGGACGACACTATTATGGGGGATCTGTGGACGACACTATTATGGGGGATCTGTGGACGACACTATTATGGGGGATCTGTGGACGACACTATTATGGGGGATCTGTGGACGACACTATTATGGGGGATCTGTGGACGACACTATTATGGGGGATCTGTGGACGACACTATTATGGGGGATCTGTGGACGACACTATTATGGGGGATCTGTGGACGACACTATTATGGGGGATCTGTGGACGACACTATTATGGGGGATCTGTGGACGGCGTAGTTATGGGGGATCTGTGGACGGCGTAGTTATGGGGGATCTGTGGACGGCGTAGTTATGGGGGATCTGTGGACGGCGTAGTTATGGGGGATCTGTGGACGGCGTAGTTATGGGGGATCTGTGGACGGCGTAGTTATGGGGGATCTGTGGACGGCGTAGTTATGGGGGATCTGTGGACGGCGTAGTTATGGGGGATCTGTGGACGGCGTAGTTATGGGGGATCTGTGGACGGCGTAGTTATGGGGGATCTGTGGACGGCGTAGTTATGGGGGATCTGTGGACGGCGTAGTTATGGGGGATCTGTGGACGGCGTAGTTATGGGGGATCTGTGGACGGCGTAGTTATGGGGGATCTGTGGACGGCGTAGTTATGGGGGATCTGTGGACGGCGTAGTTATGGGGGATCTGTGGACGGCGTAGTTATGGGGGATCTGTGGACGGCGTAGTTATGGAGAGGGGGATCTGTGCACTGTTATGGGCATAACAGTGCACAGATCCCTTTCCTCATAACAGTGCACAGATCCCTTTCCTCATAACAGTGCACAGATCCCTTTCCTCATAACAGTGCACAGATCCCTTTCCTCATAACAGTGCACAGATCCCTTTCCTCATAACAGTGCACAGACCCCCCTCCCCATAGCAGTGCCATAGACAGATCCTCCCCCCCTTCCCATAGCAGTGCCATAGACAGATCCTCCCCCCCTTCCCATAGCAGTGCCATAGACAGATTCCCCCTTCCCCCTTCCCCCTAACAGCCCCGGCCCCGATGCCTGCATCTTTATTTTACCTTTTTACAATGACGCTCCCGCTCCTGTAACAGCCAGGCAGAGCGGACGGCGGCGTAACGTCACTCAATCACGTGACGCGCCTGCTCCGCCCACTTCATGAATGAAGGAGGCGGAGCAGGCGTGTCACGTGAGTGAGTGACGTTACGCCGCCGTCCGCTCTGCCTGGCTGTTACAGGAGCGGGAGCGTCATTGTAAAATGGTAAAATAAAGATGCAGCGACCGCCCGCCCGAATAGCAACGAATCGGCGATTATTCGATAACTGGATTCGTCGACAACGAATCCAGTTATCGAATATAATCGATTACATCGATTAATCGTTGCAGCCCTAGTCTGGACGGATCCGTCTGAGGCTACTTTCACACTTAGAAATGTTTTAACAATATAATGCAGACGGATCCGTTCTAAACGGAGCCACCGTCTGCATTATATGAACGCAAGTGTGAAAGTAAAGGGACTCCTGACTTTACATTGAAAGTCAATGGGGACGGATCCGTTTGCAATTGCACCATATTGTGTCAACGTCAAACGGATCCGTCCCCATTGACTTGCATTGTAATTCAGGACGGATCCGTTTGGCTCTGCACGGCCAGGCGGACACCAAAACGACTTTTTCATGTCGGTGGATCCTCCAAAAATCAAGGAAGACCCGCGGACGAAAAAACGGCCACGGATCACGGACCTACGGACCCCGTTTTTGCAGACCGTGAAAAAAAACTGTTGTGTGCTTGAGGCCTAAGGCTGGTCCTTCTTTTCTCTGGCATGGGCTGTCCTGAGTTAGTACATACAGCACATTCGATGGTCTCCAACATAGGTCTAATGTGTATGGCCAGCTTTAGGCCTTCACGTGTATATGCTGTGTCTGCAGGTGGAGAAGTAACACGTATACTGTAGCTTCCTAAAGTGTACTTAGCAGCCATTAACATTTTATACTGGAAAGCTTGTGTCAGAAGGTAATGGTATACAAGCCAAGGTGCAATGTATTGTGCCCCATTACTAGAAGAACACCTTCACCAATATTCTCTGTTTATTGGTCTTGTACTGAGGTTTGTGTAATTTTACATGACTGTCAAACACATGACCCTACTACAGCTATTATTTGATAGTATCTTTTGTCCCCGTTAATAGTCACGACTGTATGGAAAGCAGTTTGCTCGGAAGATCTCCTTAATAATGCACGTGTCATGGAGGGTGCTTAAACAGGAAAATAACTGCTATTACTGTGGAAGGCTGCAGGAACCTGAAGTCTCACATTTCCACGTGTCATATTGCTGCTGCTTGGCAACGTAGGAAAAAATACTCTGCCTGACTCTTCTTCCGAATTAAGGGGCAGAAACCAACAAGCTGCAAATTGTCATTTCAGTTTATAAATCTTTTATGAAAAGTATTGGTGTACGTTCTATGTAGATGCATCTGTGCAGCCTAGAAGTGCACTAATCATGTTCAGCTCAGGTTATAAGGACCATGCTGGAGCCGGTTTGTAATGGAGAGGGTGAAGTGTGCTGGCTTTTCTGCGACAATTTCTGGTACGTGTGGAAGTACCCTAAAGGACCTTTTACACAGGCTGATGCTAAAGGGAAATTATGAGGAATACACCATTCTTTTTCTAATAATTGCCTGATTGTCAGAGGAGGTGAAAGTTTCCACGCAGCAGTCATCTCCTCTCCTACAGGGAGATGTGCCGCACAGAAACAAGGATTTTGGGTGCCAGCTGAAAAACACAATGGCTTGCACCTTTACATAGGCCACTAAATAAGTGTTATTACAAACGCGCGGCCCCGGTAATTGGCCTGATTTTGGTCTATGTAAAAAGACCTTTAGCTTTACAGAAAATAAGACCACGATAAACCATTTCTGTATGATCCATATCTTGAAGCAGGAATTGCTGTTGGTAATGTGTTTGTAACAGACAGAAATTAGCAGTGAACTGTTTGTTGGCTTAGTAAGCGACAGATTTTGTCGCAAAATATTTTATCCTGTGGATAGTGGATAGCGTGTTATAACTGGAATAACCCTTTAAGCTCTGCCAGTTACAAAAACATTAGTAAATGTGAATCCATATTTCCCTGGGCCCAGGCTGCATGGCAAGCAATGGCATGTAGCGCCAAAGAGAAGCCGCTGTACAACTTGAATCATATGACCATTTTGCACAGTTAGAATAAGTTCAGGATTTGGGGCCAACACTAATATTCTAGCTGATCTACATGAGGCTTAACCCTATTGTAATGTTTTGGGGCTGATCCATGGCCTGGCATATAACGTGCATGCTTCAGCTCTTGAAATGTGGAACATGGCTTGTTACCATTCTACGTGGATTTGATGAGGACTTTGGTGACAGAATCTTCTCCGACATGCCAATCAGATCCAGAACATGTGAACATAGGATGTCATTTCCGAACAGATATACGCCACTTTTGTCACATGCCATGCTGCAGCAGAATCTGCGACTTATTCCCCGCTCATGCCAGGTCTAAAAAAAAAAGGGTCGTGGCAAGGGGACGGGCCGGCTGGCCCATTTCATTTATCATTTTCTACGCCTGGATTAGGTGTATAAAATGGTCTAACTGTAAGACCGCTAGGAAGCATTTAGAATCGGGAGGTGCTGAATTTATGTAGAAGCCGGCACATCTACATAACTTCGGCAGATCCACCACCAGCGCAGGGGCTTAGTAAATGTGCCCCATAGTCTTAGGTTTCACAGTTTCTGTAGGCATCTATCGGGCACATTTTGTAGCAGTTGAGGCAGTCCAAAGACTTTAGGAGCAGCAGATGAACTTTTGATTGTAGCAAATGTTGTAAAATGAGCGTTTGGCCTTCAGTATTTGAATTGTGTTCATCTCTGTCATGACATTAGACTGATGATGTCCTCTGAGTGTTGTCCTAAGCTCTGTTCTCCTCTGAAAACATTTCATTAAATCCTCTGTCACTTTCCTCTCTGCCTCCAGCCTTTTTAATTGTACCTAATTTACTTTGAAGAATCATTGAGTATTCTGCTCTATATTGAGCCGACCTCCTGGACACTTGTTGAACTTATAAAATTAAATAAGCCATGAGATTTTTTTTTTTGTCCCCAGTGTTTCATGTAAATGAATTAAATTTGTAGCTTGACAACTGTGCCACATTATAGATAGGAATGAGTAATGGGTTCGATCAATGTAGTACCATTATAAAACGCAATCACCAGAGCCCCCTATGTGGTGCTCCCAAGTAGCAGGATGTTATAAGTCATGTTCCACCCTGACCTACAAAGTAATTTCTATAGACATATGCATACAGAGCATGTATGTTCTGGACCCATTCTGTGTACCTCCCCTGATGGGGTTAGGACTGTTCTAAAAGGACTTCGTATCCTTAGCAAAATTACATGTTCTCTGGAGAGCAAGAAGAGGAACTTGGAGTCCCCTTTCACACGAGCGAGTTTTTTGCGCGGGTGCAATGCGTGACGTGAACGCATAGCACCCGCACTGAATACTGACCTATTCATTTCAATTGCTCTGTGTACATGAGTTATTTTTTTTCACGCATCAGTCCTGCGTTGTGTGAAAAACGCTGAATGTTCTATATTCAGAGTTAGTCACGCAGCCCTGACCCCATAGAAGTGAATGGGTTTTCAGTGAAAAATGCATTGTGTCCGCAAGCAAGTGCGAATTCAATGCGTTTTTCACTGATGGTTGCTAAGAGATGTTGTTTGTAAACCTTCAGTTTTTTATCACGCTCGTGAAAAACGCATCAAAACGCATTGCACCAGCGCGGAAAAAACTGAACGCAATCTCAGACAAAATTGACTCAACTTGCTTGCAAAATGGTGCGAGTTTCACTGAACGCATCCGGACCTAATCTGTCACGCTCGTGTAAAAGGGGTCTAAGGGCTGTTTCACGCGAGCGGATGCTGTGTGTGACATCCGCTACGTGAATGACAGCCAAGACCCGCTGCGGACAGCAGAAGCACGGAGCATTAACATGATTGATAATGCTCCGTGCCTCTCTGTGATCTCTTTACTACAAAATCACAGTGAGATAAAGTTGTCACCGTGATTTCGTAGTAAAGAGATCACAGAGAGGCACTGAGCATTATCAATCATGTTAATGCTCCGTGCTTCTGCTGTCCGCATCGGGTCTTGGCTGTCATTCACGGAGCGGATGTCACGCACGGCATCCGCTCGTGTGAAACAGCCCTAAGGGATACCGATTGCTTGAAGGTGGGGAAACGGTGTGGGGTGCTGGGATATGTAGTGTCAGCAGGTGTGGACTGAAAGGACAATCCTGCCCACAGTCCCTCTGAATGCAGTAGAAATATTGGGGTAGCATCTCTAGAACATGATTTTATTCCTTGATTTCACAGTTCTATAGGCAAGTGTACAGCATCAACAATTATTATATTTTACATTGAACTCCATTTATAGTTTTGAGGCATAGATATTTCCCTTAATATTTTCATCATCTTAGTACTCTTTTTAATACGCAGTGCTTACCAGTTTAATTGTATAGCAAGGTGGGATTTAAAAAAAAATTTGTGTTTAGGTTCTATCATATTGCTAACCTCCCCCCAGTAATCGTGAATTACGTTAACAGGTCAACACCTCAACCCCCCACAGCCCTGCAGTATTATTATATTCACAGCTCAAGCCAGCACGTCAACCATCCTTTTTATTACGGGTTTACTGTGATTATTATGTGTATCCTTCAGTATCATTCTTTCTTCTTCACATGGCACAATTGCACTTCAGTTGTTTGATGCTTTAGTTCACTTAATTCCTACCTTTACGCCTTTCGTGACCGGGTATGTGAACCTAGCCTTAGCGATGTCCCTATTGATGGCACTGTTATGTTGAAGGCTTTATTTCCTTTATTCAGAATAATAAACTGTTGAAATAGAAAAAGCTGTTTTCATACTTGTGACTTGGCTTCCATTTCTGCTGGATTACTGAATATTGCACTAAGGGGGTCATTTATTAAATGGATATATGCCTAAATTAGGTGTATTTCTGGCGCAGATTGCGTCAAAAGGTCCTTTGCGCTGCAATCTGTGACTTCTCCCCTCTTACGCCAGGTCTAAAAAAAATTTGAGCGTGGCGTCTATGCCGATCTTAATAAATAGTATTATTTATTAAGATCGGCATAGATTATTATTATTTAAGTATGTTATAGCTTCCCCCATCTCAGCGAGGGGAAGCTGCTACCACCATGTGAGCACGCGCCTCCCGCATTTTTACTGATCAGATGCTGTGGTCACTCTTCACCATGGCATCTGAGTTGTTAAACATCTGCGGTCGGTGTTGCTGTCAATTGCAGTCATTACCCCTGGGCCTTTGCTGTTTAAAATAAAAAGCAGAAGCATGGTGGCTGTGGCACCCACTGCACTTTTGAGTGGGTGCCATATTTAAAGACTGGACATCTGCCGTACATGTAGTGCGGATGTCCTGAAAGGGTTAATTTCTATAGGATTCAAACTGATAGTAAAGTGCATCTGTTTGTATCAGTGTGCCTCAGGTCTGTCAGGATATGCCTTCCTCACTGATAATAAAACCAAAACCTCAATTTTTCCATTTACTCTGTTTGGTTCCAGGGGAGAAAAACTACAATGCCAGATCCGTCATATAATGGAAACGAATGGTGCAGATGCAGAGGATTTCCCCTCGTCACAGTCAGAGTCCTGGGGATAAATAGATGATGGGAGAGATCTCTGTACTGACCCGTGATATATTTATACATAATTATTAGATCTCCCCTCAGTCATCTTTTTTCTAAAGTGAATAACCCTAATTTTGATCTTTCAGGGTATTGTAGTCCATCCATCCAGTACGCAGTACTCCGTGTGGTCTGACTAGTGATTTGTATAGTGGCAGGACTATGTTTTCATCACAGGCATCTATGCCCCTTTTGATACAACCCATTATCTTATTGGCCTTGGCAGCAGCTGCCTGACACTGGTTTCTACAGCTTTGGTTGCTGTCCACTAAAATTCCTAGGTCCTTTTCCTCGTCAGTATTACACAGTGTTCTCCCATTTAGTATGTACAGGTGACTTGCATTATTCCTTCCCATGTGCATAACCTTACATTTGTCAGTGTTAAACCTCATCTGCCACTTATATGCCCAAGCCTCCAATCTATCCAGATCCATCTGTAGCAGTATACTGTCCTCTTCCGGGTTAATTACTTTACACAGTTTAGTGTCCTCTGCAAAAATTGATATTTTACTGTGCACGCCTTCTACAAGATTATTAATATATTGAAGAGAAAAGGGCCCAATACTGACCCCTGAGGTACTTCACTAGTGACAGTGACCCAATCTGAGTATGTACCGTTAATAACCACCCTCTATTTTCTATCACTGGGCCAGTTACTTACCCATATACAGACATTTTCTCTCACTCCAAGCATTCTCATTTTATATACTAACCTTTTATGTGGTACAGTGTCAAATGCTTTGGAGAAGTCCAGATTTACAACATCTATTGATTTACTGCTGTCAAGTCTAGAACCTGCCTCTTCATAGAAACCAATTAAATTAGTTTGATATGACCGATTCCCTCATGAAGCCATGTTGATATAGCGTTATTTGCTTATTTTCATTGAGGTACTCCAAGATAGCATCTCTTAGAAAACTTTCAAACAGTTTACCCACGACAGATGTTAAACTTACAGGCCTATAGTTTCCGGGCTCTGTTTTTGGACCCTTTTTGAATATTGGCACCACATTTGCTATGCGCCAATCCTGTGGAACACTCCCTGTCAGTATAGAGTCCTTAAATATCAGAAACAGGGTCTGGCTATGACATTACTTATTCTCTTAGGATATGAGGGGTGAATGCCATCTCGTCCTGGCGATTTGTCTATTTTAATCTTTTTAAGACGCCGCTTTTTTTGCCTTCTGGAGTAAGATTATAGGTTGGACTTGATGGATCTGTGTCTGTTTTTCCCAAATTATTTTTTATATAGTATTTCATGTAGAATGTAGGTGCGTCCCTTATGCCAATGAACAGAAAGAAGTACAGTCCTGGAAACTCTGCCCATGTGTCGTCTGCATCTCCCAGACTGATGATGGCTCCACTACCCAAACTCGCTGCAAACTCGTAGAAATGTAATTAACACAATCTAATTTACATAATTAGATATTTGTATTTTTTATTTATTTTTGCTATATTGGAAGAAACTGGAGCGCTGGGGGGGGGGGGGGGGGGCTTACAATCAAGGAAGAATATACCAACTTCAGGCGGATGTTGCCCTTGGTCACATTTGAAACCCAGGACCCCAGCACTGCAAGAAAACAGTGCTAACCACTGAGCCACTTGTACATATAATTGTTGGTTCTGCTAGCCATGAACATATATTTCTTGAAGTGAAATAGACTTTGCAAGCAGACGAGTTTGTGTTATCCATTGCATATTCAGGTTTTTTCGTTGCAATGTGTGCTCCCTGTACCTATACAAAGCTGTGATTAAAGAATGAGTTTTCTTGATGAAGCTGTATATCACTATGTGGGAGGGATGTGTTGATGCCTGTTATGTCCTCAGGCTATAAGCTTTGGTGGTCTCCATTAGCGCATGCAGCTCTTCAGCATTACTCATTTGTATGCCATGCGTCTCTGGAAATCAGTAGGTGGCTGACATCTTTACTTCAAGTAGTAACCAACAAAATCAAATGCCTATTTAGTCCAATTCGTATGCTAATAACTTCCTGAGCCAAGACAAATGTATCCTCTCGCATGATCTAAGCAGTGGGGTTAACGTCTTCTCTCTTTATATTGTACGTCGTCTAGATTTTTTCGTAAATGTTCTATCTTGCCTTTTTTAACCCCTTAAGGACACAGGGCGTACAGGTACGCCCTTGTGCCCTGGTACTTAAGGACACAGGGCGTACATGTACGCCCTGTGCATTTTCAATCACCGCCGCGCGGCCGGCGGCGATCGGAACCCCGTGCCTGCTCAAATCATTGAGCAGGCACTTGGGGCAAATGCGTCGGGGGGTCCGGTGACCCCCCCATGTATGCGATCGCAAAAAACCGCAGGTCAATTCAGACCTGCGGTTTTCTGCGTTTCCGGGTTATTCGGGTCTCTGAAGACCCGATAACCCGGAACAGGATGGTGATGGTGGTGTGATTTCACTCCACCAATCACCATCCAGCGATCCTGAGTGGTGATGGTGACATCACCACTCAGGATCGCTTTCTGATTGGTCAGGGGGCGGTGCGGCGGCAGATTCAAAAGAGGCAGGCGCCCCTCTCCTCCTCCTTTTGTGTTCCAGCGCCGGAGGAGAGAGGAGCTGCCTGCTTGTGTCCACCATCGCTGCCAGCACCCCTGATCTGTGCCCCCAGGACCCGATCTGTGCCCCAGCACCCCATCAGGTACATAGGGACAGCTAGGGAAAGTTTGGGATAGGCAGGGAAAAAAAAGGGAAAGTTAGTTTTTTTTTTACTTTTTATTGCATCACCCTAGTTAGGGTGTCTGGGGTCCACAGCACAGCTGTGTGACCCTAGACCCCCCAGGGGTGCTGCCACTTGCCCCCCTCCCCCTGCCACTTGCCCCCCCCCCCCCCCCCACCTTTTTTGGGGTGCTTTTTTTTTTTTTTTTTTTTGAGTTCGCTGACTGTGACCGGCACTTAGCGTCCGGCCACTGTAAGCGCATCGCACACCCCACCGCTGATCAACTTCGGACGGTTGATCAGCAGTTTTGAATTTTTTTTCCTCACTTTTTTGCCCTTTTTTTAGTTAGTTTTATTTATTTTTTTCTGTTAGTTTTAGGGTGAGTTCGTGAACACCCGTGCCCCCTCACACACGCACACCAAATAAAGAGTTACACACACGCACATATACACGCAGACACACACTCCCCTATGGCCCGCCGGACGTTCTCGGCCGAGGAGGCATACGCCCAGCTTGCCTCCGAGTCCGAGAGTCCCAGTGAGGATGAGGATGACCCCACATTCCTGTTGTCATCCGCATCCTCCTCATCATCTAGCGATGATGATGAGCCCCCAAGGCGGCGGAGACGCCGCCAGGCGGAGCAAGGGGACCGCCATGTTAGGGACCCTGTGGCCCACACTAGTACGAGCAGCTCTGGGGCTCGTACTGGTTTCCCGGCCCACCAGTTAAATCCACCGGAGCACCCTGCCGGTGAACTTGTCTGGTGTAGCCCAGAGCGATACGAGCCCGTGATTCCTGATTTTGTAGGCCAATCAGGAATCCAGATTTCCACAGTGGGCTACACTGAATATGACTTTTTTTGTCATTTTTTCAGTGACTCACTGGTAAATCTGATGGTGGAGCAGACGAATCTGTACGCCCAACAGTTCGTCGCTCAACACCCGGGCTCCTTTTTGGCCAGGCCCGGTGGCTGGACGCCGGTCAGTGCAGCCGAAATGAGGACATTTTGGGGCCTCGTGCTGCATATGGGCCTGGTCAAGAAACCCAGTGCCAGGCTGTACTGGAGTGGGGACGTCCTATATCAGACCCCACTTTACAGTACGGTTATGACACGCTCCCGGTTTGAGGCCATCAGGAAATGTCTGCATTATTCCGATAATGCAGCATGTCCACCCCGAGGTGATCCTGCCCATGACCGTCTGTACAAGATACGGCCGGTCATCGATCACTTTGGGGCCAAATTCATGGAGGCCTATGTACCTGGAAGGGAGGTCGTGGTTGATGAGTCTCTCATTGCGTTCAAGGGGAGACTCATTTTCCGCCAGTATGTGCCTTCCAAGCGGGCGAGGTATGGCGTGAAGCTATACAAAATTTGTGAGAGTACCTCAGGGTACACTTACAAATTTCGTGTGTACGAGGGGCGAGATTCCCGGATTCAACCACCAGAATGTCCCCCCACTCTGGGTGTTACCGGGAAACTCGTGTGGGACCTTATGTACCCACTGCTGGATAAGGGTTACCACTTGTACGTGGATAACTTTTATACCAGTATCCCCTTGTTCCAGTCCCTTGCCGCCAGATCCACGTCCGCTTGTGGGACCGTGCGGAAAAATCAACGCGGCCTCCCTGCCCACCCCCTCCAGGTACCCATCCCCAGGGGTGAGACCCGTGCCCTTACCACTGGAAACCTGTTGCTGGTCAGGTATAAGGACAAGAGGGATGTCCTTATGCTGTCCACAATTCATGGTAACGGCATCACCCCTGTCCCTGTGCGAGGTACCGCGGCAACGGTCCTCAAGCCCGATTGTATCGTCGCCTACAATCGGTATATGGGAGGAGTTGATCTCTCGGATCAAGTCCTCAAGCCATATAACGCCATGCGCAAAACCCGGGCATGGTACAAAAAAGTTGCGGTCTACTTGGTGCAGGTTGCCATGTACAACTCTTTTGTACTATCCCGAAGCGCTGGCAGCACAGGGACATTCCTCCAGTTCTATGAGGCAGTCCTCAAGGCCCTGATCTTTTCGGACCGGGAAAGAGCAGGCCGGAGTACCTCGGGAACTGTAGGCGCCCGGATCGTCCCTGGCCAACACTTTCCAGGTGTGGTCCCCCATACTGGAAAGAAGGGACGAACCCAAAAAAAGTGCAGAGTGTGTCGCAGGAGGGGGATACGGAAGGACACGACTACTCAGTGCGACACATGCCCCGATCATCCGGGCCTCTGCATTGACGGTTGCTTCAGGGAGTATCACACTTCCATGGAGTACTAAATTTATATCCCAATTTAGGACTGACATGGGATAAAAAAAAAAAATGGTTCTCAGACTTGAGACACCCAAAAAAACTAAAATAATTTATTAAAAGTAGACATAGGTATTGCCGCATCTGTAATAATCTCCTCTATAAAAATGCCCCATGACCTAACCCCCCAGATTAACACGGTCCAGAAAAAAAAAAAGGTGCAAAAAAAGTTTTTTTTTGTCACCTTACATAATAAAAAGTTTAATAGCAAGCGATCAAAAAGTCATATAGCCCCCAAATTAGTGCCAATACAACCGTCATCTCATCCCGCAAAAAATGAGCCCCCACATAAGATAATCAGATAAAAAAAAAAATTGAAAATGACCCTTAGACTTTAGAGATACAAATTTTTTTTTAGGGTATCAAAAAGGATAATATAGTCTAAAACCTAAATTATTGTAAAAAAAAAGTTGACTTATTAGGTATCGCCACGTCCGTAAGAATCTCCTCTATAAAAATACCCCATGACCCAACCCCCCAGATTAACACAGTAAAAAAAAAAAAAAAAAAATAGGTGCAAAAAATTTTTTTTTTGTCACCTTACATAACAAAAAGTTTCATAGCAAGCGATCAAAAAGTCATATAGCCCCCAAAATAGTGCCAATAAAACCGTCCGCTCATCCCGCAAAAAATGAGCCCCCACATAGGATAATTGGCTAAAAGAAAATTAAAAAAATTACACTTAGACTTTAGAGATACCCAAAAAAAAAAGTTGTATCAAAAAAGATAATATAGTCAAAAACCTAAATAATTGTAAAAAAAAGTAGACTTATTAGATATTGCCGCGTCCGTAAGAATCTCCTCTATAACAATATCCCATGACCTAACTACCCAGATTAACACGGTTAAAAAAAAAAAAAAAAAAAACGGTGCCAAAACCGCTATTTTTGGCACTTTTCCATTTCAGTCCGTTTTTTCCGGTAAGAAAACAAGGGTTAACAACCAAACAAAAGTTAAAATTTATTACCCTGATACTGCAGTTTACAGAAACGCCACATTTGTGGTCGTAAACTGCTGTATCCGTAAAAGGGAGGCCGCAAAAGGAAAGGACCGACATGGTTTCTGGAAGGCCGATTTTGATGGCCTTTTTTATTGACACCATATCCCTTTTGAAGCCCCCCTGATGCCCCCCTAGAGTAAAAACTCCCTAAAATTGACCCCATCTAAGAAACTACACCCCTCAAGGTATTCAAAAATGATTATACAAACTTTATTAACCCTTTAGGTGTTCCTCAACAGTTAATGGCAAATGGAGATGAAATATCAGAATTTCAATTTTTGGTAACCTTACCTCACAAAAATGTAATATAGAGCAACCAAAAATTATATTTACCCTAAAAATACTTCCCCAAAAAATGCCACCTTATCCCGTAGTTTCCAAAATGGGGTCACTTTTAGGGAGTTTCGACTCCAGGGGTGCATCAGGGGGGTTGAAACAGGACACGGTGTAAATAAACCGGTCCATAAAAATCAGCCCTCCAAAAACCAAACGGCGCACCTTTCACTCTACGCCCCGCTGTGTGGCCGTACAGTAGTGTACGGCCACATATTGGGTATTTCTGTAAACGGCAGAGTCAGGGTAATAAAGATACAGTCTTGTTTGGCTGTTAACCCTTGCTTTGTTAGTAGAAAACATGGGTTAAAATGGAAAATAAGGCAAAAAAATGAAATTTTCCAATTTCATCCCCATTTGCCAATAACTCTTGCGCAACACCTAAAGGGTTAACGACGAATGTAAAATCAGTTTTGAATACCTTGAGGGGTGTAGTTTCTTAGATGGGGTCACTTTTAGGGAGTTTCTACTCTAGGGGTGCATCAGGGGTCTTCAAATGGGACATGGTGTAAATAAACCAGTCCATAAAAATCAGCCCTCCAAAAACCAAACGGCGCACCTTTCACTCTATGCCCCGCTGTGTGGCCGTACAGTAGTTTACGGCCACATATTGGGTGTTTCTGTAAACGGAAGAGTCAGGGTAATAAAGATACAGTCTTGTTTGGCTGTTAACCCTTGCTTTGTTAGTGGAAAAAATGGGTTAAAATAAAAAATTTGACAAAAAAAAGAAATTCTCAAATTTCATCCCCATTTGCCAATAACTCTTGTGCAACACCTAAAGGGTTAACAACGTATGTAAAATCAGTTTTGAATACCTTGAGGGGTGTAGTTTCTTAGATGGGGTCATTTTTGGGTGGTTTCTATTATGTAAGCCTCGCAAAGTGACTTCAGACCTGAACTGGTCCCTAAAAATGTCGTTTTTGTAAATTGCTGAAAAATTTCAAGATTTGCTTCTAAACTTCTAAGCCTTATAACATCCCCAAAAAATAAAATATCATTCCCAAAACAATTCAAACATAAAGTAGACATATGGGGAATGTAAAGTCATCACAATTTTTGGGGGTATTACTATGTATTACAGAAGTAGAGAAACTGAAACTTTGAAATTTGCAAATTTTTCCAAAAATTTGTTAAATTTGGTATTTTTTGGTGCAAAAAAAAATATTTTTTTGACTTCATTTCACCAGTGTCATGAAGTACAATATGTGACGAAAAAACAATCTCAGAACGGCCTGGATAAGTCAAAGCGTTTTAAAGTTATGAGCACTTAAAGTGACACTGGTCAGATTTGCAAAAAATGGCCTGGTCCTAAGGTGTAAAAAGGCTGTGTCCCTAAGGGGTTAAAGCAGTCTCCTGCTGCACTCTCTCTAGTACTGTGCTTTTAAATTGGATTCGGAACATTGCTTATGAACCTAGCAGGTGACCAGGTCGGCAGAAGAAATGACTTATTTTGTGTAGTAACAGGTCCACATGAAGGCCTTATCCATTAAAGGGGTTGTCTGGCAGTTGCAACAGTCTTAAAGTATCGCTGTACTTTGAAAAAATGTGTCATATGTCATGATGACATATCAAAGGTTTAAATCGATGGGGGGCGAGATGCTGGGACCCCCATGGATCACTAAAAAAGGAGATAGAAGCGTTCACACAGAGCACTGTCTCTCCTCGCTGCCCATAATGGCCTCAGTAGAAAGTATGGGTTCATATCCAGTCTATCTTAAAGGGGTTGTCTCATCACAAATGATGGGGGCATATCACTAGGTTATGCCCCCATTGTCTTATATGTGTAGGTCCCTCTTGGACCCGCACCTATATCGAGAATGGAGTCCCGAAAGTGGTGAAGCATGCACTGGGCATGCGCATCCGGTCTCTATTCATTTTATTCATCAGCTATTTTCAGTCGGGCCCATAGAAGTGAATGGGAGCGGTGGCCAGTAATGCGCCATGTGCTCCCATTCACTTCTGTGGGGAGAGCGCTTGGTGGTGGCCGGACTGGATATAGGTACAGGTCCCACGGTGAGACACGCACCTATTAGACAACGGGGGCATATTCTAGCGCTATGCCTCCATTGTTTGAGATGAGGCAACCCCTTTAAGCACTGAGGAGAAATGTAATTGCTTAGTTCGCCTGTTTTACCGATTTGCATCGGTCTCAGCACTCCCCACCAATCAAAACTTTTGATGTGACGCTTGAAATTTGAAAAAGGGAGGTCAGAATGTCTTTAAGAAAACCAGCAGTTCTCACTGATTCCTTGCTACTGTTCTTTTGAAGCTTACTGGATCACTACTGGTCTCTACCTCCTGGTCCCTCTCGACATGAAGGAAATATCTGCACTGCCAATCATTGACATGTTACTGCTGCAGCCAGTGAATGGCTGCAGGGGTTATTTACTGTGTGTTAGGTGACACAAGGAAGGATAGAGCAGCGGGAGACCTGGTAAGTGTCAGGACAGCAGCCATAGGGGATTGTTTAAGTGATTATTGCTGGCTTTGTTTTTTTTACCTAGTCTGCTGCTTTTCTAAGAATTTGTTTAGCAGCTGGACAACCCCTTTTAATTTTAGTTATTCATATCTAGTGTCTTAAAATTGTGCCACAGTTATGTAACCTGTACAAATATATTCTGAAAGTGATATTAGTGTAATGTAGCATCAATATTCTGTACTTCTCATTCTATTAAGATGTAGGTCGGGAACACAGAGCCCATGCATGTTGATTGTTTGTTTCTTCCATGCCTAGGGCTGCCATTTTCCCATACTCCATAAATGCGTCATAATTATTAAATCCATTGAATCTGGTAGTTTAGTCCTAACACATGGGCCCTTTATAGGATATTGTTTTTCTGCCATTTGTTGTCAAGTGTGACATTTGGAGAAATGTGATTTTCTCAAATTTCTTTTCTTAGACCAGTTTTAATATTTGGTAACATTGTTTGTTGTATGGAAATAGCAGTTGTGACGTTGATAGAACGTGTCCGTTGTGTGTGTAAAATTAGATCCGTACATCAGTGCTGGGAAGTGGTTGTGTAACTTGCTACATTGTCATTTTGACTAATAAGATTATGACATTTGGGCTCTCTGTTATTGAGGAGCTCTGACCCGTGGTGACATGGCTGCCGAGGTCTGTGGTAGAATTTGTCATCCATCATGTGACAGCAAAGATGTGACCTACACAAGTAATTTCAAAAATGTGTTGTGGGAATACAGACCGTGGCAAAAGTAAGAGTCAGCATTTCTCCAAGCTTTGCTGGTTTGTCACAGGACTAGGGCCCAAAGAACTGCTCAATCAGACTTGGTGACTCAATGTACTATTGTTCTCACTGTGTTGCCGAATATGTCATAGCTTATTTTTCATTTAATTCACGTCTTGCAGTCTAATAATTAGTATAAAGTCAGTGCAGTGCAAAGGAGGCCCAATGCCCAGAGACACACTAGAAATACAAAAGTTCACAGCTTGTACACTCCTTCACCGAACTGTCTAGGTATATAAGCCAAGATTTACTAACCCTAAAGATGGCGCAGGCTGTCTAGATTTATCCTGACATTAGACAACCCCTTTAAGAAGGTAAAATATAAAAAAAACTATTGTTAAAAATCACTAAGAAAAAAACTTGCAGACACTTATTTGTCAATAATACATACAGATTGAATATCTTGATACAACAAAATATATACTGGTACATATTTATCACTACAACCATAGCAACCTGTACAATAAATGTGTACAACCTATATATTTATGATTATTGTATATAAAAAGTGATGGCAAAAAAAAATCATTCTAAATATTTTTGTTCTGAATGCTAACCAACCAAAGCTTTTTAAACCTGTCAAAAATACACCAAAGCTAAAAGGCTTTTGGAACATGGGGCAAATTTACTAATCTTGTAGATCGCGTAAACTTATGCCGTCTTATAAAGATGTGCCAAATCTATTGCAGTGGCCCATTTTGTGGAACGGGAAGTCGCGCCCTCAAGATATGGACAAGAATAGGACATGTTCTATTGTTTGGTGGGGCAACGGAACGGAGCACTTCATGTGCTGCCCGTATCTTTTGTGGCCCCATTGAGTTGAGGTGAATGGGTGGGAATTCAAGCCACAAAAAATGCAGCTCAGATGCGGACCCAAGCAACGTTCATGTGCATGAGGCCAAAATTTGGTGCAGGGCTAGACGTGTTTCTAACCTATCTGTTAGCTTACTTTGCAAGAGATTAATGAACTAAAATGTAGGTGCAAGATAATGCACTTTAAACTCTGCCCCTATCTCACTAAACCACACCCCTTGGTGAGCTAGGTGCAGTGTATTTTTTTTCTAAAACTAGATATGCCAAAATGTGGCTAATTTTGGCACAGTTTTACAAGTTGTCGGCACAATCACATTAGTAAATGTGGGCCATTGTTACCAGAGTTTTTTTCTCTTTTCAAGAGTACTTAAATGGCCTATTCATAACAGGGTATTCTCCAGTGAGCGCCACGGCCCCCTCACAGCTTACCAAGCACAGCGCTGACCATTGAATAGTGATTTTGCTTGTTATTGCCGCTCAGCTCCATTCCCTTGAATGTGAATGACCATGTGACCAACAAACGTGACGTCACATGGCCTAGGAAGTTTCAGCGCTCACAGTGCGCCACAACCTCTTTACACAGCTGATCATGGTGGTTGGACCCCTACCAATCTGATATTCATGACCTAATATCAAAATCCTGGAAAGCCCCTTTAAGAAACATAGTACACCCATTGTGTAGCCATGGATCATTAATGTCTTCTCCACCTTTTACCTTACACTATCGCCTTTTAATGGCAGATTAGTTATTGTGATTACATTGGGTTCAGATCTTGAATGTGGTGCTGTGCGTTCCTTGCATCAGCCATCAGACTCGGAAAGAAGGAGAAATCCTACCATTAAGATTCTTATTCTTTATGTCCCCTTTAGTACACTGTGCCGTCTTCTCATCTATCAGTTTAATCATTACGGAGTATCACATTATTTTCTGCATCTCTGGCCCTGTAATTTTACCCAGCTCAGGTGCCTGGAATGTATGTATATTTCATGTTACTGCCTCGCTGGTTCTCTTTATGTACGTCACCTTGTCGGAACGGGAAAACTTTAACTGCTTCGCAGCTGCATAGATGGCGACAACATTTCACCAGTATTTCGCTTTCAATTATATTTTATTTTTTAACCCATTTAGCGTTTTTTGTTATTGATAAAATCTATTGCAATAGGAAAGAAATATGTTGGATTTCTATGTTTAAAAAAAAAATTGTACTCACTGATCCCTGACTCTATCATTTTACTATTGCCCGGGTGCCTGCTGTGCTGCATTTCCTGCTCCTGTCGCGACATGGCAGAAAATGGCTGGGAGAGCTGCTTTTATTGTAGAAAGTTTGACTAGCCTATTCATCGGAATCTGGTTTATAGAAATTCATGAACTTTCTGCAGAAATAACCCCATATACCTGTATGGAACTGATTATCAGCAGCAGTTTCTTCTGTAAATTAGCCAAATGTGACTAAAATCCATAGGAAAACCTATTGTTGAAATCCCCCTTTCCTGTAAAAAAAATAAACAAAATAAAAAATAATTAAAAAAATAACGTGTCAATTCTTGCCTCAGAAACCATGGCTGGTAGCCAGACACAGATAAGCCTCATCAAGTCATTTCTGCCATGCATTCCGCAGTGTATTTATTCCAACAGAAAAACGTGCCCTTAGGCTATGTTTGCACATTTAGGATTTGATGAGGATCTAAAGGGGTTGTCCAGCCTTAGAGCCGATAACCCCCTGTCATCATGGCCTGTGTCCCTGAACATATTAAAAGCAGACAACCTGCCCACAGTTCTGCTGAAGCTGCTTCCCGTGACTGCTACCGTCACATCGGCTTGAATGTTACCTCACAACTGTGAGGTACCTTTTCAAGCTGATGTGACTGCTCTGGTCTTTGATTGGCCGCAGCAGTCACATGACCCAGCTGCTTCCTGGTTCTGCAGGGTCTGGGAGCAGCTGGGAACAGAGCAGTGGTGGGGCTGCAGGGAGAGTCTGGACGATGGGGGTTGTTTGCTCCAAGGCCGAACAACCTTTTTAAGGCAGGTTCCAAACCTAACATTTCTAGTGGAAGTGAATGGAGTATTTTGTACATGCAACTAAAAATATTATGCAGAATATGCAGAATGCACTGTATTACTCACGAAAAGCCATATGTTAACCCCATTAAATGACAGTGGGGTTATTTCTCTTGTGGTTACACTTCCACAAGGTGGCGCTACAGAAATGGTTCTTTTTCTTTGGGAGATATTTTCCCATACACAGCAGGTCTCTTTAGGAAACAAAGCACAATTCCTAAGCTGCATCTAAGGCAGAATTCTGCACCATACTGGTAAGGCAAGCACCCCCAAAAAGCTCTATGGGTGGATATGTACAGCCTAATGATACAGCTGAGCACATCCAATTTATCTCTAATTTCCCCCAAATTTGGTTTTGAGCAAGATATTTTGCAATTTGATTTGAATTTATCTCTCAAAATGGCAGCAGCTAATTTACAGGTCAGAATACAGAAGAAGACATCTGCCATCAAAAAGGGGTCATGTCTGGACAATGTTTTAAGTCAAAACTAAAATCCACCCGCTACCATACTTTCACTCCTATCCATAGATGTCACTTTGACATTGCTAATGCTGTCTTGGCTTTAAAAAGGGTGGGATACTGTCCTATGGGACCCCGGATTTTCAGGGCAGTCTGAGCACTTTTGACTTGGGTCGAATTAGTGATTTTGGATTTGTCCTGTCCCCGTTTACAGTGAATATGATGAGTTCCAGATTGCCATATGTAAGCTATACATTATTGGCCCTGCTGTGATGAATGAACTGTCTTACAGAGCAAATCCGAACCTAGATCTGTTGATTCCCATAGTCTCACATTACCAGTGGTCCTGTTCATTGGGCCACACCAGAGCCAATACCACATAACTTATAGATCATAATATTTACTGTAAACAGAATAAAGATTTGGATTCGTCCAAACCAGAACAAATCTGAATCTGCCATCAATGGGTGGAATTTATTTGTGCCAGAATTGAATCTGCCAACCGATTCCTTAGAATCAGACCCAAAATGAAATTCAAGAAATTCACCCATCATGTTATAAAATTGGCAGGAGATGAGACTGGGGCATTGGCCATGAAGGTGCATGGACAGAATTGGCACAGCAATGACAGTAGGCCCCCCCCCCCATCAGGATGAAAGATACAAGATAATCTGCAGCACATCTCCCTGTGTAAGCAATAGAACTGAAGGGACCATTAGGTTTACCATTTTGCTTCCTTTGCTGGCTGGATTAATTTTTCTGTCGCACTATACACTGCTCGTTTCCATGGTTACAGACCACCCTGCAATCAATCAGTGGTGGCCGTGCTTGCAGAATATAGGTAAAAACCCCAGCCTATGTGAGCTCCCACTGTCCTGGCCACCAGAGAGGCTGACGCTTTTTCCTATGGTGTGCAAGCAGGACCACCACTGATGGATTGCAGGGTGGTCTGTAACCATGGAAACGAGCAGTGCATAATGTGATAGAAAAATGAATCCAGCCAGCAAAGGAAGCAATATGGATAATAACAATACATTAGGAAGGACATTGTATTAACTTCTCTACATGTTAAATGCCACTTACTGAAGTGAGACAACCCCTTTGTCATCCAGAATCGGGCAATGTAATCTGGCACAGTTTAGGACTATCTATGATTAGTAAATCTGCCCCATAAAGTTTGAGGAGCTCTGTTCTCCGTTTTGGCTGGAGGCACACTTTATGGTTTGAGTAGTATGTGCAGTTCAGAAAGGTCTGCGGTCCTGACACTAATACTGTGGGATACACAGAACCTTTGTACATACAGGTATGTATTAATAACATGGATTGTGGAAGCTGCCTGTCTGTGTACTGCAAAATATACTGCATGCAATAAATCTTTCAGTAGTATGCAGCCAAAGCCGAACTAAAGGCACAAGGCACCTAATGTAACATTTGTTGACTACACAGGAAGATGCTGAGGTCATGAAATTATAGCTGACCTGAACCACAGAAAGGCTGATTAGTAAAAGTGATTATGACCACAGCCCATTTTTACAGCGTATTAGGATGAAGATAAGGGGACTCTCCCCCCAGGGCTTTCCTAATGTGGCTCATTAGCTGTAGATTCAGGGAATAATGAGCACTGATTGTACACTGCTGATGAGATGTAACGGCACCGTAAAAACATAATGCTGTAAGGTCCTGTCTATGGAGTAATCTGTATGGGTAAGGCTACTTTCACACTCTCATTTTGGCTTTCCGTTTGTGAGATCTGTTCAGGACTCTCCGAAGCGCTCCAAAGGATCAGTTTGTATTCTAATGCATTCTGAATCGAAAAGGACCCGCTCAGACTGCTTGCAGAGTTTTGGTGTCCGTCTGATGGAACTGAGCCAAATGGATCCGTCCTGGTACACAATGTAAGTCAATGGGGATGGATCTGTTTTCACTGACACAATCTGGCACAATAGAAAACTGATCCGTCCTCCATTGACTTTAAATGGTGTTCAAGACAGATCTTGGCTATGTTAAAGAGAATACAAATGGATCCATTCTGAACGGATGCAGACGGTTTTATGATCTGAACGGATTCGCCATGACTGATCCGCACATAACGTGAGTGTGAAAGTATCCTGAAGTGTACTGTATATCATAATGAACCCTTTAGCAACAGGGTCTCTACCATGTGTGTCTTTGGCAGTACAATTGTTAAAGGGGTTGTACACACACATACACTAGTCACAAAAAGTTAGCAATATTTGGCTTTCGGTTGAAATTTAGGGAAAATGAAAAAAGTTCACGCTACAGTGAAGAAAGTAGGCCATTTAAGTAGAAGCATGCAATAGTTATTTCCTCATCTTGAACAAATTATTTAAGAAAAAGCCAACAACAGTGGTGGGTATACCCCCACAAAAATGTCAATAAATTACAAGAAAATTTAGACAAGCGCATTCATAGTTGCAGTGCACATCCATAATGCTAGCATGCAGAAAGCAAGCAAAACAAGGTATGGCAGCAAAACATTACTCACACAAACAATTAAACTGGGGGATAGGGATTATACTGAATAAAAGTGGTATCATACCTACTATACATGAAAAAATAGAAGCTCTTTGCGCACATTTTTGATCAAACTTGTGTCAGGCCCATCTACCAGGCGTCAATAAATTGTCATGTGGCCTTGAGCATCAATCACTGCTTGACAACGACATCTCATGCTGTTCATAAGTCGACTTATTGTCCGCTGAGGCATGGCAGCCCTCAGGTCTTTGAGGTTCTGGAGTACAGTGTTATGAGCCTCTGCACAGCGACTCAGATGATCCCATAGGTTTTCAATGGGATTTAGGTCTGGACAAAACGCAGGACAGGACACTTCATTTGAGGTACCCTAGTCTCCAGCGGCCGTTCTCTAATAATGCAACCTCGATGACGATGGATTTATGATGTTATTCAAGCAGTATGGGCTTGTGACTGTGCCATTGTAGGTCAGTGCTGTATTAACTATATTACCTAGACACACCTGCCCACACTGTAACACCACCACTGGGGGGGGGGGGGTAGTGCATAATACTAATAGGAATAATGGAGGAGGATGGCAGATAATTATACAACAACAATCAGAAGGTCGCCTGTCGCAGAGAGATACAAGTGAACACCTCCCCCAGTATACTGCGGAATTGGAAAATGGGTATTTAAAGGGGGGGCGGGGGGCAGTATGGCATGTAAAACAACTTTTAATTGATTACAAATAAGAGTAAATGCCATTACAAAAACAAACCTCAACCAAGAAAGGCAACACAAACAAGGGTGCTACAGTGATTCTGTTAGCAACACGTATGTGTACTTACGTCAACCCTAGAAGAGAAGCGGTGTGTAAGAAGAAAGTCTGGTAGAAAAAAATGGTTGGATCTTACCAGTCCAGTTGAATTGCGTCATGCGGATGTAGCCCAGGCATATGTCTACTCAATGAGGTCTTAGATAGTTATACACTTGAGGGTACTTGCTGTCATGTCCACAGTCGTGCTAATATGTTGCCAATGCAGAGACGGGCTAGGGTTACTAAACTGTCTCTGGTATGCCCTGATATTGGCTAGTACACCCTTATGACCTCCTAATACGGAGTCATCGCCCTGAATAGAGCGGCCTATCCGGAACCTTGTCCTATTATTAAGGCCCTAGATCACCCTATCTCTACTTACGTGGAATAGGCGTAGAAACTGAAAAATACTGTGTGTTCCTGTGGCGAGTGGTGTCCTGTCTCACGGGGGATCACCAGGTAAAGAAGCTGTGTGATGGATTATCTCGGCAAAGGAGAAGTGCTCACTAACACAGATTAGACAGATTTGTGAACAATATTTGAGAGTAATAGGTCTTTTGTGTATGTAGAAAATGTTTCAGATCTTTGAGTTCAGCTCATGCAAAATGGGAGCAAAACTCCAGGCCAATGGATCCGACAACTAATCCAGGACAATATAAGAATTTTAAAAAATGGCAGCACTCTCATAAAAAATGTTTGGCGTACAAGATTCAGGTTATGTAAGAATTCAGTTAAGTATTCTCCTACCACGGACCATAACTAAGGGTCCATTCACACATCCGCATAATGGGTCCACATCCGTTCCGCAATTTTCCGGAAGGGGTGCGGACCCATTCATTTTCAATGGGGCCACAAAAGATGCGGACAGCACCATCATGTACTGTCTACATCTGCGCCCCCGCAAAAAAAAAAAAAATGGAACGTGTCCTATTCTTGTCCGCAGCCACGGACAAGAATAGGCATTTCTATCATAGTACCGGCCATGTGCAGTCTACAAAATGCGGAACGCACATAGCCGATGTCCATGTTTTGCAGATTTGCAATTTGTGGATTGCAAAACTGTTGCGGACGTGTAAATAGACCCTTATTGTCCGTGATAGCGGAATCCATAACACAATTCTTAGATCACCTGAACCTTGTACGCCGAACTTGAAAACACAAGTTCACTCAACACTAGTCGCAACGTTTTAGCTCAGCTTGAAAAGAGACTCTGAATGAGCTGAAAACATTGCTACCACAGGGGTGAATAAAGTGTTTGAGTGCGGGCATTTTTTTCATATATAGAGATATATATGCAAAATACACTTGAGAAAGGTTCCGTGAGGGGACTGAAACATCGCTGTAATATGTGAATAAATACCCTTTTTTTTCACCATCTACAGAGGAGTAGCATGGACTTTTTTGCATATATACGTACAGAGCCTCACAGGAGAGGACAGCACTGAGCAAAACTCATATCAGAGCATTTCTGAGTGCATGTGAAGCACAGCTGATACCAGTAAACAAACAAGTGCTATTTTATTATGTGCTGCGGCGAGTCCTGCACCTATAAGACAATGGGGCATATCCTATCGATATGCTCCCATTGTCTATGATGAGACAACCCATTTAAGGTGAAATATGAGCAGGGTCCTGAAAAGGTTAAATGAGTGGTTCACATCTGCATTAATGAAGATAATAAATAATATATTTTGCACCTTCTGCAGTCATTTTATCACTTAATTGATCTCCTGCTGGGTTAGGGATGAAATGATTACTTGATTGAGTAATTTGACACAAAAAAATCATCAATGTAAATTTGTTGCATCGAGGATTCGTTTGTGTCATGTGACCACAGAGTGGGAGTGAAGCGCTTGCTATTATTTACCGCTCCGTGGTCACCCGCCGGCCCGTATCGTGCTGCACTGGATCCTGACACATCGTCAGGTCATAGTGCACATAAGCGTGCACTATGACCTGGCGCTGTGTGATGTCAGGATCCAGTGCAGCGCGTGGAGATGAAGAGGAAGGAGCTGAGGCGCCCCTACAGTTAAGGTAAGTACTTTATTTCACTGGCGCTGGGGACATGGCACTGAAGGGGGGACAGCCAGCAATGGATGGGCAGATGGGAGTGGGGAACATGGAGGGGCTGATCGGATGGCGCTGGGGGACATGGAGGGGCTGATCGGATGGCGCTGGGGGACATGGAGGGGCTGCTCGGATGGCGCTGGGGGACATGGAGGGGCTGATCGGATTGCCCTGGGGGACATGGAGGGGCTGATCGGATGGCGCTGGGGGACATGGCAATGGATGGACTAGTGGCACTGCGGCAATGAAGCTGAAGGCACTGGGGTGGGGGACAGCTGAAGGCACTGGAGGAACAGAGCTGATGGCAGTGGGGGGATAGTGGAGCTGATGCACTTGGGCTGATCGCACAGGGAGTACAAAGGGTGTTGGGGACTAATGGCAGGAGATCTGATGTGTTTTTATAAAGTACAACATACTCAACATATCAATAATGATTAAACTAATGTGTGACAATATATAAGAAAACCAAATGGACAAAGGGACACACATATTAGAAAATCTCAAATTTTTATTAAGTAATTGACATTACAGAAAACATAAAAATAATAATAGCAGCAGTAATGCAGACAAGCAGCTCATTTGTCGAATAGAGGGTGTACCCAAGCCTAATATAGGGGGAACATAAATGCTGCATAAGCAGGCAATATTGGAGCAGTCCCCACTTAACGATAAAAAATCCCTGTTAGATGTATAAGACTACACTAATATGAGCAGTAATGAGGCAGTATAACAACGAACATTAGTAGTAATAACAAGCATGTAAAGACAGCAACATATTACCTAAAATAAATAGGATCACAAGAGGATCAGGCCCTGGATCGACAAAGAGCGCACCCCGACGTACGTTTCGCTCCGCTTCTTCAAGGAGTTTTTATAAAGGTAAACGGTCTATTAATTCATTTTTTCTTATTAGAGTACTCGATTAATCGTAAAAATAATTATCGATAGAATACTCGATTACTAAAATAATCGTTTACTGCAGCCTTATGCTGGGTATGCATTATATGTATACCGAGTATTATATTGACTGTTAAAATTAGATTTCTACCAACTGTTCCCATACCTCCATTGTGTCTTCATGAAGAACTTGGCTCTTAACTTTAAAATCTACAATAAAATTGAAAATTTGTTACTCACGTTTTTAGAAAACACAAACTGAATCATTTTTGTATGTTCCATATGGATAGCAGCTTCTTTGCCTTATCTGACCACAATATATAATCGAGAGGAGATGTTGAGCTTGGAAGATTTATACATTTCTATGATTTAATTCAGTATTCATGTAAAGATCTGTGTAACGGAACACAAAACATAGAAAATGCACAACCCCCCCCCCACTATCCTGTGTCTGGCTGCAGCAGGAGCCTCCCCTTTCAGCTCTTTGTTGCCTATGAGTAAAGAGATATCATGTTGGCACTACTCACGTGTCCATACGAATTGACTCTGGTAAAAGCAGTGATTATCCTGATTTCCACCCTGGGAGATGCTCAGCAATATAAAGACACCAGATGCAAATCACCAATGAAGAGAAGAAATCCAGTAGCACACTCCGGTAAGTACTTGGAGGACATTTAAGACTGGCGATTTAGACGCCAGTCTTAGTCCCTCTGTGTTGCAGGTGAATGTGCCAAAGTTACCTGGAGGTGCAGGCCTCCTCATAACATTGGTGATTCCTCCAGGAGGCCGTGTGACATACTAAAATCTACACCAACAAGGTTAACCCCTTAGTGACTAGCCTGTTTTGGGCCTTAAGGTACTTTCACACTAGCGCTCGTGTGATCAGGCAGGCAAATCCACCGATCAGTGTGACAACTGACAGCATTTGTAGACTGATCCGGGTGCTGATTTGTCTACAAATGCATTGCAAGAACGGATCCGTCTCCCCGCTTGTCATGCGGGTGGATGGATCCGTCTTGCAGTCTTTTTCATAGTTTTTCCCTTCAGTTGTTTTGCAATGCCGCATCTGGCACTAATGCAAGTCAACAGGAATTAATGCCGGATTCGGCATTACGGCGACTGATCAGGCATTTTGGCCGGACACAATACCATAGCATGCTGCGGTATTATGTCCGGCCAAAACGCCTGACCGTGACTGAACGGAAGGCATACTGATGCAAACTGAACGGATTTCTATCCTATAAGCATTAGCAATGCACCGCACAGACAGAAGGAGCGCCCGGCGGCCACGGCGCACGTGAGTATAATGCTGCTCACTAACATACCATGGCAGCCAGGGCTTCAGTAGCATCCTGGCTACCATGGTAACCGATTGGAACTGCCCACTGCCACCAATGATGTGGGGGGGGAAGGGGGCCCTGCCACCAATGATGGGGGACGACCCTGTGGCCTCCAATGATTAATACTGGGGAGGGAGGGGGGGCCCACTGCCACCAATGATGGGAGGGGGACCCTGTGGCCACTGCCACCAATGATTAATACTAGGGGGGGGCTGAGTTACCAGAGGGGGCTGAGAGGCTGGGAGGCACATGAGGGGCTGATCAGAGGCTGGGGTCTGTTTTTTGGACTTTTGGTTGGTCAGTGGTCAAAAAATAAACGTGTTATTTATTTAATTGTTATAATTGGTATCGGTGAGTACTTAAAGAAGAGTATCGTTACTCGGTCTAAAAAGAAATGGTATCGGGACATCCCTACTATAAACCTTGTTCTGGTACAGAATTAACCCTGTAATGTTTTTGTTGTTACTAGAAGTCAATTGACTAGTTATAAATACCCGAAATGGTGAAAAATGACATATAAAAGTATAACAATTAACGTCTCCTTGTGGCTGCCTGGCTGCCCCCATGCAGTATAATGTCTCCTTGTGGCTGCCTGGCTGCCCCCATACAGTATAATGCCTCCTTGTGGCTGCCCCCATACAGTAGAACGTCTCTTTGTGGCTGCCCCCATACAGTATAACGTCTCCTTGTGGCTGCCCCCATACAGTATAACGTCTCCTTGTGGCTCCCCCCATACAGTATAATGTCTCTTTGTGGCTGCCCCCATACAGTATAACGTCTCCTTGTGGCTGCCCCCATACAGTATAATGTCTCCTTGTGGCTGCCCCCATACAGTGTAATGTCTCCTTGTGGCTGCCCCATACAGTGTAACGTTTCCTTGTGGCTGCCCCCATACAGTATAATGTCTCCTTGTGGCCCCAAGTGTTTTATTTTTATTTTAAATGGGCATTTATCACAATATATATCGTTATCGCGATAGATTTCTTAATATCGTTATCGTGGGAATATTTTTGATATCGTCCAACCCTAGCGCTGGATACACCAAAGTTATGTAGAGATCCAACGCAGGGCCTTAAGACCGGTGTCTAAAACGCTGGTCTTAATATGTGTCCCATAACCTTTTCACATAAATACTGTGTATAGAAAATGTGCTTTAGTTACATTTATTTAAAATCTAAAACCTCTTCACATTCTGGCCAATGTGAATAGGTCTGCAAAAACATAAGGTGCAAGGTGGGTGTTTCAGTGCTCCATGGTATTGTAGGTGAGACAGCTGACCTTCTGTGCGACAGTATTACGGCACTTAGGGCGCATGCACATGAGCATGTGTGCCTGTGCCTGTATTGTGGTCTGCAGTATATGGGCATCGGCCGTGTGCACTCTGTATCACGGATTCAGACCCATTGACTTGAATGGGTCCGCAATTTGCAACATATGGAGCGGAGGCATGGATTGGAGACACTATGAAGCGCTTCTGTGGGATGTCTGTCCGTGCCTCCGCACCACAAAAAATTGTTCTATATTTTAGCAGTGTGTAACGTACATTGCGGATCCATTCAAGTGACTGGGTCCACATCCACAAAGGGTGTGCGCTCAGCTGGTACCTGTGCATTGCGGACTGCTATTTGGGCAGGGGGCATACATGTTTGTGTGCATGAGCCCTTATGCTGCAGCCACAACACTTTTAATGTCACTCCAGAGAAGATGTCACAATTTAGCCCTAAAGTAACAGTTACCTACTGAGTTTAATAGTTGTAGAGGTGCGCCCTTCTTCTACGGAACCATATTGCACAGCATGCTCCTTGTGGGGTCCTGTTTCTCAAACAGACTTTTCTTCTAGAGCCATTGAAAACTGCAGACTGTGCATAAAATAATCTTTGCATGCCACCATATACAGGATTATACAGCAATATTTCCCATATGTAACGAACTGAACCTATTAATTTAAGTAAGATTCCATGAACGGTAGTATATGGCAGATTGATCCTGTTGTACTTTATGTATGAAATAAAGTGTTATTTAATGGAAGTTCCACATACCCAGCTCTTAGAAATGCAGGCAAAAGATAAACTGAGTTCTAGAACTAGTAATTTTAAGTTGTCCTCATTCAAATTCTGCATTAAAAAGCTGTTGGAGAACCATTCCAAATTTTCTTTATTTCCCATTTAGCTAATTGATTTGGTTAATGATGCTTTTCAAACAGTTTTGCATTGATATGTTTTAGAATGAATGCAGCAATAATCCTAATGACCTTAAGCAGGTCTCTTGGGTCCACCCTTTCACTGCAAATTACCCCTCAGATCAGTGCAAAGTATGCTCTTTAAAACTGCTACATTCATCTACTACATCCAGTAAATGCTATTACTGTTGGATTTGTGGAAGTCCATTTCTTAGCACCCTCAACAATGGTTTTGAATGGGCTAGGGGACTAGGGCAATCATTGTAGCCTCTTTATTGTTTACATCTGCCCACTGTCCTTTGGAGATTGTCTTGGCCTTTATCCACATGTCTGTGTTTCTGACATCTGTGACAAGATGGTCTGTGATTCATCTGTGAGGGTTAGGGATGAGCGAAATAACTTCGGATGAAACATCCGAAGTCGATTCGCATAAAACTTTTTTCTAATACTGTACGGAGCAGGAGCTCCATACAGTATTAGAATGTATTGGCTCTGAGGAGCCGAAGTTATTGCTTCGCGAAGTCTCTCGAGACTTCGCACAAGAACTTCATAAATTCATTTATACTGTAAAAGAACATTTCCTGAACTCTGGTTCAGTTCCAAGGTACGGGGGTAGAGAAGCGTAAACCCCTGACTGCCACCCACGCCTCTGCCCCTCCCTACTCGCACGATCCATCCTACGTAACGGGGCGCAACTGGACATCAGTCCCTAACTTAAATAAATGCACAAAGCAAGTCAAACTAGCTGAAGTCAAATACCAGAAAGTCAAATCCGTATAAGGGAGCAACAAGAGCGAGTCCAAACACAAGCCGGAAGTCGGTACCAGGAGATCACAACAAACAGGGGATGAGCAGAAGCGAGGTCAAACTAGCAGAGCTGAGGTCAGGACCTTAATCACAGGCAACCTGTGACCAGCTGGCTGCCTGTTTAAGTAGGCCTGGCTGGTGAGTCACGTCACGTGACTCCCAGCAGCCCAACTCAGCCCAGCACCGATCATCATTATCGGCGCTCGGCTCTCCTTCTGCCATGGAGACGAGGACACAGGCTACGTCCTTGCCCCTCTCCTTGCGCAGGTTGACGGTGATGCTGCGAAGGAAGCACGCGTCGCCTGTCCCTTGTTACAGAACCAGAGTTCAGGAAATGTTTTTTTACAGTACAAATTAATTTATGAAGTTATTGCGTGCAGTCTCGAGAGACTTCGCAAAGCAATAACTTCGGCTCATCAGAGCCAATACATTCTAATACTGTACAGAGCTCCTGCTCCGTACAGTATTAGAACAAAGTTTTATGCAAATCAACTTCGGATGTTTCATCCGAAGTCGATTCGCACATTCCCAGTGAGGATGTCTGTGAAGAACCTGTTTGGTCTGTGTTTCATTTTTTGCTCTTCACATGTCATATGCAAGGCCTGAAAATTGGTTTCCAGAGCACCTTCTATCAACGATCCGCAAAAAGAAACAACCCAAACACAGAATGCATCCGTGTTGTGTCCGTGGTTTTCACTGACCTGTAGACTGTAATGTATGTGAAGGATCTGTAATCATTGACAAAAATAGGGGATGCTTCCTTGGTCCATGTAAAACCGCTGATGTGTGAATACACACAGTAAAGTCAGTGGGTACATCTGCATGGACAACACACATCCTTGACTCACTGAACTGTGAAAAAGGCCTTACTTTTGGAGTGGCGGTGCAGGGTGTTCATGTAAATGGCCAAAGCTGCAATACACTCACTGCCACTTTTAACCCCTTAAGGACTCAGCCCTATTTCACCTTGGCCATTTTTGGCAAATCTGACCAGTGTGAAGTGCTGATAACTTTAAAACGCTTTGACTTATCCAGGCCATTCTGAGAGAGTTTTTTTCGTCAGATATTGTACTTCATGACACTGGTAAAATTAAGTTAAAAAAAATTGCAAATTTCCAAGTTTCAATTTCTCTACTTCTATAATACATAGTAATACCTCCAAAAATAGTTATTACTTTACGTTCTCCATATGTCTACTTCATGTTTGGATCATTTTGGGAATTATATTTTATTTTTTGGGGATGTTACAAGGCTTAGAAGTTTAGAAGCAAAAACCCAATTTTTATAGACCAGTTCAGGTCTGAAGTCACTTTGCGAGGCTTACATAATAGAAACCACCCAAAATGACCCCATTCTATAAACTACACCCCTCAAGGTATTCAAAACTGATTTTACAAACTTTGTTAACCCTTTAGGTGTTCCACAAGAATTAATGGAAAATAGAGATACAATTTCAAAATTTCACTTTTTTGGCAGATTTTCCATTTTAATATTTTTTTTTTCCAGTTACAAAGCAAGGATTAACAGCCAAACCAAACTCAATATTTATGGCCCTGATTCTGTAGTTTACAGAAACACCCCATATGTGGTTGTAAACCGCTGTACGGGCACATGGCAGGGTGCAGAAGGAAAGGAATGCCATACGGTTTTTGGAAGGCAGATTTTTGCTGGACTGTTTTTTTTGACACTGTGTCCCATTTGAAGCCCCCCTGATGCACCCCTACAGTAGAAACTCCAAAAAAGTGGCCCCATTTTAGAAACTACGGGATAGGGTGGCAGTATTGTTGGTACTAGTGTAGGGTACATATGATTTTTGGTTGCTCTATATTACACTTTTTGTGAGGCAAGTTAACAAGAAATAGCTGTTTTGGCACCGTTTTTATTTTTTGTTATTTGCAAAATTCATCTGACAGGTTATATCATGTGATATTTTTATAGACCGGGTTGTCACGGACGCAGCGATACCTAATATGTATACTATTTTTTTATTTATGTAAGTTTTACACAATGATTTCATTTTTGAAGGAAAAAAAAATCATGTTTTAGTGTCTCCATATTCTGAGAGCCATAGTTTTTTCAGTTTTTGGGCGATTAACTTAGGTAGGGTCTCATTTTTTTGTGGGATGAGATGACTGTTTGGCACTATTTTGGAGTGCATATGACTTTTGGATCGCTTGCTATTACACTTTTTGTGATGCAAGGTGACAAAAATTGTTTATTTAGCACAGTTTTTATTTTTTACGGTGTTCATCTGAGGGTTTAGGTCATGATATTTTTATAGAGCCGGTCGATAGGAATGCGGCCATACCAAATATGTATACTTTTTTATTTATTTATGTAAGTTTTACACAATAACAGCTTTTTTAAAACATGATGTTTTAGTGTGTCCATATGGTGTTATCTGCAAGAGAAATAGGTGTAGAATTGAGATAACCATATGGCAACTCTATTATTCTCTGATAGGCCTAGATGTAGATGCCTATAGATAAACATTGCATTGATCAGTGTAACGTTTGTTGCTCTAATTGAGTCACTACAGAGGAGGGGCTCTCTCAGGCCACAGTAATGTTTTGACTGAGGGATTTACCCGAAACTGTCTGCTACAGGTGAAACTTGAAAAATTTGAATATCGTGCAAAAGTTCATTTATTTCAGTAATGCAAATTAAAATTAGAATATTGTGAAAAGGTTCAATCTTCTAGGTTCAAAGTGTCACACTCTACTCAGCTAATTAATCCATACCCCCTGAGCAAAGGGTACCTGAGATTGTGACTTTGGGGTTTTCATAAACTGTAAGCCATAATATTCCAAATTATAACAAAGGCTTGAAATATCTCGCTTTGCATGTAATAAGTCGGTCTCATATGTTAGTTTCACCTTTTTAAGTTGCATTACTGAAATAAATGGACTTTGCTCGATATTCTAATTTTTCGAGTTTCACCTGTATACATGTAGTAATAAATGATATACAGAAAACCATCTACAATTTTTTATTTATTTTTTATAAAAAAATACATGTAATAGATATAGTTTAATATTTGGCAGAAAAGACCGTGCTAAAATTCACTCATCGATTGGTGACTGGAAACAAATGAGAAGGGTCTCAGATGGAGGAGATGATCCAGAAATGGACTGGATGGCAGATTAATAACATACCCTTTGAATTCAGGGGGGAGGGGGGGGGGGGGGGGAGGAGAAGAATCTGTCTGGTTTGGAGTTGTCTGGGAATAGCAGCTATAGAAGCAGACTGAAAATGCGACTTTGCGAGCATGAGAGTGTTTGATCTTAAGTGTGTGACTTAAGATCAGTGACTTTAGATTCAGAGACTTTAGGAGGGAACTACATTAATTCATTTTTTTAATCATTTTCATTGCACTGTATTATTGTATTTTTTCTCCTTTCTGGTGTAATCCCAATTAGCACGTATGTACTCCAAAATTGACCAGGCAGCCCAGTGTACATGTTGTCAAATGTGCATATTTTTTGTGCAAAATGTGAGCAAATTGCAATTTGGGAATCCCAGATGCTGTTTCTAAATGAGCGAATTTCAACACTGAGATACCTTGGCAATAGGGAAAAGAGTTTGCTGCTCACTGAGGGGGAGGTGGTAGTATGTAGGATCAGGAAGTGAGGTAGGTACCTGGATAACAGAAAGCAGGGTAGAGTGCTACGGAGGCTAGCCCTAATATGACACACTCCAACAAGTTTGCAAGCTTTGCAGATGAGGGGGATGTCAGTTCATTGATTGCAGAGCTGCAGCAAGACACTTCCTCTTAATTGTATGTATACTAATGCCAGAATCCTGACTAATAAAACTGGTGAACTGGAATTAGTGATGTGTGAGGAGGACTATGACATGGTGGGAATAACTGAGACATGGCTGGATGATAGCTATGACTGGGCAGTTACCGTACAGGGTTACAGTCTGTTTAGAAAGGATAGTCAAAACCGGAGAGGGGGAGGGGTAAAGTCCTGTCTAAAGCCCACACTCTGGGAAGATAGAAGTGGTGAGGGACATGAACATGTGGGTCACTGGTGGTAGAAATGGACATGGAGGCAAAAACAATAATAAAATACTGATAGGAGTTTATTTTAAGTCACCGAATATACCAGAGTCCACAGAAAATCTACTACTAAGGGATCATGCACACGACCGTATGTATTTTGCGATCTGCAAAAAACACAGATTACGTCTGTGTGCATTCCGTATTTTGTGGGATGGAACAGATGACCCCTAATAGAACAGTCCTATCCTGGTTTGTAATGCGGACATAATAGGACATGTTCTATTTTTTTACGGAGCGGAAATATGGACATACGGTAACGGAATGCACAAAGAGTAACTTTTTTTTCTTTTTGCGGACCCATTGAAATGAATTGTTCCGCATATGGTCGCAAAAAAACGGAACGTACAGAGAAAGTAAATACGTTTGTGTGGGTAATTTCTTTAATAATCTATCAAGTTTTTTATATGAACATAGGCTGGTTGAGGCGCTGTACATTGAATATATGTATGTAGTGCAGTAAGTCCACTGTGTTATATGCCACTTGTGAAGGGGGTGGGAGACTAGGAGTCCACCTTGCTCAGGTCCCCATAGGGGGATTCACCTGCACCTATGTGGACCAGTCGGAGCCTAATAGGGGACCTGAACTACCCGATATACTCTGCTGGAATTTAGTGGAGCAGGCTCCTCTCTGTGCCCACTCCTCTCAGCTCAAGGCTTCTGTACCTATGTGCTATAGAAAGTCTTGAGCTGAGAGGAGCGGGCATAGGCAGGCGCCTGCTAAATCCTGGCAGAACACATTGGTACAGATATTAGCTAGAATTAGCTTGGGGGGAGCATAGGCAGGAGCTGCGATCTGTGCTTCGTCCTGTGCAGCGTTCTCCATGCCAGCCAGAAATAGTGGATGCATGACCGAAAACAGAGAGTGAGCACTAAACTGACAATATCAGAATTTAACTCAACACATTAGCAACGACAATACAACAGCATAGCAGCAAACGGCTAAACTCTGTGGAATTACAGCTCCCAGAATACACAGAAAACAACATATTAACCAAGAATATTATCAGAATAACCGAATCTAGGTGGAATTAAACATGTCATACCCTAGACCAGTGGTGGTGAACCTTTTAGAGACAGAGTGCCCAAACTGCAACCCAAAACTCACTTATTTATCGCGAAGTGCCAACATGGTCATTTACCCTGAATACTAATATAACATATCTTTATGTACTTTATCATTTATCTATAATAGCCTGCCTACATTCAGTGAGCTGTCTGTGCCATTCATAGCATGCCCTGTGCCGATAAATGGTAGAAAAAGTCTAAGGTAGGGATGGCCAACCTGAGGCTCTCCAGCTGTTGCAAAACTACAACTCCCAGCATGCCCAGACTGCCTACAGCTAGCAGCCTACAGCAGGGTATGGTAGGAGTTCTAGTTTTACAACAGCTGGCATAAGGCATAGTGTTACACCTTGGACTTCCACCCGTGCCATAGGTTCGCCATCACTGCCCTAGACCGACAACCAGATTGGAGTAAGTCCTGAATATATAAAGGCTAGAGTAGACAATCTGCATCTCTAGCCCAGTGGCGTCTCTAGCTTTCAAATTTTGGGGGTGCACACTGGGGGCCAGGAAAAAAGTAGGGGGGGGCAGCTATAACAACGATACATTTACACAAGTACGCTTAGAAATGCTGCGATACTTTACCCAATACCTAAAAACGCAACAGGGAAGAAAAGTCCAGCTGTCTGTGGATGACACTTTTATAGAGAGGGGGATCTGTGGATGACACTGCTATGGGGGGGGGATCTGTGGATGCCACATACCGTGTATAGCATCTTAAGTGTCATCCACAGATCCACCCCATGACAGTGTCATCCCCATTTCCCCCTCCATAACAGTGTCATCCACAGATCCCCCTTCCCGCCGCTCACAGAAGTGTACATTTGACATTTCTAAACCGTAATCCATATCCTATATTGTGTGGCACAGTGTAGTGGTATACTGTATATTGTGTGGCACAGTGTAGAGGTATACGGTATACTGTGTGGCACAGTGTAGAGGTATACTGTGTGGCACAGTGTAGAGGTATACTGTATATTGTGTGGCACAGTGTAGCGATATACTGTATATTGTGTGGCACAGTGTAGCGGTATACTGTATATTGTGTGGCACAGTGTAGAGGTATACTGTATATTGTGGGGCACAGTGTAGGTTATATGTCTATAACATAAACATATTTCACATGAACACTTAGTTACTTGGCTTGGCCCTTGGGGGTCTCAGTCGCCACTTCCACACTTTGTCCGGGGGCTCGGCGGAGCTGATGTTGTGTTTTATCCTAATGAGAAAGATTTCATAATTAGGATTTGGAGAAGGGGCAGAGCGATAGCAGAGCAGGGAGAGACTGGTGCTGCTACTAGGGGGTCATACCATGGGGGAGTAATAAAGCCCACCATTATGCCCCCCAGTAGAAATAATTCTCCTTATAATGTGACAATGCAAAAAATACCCCCTTATGCCCCCAGTTGAGCTAATGTCCCCCATAATGTGCCAGTATAAAATACCCCTATATAGTGCCCCCAGTAAATGCCCCCATAGTGCTACTCTCCCCCTTCCTCCTAGTTCCCCCCATAATGTACCAGTATAAAATGCCCCAGTAGATGCCCTCAGTGTCCCCCATAATTTTGCAAGTATAAATTACCCCTTCTTAGTGCCCCCGTAGATGACTCCATAGTACTCCTCTCCCCCCTTCCCCATAGTACCCACCATAATGTGTCCCAGTATAAAATGCTACTGTACAGAGCCCCCCATATAAAACACCCCTTCTTTGTCTTGCCTCAGTAGATGCCCCTATAGTGCCCACCAATAATATGCCAGTAATAAGCCCCCCATTACGTGCCAGTAATAAGCCCCCCATTACGTGCCAGTAATAAGCCCCCCCATCATGTGCCAGTATTAAGACCCCCATCATGTGCCATTATTAAGTAAGTCCCCCCCATCATGTGCCATTATTAAGTCCCCCCCCATCATGTGCCATTATTAAGTCCCCCCCATCATGTGCAATTATTAAGTAAGTCGTCCCCCCCCCCCTTCAGTATTACTATTGTAAAAAAAAAAAAAAAATTATACTTACCTCAGTGTCAGCGATGCGATGCAGGCCTCTCCTGGCCTGTGTCCCACGCTGTATGGCTCAGGCGGCACGATGACGTCATCGCGCCGCCTGCGCCGGCCTCTGATAGGCTGCAGGCACTAGGCCGGCAGCCTATCAGAGCAAGGGGAAGGGACACGCCTCTCCCTCCCCTGCACCGCCGCTGGCACAGGCAGTAGTAAGGAGATGAGCGCAATGGAAGCGCTCATCTCCCTGTGCCCGGCGGCGGCTCACTTTGGGGGGGGGGGGGGCACATGGGGGGGCCCAGCATGATGTAGGGGGGGCCGTGGCCCCCTCTGCCCCCCCAGCCCCCCCCTCCCGGCGACGCCACTGCTCTAGCCTAATCAACAAGGCAAAGCAAGGCAATAATAACTATACCGAGATGCAAGGCAGTTGCACACACAAAATTAGTAAATAGGTGAACATGAAGCAACCAGAGACTCCTGTTGCTTCACCTCGAAGTAAGAGCAGGTCCCATTGTGACTGGTCTGTTCATTTATTATATTGACACCGCTTCAGGGGAAATGTGCAACCAGACAAATCTTCCTTTGCTGCTACATCCAAATTATACCTTTTTGCCCTAACATCTATCAAATTTAGCACACAAGAATAGAATGTTACAAATACAAATCTTAAATAATAATTTAGAAAATGTCATACTTCAAAATTGCTTCACTGATTATTATTATTATTTTTTTTAATGTCCATATACCACCACAGGAAATTAAAGTCTAACTGTCATTCTATTTTTATTTGTGTAATATATAGGGGCAGTGATGCTGACCATTTTTGTAATATACTTTAATTACTGAAATCATACATTTCTATTAGAAAAATAGTTAGGTCCATATATATTTGGACACTGACACAAATTTAGTTTTTTACCTGTTTACTAAAACATGTTATAGTTATATAATGGACATGGACAAAAAGTCCTGAATTTTAGCCTTCATTCGAGGGTATGTATCGTGTTAAAGACTAAACTTCAGACAGGCCCACAAACAAACAGCAACTGAAAACCGCTGCAGTAAAGGGCTGGAAGAGCATTAAAAAGGAGGAAACACCGCGTCTGGGGATGTCCATGAGTTCAAGACTTCAGGCAGTCATTGCCAACAAAGGGTTTTCAGCCAAGTATTAGAAATTAAAATTTTACCACTATTTACAATTATTTTGTCCGAATACTTTTGAGCCCCCGAAATGAAGGGATTGAGTTTAAAAAATGCTTTAGTTCCTCACATTTTTATGCAATCATTTTGTTCAACCCACTGAACTTCAACTGCATCTGAATTGTTTTGTTCAAAATCTATTGTGGTAATGTGCAGAACATAGATTAGGAAAATGTTCTCTGTCCAAACATATATGGACCCAACTGTAGCTCTAAAGTGAGAGAGGGCTTAGTCCATATGTTATGTTTGCATCCATTACTATAGTGCATTATTTTCAGTGACTTTTTGGTATCACAACGCTAACTGTTTGTAATCTTAACATTTCAAGGTTGTCCTGCCCCTCTACACATTCACATGTGTAATGCTCTTATGTATATCCTGCCGCTAAATAGTCTTGTTCTATAGCACCTATATCTTACAAAAATCAATTGGATTTGTTACGTCTTCCCGTTATGTTGGATGTTCACATTGTTTTCTGTTATTATATTTGTGCTGCCTATGTTAAATAGTATATTACCCAGTATATTGTATCGTTCTGTGTTTTTCAGTATACACAATATTATTTATTACAATGTTATTTTGCAGTGTATGTGGTGGTTATAGATTTTCTCTGGTCAGCACCCATGGCAGAGATTCTTCACAGCTAAATGGCACTTTGAGCACAGCTTACCGTATTTATCTTCCGTGTTGCGTTACTATATGTATGAGGTGGGAACGTGGAAGTGCATCTATGGCACCTTCAGAGTAAAAAAAAATGTATGATCACATTTTACTCATTTTTGGCTAAAAATCTTTTTTTTCAATTGGACTTTATTAAAAAGTATTGAGGCATTCTGTCACAAAGGGTTAACTGTTTTTCTAGTTGTGTGAATACTGTCATTTTGAGCTGGTCATCTAATAAACCTAATCTCTAATTTACTAAGAGATCATAAACATTTTCGCCACATTCTTATCAGTAAGATAAGAACTGAGCTATAATGAGTGTTTGTAATGTCAGAGAGCAGAGATAAGGAGCCGTCTGCTCCTGGTTTGATGGAAAGACAGAAAAATCCAAAAGGTGCTACGAGAGCATCTTGGCTCGGTACAGAAAATAAAACTCCATATTTTTAGTAAAGACCAATTTTAAAATTATTTTTAGCTCAAAATGAGTACAATGCAATAGTGCAAGCAGTAGCATCCTGGCTAAGCCAGTGACAACGTCTTCATCGGTCATGTGGCCTAGGTGCAGCTCAGACCCATAGAAGTGAATGTGGCTGAGCACAATTCAATGCACAGCCGCCATACAGTGTACACCGCTGTGCTTGGTAAGCTGCAAGAAGGCCGTGGTGCTCACAAGAGTTCCAGTATGTTCGCAAACAGCTGATCGGCATGGATCCTGAGTGTTGGACTCCCACCAATCCGATACTGATGACCTATTCAGAGGATAGGTCATCAGTATAAAAGTCTTGGAAAACCATTTTAAGAATCTTTTATTTGGCTCATCTGTTATTATGTACTTGCTATGGGGTCTGTATTATAGGCTCTCAGATACTACTTGTTCCACCATATGGTGTTTCTGTGATACTGTATTCTGCCCTAGAAGCAAGTTTCAGATGCACAATATGACCTCAAGTGCCATATTACCGACCCTTGTTGTACTAGACCCATGTTTGTAAGCATGAAGCCAGCTGTTGCTGATAGTGGTGATACACCTTTAAAAAAACAAACAAAAAAAAACAACATTTTGGTCATACACTATGGCTGCTGACAGATAAGAGCTCCTCACTTGGGTCTACTGCTGTTTTGACACCTTTTGGAGTGAAAACAATCTTTGGATGACTGTTGTATAGTAATGTGAGCTTTCAGTTTCAGGGGACGGGACGTCCATAATGCGTGTGCTTCATTGTAGTTTGGTGCACAGTGTGTTAATGCCGTGCTGTGCATTTCATGGTTCATAAATAAGTGTGAAAACCAGAGAGAGAACTGTTGGATCGGGGCTATCGGCAGGAATCAAGAATGTATACTTGGTGATGAAGAACGTTACTTTTATTTCTTTGTCTACACGTTTCAAGAAATAAAAGTAACGTTCTTCATCACCAAGTATACTTTCTTGATTCCTGCTGACAGCGCCGATCCAATGGTTCTATCTCTGGTTTTCACGCTTATTTACTATCGTTCCTGTACATTGCGCCTGCAGTGTGAGACTCCGAACCGGGGCAGCAGTGCACGACCTCTGTTTGCTGGTCGGACAGAAATCGTCAAGGGGCTGTAGAGCTGTTGTGACTACTCACAACAGGATCTGGTAAGCACAACCATTACAGTAATTTATCCATACATCCAGACGACACTGTACATGAGGCTCTGCCTCCTGTCTTTCTTTTTTATCTTACTTTTCATGGTTCATGCCACAGTTGGCTTGTTCACTCACACTCCTGAAGTTGGATGGGCCCTATACAGGTGAATCCACTTCTACTAATAAGGCACCATGCACACAACCTTATTTTTGGTCCCTGTCTGATACGCATCTGTATTTTGTGTATCTACGATTTGTGGACCAAAAAAACTGATACTGTCGTGTGCAGGAGGCCTTAGGTGGGTATTCCCATCTTTAGACTAGAATATGCCCCCAATGTCTTATAGGTGTGAGTCCCACCTCTGGGACTTGCACCTAAACTTAGAACGGAGCCCGTAAATTGCTGGATGGCTCACCGCACATGAGTGGTTGCCCTACGTTCATTCTTATGGGAGTGATGCAAATAACCAAGCCCTAGCTCTGCTTTTTCCGAAAGCCCCATAGGAGCGAATGGAATAGAGGCTGTGCTTGCGTGTTGTGCTTCCCATTAATTTCAATGGGACTTCCAAAAAGAGCAGAGCATGCCACTCTGTTATTTACGGCACTCCCATAGAATGGAGGGTGTATATGCATGAGAGGTTCCCCCTTTGGTACTTTGCGGGCTCTGTTCTAAGGATAGGTGCGGGTCGCAGAAGAGGGACCTCCACCTAGCAAACATTGGGGGCATATTGTAGCAATATGCCCCCAATGGCCATGATGGGAATAACCTTTTAATCTGTAGAAATAAAATGTGTTTGGCCATCTGGTTCTCTCTGCTATCCTCCTGCTGGGGTTCTGGTGTCTTCTCTACTCTATATTCATATTTATTCTGCTGCCGGGCCTAGGGAATGATGTAACCCTTTTTACGTTTTCAAAGTATTCTTTAATGAGTTGCTGCAGTTTCTAGATCAAGCACTCCAGTCCCTTGCTGCAACATCGGATTTCCACTTACTAGTGATGAAATAATACGCTGCTCACTGGAGCAATATGTTCTTGTTGCTGTCAGTCCAGATAATAGTAAAAGCTTAATTGTGAGCCCCTAATGGAGAAAAAAGGAAAATCATAAAGTCAATATTTATTGGGACTTTTTAATATGTTTTATTTTTGGCCAGATTCTCAAGTTGTAACCATCATGGGGCCAGAACTGCACCTATGTATAAATTGGTTTCAGGCTAAAAGCAGTTGTATTTTTAATGGTTGAGTGGCCAAATTAACGGTTTACCACGCGACCGTTAACAATCAAACTGGTGAGATTTAACGAGTGTTAGTTTTAGCCATTCGAAGACAATCATTTCCTGGATATTTAAAATATTTGAGCCAGAATTGTGGTGCATTTTCAGTAGATTCAGTAAATCTTCTCCAGATACTGGGAAGCTGCTGTAAGCTTGTGAAGATAGATCTTTTACGTAAATGAATGACTACTACCTGAAGGCTATATCAGAATTAGGCCTGATTCAGATGACCGTATTGTTCAACCGTATTGTCCATTTTTCTGCACAGACCGAGGGTCTGTATTGAGAACCTCTTTTGGCACTCCTTTGGTCCACGTCTCACGGCCTTGAAGACCATTGAAGATGTTTTTTTTTATATGAATCAGGGCCAATTTGAAAAAGATTTATTATTATTTTAACAGTAACAAAAAGTTTAAACTTTAATGTAAATGTTTAGAGTAGATGGTGAAAAACAACATAGGGGGAAATCTACGAATACTGGCATTTCCTATGACAGTCTTTGGAAAAAGTGTGCTGGAGTAAGATGCACCCAATTTTTTGCACAGGCCGCCTAATAAATTTTGAAATCTTTTGGCTTTCCCTGCTCCAGAAACTGAAATCCATGCCAGTTAGGAGCTGGTTCATACTTCAGCTGCAATTTATGCAATTTTCTGGATTAAATCATAGTAAGGGTCCATTCACACGTCCGTTTTTTCTTTCCTGATCTGTTCCGTTTTTTGCGGAACAGATCAGGACCAGATCTGGACCCATTCATTTTCAATGGGTCCTGGAAAAAATCGGACAGCACAATGTGTGCTGTCCGTTTCCGTTGTTCCGTTCCGCGTGTCCGTTTAAATATAAAACATGTCCTATTCTTTTCCGCAAAATTCGGATCCTGGTACAATACAAAGTCAATGGATCCGCAAAAAACTGAAGACATTCGGATGTCATTCCGTATGTCATCCGTTTTTTGCGGAATCCGTTCCTGGAAACACATAACAAATTTTTATTTATTTTTTTCTTTTTTTTCTTCAAAGAAATCCAAACAACTTTATTTGATTATTGAAATGTATACATGTTTCCGTTTTTTGCGGATCCCCCAAAAAACGGATGACATACGGAAACATTTTCAGGAACAACGGATCCGCAAAAAACGGACCGAAATTCGGATTATAGAAAAATACTGACGTGTGAATGTAGCCTAAAACTGACTTTGTTTGGATGCGTTCAGAGTGCTTTTTGATAATTCCAGGACCGGATGGCATACACCCCCTGTATCCTAAAGGAATTAAGTAATGTCATAGCCAGACCCTTATTTCTGATATTTGCAGACTCTATACTGACAGGGAATGTCCCACAGGGTTGGCGCATAGCAAATGTGGTGCCAATATTCAAAAAGGGCCAAAAACAGAGCCTGGAAACTATAGGCCGGTAAGTTTAACATCTGTTGTGGGTAAACTGTTTGAAGGTTTTCTGAGAGATGCTATGTTAGAGCATCTCAACGGAAATAAGCAAATAGCGCCATATCAACATGGCTTCGTGAGGGATCGATCATGTCAAACTAATTTAATCAGTTTCTATGAGGAGGTAAGTTCTAGACTTGACAGCGGCGAATCAATGGATGTCGTATATCTGGACTTCTCCAAAGCATTTGACACTGTACCACATAAAAGGTTAGTATATATAATGAGAATGCTCGGACTGGGAGAAAACATCTGTATATGGGTAAGTAACTGGCTCAATGATAGAAAACAGAGGGTGGTTATTAACGGTACACACTTAGATTAGGTCACTGTCACTAGTGGGGTACCTCAGGGGTCAGTATTGGGCCCTATTCTCTTCAATATATTTATTAATGATCTTGTAGAAGGCTTGCATAGTAAAGTATAAATTTTCGCAGATGACTTCTAAACTGTGTAAAGTAATTTACACTGAAGAGGACAGTATACTACTACAGAGGAATCTGGATAGATTGGAGGCTTGGGCAGATAAGTGGCAGATGAGGTTTAACACTGACAAATGTAAAGTTATGCACATGGGAAGGAAAAATGCAAGTCACCAGTACATACTAAATCGTAAAACACTCAGTAACACTGACATGGAAAATGATCTAGGAATTGTAATAAACGGCAAACTAAGCTGCAAAAACCAGTGTCAGGCAGCTGCTGCCAAGGCCAATAAGATAATGGGTTGCATCAGAAGGGGCATAGATGCCCGTGATGAGAACATAGTCCTATCACTTTACAAATCGCTAGTCAGACCACACATGGAGTACTGTGTACAGTTCTGGGCTCCTGTAAACATGGCAGACATAGCAGAGCTAGAGAGGGTCCAGAGGAGGGCAACTAAAGTAATACCTGGAATAGGGCAACTACAGTACCCTGAAAGATTATTAAAATTAGGGCTATTCACTTTAGTAAAAAGACGACTGAGGGGAGATCTAATTACTATGTATAAATATATCAGGGGTCAGTACAGAGATCTCTCCCATCATCTGTTTATCCCCAGGACTGTGACTGTGACGAGGGGACATCCTCTGCGTCTGGAGGAAAGAAGGTTTGTACACAAACATAGAAGAGGATTCTTTACGGTAAGAGCAGTGAGACTATGGAACTCTCTGCCTGAGGAGGTGGTGATGGTGAGTACAATAAAGGAATTCAAGAGGGGCCTGGATGTATTTCTGGAGTGTAATATTATTACACTCCAGAAATACATCCAGGCCCCTCTTGAATTCCTTTATTGTACTCACCATCACCACCTCCTCAGGCAGAGAGTTCCATAGTCTCACTGCTCTTACCGTAAAGAATAGCTACTAGAGAGGGGTCGTTGATCCAGGGAGTTATTCTGATTGCCTGATTGGAGTCGGGAAGGAATTTTTTATTCCCCTAAAGTGGGGAAAATTGGCTTCTACCTCACAGTTTTTTTTTTTGCCTTCCTCTGGATCAACTTGCAGGATAACAGGCCAAACTGGATGGACAAATGTCTTTTTTCGGCCTTATGTACTATGTTACTATGATATACGGCATTATGCAGGAATATTGTACTTTTATGGATTACACTGAAGTAGTGATATGGAATAGGCCTTTACTGACAGTCCGCATGAAAACTATATCGTTTCCAGTGACTTCCTCTGAAAGGTCCTTGCTACTTTCCGAGGCATGTGTTCCTCTTGTAGGCTTGAGGAATTTAGAAACGTTTTTCAGCGTTTTAACTAGGAGATCGAAGCTTATTGATCGGCGATATTCCTTTGTAATGCAGTGTATTCAGTGTTAGTGGTGGCACCGAGGAGTCAGCTGTTATTAAATATCAATATTCATTTCCCTTTCCCTCTGGGAAGCAGTTGTTGGATTGCTCGAGCTGCAAGGTGCTTTGTGATTGATTCCTGTTCTCCATGTTCTGTTTCTTCCCTCTTTGTACCAGCAAGAGCCATCTGCTCCGACTAATGCAATAAATATTTCCAAGCTGCAGACCTGTTGCTGGGTTTCCTTGTTGACAGTGATTGTACATTAACCTGAAATTGACAAGTAGTTGTAGAGCGGACAATGGAAGTCGTCCTGTTAGCTGTGTTATTTGACGTTATTGCTTGAAGAATGCAGTGTGATTGACACACGTGATAGAAAAACTGTGTACACAAGGCCTGTATCTGCAAAGTGCATGAAATTAAATTTGCCTGGTATTCCAGGAAGACATAGATTGCCCTCGGCTGACTGTGGCTTCTTCACTTTAGTCTAGAATTGATTTGTTTAATTAAACCTGTAATCCACCAATGCAGTGATTGCTCCCCCCTCTCCCCCCCCCCCCCCCCCCCCCCCGAAATTAACATAACACAATCAATGCTTATTTTAACCGGTGGCTTCCAGAAATCTTACCCAGAATAAAAATTGTTAAAAAAAAAGAAGGAATTCCATTGCTAAGGTTAAAAGTAAGGTACTGCTGTAAAATAGGAATCTGTGACTGCGTAGTCTTGGAGTTGCTTGTAGGGGAGTAACGTGCCTTGCAGGGGAAAGATATGGCAGCATCTAGAGTGCCTATAGGTTTGTAAGACACTAGAGAACTTTTTTTTTTTTTTTTCTTTAAGCATTTTGGTTGTTTTTTCTTTTTCGTTTCAGCAGTACTATACCTTTTGAAAGTAAAATCTAAACTATTGACCTCCTGTAGCAGTCAACACAAAGACCTCCTATATAGATAGGTAATCCCTTGTAGGTTTGCTGCTATGAGAAGATTCTTTTCTGCATGGGAATCCTCATAATAATAGTAAGTGTAGACTTGGGCTAACAGTATGACAGATCTATTGTTCTCTTGATAGCACTAAAAAAAGATGCCCACAGGAGAGTATTGCATTGATTAGTGTAATATGTGGTGTTATAATTGAGCTACCTAGGGCTTTCTTTATTTGCAGTGTTGGTCTGACTGTTAGAGTTAAAGGGGTATTCCGCTTACAGAAAATTATCCCCTATCCATAGTGGGGGTCCTACTCCTAGGACATAAAATGAAAATAGGCACCATTTTTGGTATTGGTACAATTTTTGTGGTTTGTATGATTTTTGGGATCCTTGTTCTAAAAAGTTTTTTGCGGGGGACAAGATGACTAAAAAATGTATTTTAAAATTATATTTTTTAATAGTTTTAGACATTTTCAGATGTGGCAATACCTAAAATATTTGAAAACAGAGGGAGTCACATCCCTCTGCCTTACTTCACAGATGCTGTGATCAATGTTAATTGTGGCCTCTGACGAGGTTTGATGCCATTCGCATTCCCCATCATTGCAGCGTGGTGTCTGCTATATTATACAACAGACATCCGCCGCGTATGGAGCGGGCTCACTGCAGCAGCTCATAATGCTGTATATGTACCGTATTATGTGTTAAGGGAGCAAGGATATGCCCCCATTGTCTTATAGGTGAGGCTCCCTGCACCTATATTGAGAACGGAGCCCAGAAAGTGGTGGAGGGTGCACTGCACATGCGCAGCCACCCTCCATGCATTTATATGGGGCTGTTGAAAATAGCAGAGCACTGGCTTGGCTATTTCCATCCAGCCCATAGAAGTTATTGGGAGCAGTGGCCGGTCATGCGCTGTGCACTCCCATTCACTTCTATGGGAAGAGTGCTTGGTGGTGGTCGGACCGGAGTCCTCCAGCCACCACAGGGCTCCGTTCTTGGTATAGGTGCGGGTCCAATCACCTGTAAGACAATGGAGGCATATCCTAGTGATAATCTCCCATTGTCTGAGATAAGACAACCCCCTTAATTGATGTTATATGTATCCCAAAATGGTGTCATAATCATAAAAAAAAAATACAGGTTATCCCACAAAAAGGTTGTCATACTGCTACAATGATAAAATATATATATATACGGTGTGTGTGTGTATACGTGTGTGTATATGTGTGTACATATATTATACACTGCCCATCCAAAAAAAAAAAAAAGGTTCCACCGAAAATATTTAGTTGGACCGCCTTTAGCTTTAATTACGGCACGCATTCGCTGTGGCATTGTTTCGATAAGATTCTGCAATGTCACAATATTAATTTCCATCCAGTGTTGCATTAATTTTTCACCAAGATCTTGCATTGATGATGGTAGAGTCTGACTGGTGCGCAAAGCCTTCCTCAGCACATCCCAAAGATTTTCAATGGGGTAAAGGTCTGGACACTGTGGTGGCCAATCCATGTGTGAAAATGATGTCTCATGCGGAAGTGTGCAAAGCAGTAATCAAAGCAAAATGTGGCTACTTTGAAGAACCTAGAATATGACATATTTTCAGGTTTCACACTTTTTTTGTCATGTATATAATTCCACATGTGTTAATTCATAGTTTTCATGCCTTCAGTGTGAATCTACAATTTTCATAGTCATGAAAATAAAGAAAACTCTTTGAATGAGAAGGTGTGTCCAAACCTTTGGTCTGTACTGTATATATAATAAAATAAATAAATATATATGTTTTGGCCAGAAAAAAAATCGTCCATCGCCTTACTTGGGACTCTCTTTCTTGGCTAAGAATAATCTTCAGAATGCTGAGAGGAATATTTTTACTCTGTTGGACAAAACTTCTGGTTGTCACATTCCTCTATTATTCCTTCTAGAGGTTTGTGATTGAATTGTATGTGCGAGTTCTGGTAGAAATGTGTCCCCAAATGGCAACACCCGGCTGTAATTTTGTTCATAAATTTCCAGGACAAATAACAGAGAACCAACACAAAATGTTTTGGTGCAAAAAATAATTGTAGAGGTAGGCCTTCCACTTAAAGCAGTTATCCCATGAATAATGAAAAAAAAAAAAATATTAAAATAAAATGAAAATCAGACATCCTATAGTACATGACAATACCTTCCTAACCAAGCCAGAACCAGCCCGGTACCTCATATGGATCCAAAGATCTCCCCATTCATTGCTCTGCTAGATATATATTAAGTATACACACTTTTTCCATACTTTTATGAGTATAGGTGTATTGATAGATATATATATTAAGCTGGCAGCTCAAGGGGCGTGTCTTTTCTGATGCAGCTAAGGGGGCGTGTTTTTCTGATGCAGCTAAGGGGGCGTGTCCATGCTCTCCCTATCACAACTCAAGAGGCAGCTGAAGGATGAAACTGAGCATGTGCGGCCGCCTTAATGAGTCGGTCAAAGAAATAAGAAATTAAGTGGCGCTATACAGATACATTTTATTAAATAACTGAGTGGCTATACCAAATTTTTCATAATATGCAATTACAAAAGTATTCAGATCCAGGTGCTGGTTTGAAAACTGTAGAATATTTTTTGTGGAACAACCCCTTTAATGGAGTATGGTTGTGAGAAGTTATCCTCTGTCCACTGGGACCCCGCCGATCACAAGGAAGTGGACCCAGTGCCCCTTGGGGCAACCTGAAGTTAATGGAGTTGCAGATTGGACATGCAAAATGCCTATGCATTCATCTCTATGAGAGTTCCGGAACTAGCGCTGTACCCTGCTGATGAATAATGCGGCAGTGCACATGGTCAACCTTTCATTTGGGTAGTCCCAGTGGTTGGATCTTCACCAATCCAATATTTATTCCACATCCTATGGATAGGTTAACTTCTCACAACTGGAATACTCTTCATACACGTGAATACACATCAGCTGGTGCAGTAGAGCCTTTGTGCTTGCCTAGTAATACATCTGTGCTCATTTTCTTGTTACTACATTTAGTGCAGCCAAAAAAGGTCACAAACGGCACTAATAAAGAGTTTATTAAACGAAAAACTGCAACAAATTGACTTTGGCTTCGGAACTTGTCTGTGTCCCTATTACATTGGAACATTTTGTGATAAAACGCCCTTTGCCTTTCAGTCTCTCTCTGTTTAAATTCCATCTTTTTGTGAGATGCAAGGTTCATACGTTTTCCCTATAAGCGTGCAGTTTTAAGATTTTAGAACTAATATTTAATTCTGAATTGCCTGGTACCAGATGCCAAAAATATAACCTCCCTTCTTCTTGTAGTAATTATTTGTAAAATATTGGGTGAGTCGTCCATTATTGGGTTATGAGCACAGTCTGGGTGAAATACGTTTTGCATATGTGTTGTGAATTGTACTGTAGAATCTATGCAATTGTATGCTTAAATAGTTTCCTATGTAAGCCATTGATTAAAAAATATATATATACGGAGTCGAAGTGTAAGGCTATGTTCACAGCTGCGCTTTCCCTTTCCGCTGTTGAGATCAGTCATAGGATCTCAATAGCGGGGGAAAACGCTTCGGTTTTGTCCTCATTCATTGTCAATGGGGACAAAACTGAACTGAACGAAATGGAGTACACCAGAATGCATTCAGTTCCGTTTGATTGCGTCCCCATCGCGGACAGAATAACGCTGTGTGCTGTCCACATCCGTATGTCTATTCCATAGCCCCGCAAAAAAGATAGAACATGTCCTATTATTGTCCGTTTTACAAACGAGGATAGATAGACATTGTTAGAATCAATCCGCAAAAATAAAAACTGATGCAATACGGATATCACGCGTATGTCATCCATATTTTTGCGGATCTGTGTTTTGTGGAATGCAAAATACATACAGTTGTGTCCTTGAGCCCTAATACTGTATTAAAAAGGATCGGCTCATTACTAACAGGGATTTTCTGCTACCTAAGTATACATGTAGCAGTGCTTGGCTTGTCACGTTATAATTTACTTTTAATAGATCTGGTTGGTTTAGGGTCTCTGTAGACTGTGTGGAATAATTAGGTGGAGCGGTCATCCAGATTCTGCTTTCTGTTGATTCTTCTCTTGAGAGATATAATCTGTGCAATATTACTGACTATTAGTAAATCTCCATTAGTTGTAGATCTGGATGCTTTCCTGATGGAGCCTAAATGACTGAAGGAACCGGGACATGTGTCCTGCAAACAAATACCATGGTTGGCGTGTAACTTGCCCAATCGTTTCACCTGTAACAAGCAGTCCTTTCCAAATGCTTCTCACATGGACTGTGCCTTGTAGAACAGATGCTCTGGTCCTGGGCAGTCGGCAGTGTGATGGGAAATGATGTACACTCCTGAGACTTGTAATAGACACTTAACCAGGCCTAGCAACAGATGTAGGATTCTGCATCATTCTCCTAGACCAGAGTTACTGAGGCATACATTGTAAAATTTAGAGAACTGCATTCCCCCTCCGTTTTAGTATAAACAGCCCTTAAAGGAAAACAAACCTAGAAATGAATGCTAAAAATAAGCAAACAAATATAGTTGTCCTCACTGTTTGCATAAACGTGACACAAGCAGCCTTGTAGAAACCCTGTAGAGGACACAGGGCTTCATTTGCCAGTACTCGTTACAAGTACCGGTACCCTGTACCTGTCAGTATGTATTATAATTTTGTAGTCGTGGAGCTACTCCTGTAGAACTCCCCTATGTGAGCACGACTACCAGTCAGTGCCAGGTTTCATTACAGTCCCCTGCCGTGTCACACTCTGCGCTTTTAACTGACAATCTGTTCTTCAGCAGGCTGCTGACAACAAGTATAATGATGTATATGCCTGCACACATAGCAGAGGGGATGGTGGTCCGCAGAGATTTCTAAACTTCATTTTACAGAAATCCACTTCATAACTGTTGGTGATAACATTAGTGGAAGGACAAGTGAAAGGCATGCCAGGATTTGTTCAGAGACCTTCTGTTTGCCGTCCTTTTCTAGTCTAGCCTTACATCACTGAGCTGTGATTTTTATTTTTTATTTTAGGTGTCTGCAAAAACGTTTGTTGCTAAACCTCCTCACTAAACTTTACTTGGGGGAACCTTTGATCTATTTTTTTCTCTATATGATGCCTGTCTCTCTCCCCTATGGATCATCTAATGTACTGATAGTCGATAGCTATATAACAGTTTATTATTTGACTTGTTTATTCCGCAGTGCTTTACAGACATGTATCATCACTAGCTGTTCCTAATGGAGCTCACACTCTTAGGCTAGGTTCACACCTGAGCATTTTACAGCGCGTTCCTACGTGCTGTAAAACGCTCAACAGGCAAAAAACTATGTTTCCCAATGGGCATGGTTCTCACCTGAGCGTTTTTCAGCACGTACGAACGCGCTGTAAAACGCCCTATGCCCCAAGAAGTACAGGAGATTTTTTGGGCGTATTGTCGCGCGTTCCCACCCATAGATTCATTGGATGCCTGTGTGTTTAATCACACAAACGCACGTACCACGCGCGTTTCCAAAATACAAAAACGCCCCAAAATACGCCTCAAAAACACCTGATAAAAACGCCTGTAAAAGCGCTTATCGAATACGCTCAGGTGTGAACCCAGCCTAAGTTCCCTATAAGTATAGCAGTTTGGTACGATAATCTTCTTGAGTCCTTCCCTTTTGTTGAGGTCAGTATGACACACTTATAGGACCGTGAAGACTGCAGGAGGAGCAGACTGGTGCAGCACCTGAATTCCACTACGAGTTTTGTATATAGATACAAGAAGACTTGTCCTCAGACTAAGTTCATACATTGCTGCAGATTTGCGATGCAAAATCCACAAAGTACAGTACAATACAAGTCTGTGGGATTTTCCAGCCCCCATCTACAGACAGATGTGTCGGTAGAAGGTCTGATTTGCGGATGGGACTTTCAAGTCTTCAGTATGCCCATTACCTTGCAGATTCTTTGCAGATTTATTCCATTAACTTTAAATGCATAACTTGACTAGTATGTTTCGGATTTACTTGCGGATTTGATGTGGATTTTATCCATTATTGTTAGATCAGTACAGTAATGCACTTTTGTACCTTCATTTCTCAGTAAATGACATAAAAGAACGCTCCAGCTACAACCATTTCTATCCTCTAAAGAGGTGATACACTTTCATTCAGCAGCCCGCTAGATAGATAGAAGTTTGAGTGGGACACCAGAGCAAGCATCTTGGTGGTGTACAATAGGGGTTATATTAACAGCGGTGCTTGGAATACCCCTTTAATTATCATTGATGGGACTACTCCAATAAATGTCAGCAGAGCCTGCTGCGAGAAGTGGCACAAAGGGTGTCTGCCAGTTCCTCTCTTATACAGATAAATGGTAGATAAGTAGAGAAATATTATCTGTTCTAGCATATTTGACAAAGTAAAAGGAAGATGTACTGCCACTTTACTCATCTCTGTTCAGTGCTGAATGAAATACCAAATGACTGGCTCACATAAATCATATATTTATTAACTAGACATATTGTGCACAATTCAGCGTACTCTACCTATTCCAAAAGTCTGTACAAAAATACACCTATACTCCCCACATATCAATTAATATACATTTACAATAAATGCAAAAATGCAAAAAAAAAAAAAGCATAACATTTTAAATATAAAATGTAAAATAGGTCTTGGTCCCACCACATATCATGCAGAGCTCTCGCATGTATACATACTAAATACAGTTAAGGATATATATTGCTGCCACGTTAAAATAATAGTTTCAATTATCTATTCGTTCACTCATCTTATGCAGTAAATTGTATCAGTTTTGACACGTGTTCCTTTTTTATATCAGAGTCTTTACTAACCAGATGTATGTGGAGATCTTGTTATAGTTCGTGAGATATGTATATCTTACATTCATACACCTGATTCATTTATGGAAGTGCAGACACTTCTTCTCTTATTTGTATTGAGCTTATGTTTGTAAAGCGCTGCAGCCGCGGCGTGTCTTTAATGTCGGGGTCCCTGAAGTCTCTTCACATTCAACCTCAAGTAAATCAATATCATTCACACACTACACAATGAAATCACCAAGATATATGACTTATATGAAATATAGATGACTTGCTGCTGATATGGGACAGATCTCACTCTGAATTGTTGGAATTGCAATGATCTGAACCTCAAATTTGTACCACATATCAGTTGGTACGAGGTAGAGTTTTTGATCTAAAGATCAAATTATTGGGAGATCCCTTTTGTCTGCAGTACGTATTGAAAAGAGGTTTCATAAATTAGTTTCATAAGGTACAACAGTTGTCCCTTACCAAGATGGTTGTTAGGAGCGCCGGGGAGTCAATTCAGATGCCTGAAAAGACATTGTACACATGATACACAATTTGAATTGGAAGCCCAACAAATGAAATTACAATTTATAGAGAAGGAATATCCCATCAAACATCTATAGAAGTCTCTAGAAAAAGTCAGACAGATGGACAGAACAACTTTCTTCCATGGGAAAATGTATGTAGAAAATGAAAAGATGGAAGGGTCTAAAATAATCATACCATTCAGTACCGAGTATAAATCTATTACAAAAGTAATCAATAAGCATTGGCATCTATTGAAGGACGATAAAATCTTGAACACTATGCTACCAGAAAGACCCCCAATTGTATTTACAAGGGCACCTAATCTGGCACTTAAGATAGCACCCACGATGCTTAAAAAGATGGATATACCCATGAGCGTAAAATGGATGACCATGAATGGATTCCACAGATGTGGAATGTGTGTAAACTGTAGGGTAACGAAATTCCCAAAAACTACTAAGGCTACTTTCATACTAGCGGTTTTGTTTTTCGCTGTTGAGTTCCGTCCTAGGGGCTCAATACCGGAAAAAACGTATCAGTTTTATCCTAATGCATGGAGAGCATTCCGTTCAGGTTGCATCAGTTCAGTCCCTAAATCAGTGAAAAAAATGAACACTGCATTAGTTTTTTCCAGATGACAACCGGGAAGACGGATCTGGTATTGCAATGCATTTATGAGACAGATCCATCTCACAAATGCTTCCGTTTGCGTCCAGATTGCTGGAATCCTCTGCTGCAAGTGTGAAAAGTACCCTAAGATGATCAAATCGACAGTTGAATGTCCATGCTCGATACAATATATTGGCCGTATGGGAAGATCGTAAAAAAATACGTATTGCAGAACATATCAACAATATAAGAAAAGTATATGAGAAACATTCTCTAGCAAAACATCACATGCTAAAAATCCAATGGGGCTGAAATATAGTGCGATACAATCAGTCAAAAGAGATTGTAGAGGGGGGCATTTTATATCCAAAAAGTCTAGGCAAGAATCAAGAAAAATCTTTGCATTCGGGTCCCTTATGCCATATGGTTTAAACTCTAAACTGGCCGTTTTTGGTTTTATGTCATTTATGGAGGTGACGGGGGGGGGGGGGGAGCGCACACCGCGTTGATGCCAGGCTGTATATCAGCACACCGACGTGGCCTTCGTCCTCCTCCCCATCTCCCTACCACTATCAAATATTTTTATTTTTATTACTATTTTTATTTTATTTTTTCATTCTCATTTTCCTTATGTCTATTTTCATTTCTTCATCTTCTAACTCAACAAGTGCATGCATACTTTTATAAGATTTTATATGTTTATATAATCTAACAATCAAAGAAAGGGTATGCAATCACTGACCTGAACTATGGAGAAGGTCTTGAGTTCCACCCAGGGACTCAAGACCTGGATCTGAAGTAAATAAAAAAGGAAGTAATGATTCCCTCCTTTTTTTCATTTAATGCCACTGAAGAAGGAACTGTGTTCCGAAACGCGTCTGGTGTGAGAGGATAAGCTGCAGGATATTATTTTGTACAATCTGTACTGTCTATGCACAACTAATATCCGCATATCGAGCCTCCAGAGGTTTTAGCGTGGTAAGAGCAATACAGAGTGAGTAGATATACGATCATAGCGCACGGACGAAAACCTCATCGGTAACAGATATTATACTTACTAACCCGGATACAAACTAACAGCGGGGGACTATTTGAAGTATTCTGTCCGAGTCAGACTTCAGGGACCCCGACATTAAAGACACGCCGTGGCTGCAGCGCTTTACAAATATAGGCCTCATGCATACGACCGTTGTGTGCATCCGCGGCTGTTGTTCCGTTTTCAGTTTTTTTCCGCGGACCCATTGACTTTCAATGGGTCCGTGGAAAAATCGGAAAATGCTCCGTTTGGCATCGGAGTCCGTGATCCGTGTTTCCAGTCCGTGAAAAAAATATGTCCTGTCCTATTTTTTACACGAACAACGGTTCACGGACCCATTCAAGTCAATGGGTCCGTGAAAAATCACGGCTGCACACAAGATTGTCATCCGAGTCCGTGATCAGTGTCCATGATCCGTGTCAGTTTTTTCCTATCATTTCAAAGGCAAACTTGACTTCGATTTTTTAAAAATAATTTTTCATGTCCGTGGATCCTCCAAAAATCAAGGAAGACCCACGGAAGAAAAAACTGACACTGATCACGAAACAACGGAAACCGTTTTTGCGGACCGCCAAAAAAAAAAATGTCCGTGTGCATGAGGCCATAAGCTCAATACAAATAAGAGAAGTGTCTGTACTCCCATAAATAAATAAGGTGTATGGATGTAAGATGCACACATTATGCAAACTATAACAAGATAACACATACACCTCATTAGTGAAGACTCTGATATAAAAAAGGAACACGTGTCAAAACTGAAACAATTTATCCAGTTTTAATGCAGAAGATGAGTGAACGAATAGATAATTGAAACAACTATTTTAACGTGGCAGCAATATATGTCCTCAACTGTATTTAGTATGTATACATGCGAGAGCGCTGCATGATATGTGGTGGTGGGACCAAGACCTATTTTACATTTTATATTTAAAATTTTATGCATTATTTTTTTGCATTTATTGTGAATGTATATTAATTGATATGTGGGGAGTATAGGTGTATTTTTGTACAGACTTTTGGAATAGGTAGAGTACGCTGAATTGTGGGCATTGTGTCTAGTTAATAAATATATGATTTATGGGAGCCAGTCATTTGGTATTTGATGGTGAAAGCTTTTTAACGCTCTAGTGGTAGGGAGCGGACTTGGCTTCATGTTAGAGGAGCTGGTGAGCTAAGCCAATAGTTTATTTAACTATTTCAGTGCTGAATGATCCTACAAGAACTCTTGTCAGGATGTGCACCCTAAACAATGTGCTTTGCCGTCCCTCATTTTGCCTTCAAGTACCCTGTACACGGCAGGTGTGTGTTCTGGTGGTTGGAGAAGATGGAGCAGATGTTGACCATGTACTTACTATTACGATTTAGTGGAAGCAGCTGCTTGGAGACATGGGATCGCTACACTCGTGGAGAGAGCTTTTTGTCTATTTTGGATGACTAGTCATTTCAGAATTGTGCTCTGCAAACAACTTCCAGTTTATCTGAAAGCATTTGATAGATCACTTAATTGACTAGGGAATTACAAAATAACTTTAATCATTAAATCTCACTAAGATTCTTGAATGGGTACCACCATAAATACCTAATCATTTTACTAAGATGGTCAATGGAAATAAAATATTGCTAGTAGCAAATGCTTTTGCTTTATAGTGAGGATAGGTCATTAATAGTAAAAGCCTGGACAACCCCTTTAACGGTGTTTTCTGAGACTGAGGTATTTTTGAGCTATCCTTTGGCTTAGTCACCAGTTTCAGATCATCTGTGGTCTGACTCCCAGTACCCTGATTGTCTGTTTTGCAGTAGCTCGGTGCCAACAACAGATACTGAATACACAGTGGACGGAGCAGTATAGTTTTAGTAACTGTTTCCAGCACTGGATCAGTGGAGGTCCCAGGAGTTGGACCCCTGCGGATCTGATCTTGGAGACCTATCTTAAAGACGGCTCAACAATACCTTAGTCTCGGAGGGTTACAAACAAAATCTAAATATATTTTCAAACTGAACATTTAAAGTGTAACTGCAGTTTAATTTTTTATACCCTAATAGTATAGTACACCCTGCTATAAATGCTTTTGTGCTTTAAAATGTAATAATTTTCAGTTTTACCTGATAATAACTCCCACAAATGTCTGCTACTCTCCTATTCTGCAGCCCTCTTCTTAGGCCTCTTGCACACAAACCTTTTATTTTATTTTTTTCCGTTTCCATTCCGTTTTTTTGCGTTCCATATACGGAACCATTCATTTCAATGGATCCGCCCAAAAAAAAAAAAACGGAAGGGATTCCATATGCCTTACATTTCCGTATTTCCATTTTTTTGTTCAAAGATAGAACATGTCCTATTTTTAGACTTGCTTATGGATTACGGACTGGCACTCTGTATGTGTGGCTACAAATGAATACACTATATAGGTGATCACACTCAATTTAATAAATTAACCAATATTAATAACACTATAAAACTGTTGTAAAATTCCATAAAAACATCAATCAACCACGTGCATGCCAACACACCAGAAATATTGAATGGGAAAAACATGCAATATATATCAAATATGCAAGTTATTCCTAAAATGAACGAGGGTTGCTTCCCAATGAGACTATCTGAATCTTTATATTAGTTCAAAAGTCCGCATAAAGTGCAACCAACAATGTTGTTTGGTCGTATAATTGTAACTTGCGGCTTGTGGGCCAAAATGTCCTTAGGCGGAATGAACAATCCTGGATACAGTTGCGATTTACTTGTGATTTAAATGTCCCAACTTTAGTTTCTGTCCCTGATAGTGAATCAAATACTATTTTGCAGTATAATGTCCACCTATACAGGTCTTACCTGCTCCTAGGTGGGTTGAAATTTTCGTGTCCCAAGATAAGGCAGGCCCGACACAAGAGTTGCTGCTGTATTTGTTTCTCCACGGTGTTCAGGCAGACGCCGGCATATCACGTGGTCTGTATCAGGAAACAGGCTTGTATCTCGCAGCAGGGTATCGCGGGAACTTGGTGCCGAAAATAGGATCCGAATTTTTTTTTTCTTATTTGGAGCGCTCCAATTGTTCATAGGTTTTTAAATAATTTTAAATTTATTACACAATACACAGCCTTCAGCAAATCACTGAATGACTCAAACGTGCTAATTGGTCACAATTATATATGTCCTCCTATAGTTGGGAGGAAATACAAACTTGCACAGAGATTATAAAATAAAATAAAATAAGAACCTACTATTGCAGGTGATCAGTCTGCATGTAGGTGCTGTATAAGTGTACACTGGGTGAACTTGAATTAAAAAGATAAAATTTGCACTGATGTGGAGTTGGTTATTTATCCCAAGGATCGGTGACTTTAAGAGGAGGTGGAGAAATCAAATAGTCTTGCCCCGTATAGCTGAATTCCAGGAGGCTATTGTAGGGGGATGTCTTTCTCTGGGAGCGCTCCGGTCCTGTGTGTCTTTGGTGCGCACGTGTTCCTCTGCCTCCTCGGCGTCCTCGGTGTCCTCAGCGTGTTCCTCTGTAACCGGATGTACTCTCCGCAATACAGGAGGTTACAGATTCTAAGATCGGAAGTGACGATTTATTCCTCCAGTCAGCTGGAAGTGACGATTTATTCCTCCGGTCAGCTGACTAATTGCGTCAGCGGGTTGTGTAATAGATAATTGCCTGTAATTCCTCTCTGTATGGGCGATCTTTATTAGGTCCAGAGTCCATGTACTATTCCTTCTTTATACCAAACGCGTTTCGGTGCACTCTTGTACCTTCATCAACCACTGAAGGTGCAAGAGTGCACCGAAACGCATTTGGTATAGAGAAGGAATAGTACATGGACTCTGGACCTAATAAAGATCGCCCATACAGAGAGGAATTACAGGCAATTATCTATTACACAACCCGCTGACGCAATTAGTCAGCTGACCGGAGGAATAAATCGTCACTTCCAGCTGACCGGAGGAATAAATCGTCACTTCCAATCTTAGAATCTGTAACCTCCTGTATTGCGGAGAGTAGGGGTGGGCGATATGGCCTAAAATCTATATTGCTATATAATTTTAAGCATATGCGATATATATTGCGATATATTGTTTTCTATATTGGGGGGGGGGGGTGTTTAAATTTTATTTATTTTTTACTTTTTATTTATTAACTATTGGCCTCCTTAAGGGCTAGAACCCTTGTCATATTCACCCTAATAGAGCTCTATTAGGGTGAATAGGACTTTACACTCTCCCTGCTGCCCTGTGCATAGTGCACACAACAGCAGGGAGCTGACCATGGCGGCAGCCTCTGATCTGCCCCCCTTCCCCAGCCTCTGATCTGCCCCCCTTCCCCAGCCTCTGATCTGCCCCCCTTCCCCAGCCTCTGATCTGCCCCCCTTCCCCAGCCTCTGATCTGCCCCCTCTGGTAACGCAAACCCCCCCTCCCCAGTATTAATCATTGGTGGCAGTGGCCACAGGGTCCCCCTCCTCCCCCCCATCATTGGTGGCAGTTTGCAGTTCCGATCGGAGCCCCAGCAGTGTAATGCTGGGGCTCCGATCGGTTACCATGGCAGCCAGGAGTCACGCTGCTGAAGTCCTGGCTGCCATGGTATGTTAGTGAGCAGAGAGCAGCGCATTATACTCACGTGCGCTGTGGCCGCCGATCGCTCCTTCTTCTCATAGGTCTGTGCGGCGCATTGCTAATGCTGTAAGCATTAGCTATCCGCCGCACAGACAGAAGAAGGAGCGACCGCCGGCCACAGCGCACGTGAGTATAATGCGCTGCTCTCTGCTCACTCCTCCTCCCTCCGCTGTGCCGGCCGGCTCAGGAGAACATGGTGCGCGCGATCATATCGCGGTCCGGCGATATGGCGAAAATCCATATCGTGGATCCACCATTCACAATTTGCTGCCAGTAGAGCCTCTGAAATCTGCTCCTCTTTTAAATAATTTTAGTAGATCATCCGTATGAAGGCCTCTTGTTGGTCCAGTGGGAGTTCTCAGCTGGTTACGCCAGATGAGTTTTGGGGACCTCTTACCCTTTCCTCATGTCCTATTTTTGTCTGCATAACTTACAAGGATAGTACTGTTCTATCAGGGGCCAGCTGTTCCCTTCCGCAAAAAAAAACACGAATGCACACGGACGTTATATGTATTTTTTGCGGACCGCAAAATACTGAAAAAGCCATACAGTCGTGTGCAAGAGACCTTAAGTTGTCATGTGCAGTCTTCGCCTCTGTGCTATAAACAAGAGATGGGCAGAGCACTGGGAGGTGGAGTACAGCCCTAACAGCTGAGCTCGGGCAGAAAGTGGAGGGGGAGGGCTGCTTTTAGATGGTAATATCTCCTGAATGATAGCAGCTAGAAACATGCAACTGGTCTAGTTTGAAAGCTGACATTCCAAAAACAGAAAGCTAAATTCCAAGCAACAGAGGAGAAAAACGGGAATAATCACGGGTGAAATCTGCTTTTATTTAACTTTCAGCTTCATTTACAGCATCCCGATTTCTGAACATATTGTGGTCATACTAGTATTGTCTGAAAACTTGGAATGTCAGCTTTCAAACAATATAAAGCCTATATCTCTAGCTGGTACCAAACTAGAGATATAAGCAGTTAAAGCAGCCCCCCCCCGTCATTGTGGAGGAGAATGAGGGAGCAGCTGCAGAGCTGACAGGTGACTATTAAGAGGCTAAAACAAATGCTTACTGATTTAATGTAATTGCATGACTTGTCTCTGGTTAGCTGTATGTGAGAGGATACACTGCTCTGGGGTAGTGGGGTAGTGGGGCAGGTTATCTGCATTCTGATTTGGTCCTGCTGGTTCATGTTTGGCGAACAAATGGTTATGGGAAGTGAGGGAAATACAGGATGGCCTCGAGGACATGGCCGAGATCACCACAGGAAGTGCAGTAGAGGCCATCTTAGGAAGATGCTGAAATAGAGGCACAGAGAAATAGGGTTACTAAGGGCTGAATTCAGACATCAGAAAGGTAAAATTAACTGAAAAATAAAGCTTCATGATTACCTTCCCTTCAGCATCACATATGTTAGGAATTTCATTTTTGGTAGTGAAATGGCAGTTACACTTTAAGTGGGAAGATCCCAAGTGGTCCTGATATTGTGCTGGTACAAAGTTCACTTCTGCAGGGCTGACTGAATGTGTCATCAGAAAATGAACTGCTGTTTAAATCTCTTTATGTTTAACATATTTTAAAGACTTTTTGATACATTTTATTTTGAATTTTTCATATATTCCATATATTTAAACAAAAAGGTTAAAATCCTGTAGTTTTTACACTGGTTTATACAGATCACTTTAATGCAGTTAACTCATTCTAATCCTGCCTATAATTATATCACCTCTGTGTATAGATAACACAGGATCCACCATTCACAATAGGTGATTGTCAGAGCTTAGGCTCAGTTTAAGCTCAACGTTCAGCCTTTCCTTTATAGGAGCAGGAGAACGGAAAGGACGGATTCAGCACACAACTGAGCCGAACGGAGCCCACGGACCTCATAGACTATAATAGGGTCAGTTAGGTTTCCGCCTGTAGGAAGATTGTGAAGCAGAGACAAAATGGAAAGGCTGAACGCGGATGTGAACTCAGCCTCATCTATTCTTTGCATGCCCAGAAAAGTCTCTCATAGAAGTCCTGACCATTGTGTCTATGGACCATGGTGCTGCTGTAAAGCAATTTGCTTAATGCTTTCTAAATGCTAAGACCAGCTCGGGCAAGATGGCATCTTTTAATCTGAAAATAAAAACAAATTAGGAAAAAAGGAGATGTGTTACTATCTGATTATTTTTATTTTTTTATCAGATAATATTTTAGGTGAAATGTTTGGTGCCAAATACAATTTTCTCTGCCTTGTTCTGCAAGGATCCAAACTAGTTTTTGGCAAAAACGTATACAGTCATATTATGGAAATCTTACAGTGTCTTAAATAAATATCCATTTACCCACCATGACAAGAAGACAGTCATGCAACAGTTAAGAAGGAATGAATAACTGGTATCCACTGTATATCTCCAGTGCAAATGATACAACAATGGCCTTATTGTGCCTACAGATGACTAAATGTCTGGATACACACACTCCTACACACACCCACTCTCTAATAGTTTAATATGCTTATTATTGAGAAAATGGAGCTCACTCTCAAATCTGTCATTATAGCAGATCCATCACATAGGACATTAAGAGCAGGCCATTGTGCCTTCGAAATCAATTTACAGTGTATCTTATCCACCCCATTGTTATTTTTAAGTGAATACATTTTTTTTTTTTTTACTAAAACGGACACGTCAGGAATGTGGATAGGCCCTCTTTAAAGGGGGTTCCGGATGTTTCCTCAGCATAGGTCATCAATACTTGATCAGTGGGGGTCTAATACCCAGCACCCCCACCGATAATCTGTTTGAAGAGGCTCCGGTGAGTGACGTAGCTTTTCAAGCACAGCACTGTCCGTTCGTGATACAGCTCAGCCCCATCCACTTGGATGGGACTGAGCTGCGCCTAGGCCATGTTACCGATGAATGTGATGTCGGTGATCGAGGAAGAGGCCATGGGGCTCACAGAGCGCTGCAGTCTCTTTAAACAGTTCATTGGTGGGTTGCCAGGAGTTGGTCCCCCATGATCTGCTATTGATGACCTGTCCTAAGGGTAGGTTATCAATATTAAACACCCGAACAAACCGTGTCCATGGGTGTCTGTTGTAATGACATATCTACTGTATATAAAATTTCCAGCCTTATATAAATTGGTGCCATAATTAGTGTTTTTTGCATTTTCCAGTAGGCATCATGTCCAAGAACAAGATTGCTCCTAATTTTAAGAAATTAATTAGAGATTTTGTTGTGTATTTAATTAATTCATTTTGTCGGGGGTTGTCGGACCTAAAAAAAAACAAAAAACTATTTTTGTTATGACAAGGAAGAAATAAAAGCACTCACCAGTTCACTGCCTCTCCATCCCTCAGTCCTTCAGGTTTCTGGCGGACCAAATATGTGATGTCCCGTCCATTATCACGTGCACCGCCTCAGCAGTTCACTGGCCTTAGCAGCACGCAACCACTGAGTCTTTGAGGGCTCTGTCTCAGTCTACACAGCACACCATATTACTGGCTTTCAGAGGCTACTTTCGTCAGAACATAGAAATCTCTCTTGCACACAACATGTAATATTCATTCATATCTCTGCCATTAGTCAGTGGTTGAAAGCACAACCATAAAAGCATAATAATGTTATAAGATGCATGAATGTACTGTAAGAATTGAAGAAAATAGGGCAAATTGCATCAAATCTATCAGTGGTACACTTAGCAATAATAAATGTGGCCATTTGATGACTCGCATACATATTAGTAATTTTATTGAGGGTTCTAAAAATCATTGTTAACATGGTCATACATTCTGCGAAATTCATATTTCTTTTTCTGAGCTATCCTTTGTATAGACACACATACAAGATTTAGGGCCAGTTCAGCGATGTGATATTTTGGTCTTGTAATGAGAAAGCAGAGTATTTGTGTGAATCATGGGATAACTTGAAAGCAGTTTATTGTAAAAAAATGAAATCTGGTATAAAGGGTATAGGTCAGTAATCTGTGTCCACTGAATGTTAAATCTCTACCACTGTTCTCTTGGATGAAAACACTGGAATTTGATCAGTAAGATGTATGGATGCCATTTGTATACCTTCACATTTTTCTTTTGTGTAGTTATGGAATTCTGCAGTACACATAGGTTGATTCATGCATAGGTATGCAGTAGAGACGGCACACACCTTTCCTCATGGCATTAAAATTCTTGACATATTTGTAACTGTCAAACTATATGCTGTGCGTGCAGAATATGTAGGCTCATGGTTAGACAATGCTGTAATGGAAAAGAAAAAATAACTTGGGCTGCTTGGTCCTGGAACAACTTTTAGCTGATGTAGATAGAGGGTCTGCAATTTGATGTCATGGTTTTAGTATTAAATTCACTGTTACAATGCCTTGTAGGGCTAATTCAGCTGAATGTAATGGTTCCTTTGACTTAAGTCTGTATTATTCCAGAGAAAAGGTACTTTTAATCCATATGCAAATGAGCCGTGAAGGGCGGGCCCAAGCCACTTTGTGCACCCTTGCTCCTCCTGCTTCCTCTACTAGCCCCTCCTGTTCCTTTTTGATTGACATGATCAGGTAAGATGACTAAGCATGTACCTTGAGCTCTCATTTAAGGAAAAGAGGGGCTGTCAGAAGAAGCCAGAAGAGCATGGATGCACTGAGTGGTTTAACGGATCATTTGTATGTGAAATAAAATTACTTTTTCTCTAGAATGAAGTAACAGATCGCTAAATGAAAAATATTTTCTGATACTTTAGAACTGATGACCTATTCTTAGGCCTCTTTCACACGGGCGTCATGTTTTTTGCCCGGATAAGAGGCGGGTGCGTTGCGGGAAAATGCGCGATTTTTCCGCGCGAGTGCAAAACATTGTCATGCGTTTTGCACTTGCGTGAGAAAAATCGCGCATGTTTGGTACCCAGACCCGAACTTCTTCACAGAAGTTCGGGCTTGGGATTGATGTTCTGAAGATTGTATTATTTTCCCTTATAACATGGTTATAAGGGAAAATAATAGCATTCTGACTACAGAATGCTTTGTATAATAGTGCTGGAAGGGTTAAAAATAATAAAAAAGTTAACTCACCTTCTCCTCTTGTTCGCGCAGATTCCACTCTGTTCTTTAGCTGTGGACTGAATGACCTGAGGTGACGTCAGATCACATGCTCCAATCACATGGTCCATCACCATGGTGATGGAGCATGTGATCTGACGTCATCAAAGGTCCTTTAGCCCACAGATAAAGAACAGACCGGCATCTGCGCTAACAAGAGGAGAAGGTGAGTTAACTTTTTTATTATTTTTAACCCCTCCAGCACTATTATACAAAGCATTCTGTATTCAGAATGCTATTATTTTCCCTTATAACCATGTTATAAGGGAAAATAATACAGTGAATAGACTGTCACCTAGAACCCATGCGTGAAAATCACACCGCATCCGCACTTGCTTGCGGATGCATGCGATTTTCACGCAACCCCATTCATTTCTATAGGGCCTGCGTTACGTGAAAAACGCACAAAGAGGAGCATGCTGCGATTTTCACGCAACGCACAAGTGATGCGTGAAAATCACCGCTCGTGTGCACAGCCCCATAGAAATGAATGGGTCAGGATTCAGTGCGGGTGCAATGCGTTCACCGCACGCATCGCACCCGCACGGAAAACTCGCCCGTGTGAAAGGGGCCTTAGGATAGGTCATCAGTATCTGACCAGTGGGAGTCTGACCCCTGTCGATCAGCTGTTCGAGAAGGCAGTGGCGCTTGCAGTAGTGCTGGTACCTTCTCAAGCAGCTGATTGACGGGGGAGTCCCAGGTGTTGGATCCCCACCAGTCAGTTTTTTCTTGGAAAACCCTTCTAAGCATCACTGTGCAGCCCCAGCCTAAATGTTACTGCAGCCTATGCTTTTGACAGATAGGATATATTTTATTTTTATTATATTTTATCCTCTGGATAGGTCATCAATATCGGATCGGTGGGGGTCCGACTCATGGGATGGAGTGTATCTACAGCTGCTCTCCCATTTATTTTACTAACTTCAAATGAATAGGATGAAAGACCTGTAATTACACTTGCTCACCGTTGCAATGTTGATGGCGAGCAGGTAAAGAGAGAAGAGAATGCATCACAGGAGCGCTGCATTCTCTTCAAACAGCTATGCTAAGGATAGGTCATCAATCTAGGAACATAGTACATAAGGCCGAAAAAAGACATTTGTCGATCCAGTTCGGCCTGTTATCCTGCAAGTTGATCCAGAGGAAGGCAAAAAAAATAACTGTGAGGTAGAAGCCAATTTTCCTCACTTTAGGGGAATAAAAAATTCCTTCCCGACTCCAATCAGGCAATCAGAATAACTAGACAATCTAGAAAACTAGACAATCCCTTTAAGGCTAGTTTCACACTATCAATTTAAAGATCTGGCAGGCTGTTCCAGCCCAGAACAGCCTTCCTGGTCTCCCTGGATCCGGCATTGGCAGAAGCTACCGTACATGAATGCCACCACTCAGCTGTATTTGTCTGGCCGATTCTTTTTGTTTGCCGGGTTGCTTCCCGATTTCCGCTGGTCCCCATTATAGTTAATGGGGCTGGATAGCATTCATGTAGCAATGTCGGATACAGAGAGACTCGGCAGGCTGTTCCCTGCTGGATCTTCCGAATGCTAGTGTGAAACTAGCCTAATTCCTAGTAATGCACAGTGAAGTACTTTCAGTGAGTGGTCTTTAATATAAATTAAGTGTATAGAAAAAGTTCCAGTCATTCCAGTAATCACCATTTTTTTTTGCTGCAGGGTAAGGCTACATTACATCTCTTTTGTGGTTTGGCTGCTGCAGTAATTTACCACAGTAACCAGATTAAGTGCAGTGTTTAAGCTTTAGAAAAAAACTAAATGTACTTATTTTGAGAAAAGAAAAAGATTTTACGTTTAAAAATAAATGGATGAAAATCTTTCTTATTTTTATGTACCAGAAGTCCGTTTTCTTAGTGGAAGTCTGCAGTATTTCTACCAGTGCGTGTGATCCTACCTTTAGGGGTTTTGGATCTGCTCATGAGAAATTATTCAATTTGTTACTTAAATTGCCATAAGGCCTTTTTCACACAAGTGTGACTGATTAGGTCCGGATGCGTTCAGGGTGCGTTCAGGGTGCGTTCAGTGAAACTCGCACCATTTTGCAAGCAAGTTCAGTCAGTTTTGTCTGCAATTGTCTTCAGTTGTTCCGTTTTTTGCACGCAAGTGCAATGAATTTTGCTGCGATTTTCATGCGCGTGATAAAAAACTGAAGGATTACAATTACTAACCTCTAGCAATCATCAATGAAAAACGCATTGCATCTGCACTTGCTTGCGGATGCAATGCGTTTTTCACTGAAGCCGCATTCACTTCTATGGGGCCAGGGCTGCGTGAAAAATGCAGAATATAGAACATGCTGGGTTTTTTTTACGCAACGCAGAACTGAAAAAGTGAAAAAAAAAAACAGCTCATGTACACAGACACATTGAAATGAATGGGTCAGGATTCAGTGTGGGTGCTATGGGTTCACCTCACTCATTGCACCCACGCGGAAAACTCACTCGTGTGAAAGGGGCCTAAAGTATCCCAATATGCAAAGTCTTGCAAGTGCTTGCATTGCAATCGGCCCATATTTGAGTTGGATAATTTTCTAATTTGTACACAATGACCATTGATTGTCTGCAGCTTAACTTTAGAATGATCTTCATATCCTATATACCAGATCTGTTTTATTAGTTGTTAAAATATTATATGCAAAGCTAGGAAGCTTGCTTTCCTAAATCATGCGTCTTTAGTTTTGCAGTATTTTTTTTTTTATTCAAAAATGCCATTTTGTGTGTGTTTCTTTTTGTTTTCAGTTTTTTGATTTTATCCTATCAGCTTGGGAAAAAAGCAACTGAACAAATTTGATTACTGCTTTAGGTGGGGTTTGGTGCTGTCCCACGGCACAAATAGGGGAATTTATGAAGGGCTGTCCTAGATGTCATAGCTTTCAGTCTGTGAAACACACTGTGCAAAGTCTTTTTAATCTAGTGCTAAATTCTAATTCTGAACGTTACCTAGATATCTTTTCTTGGGTATTCTTGTTATTTTCTTATTTTGCACCCTTGCGTCTGTCTATATGTTGCCACTTCTGTAACTTTCACGAATTGTCCCATTCATTCACATTGGTTGGTAGATCATACTGTTTTGGTTGAATTCTTTTATTCTTTATCTCTGGTGATATAACAGAATATCGATGTTAGTGTGCTTTTAAATAAAGTATGAAAAATACCTTTATTGTTCACAGTTTTATATAAGAAAAAATAATTGCGAGTAAAGAAAACAAGATTTTAAAGAATAAAAATGAGAATTATTGTTGCCTTCACTGCACAAGAGTTGATTAGAATCAAGTATAAAAGAAGCTGAAATATGCCGTCTGCCTAAACTGTGTAATTACAAGCACAGCAATATGGTGTTTAGTACTGGCAGACCTTTAAGAGCATCTTATTTATGTCCATATTATAGGAGTTTTATTGCCTTGGCTCTTTTTAATGAAGCATGAAAAAGCACTTGCCAGTAACTACAAGTAAATCTTAGATTAATAGCAACAAATATACTAGAGGTTAAAACATACACATTTCCTTGTTTATTTCATCCATGGTAGGTGATAGAAAAAGAAATATTAACCAGTTTTAGTCCTGTTTTATAAAGTGCATAGAGTAAGTTCAGTACAAGAGAAAAATGGGTGGAGGATCCAGGAACCGTCAAAATCTTCTTACTTCAACAATCAGATTGGAAGAAATTCTACTTTGTCGGGAAGCTTACTGGATTTTCTCATAGTTGATTGAACTAAAAACTGACAACTTATATATATTGCAATACTGCTTGATAAACTTATTTAGCTATCCTCTATAGATAACGAAATTGTGTTCATCTTGATCATTAGTTCTGCCCATACACATTACATAAGGTATCTAGTAACAACACTTTCTATTTAATCTGGTTTGAATTCCAGTGTTTTAATGCTATGAACACTTCTGAATTGTGAATTTGCGTTGTCCGTGTTTTTTTTTAAGTAACAAAGTGTGGTGGTATAGAAAGTAAAATAATTTGTAGATATCAGAGAAAATAATCCCCCCCTCCCCTGACATTCTTGTGGCTGGCCATAAAATCATTGGTGCCTTATTCTCAAAACTAGAACACAAAGGCAGTCTAAACAAAAGGGTAGCAGAACAACTTCACTTGCCTTTGAGATGTCCTCAGAACCCTAGTCCTGGTAGAGCCATTTGAAAGGTCAGGTAGAGGATACCATAACCTGCAGTAGGGGGTCATGTATCAAAAATCATACCAGAAATGCTGGACTTAATTTTTAACTTGGTTGAGTGCTGCTGAGGATTGGAATTAGGCCACCCACCGGCATCACCTGTGTGAACATAACCTCATTCAGGGCTCTGCAAGAGGGGGTAATTAAAGAAAGCACCCTGTAATGTTCCTATCTGCTCCATGTTTGATGGGCTGAACATTGAGACTGGGTTGCTATGATGCTCACAGGAAAATTTATCTTAGTGGACAGATTCTGAGCCAAGCACTGACCTGGCCTCAGTTCTGACATCACAGGCAGTGGCTAGTGGGGGCAGCTGTAGCCTTTCTTAAGGTGTATGTGGTGCTGTAGCAAGTTGTAATTTCTTTGGAGGGCAGCTTGTTTGGTGAACTGGCTGACTTTGCTGCTAACCCGCAGGCAAACAGACGTCTACAGTCTCGTTAGTTCTTTTCTTTATCCCATTCATTTTTTTTCTTCAAACTGTTATTTTTGCATTGTTTTTGTATGTCCTTGTATTTTTACCTGGTGAGAACTGTGTTTTTTTTGTACACACTGTCCTAGTATATTAGCCAGTAACTTTTGTGTTGTCTTTTTGTTTTTGTACATGAACCCTGTGATATGTAATGCGCTGCAGAATATGGTGGGGCTATATAGCTCTGGTAGACATTCCTGCAGTCAGCATGCCAATTGTATGCTCCCTCAAACGTTGCAACATCTGTGGCATTGTGATGTGTGATCAAACTGCACATTTCAGAGTGGTCTTTTATTGCAGGCAGTCTAAGGCACACCTGTGCAATATTCATGCTGCCTAATCAGCACCTTGATATGCCACACCTGTGAGGTGGGATGGATTATCTTGGCAAAGGAGAAGTGCTCACTAACAGATTTAGACAGATTTGTGAACAATATTTGAGAGTAGTGGGTCTTTTGTGTATGCAGAAAATGTTTTAGATCTTTGAGTTCAGCTCATGCAAGATGGGAGCAAAACCAAAAGTGTTGCGTTTACATTTTTGTTCAGTGTAAATGAAAATTATTATGATGGGGATAAACTGTAGTGAAAATTACACTTTATCTGTTGTTAATCATATAATGTTGTCTCTTCTTAGATTACAACGCTCATTAACCACAAAGAAAAACCAAAGAAATCTGAGAAGACTCTGCAGGCCATCCAACGAGTGGGCCAGGCTGTGAACCAAGCAGTTGGGAGGTTTGTGACTGTAGGCGAAACCATAGCGAACGAGAACCGAGAACTAAAAGAAGAAATGTGTATAGCCTGCATTGAGGCAAAGCGAGCTGGTAAGTAGCCCTTATACCTATGTTTTCCACATATCATTGGAGACTTTCTAACATATTTGCTAAAAATTTAAGGCCTGCTGAACTATGATATATTTATGCTATGTGTCCTACCCTATATGTTTTTCTACTTTGGAACGGTGAGTCATTAAGGAGGCAGCCTGACAAAGGCAGTCATAACTGCCCAAATGTTTATGTATATATATGTGTGTGTGTGTGTGTGTGTGTGTGTGTGTATGTATGTATGTATGTATGTATGTATGTGTGTATATATATATATATATATATATATATATATATACAGTACAGACCAAAAGTTTGGACACACCTTCTCATTCAAAGAGTTTTCTTTATTTCCATGACTATGAAAATTGTAGATTCACAGTGAAGGCATCAAAACTACGAATTAACACATGTGGAATTATATACATAACGAAAAAGTGTGAAACAACTGAAAATGTCATATTCTAGGTTCTTCAAAGTAGCCACTGTTTGCTTTGATTACTGCTTTGCACACTCTTGGCATTCTCTTGATGAGCTTAGTAGTCACTTGAAATGGTCTTCCAACAATCTTGAAGGAGTTCCCAGAGATGCTTAGCACTTGTTGGCCCTTTTGCCTTCACTCTGCGGTCCAGCTCACCCCAAACCATATCGATTGGGTTCAGCACCCCATCACTCTCCTTCATGGTCAAATAGCCTGGAGGTGTGTTTGGGGTCATTGTCCTGTTGAAAAATCAATGATGGTCCAACTAAACGCAAACCGGATGGAATAGCATGCCGCTGCAAGATGCTGTGGTAGCCATCCTGGTTCAGTATGCCTTCAATTTTTTATAAATCCCCAACAGTGTCACCAGCAAAGCACCCCCACACCATCACACCTCCTCCACCAGGCTTCACGGTGGGAACCAGTGGTTGGAACCAAAGATCTCAAATTTAGACTCATCAGACCAAAGCACAGATTTCCACTGGTCTAATATCCATTCCTTGTGTTCTTTAGCCCAAACAAGTCTCTTCTGCTTGTTGCCTGTCCTTAGCAGTGGTTTCCTAACAGATATTCTACCATGAAGGCCTGATTCACACAGTCTCCTCTTAACAGTTGTTCTAGAGATGTGTCTGCTGCTAGAACTCTGTGTGGCATTGACCTGGTCTCTAATCTGAGCTGCTGTTAACCTGCGATTTCTGAGGCTGGTGACTCGGCTGAACTTATCCTCCGCAGCAGAGGTGACTCTTGGTCTTCCTTTCCTGGGGTGGTCCGCATGTGAGCCAGTTTCTTTGTAGCGCTTGATGGGTTTTTGTGACTGCACTTGGGGACACTTTCAAAGTTTTCCCAATTTTTCGGACTGCCTGACCTTCAATTCTTAAAGTAATGATGGCCACCCGTTTTTTTTTTTACTTAGCTGCTTTTTTCTTGCCATAATACAAATTCTAACCGTCTATTCAGTAGGACTATCAGCTGTGTATCCACCTGACTGCTCCACAACGCAACTGATGGTCCCAACCCCATTTAAACCTGACAGGGCACTCCTGTGAAGTGAAAACCATTTCAGGTGACTACCTCTTGAAGCTCATCAAGAGAATGCCAAGAGTGTGCAAATTAGGGCTGCAGCTAACGATTATTTGAATAATCGATTAGTTGCCGATTAATTTCTACGATTAATCGATTAATCGGGAAAAACGACAAAATTACAAAACAGAGGTTTATATGATCTTACTTGAAAAATTATGTTCAAAGGCCATATTAAAACAAATTGTGGACGACACTTATGGGGGATCTGTGGACGACACTTATGGGGGATCTGTGGACGACACTTATGGGGGATCTGTGGACGACACTTATGGGGGGATCTGTGGACGACACTTATGGGGGGATCTGTGGACGACACTTATGGGGGGATCTGTGGACGACACTTATGGGGGGATCTGTGGACGACACTTATGGGGGGATCTGTGGACGACACTTATGGGGGGATCTGTGGACGACACTTATGGGGGATCTGTGGACGACACTTATGGGGGATCTGTGGACGGCGTTTATGGGGGATCTGTGGACGGCGTTTATGGGGGATCTGTGGACGGCGTTTATGGGGGATCTGTGGACGGCGTTTATGGGGGATCTGTGGACGGCGTTTATGGGGGATCTGTGGACGGCGTTTATGGGGGATCTGTGGACGACACTATTATGGGGGATCTGTGGACGACACTATTATGGGGGATCTGTGGACGGCGTAGTTATGGAGAGGGGGATATGTGCACTGTTATGGGCATAACAGTGCACAGATACAGATCCCTTTCCTCATAACAGTGCACAGACCCCCCTCCCCATAGCAGTGCCATACACAGACCCCCCCTCCTCCCCATAGCAGTGCTATAGACAGATCCTCCCCCCTCCCCATAGCAGTGCTATACACAGACCCCCCTTCCCCCTAACAGCCCCGGCGCTTGCATCTTTATTTTACCTTTTTACAATGACGCTCCCGCTCCTGTAACAGCCAGGCAGAGCGGACGGCGGCGTAACGTCACTCAATCACGTGACGCGCCTGCTCCGCCCACTTCATGAATGAAGGAGGCGGAGCAGGCGCGTCACGTGATTGAGTGACGTTACGCCGCCGTCCGCTCTGCCTGGCTGTTACAGGAGCGGGAGCGTCATTGTAAAAAGGTAAAATAAAGATGCAGCGCCCGCCCGCATAGCAACGAATCGGCGATTATTCGATAACTGGATTCGTCGACAACGAATCCAGTTATCGAATATAATCGATTACATCGATTAATCGTTGCAGCCCTAGTGCAAATAGAGCAGTAATCAAAGCAAAAGGTGGCTACTTTGACGAACCTAGAATATGACATATTTTCAGTTGTTTCACACTTTTTTGTTATGTATATAATTCCACATGTGTTAATTTGTAGTTTTGATGCATTCAGTGTGAATCTACAATTTTCATAGTCGTGAAAATAAAGAAAACTCTTTGAATGAGAAGGTGTGTCCAAACTTTTGGTCTGTACTGTATAAATATATATACATATACACACACACACATGCTTTCTAAGACTAGGTACTGAATCATAGATTTATTTAAAAAATTCGAAACCATTTCTGTTCTTGCCTGAGCTGCTGCTCTTCTCTGGATATGGCTTATTTATTTCTGTGGGAGATGGATATGGCTTATTGATTTCTGTGAGAGAGTTTTATGAGCAAGATATTTGGCTGGTGCAGAGGTCATTGTGCTGGGAGGGGGAGGTTAGTTGTAACAATAACCTATTGTGATTGGTGGATCCTGCATTATCTGCCTCCAGCTTTATAATAGAAGTGTTACTTTTAGGGATGAGCGATGCATAACGGAAACCAGACTGAACCGTTATGCTGCCCATAGAAAACTATTATAACGGCATGCAAAACGGAATGCCTCTTAACGGCTTCCGTTTCGCATTCCATCATAAAATTCCATTCTATTCCGTGGTAACAAAATCCATAATGGAATTTCTCCATCGGCCGAACCTGAAAATATCAGGTTCGCTCATCCCTAGTTACTTTTCATAGTAGTATTACATGTGATGATGATAAAATGACTACTGAAAAGGAAGTGCTAGGCTGTTGTGATTTTTATTTTTATCTTTTTAATACAGATTGTGATATGGACAACTTAAAAAAAAAAGTAATAAAATGTGAATAATATCAAAACCTGATTTAAAATAATATATATTTTTCTAACATTTCCTTTAATTAAGAGTAGCAATATTACATAAAGGTATACATAAATTGAATGGAACAGGTAACCAAGGCAGCTCCAAACCTCCCAACATACAGTAGGATGTCAAACATTACAATGTATCGGTATTAATAAAGATGTCTCTCCAAAATATTAAAGAATGTTTCAGAAAGTGTTTTCATTTTTATGGTAACACTTTTTTTTTTTTCCCTTTTAATTTAGCAGTTTTTTTTATTTTATTTCACACTTTACTATCTATCTTTTTTAAAACTGACTAAAACTTTTTACAGTTTTCACACAGCTCATCAAGCCTCAAAGCTGGCCTCAGAGATCACTTTTCAGTAGTCCTCTCATTAACATCTCAGTTATAAAGCTGGAGGCGGATAATATAGGAACCCAACATGGGCAGACCGTATGTGATGATCACAGTTCACCTATTTATCTTTCCTCCACAATGTATAGGTCACAGAGCATGACCACAAGACCCATAGAAGTCAATATGAAATTTTCGGATTTAAAGGGGTTGTCCAAGGTATTATTACTGATGACCTATCGTCAGGCTAGGTTATCAATATCAGATCGGCTGGGGTCTGACACCCCTGCCGCTCAGCTGGTTGAAGAGAAGGCTCTCTCTGTGTCAAAGCAGCCTTCTCTTCATGTTTACTTGCTCGCTGTCGCAACAGCAGCGGTCAGCAGGTGTAAATGCAAGAAGCCGTCCCATTAATTTCAATGGGACGTCTCCTTCCTATTCAATTGTATAGGAACGACCCGTCAAGTGAATGAGACGGCTTCTTGTAATTACACTGCTCACCGCTGTTGTTGCGATAGTGAGCAGGTAAACAATGAAGAGACGGGTGCGCAGGCACGGCACACAGCCTTCTCTTCAACCAGCTGACAACAACCGGCACCCCCGCACATCTGATATTGATGACCTATCCTGAGGGATAGTAAAGCAAAATGGATTTCCGCACTCTGTTCGACAGTTGGTGCCAGCAAAAGACTTGGGAGTCACTTATATAGAGAAGATATTTGTGGCACTCAATTTAGGTCATGCAAATTAAAGTATAAGTTTATTGTGCAAGAAAGCATCCATAGATTCCATGGAATGCAGATTCCACACAGAAAACTGACACATAGCTGATAAATACCGCTGATAAAGGTCCAATAGGACCGAAATGTCCGGTTTATGGAATACAGTGTGGTTACAGCTGAGCTATTATTGTACATATCTGAATCTGTGGATGCTTTCTTGTACAATAAACTTATACTTTAATTTGAATACCCTAAACTGAGTGCCGTGAATATCTTCTCTAGCCAATAATAATAACTTGGACAACCCCTTTAAGGATTTATTTGTGCCTGTGACTGCGGGAAAGCCCATCTCTAACTGCTGCTTACTGCACAGGCTTTTGGGTAAAAAGACTGCACTCACAATTATGTAAAGACAATAGAAAGTATACAATAATGTAAAGAGAAAAAAGAATGGTACAGCTTCAGGTTTGAATTGGTAACAAAATAAAGCAACACATTCCTTTCAGAAGATGATAAACTGGGGAGATCTTAATGAAACCGTGTTAACAAAGTTTTCTTCCTCATAGCAACCAATTACAACGCAGCTTTAATTTCTTATAGTGCTCTTGAAAAATGACCGCTGCACTGTGATTGGTTACTGTGGACATCAACGATGTATGTAACTATGTATACAGTGTCTGTATATCTGAATGCTTAATGTAAATTGTCTGTAAAGTAGTAGTTGCTGAAGATGACTGGTCGTCTTCTTTTTATACTGTTATCTTTGCACATTGAGAAATGCCCTTGTAATGGTTTATTCGTCATTTGTCAAAGTAGAGAATTTGTTTTGTATCACTTTATTGGAGAGTCTTCCCTTCATTACCTGTGTAAATAGATTCACGGCCATGGCAAACAGTTGTGTCTGCGCCAATATTTATTCCTTATACATCATTCATTACTAACACAACTGCTAAGATGTGGCTTTGCTGATAATTCCAAGACAAACAGCTTCTGTATTCTGCATAAATTACATTCAGCTTTTCTTGCTTATAAAAAATCAATGGTGGGATGGAAGGGCTGGCCTTTTATCTGTGACCTGAGAACTATGAAAATTCAGAGCTGCGCGGCAGTCAAGTTATCTTGCCAAAGTTAAAATCCGATTGTTCCATGAAGTTACTGAAGTTGATGACACAACCACATTTACAATAGCACTTAGGCTCACATTTTACAAGCCAGTGTTAGTAATCAGATTCCCCTTTTTGAGATGTGCCAAATTTATTAAAGGGAATGACCCATTGTATAAAACAGGTTTTTTAGGTCAAACATATTTTAGAAAGTTTTTGGTTAGCTATATATTATATATATCTATATATTTTTTTATATATATATATATATATATATATATATATATCATCTATATCTCTATTTATCAATTTTTTTCAACTGGCCACTAAGCGTAATGATAGGCACCAATTGTTGGTCGGAACAGATAACTTTTCAGCAGTCATCTTCTCATCACTAGCAGAATTACATTGGCAGATATCACCTAGATATAGATAGCTATGGATCCACTATTTACTATAAGTGATTGTCACTGCGTATCTACTCCATTAATGTACAATGACCTCTGCACAGGTCACAGAGCATGCCTTGAAATCTCTAATGTAGAAGTCAACGCGTCCCCTCCAGTCTATTGTGTCTATGGCCCATTATGGCTGCTGTAAAGCAAATCACTAAATGCTGTTAATAACTCATGCAAGATGGCTGCCCCTAAAATCATATACAGGAAACAGAAAATAAAATAAAATTTAGGTGACACATTATTTTGGTGCATCTCTGATTCTAAACTTCACTTGACTTTGAAATCTATGCCAAATGTCCATTTAAACATAACCATTAATATGTTGATTAACCACTTCACATCCACCCATAGGACATAAACGTCCTATGGGTGGATGTTTTTCTCTGAATGGACGTTCTGGAATGTCCATTCAGAGATGGCAGTTGCATGCTAATCGTGCAGCTGTCGAGCTTTGGGCCCGCTGTCAGTGACAGCAGGGCACCCCAGGGAGAAGGCAGAGACAGTCCCTGGGGTGTCCCTGCCTTCTAGATCGCTGTGCGCTTCCTGTCCCGGCCCAGTGGTCATGTGACCGCCGGGGCGGGAGAGTGCAGGATCTATCGGGTCTTCATTGACCTCGATCAGACCTGCACTGAGGCTGTACAGCGCTGTATTATGCTGTACAGCCTCTCTGGGGAGTGTATTTCCCCCGTAACTGGGGCTACTATGTCAGCCTCAGTTACAGGAGAAATCAATAGTGGAAAAAAAAAAAAGTATGACCTTATGGGGGACGCAAAATGTAAAAAAATAAAAAATAAATTAAGTGCTTAAAATAATGAATAAAAAATTTCACATGTAAAAAAAATAAATTCCCCAATTAAGGCTACTTTCACACTGGCGTTTCTGGGTCCGCTTGCTTGCTCTCACAAGTGTCCCAAAACGGATCAGTTTAGCCCCAATGCATTCTGAATGGATAAGGATCCGTTCAGAATGCATCAGTTTGCCTCCGTTCATCCTCCATTCCTTGCAGCGTTTTGATGTCCGCCTGATGATGCAGAGCCAAACGGATCAGTCCTGATTTACGATGTAAGTCAATTGGGACGGATCAGTTTTCACTGACACAATATGGTGCAATTGAAAACGGATCTGCCTCCCATTGACTTTCAGTGCAAGTCAAAACGGATCCGTTTTCATTAGTATGAACAAAAAAAATAAAGATTTTTTTGTTTCAAAAATGCTATTATTGTGTAAAACTTAAATACATAAAAAATATACATATTAGGTATTGCTATGTCCGTAATGATCTTTTCTGTTAGCGAAAATACAGCCCTCAATTTACCCTGGATATATACTGCCTAAAGGCAGAATGGCTGTCCTGATAGGAATGACCTAGCTTGTATGGCCCACTGCGGTTCCTGCTGTAGAAACCGCCGCCACACCACTAGAGAGTGAATTGCAGTAATGAAGTTAAGAGATATATACAGAATAAAAAAATTGGGGATATACCTACCCGATATCCCATCGTGTCTCACTAAACTGAGTACTTTAGTTGAACAACTGAAAAAGGAAATGCATAATGAATGGCTCGAGATGCAGGGATATAACAAAGTACAAAATATCAAAACGGCATACACAAATGTATATGATAATACCAAAGTGGATACCACAAATAGAAAAACATCCACCCAAGATTTTGTGTGCCCATTTTTTCTGTCTTTTTTTATTTGGTATGTGGTGACATTTAAAGGGGTTTTCCAATTTGTAGCAACATTATTTAAAATAATCATATGTGAAGGAAGCTGTCACTTTGTAATGTATTTCTTTTACCTTTATTGCTTCTATCTTCCATTCTAGGTTGTAATCACATGCCCAAGTCCATGCAGCTCTTTATTTCCGTTGATGTTATGTCCATGGGCATATGTCAAAGCAGGAACAGAGGCAGTGATAGGGGAGTGTCTATATAACGAGTGGGAGGAGCTATACACCAGCTGGGGGTGTTAGGGGTGGTGTTAGAGCTGTGGAGAGCTGTGGCAGAGAAAGGAAAAGTGCAAAATAAAATAAATAAAAAAAGCATGGTCAGCAGATGAAAGTGGAGAAAAGGATCAAATTGTTGTAATTTCGACAAGTTTGATCCATCAGAGAGCTCATCAGAGTGATCCATCAGAGAGCTCATCAGAGTGATCCATCAGAGAGCTCATCAGAGTGATCCATCAGAGAGCTCATCAGAGTGATCCATCAGAGAGCTCATCAGAGTGATCCATCAGAGAGCTCATCAGAGTGATCCATCAGAGAGCTCATCAGAGTGATCCATCAGAGAGCTCATCAGAGTGATCCATCAGAGAGCTCATCAGAGTGAGCCATCAGAGAGCTCATCAGAGTGAGCCATCAGAGAGCTCATCAGAGTGAGCCATCAGAGAGCTCATCAGAGTGAGCCATCAGAGAGCTCATCAGAGTGAGCCATCAGAGAGCTCATCAGAGTGAGCCATCAGAGAGCTCATCAGAGTGAGCCATCAGAGAGCTCATCAGAGTGAGCCATCAGAGAGCTCATCAGAGTGATCCATCAGAGAGCTCATCAGAGTGATCCATCAGAGAGCTCATCAGAGTGATCCATCAGAGAGCTCATCAGAGTGATCCATCAGAGAGCTCATCAGAGTGATCCATCAGAGAGCTCATCAGAGTGATCCATCAGAGAGCTCATCAGAGTGATCCATCAGAGAGCTCATCAGAGTGATCCATCAGAGAGCTCATCAGAGTGATCCATCAGAGAGCTCATCAGAGTGATCCATCAGAGAGCTCATCAGAGTGATCCATCAGAGAGCTCATCAGAGTGATCCATCAGAGAGCTCATCAGAGTGATCCATCAGAGAGCTCATCAGAGTGATCCATCAGAGAGCTCATCAGAGTGATCCATCAGAGAGCTCATCAGAGTGATCCATCAGAGAGCTCATCAGAGTGATCCATCAGAGAGCTCATCAGAGTGATCCATCAGAGAGCTCATCAGAGTGATCCATCAGAGAGCTCATCAGAGTGATCCATCAGAGAGCTCATCAGAGTGATCCATCAGAGAGCTCATCAGAGTGATCCATCAGAGAGCTCATCAGAGTGATCCATCAGAGAGCTCATCAGAGTGAGCCATCAGAGAGCTCATCAGAGTGAGCCATCAGAGTGATCCATCAGAGTGAGCCATCAGAGAGCTCATCAGAGTGAGCCATCAGAGTGATCCATCAGAGAGCTCATCAGAGTGACTTCACACTCAGCAGGACTGAGTAGCCTGCAAAGTATGAGAATACAAGCAGCTTGGAGAAGACAAACACAACTATTTTGTTTTTTAAAAACCAGTTGCAAATGTTTGTTTTTTTAAATCTCATACAGCCAATGAAATTAAAAATACTGCAAAGGTTTCCATAGGCTTTGAAGGGAATCTCCGTGAGTTATTTTTATTTCTTCCAAAAGAAAACTCATAAATGGAAAAGAAGAAACTTTCTATTCTCAGGCCTGGATGACCATTTGTGCAGGAACATCTGTGCCCTTTTTTATTTTTGTTAAAGGGGTTGTCTCACTTCAGTAAGTGGCATTTATAATGTAGAGCAGGGGTCCTCAAACTTTTTAAACAGGGGGCCAGTTCACTGTCCCTCAGACCGTTGGAGGGCCGGACTATAGTTTAAAGGGGTATTCCCATCTTGGACAATGGGGGCATATCCTAGCGATATGCCCCCATTGTTCAAGTTGGGAAAACCCCTTTAACTATGAACAAATTCCTATGCACACTGCACATATCTTATTTTAAAGTGAAAAAAACACATTTCCCTACCCCTGAACGTCTATTTCTCCTTTCTTCTTCTTCTCCTTTCTTCTTCTCCGGACTTCCTGTGATGCAGCTGCACATGAGGTTCACAGGCCTGGAAGGAGGTGCGCCTGCGTGGCAAGATGAATAGAACCAGTGGCGGATCCAGAGCTCCCCAATACTATAACGCAGAAACAGATAATACTACTGATAATATTAGTGCCACACAGAGGCCCCCCCCCATATAAAATACCCCTTCTTTGTGGTCTCAGTAAATGTCGCCATAGTGCCCCCCAATAATGTGCCAGTAAGAGGTGCCCCCAATCATGTGCTAGTGAAAAGTGCCTCTCCCCCCACTCATGTACCAGTAATAAGTGCCACTCTCCTCTCCCCCCACTCATGTGCCAGTCTCCTCTATGCTGCCATCCCCTCATGTTCCAGTAAGAAGTGCCAATTCTCCCCCCCCACCCATCATGTGCCAGTCTCATCTCTGCTGCCACCCCCACCCCCCCATGTGCCAGTAATAAGTGCCAATTCTCCCCTCCCCCCATCATGTGCCAGTCTTTTCTCTGCTGTCACCCCCATGTGCCAGTAATAAGTGCCATTCCCCCCCCATCATGTGCCAGTCCCCTCTGCTGCCACCCCCCATGTGCCAGTAATAAGTGTCAATTCTCCCCCCATCATGTTCCAGTCTCCTCTCTGCTGCCACCCCCCATGTGCCAGTAATACGTGCTAATTCTCCCCCCCATCATGTGCCAGTCTCCTCTTTTTGCTTCTCTGCTGCTAATCCCCCCCCCCCCCATGTGCCAGTAATAAGTGTGGCAGAAAAATTAGCTGATTTTAATAAAATAAAATAAACACTCATACTTACCTCCTGCGATGCAGGCCTCTTCTGGCCTGCGTCCCGCTCTGGACTGCTCAGGTGGCGCGATGACATCATCAGGCCGCCTAAACTGGCCTCTGATAGGCTGCGGGCCTTGTGTCTCAGGAAGGGAGACGCCTGAGGACCCCTGATGTAGGGAAAGCTAATGCAAGGTACTTACTAATATATTTTTATTATCCATATTGCTTCCTTTGATGGCTGGATTCATTTTTCTATCACATTATACACAGCTCGTTTCCATGGTTACAGACCACCCTGCAATCAGTGGTGGTCGTGCTTGCACAGTATAGGTAAAAGCGTCAGCCTCTCTGGTGGCCGGGATCATGGGAGCTCACATAGGTTAGTGCTTTTTCCTATATTGTCCAAGCACGACCACCACTGATGGATTGCAGGGTTGTCTGTAACCATGGAAACGAGCAGTGTATAGTGATAGAAAAATGAATCCAGCCAGCAAAGGAATTAATATGGACAATCACAATACATTAGTAAGTTGCTTGTATTAACTTTCTCTACATGATAAATGTAACTTGCTGACGTGAGACAACCCCTTTAAGGGTGAAAATGGAGACTACTAATGCAACAATGTACCAAACTATAGCCACACATTGGCTGTACTGTGCTATGCTAAAATACCCTTATAATGCTGCTATATAGTGCCAATATACTAGGGGCAGGGACAACTTAATAGAGACATGTAATGCTTAGCATAGTTCCTGAGTAAGATAACCATTCAATTAGACCATAGTGGGGTCAGGAAGGCAGAGGACCCAAGTAGAAGAAACTCCAGGGCAAATACTATTTTGTTGTAGTTAAAATCCATTTGGCTGCAGTCCTGCGGATGTGTCATTGACATAATCTTGTTACTGCATTATCCATGGGATCTAGTGCTAAATTCACATCTGTACATGCCCTAAAGGTGGATTTAGATGGGCAGACGAGCAGTAGATTGTTGAGAAGGAAGCATTCGCTCCCGGCATTCGGCTGCTCGTTAAGTGGAGTTGAAGCGATCACCTCCACAGTATGAGGACGAGCAGTCGCTATTGTGATCGCTCGCCCTCATACAGCTATATTGTTTCTGGGCAGCAGATTACCGTTTAGACGGCCCAATCTACTGCCCAGAAAGAATCCTTTAGATGCCTGCACGAACTGCAGTTTCATCCGATGAACGGAGTCCACGTTTAATACCTAAAGGTGGATTAATTGGTGCAATAATCGGGCACCTGACGAACGAGCAAAAACGCTCATTCATTGGCTGAAACTGTCATTCATGCAGGCACCTAAATTATCGTTTTTGGGCAGCAGAACCTGCTGTCTAAATGCAGTCGCAATAGCAATCCCTCGTCCTTCTACTGTGGAGGAGATCGCATCATGTAAATGCAGGGTTTCACCTCCACTTAACGAGCCGCTTCCTTCCGGACAATCTGCTGCTGCTCGGTGGGTATAAATGCACCTTAACAGGACCACATGCGCGGTTTTATAAGGAACTACATTTACAGGTGACCACAGGTTTAGGAGTATCCAGGGAAATGATTAGCATAGGCTATATTCTGTAGTGTTTTTTTAAATGAACTGCTGGATACTCGTTTCTAGTAAAGGAGATCCACTTTTTCCTGAACATGTACTCTAGTTGAGCAGGTTTTCTGGATTCTGGATAAATGTTCCCATGTGGCCCTTGAGCTCTTGCTGGGACTAAAGAAATGTGACAGCTGACAAGTTACCCCACTTTCCCATAGTGTAGAAAAGTCCAGGAATCGGACTGCCGCATTCCCTAAATAACTGAGAGGTCTGCTGATTTCTCTGGCTTGTGTTCACTTTCTCTCGTCAGTCAGGATTTCATGCAGTAACAATCCCTTTTCCTCTTCTGGCTATTTCAAAGCCTCCCCTGCCTTAGTGGCCTCAGGGTGGATTGTGTTTCTAGGCTTCATGCCAGGGCCGGTCATATTTTGTGGATTACATTGTTTTGACTCTTTTTCTTTGTGATAGGATGATGAGTAGGGATTTGTGACGCCATATTGATAGTGTTTTTGTGTTGTTGAGTCCTTGTCATCGCTACATGTTTCGCAAGCTACCCTTTACTAAGCACCGGTATCTCCGTGCCGCTCGGTACCACAGTCGGCAGCTGGCTCTACTACGCAGTCACTAGGATATGTTACTTAAAAACGTAAAACCGTCAAACAGTATCAGTGTATGAAACGGTTATTGGCTTCTGATAGATGGTGCAAATGGGAATACAGTCTATGTTGTATTACTTCTACATATAGTAAAAGATCTATGATGCTATAAGCTTGGATTATTAGACCTGCTATTGGGGCGATATTTGTGGATCTAATATAGATATCCATGTGAATGGAGCCTAATGCTGGAAACGTGTTTTTGGGTTCGGGTTCTTACAAAGACTGAATAGTTAGAAAATGTTCATGGTAGAGAGACTTTTGCTCTTTAATTATAAAAAATAAAATAAGCGATGCAGTAAGTTGTACATAGTGCTCATTTTCTGTCATAACAGCTCAGACAATGAAATCTGTTTTCGCTGCGAGTGCTCCGGGATTTTCTTCTTGCTGCTGTGTGTGAGGAAGTGTCTAATACACACAACTCTGCTGGAAGCTAACAGGATGAGACTTCCTAGAGAGAGCGCTTTTCACTGTACGCTGCACAGGTCTCCACAGTGCTATTACAGGAGCAATATAGGAATATACAATGAGACTATGACTGTCTGAGATATATAAATCAAAACCTCTACATTTACGATTTTATGTGGATAAAATATTGCCACTGAACTAGGTCAATTAGTTTGTATAGTTGGCATCTTGGCATACAAAATTGTAAAAGCGGTTGGGCTATGACCATCATAGACTTTTATTGTGTATCCACAGGATAAGATGATATGCAATAAATGTGTGATAGCTGGGGTCCCTCCCCTGACACGTGTAACTGTCTCACTACTACATTCAGACAGGAAGCAAATAAAATATGAGTTATGGAAACAGCCTATGGATATGCCAAAAATGTCCAATATAGGAATCACCTATTAAAATATAGATGCGTACAGGGTGTTACACTGGAGCTCATATTAATGACCCTGTTTATAAATTTTGCCTTTTTCTAGGATACCTACCTACAAACCACAGTCATACAAAAAAAAAATTCTGTTGGGTTCTGTACAAATAATAACAAAAGATGGTTATGGGAGGAATGACTCCATACACACATCACTCTACGTACCATTTTATGGTATGGTATGTTACCCAGGTGTGTTGACATGCTTTCTTTTGGCCATAAGCATGAAGCATTTGGGGGACATTAAGCATGGAGCATTTTGCGGACATTAAACCACCAGCGTGCGTTAAGCAGCTGTGGTTTGGAGTCCCGAAGCCTATAGCAAACCCATCCATTCTCACAACTAATAGTATATGAAAATCAAGCTTTAGGCCTCATGCACACGGATGTTTTTCAGTTCCGCATCGGAGCCCCCGTTTTGACCCATTCACTTCAATGGGGCCGCAAAAGATGCGGACAGCACTCCGTGTGCTGTCCGCATCCGTTGCTCTGTTCCATGGCCCCGCTAAAAAAATATAATCTGTCCTATTCTTGTCTGCGCTTTGCAGACAAGAATAGGCATTTATATTAAAGGCTGTTCGTGCCGCTCCGGAACCGCACAGACGCCATCCGTGTTTTGCAGATCCGCGATTTGCCGCAAAACACACCACAGTCGTGTGCATGAGGCCTTATTGGGAGGAGAGACCAAGACTCGAGCAGCTTCAAGCAAATCCACACCTTACTTCACTGCACATGTGCCCGATATGCAGTACCTTGCACAGTGTACCATTCTTGGCCTGCACCCAGTGACTCTGGAGAAGTGATTTTCATTTACTGTCCTTTGCAGAAATGGGTGGGTTTGCTATGGGCCTTTGCTACGGTTAGGTTTGCTAATCCGCAGCTGCATAACAGCATGCTGGTGGTTTAGTGGCCCCAAACCTGGCGATCGGTTGCCTGGTGGCCGTAGAGAGGTATTTGGCTGCAATGAAACGTGTTTAGACTCTCATGACTTGTGATCTTGCAGTAGTAATAACAGGTATATTGTCTGTGACTTGTAATTGATCTGGTAGGATTATTTTATATATATTTTTTATGCTTTTGATAAAGATGAAAGCAACAGAAACCCAACAGTAATCCTAGAGCTGGTTTGAGCATGTCTTTGGCCATCTTTAGGTATGCTGGTACGAGGATGGGGTCTGGTGGAATGAATAGGACTTTTGCATAGTCTTGGTTTCTAATGTTCCTTAGAAATTGATAATGAATAGATTTGCTCCATACAGAAGTGTTAGCACTCTAAAGTAACGTAAGAAAGCTGCTTTTATTTTACTTTCATAGGACTAAATTGTAGTAATCTCAAAACTGCTAGCCGTGATTGGATTTTGGGACGTTGGCAGAGAAGCATAGCATCCTGTGCTGTTAAAATTACAAAGTTTTCCAGCACTTACCCAGTATACAATACAGAGGGAGGACAGAAGCAGCGGTCAGTGGCAGTCACCATCATAAATGCTGTAAATATAGACTAAAACGTCATAAATATACCGTTATAACACACATCGTACTATGTGTAATCAAGTGTCATTGTGCATGCCTATGTACATTTATATGCCGATATTTTTTAGTTCCACTGTGTATATGATATAATAAATCTGCTATTTGCAGTCATGAATCCATAGATGTTATATGCCTTTTCTGTTTGCAGGTGAAACCATAGCACAGTTGACAAGTATGAACATTGGGGAACATCTTGACCCCGAAGGGCGCGTTATGATTTTTACTGATAAGACTGGAGTGGTAAAAGCTGCTAGACTTCTGCTGTCTTCAGTTACTAAGGTGCTGGTGTTGGCAGACAGGATCGTCGTTAAACAAATTATCACTTCCCGAAACAAGGTACTTAGGTTTCTTTTAATGGGCACAATCCATTTGCAGAAGAGAGATGTGTTTTCGCAGTTTATCGATGACATCAGATTATATTTTTTCTCTGAGTAAACAAGCATTGCAGGCAAATAGTCGTTTATCTTTTCCGAAGTGTTACTGCTTCCATGTTGTAAAGTGTGACACATTGCGAAAAAATTGCCACTATTAGAAGTGGTTGTGTTGTACATGTTAACCCTTACGTGGCTATGTTGCATCACAGAGTAAAATGTTGTCACTCATAATGCTACATTCTAATAAACCATGGATATAGTTAAGTTTCACTATTTACATGTGGCACTGCCCAAATAAATGGGTCAATCAGAAACTGCCTATTTATTTCTATGGAAAATTACCTAGATGAGATACAAAAGATGATGTTGGCGTCCGGGACACAGACTGGTATCTAAAGGCAGACCTCAGAAGTGCATTAGGTAATCTGAAAGTGAAATGGGCGATTTCTAGTTTACATCAGCGTTCAGCCTTTCTATTCTGCTCCGTTATAGGAGCAGGAAAGCGGAAAGGACGGATTTGGCACATAACTGAGCCCACGGGCCCCATAGACTATAATGGGGTCCGCTAGGTTTCCGCTCAGAGATTTTTGAAGCGGAGACAATAGTTGTGCATGCAGGACTTTTGTCTCTGCTTCAAAAATCTTCCTCTGAGTGGAAACCTAAAGGACCCCATTATAGTCTATGGGGTATGTAGGCTCCGTTCGGCTTAGTTTTGTGCCGAACCCGTCCTTTCCATTCTCCTGTTCCTATAACGGAGCAGAAGAACGGAAAGGCTGAACGCTGATGTGAACCCAGCCTTAGAGGAGTTTGGACCAGACGTCCAAGGAGGGGAAGCTTCGTTGGTGGAATTTTCACTTTTTTATAAAATGTTCACGTCTTGCTTTTCTAAGCTATTTTATGTAATGTCTTCATCTGGTGACCAAATAAATTGTTATAAAAAAAAAAAGTAGTGACGGTTGATGTCCAATAGGTGTCTAAGCTCACACATATTAATATAGTGACATGCCTATTTGCTGAAATGTATTTCATTGCAGTTTTTAAGTTCATGCCTCAATATAATCATTTGTTTTTTAGAATTCACACAGTGTAACCTAGTTCATTCAGCAAGATATAAAACGTAAAAAGGTTATTTTGGACAATGTATTTGTATTCAAAGAGTCTTCTAACTTTTTACTATTGATGACCTGTTCTCAGGATCAAGCGGCAGAACTCCTTTCTTCTTTGATTTTATTTACTGTAACTAGTTTAATAAGGCGGCTTCACATGTCCATAACCGGCTCGGCTGTTTCATAGAGTACTGAAAGTACAGCTATTACCCAGCTGGACTATTGATTGTAGCCGCTGGATAGGAGTACGAATCGTAGAAAGCTTGTTCCGCTAGATTGGAAACGACTTTGTTACTGGCTTCCATTGATTCAGAGACTGCTTGTCCAATAATAAGACAACATTGCCATTATCTGTTGAAGCGGTTGTAACAGATTAATCACTACTTTAGCATAAATAAGTGAAGCTTTATATTTTGCTGAATGTCCTGTGTCCAACAGTGCCATCACAGGAAAATTATGCATCACATAGTGCCAATCGGGCTTTCCATGTAAGGAATGGATATGCATGGTCCTCCATTAAGAAAGAGGTGTAATCAATGTCCAATAGCTAATAGACGAAAGTGCTGGATAAGGGACCCCACTGTATGGCAATATTGTATTACATTGTGCAAAGAACCTAAATAATCCAGAGGAACTCTGTAAGTGTCCTTCACGTCCATAATTGTTGATTATCTGAAGGGGTTTTTCAGAATCGCAATGTATCCCCTACCCACATAAGTGTAAATGTGTCTGATAGCTAATCCCACTGGTGGAACCCCCACCATTCACAAAAATAGGCATCCCATGTCTCCCATTCGAACGGATTGACAATAAAACACAGTGGTCTGTTATCTTTGTCAGTTCCTTAGACTGGGAACAGAGCAGCACTGGCATGTCCGACCGCCTACACAAGTAATGCCATTCCCTGTGGATCGGGGGTACACTTTGATTCTGGAAAAGCCCCTAAGTGAGTAACAAGCAGTAATCTACATATTGATTATATGTATTACCTTAAAAATAAAAAATAAACACTTGGGCAGAATATTATGCATAGTACTGTTTATACATTTCTATATAATATAAAGATTGCATTATTTCTAGTAGCTATCTGTTATTCTCCCATGTGGATTTGGTATTCGTCCATGGCGAAAAATATCCTTGCATCCTGGCTCCAAAACAGTTAAATTGTATAACTTCTTTTACATCCTGATAATGTGATGTGCATTATAGGGTACCTATGTGAGATTTTCCATTGCAGTGAGAAGCAATACATGTATTTGATGTCATTTTCAGTCACATACAAAATTCCATTGCTCTTGTACTCTTGAAATGTGATGGCAGCAACAGATGAAATAAAACCCATGTACAATCATACCTGGCCCTCCCTATACTGCGGCAGATAATATTTATAGGTAGCTGTCTTACAGACCACAGTGTGTAATATGCATAAATCACCCTGTGAATAATGCAGATATACAGTATGTGATAAGGATTTCATCTACGATAGTGTGTTTGAGCCCTTCAGCCAGATTTTTATACTTTGCTACGTGTGTTGGTTAACAAGGAAGTGCCCCAATCAAGATCAATGGCAAAAGCATGACATGGGCTCTATGTTCAGATATTTTTTATTTGTTTTATTCAAGACCATATTGAACTCATTCACTGCCAATCACACCTACAAATATTTCTGAAACCTACATCATATGACCGATCATTACTGATGTCTGGCGGCAGTTTGTGGTTCTGTTCCCTAGCCGTAAGGGTAGAATAGTTCAATTGCTGTCGATTTGAAGTTGTCAGATAAGTCACCACTTCTTAAATTATGGTTCATAAGCATTTGTGTATGAAAGTCGGTATGTGAGCAGACCATGTGATTATTAGAAGGAGAAGGATTAAAGACTTGTATATGAAGGAATACAATTGTTCTCTTCCAGGTTCTTGCAACCATGGAGCATCTTGAGAAAGTGAGCAGCTTTCAAGAGTTTGTTCAGATATTCAGTCAGTTTGGGAATGAAATGGTGGAGTTCGCCCACCTTACCGGAGATCGGCAAAATGTATGTATAACATAGTTTGCAATTCATTTAGGACTGGGTTTAATGACCATCAGTTTATGGTTATGTCACACAAAAAAAAAGTTAATCAAAATGAAACCTGCGCCGGTTATGCTAAAGGTTACTATGGCATTACTGTTTTTCCTTGCTGTAGATGTGCTCTACTTCCTTCTGGGTTAGTGAACAAAGCTTCCGGCTTATTCATCCATAGTATCCATATGTTCCCCCCCATTCACTTAATAAGCCGAAAGGGTGTCCTCTGGGCCCCCTATGGGTCAGTATTTGTTAGTATACCGTTTATATTGCTGTATAGAATAATGTATGGACAGTTTTAGAGTATGCGAGGCCATACTGAATAACATGGGGAATGTTAACACCCAAGTGAATAACAGGACCATCACAATGCAGAGTTCTAAATTACAACTATTAAAAAAAAAAAAGTTTGTTATTAACTTATTCTGAAGGCAAAAATCATGCTCTCGATAACTTTTTTTTCCAAGGACTTAAAAAGTGAGAAGAAAAAAGCAAGTATGGCTGCTGCTAGAGCTGTGCTAGAGAAGTGTACCATGATGCTGCTCACAGCTTCCAAGGTAAGATTACTATATTTATCTGCTGAGAGGTGAGGTATCACATATTGTTTTTCTAAAGGTATTGTAGATACAGAAGTGCATGTCGGATTCATTTCCAGATCAGGGGGAAACATATATACAATCTAGAATTATTGTGTACATGACCCACTATGTAATGCAGTTACATCAACCTTCTCCATAATTGACTGCGGTGGCTTATTTAAAGGGAAACTAACAGCTCATTTTTGTCATATAAACTGCCCACAGTATTTTTGCAATATGTTCTTCTTGCCCCTTTTCTCTTCCAACGTAAATGTGCTGAGAATGAAGTTAAAGGGAACCTGTCACCTCCCAAATGCATGTAAACCCGCCAGCAGTACCTCAGGGTTGCCCGCAGTGTGATACTAATCATACTTTTCACCCTGCAGTCCGATGCTGCATAAGGTCAGAAAACGTTCTTTTATCCTCCGTCTGCGCTAATATACATGTCGGCTTGAAGTCAAGGGCGCAGCGGCCTCCTTGCTTCAAGTCAAGGTAACCACGTCCCCTCTTGCCTTTGAGTGACAGCCTGCAGTTCAGCTTCGCTTTCCGAAGTCTCGCGCATTTGCGGTGCCCTCTGTTTTACTGCGTGATCCCATGTCAGGGCATGGTATCACGCAGTAAAATAGAGGGCACCGCGCATTTGTGAATCCAGTGCTGGGGTGAGATAGAAAGTGTACTAGAGCTAGAAGCAGCTGCTGTAACCTGATCCTTTAAAGAGATGCTTGTTCTGCTCTTAAAAGGGTTATCCAGAAATGATAATGATAACCTATCCTCAGGATAGGTTATCATTATCACATTGGCAGGGGTCTCCTCCGGCCAATCAGCTGTTACAGGGAGCTGCTGCATTCATCTGAGCGCTGTGGACTGCCAGCAGCTTACCAAACACAGCACCATACAGATTATAGCAGCTGTGCTTCGTATTACAGCTCAGCCCCATTCACTTCTATGGGGCTGAGCTACAACTAGGCCATGTGACTGATGTACAGGGACATCACATGGCCTAGGAGGAGGCTGCGGCACTCAGGGAGTGCCTGACCTCTTCTATCAGCTGATCAGTGGGGATCCTGGGGATCTTCCATAGGATAGTTCATCAATATAATTTACCTGATTAACCCTTTAAGAGAGATTTTATCTTTGAATTGAGGATGACTGATCAGTTCAGAATGCGTAGAAAGTATTTTACTCCTTAGTTTCTAATAAGATTGGTGAGCTAGATTAAGAAAGAACTGCTTTATGGTAGTACTAGGGCAACCCTTTTACAAATCTTTTTGTATGTATTAGATGTACAAAAAATACATTTTCTTTATGATTTTTAAAAAAAATCACAATTTGAACCAAGGTAGGATTTTTCCTATATATCTAACTTGCACTTTTGTATTTCTCATTAGACCTGTCTAAGGCATCCTGATTGTGAGTCAGCACGTATTAATAAAGAAGGAGTCTTCCAAAGAATGAGAGTGGCACTAGAGCAGGTAATTGAAATTGTTACTGACTCACGACCTAATGGAGAGCCTGAAATTGCACCAGTCAGTATCTACATTGGAATTAGAGAATTCAAGGTGAGAAAACATCATCATTTTACAAATAATTTTTTCCTGATAGAGATTCCAACTATCCTCATTCAAAATGTATCATCCCTTTGAAGTTGTTAAAGAACCCATACTAGACAAGTTAGTGTGATCAGTTCATTACATATATATACTACATGGACAACTGAATTAGGACATACCGTACTTCTTAATTCATTAAGGCTTTTAATTTAGTCCCATTGCCACAAAAGTATGAAATCCAGCCCCTAGCCATGCAGTCTGCCTTTACAAATATTTCTGAAAATAGTGGGTAGTTCTAAAGAGCTCACTGAGTACAGGAGCTATACTGTAATAGGCTGTTCATGATAGATCTTCCCTCCTAGACATTCCACGATCAGCTGGGATTGGTATTATTGCAAAGTGGAAGTGTTTAGGAACCACAGCAATTCGGCCACGAAGTGGTAGACCACGTAAAGTTACAGAGCGTGGTCACCGAGTGCTGAGGCGCGTAGTGCATAAAATGCATAGTGCATATAATTTACTCCCTCCACACAGCAGATGAGCCCCCAGGTCAGTGAGTTGTGTAAACATGTAGAAGAGGACCCTTTCTCTTCTACGTTATGTGACCCCTGTAATGTAACCCATGTACGCAAAAAATGCATTGGTAAAAAAATTCAAAAAACGGCATTAAAAAAATGACTTCTGGAAACTTTGGATGCCCAACTTGAAAAATAGTGCAAAACCCCCCTCCTTGGGGGTTACATTATGTGCCAAAAATAAATTAACCCTTCCCAGCACTACCTTTACATTATGTGGGTTGTATGGAGCAGGCTCACACAGCGGGTGCTGGCAGTGTTTGAGTTTGGAGATGACTCTGATCCTGGTCATATAACCTGTTAGATGCCACCGTCAACAGGGACTGTGGCATCTGTGGGGTTAGGTAAAGGAGAAAAAAAAAAAGGAGGGTGGTTAGTGTCTATTCTTCAATAGAAGAGGTTCGAGAGTGTCCAGCAGGGCGCCAGAGGAGGGACCTGTGAAGTTTTTTAACAAAGGCGAACGTTGTGTATATCCGTGTCTTTGGTGTCAGAGGGATAATTGGCTGCCAGGGGGAAAAAAAACCATCAGGGGGGGGGGGGTCCCCTAATGGATAGGATATAAGCTAAAGAGACAGCACAAAAAAAATATTTTTTTACCCCTTTGAGAGGCGCCACCATCCATCCCTCTCTCTGATGAGAAGTGTATATTAAAATATAACTTTTAGTAGGTTATCTTCAAAGGATTTTTTCCTTTTTGTATATATCTTAAAATTGAAGTTACTAGCACATATGTAAAAAGACTCAATTAGAGGTTAATCAAATGATGTCATAACATGAATTAAAAAATAAAAGCAATTTTGACTCACTTCACCCAGGAGGTATTGGATGGGATAAGCACAAAACACCCACCGAATAACCTCCTGCGCCTGGGTCACCTAAAAGATCTCACGTAATGACAGCAGTCTAGTCGAGCCTCTTGTCATCTTGTCAATCGTCTTTTATTGAACCACAGGGTGGGGTGAAGGTATCTTGCGCAACGCGTTTCGGGGTATAAGAAAACCCCTTCATCAAGAGCATATGACATCATACATCTTTTCGGGGGTATAAATACATAAAAACGGGGGAAAACGTCACTTCCGGTTTGAGCTCCAGCATGGAGCGCATCGGAAGTGACGTTCCCCCCGCCTTACATAAGAATAATGTTCCATGAGAATCAGAGAATACAGGTTAATAGTTACAGATTAAAAGTCAATGGTTGGAATATACATCATTGTAGCTACACTGCAATTGGAGATGCCTTATAGTTTGGGGAACAGTGTTCTTTTTCGGGTGAAAGGGCGGAGTCCCCAGCGTCACTTCCGGTTTTCGCTCCATCCAGGAACGGACCGGAGGTGTCGCCCTTTTATAGTTACAGGTTGGGGCTAAAGTAGTTCGGAGCCTGAGCGGCTAGTACCTGCAGCATTTGTCAAATGCTGTTTCTTCGTTTTGGATGGGTTGGAGCTGGCGTCGGAACATCACTTCCGGTATGCGCTCCAGCTTGGAACGCACCGGAAGTGACGTTCTCCCTACTCAACACCAGACTGTCTCGGCTAGGGAAAGATAAAAGTGCTTGCATTCTCTTTTACATGGTTACATACGGTATATTATAGTCCAGAATCTTATGGCCAGAAGTATGTTTATAATTTTCATATCTATGTTCTATATTGGAAAAGCTACAGCACTTCCGGTTTGCGTTCCACTTTGGAACGCATTGGTGATCTCAACTGTATACAATGCACTGTAACTGGAGATATATTCGTTTTATATTAAACTGATGTATTTTTATATAAAAGCAAGGTATAGATATAGAACAATGGAGATTAAGCGTAGTGGTTAAATATCAAATATATATACAGTACAGACCAAAAGTTTGGACACACCTTCTCATTCAAAGAGTTTTCTTTATTTTCATGACTATGAAAATTGTAGATTCACACTGAAGGCATCAAAACTATGAATTAACACATGTGGAATTATATACATAAAAAAAAGTGTGAAACAACTACAAATGTCATATTCTAGGTTCTTCAAAGTGGCCACCTTTTGCTTTGATTACTGCTTTGCACGCTCTTGGCATTCTCTTGATGAGCTTCAAGAGGTAGTCACCTGAAATGGTCTTCCAACAGTCTTGAAGGAGTTCCCAGAGATGCTTAGCACTTGTTGGCCCTTTTGCCTTCACTCTGCGGTCCAGCTCACCCCAAACCATCTCGATTGGGTTCAGGTCCGGTGACTGTGGAGGCCAGGTCATCTGGCGCAGCACCCCATCACTCTCCTTCATGGTCAAATAGCCCTTACACAGCCTGGAGGTGTGTTTGGGGTCATTGTCCTGTTGAAAAATAAATGATAGTCCAACTAAACGCAAACCGGATGGAATAGCATGCCACTGCAAGATGCTGTGGTAGCCATGCTGGTTCAGTATGCCTTCAATTTTGATTAAATCCCCAACAGTGTCACCAGCAAAGCACCCCCTCACCATCACACCTCCTCCTCCATGCTTCACGGTGGGAACCAGGCATGTAGAGTCCATCCATTCACCTTTTCTGCGTCGCACAAAGACACGGTGGTTGGAACCAAAGATCTCAAATTTGGACTCATCAGACCAAAGCACAGATTTCCACTGGTCTAATTTCCATTCCTTGTGTTCTTTAGCCCAAACAAGTCTCTTCTGCTTATTGCCTGTCCTTAGCAGTGGTTTCCTAGCAAATATTCTACCATGAAGGCCTGATTCACACAGTCTCCTCTTAACAGTTGTTCTAGAGATGTGTCTGCTGCTAGAACTCTGTGTGGCATTGACCTGGTCTCTAATCTGAGCTGCTGTTAACCTGCGATTTCTGAGGCTGGTGACTCGGATGAACTTATCCTCCGCAGCAGAGGTGACTCTTGGTCTTCCTTTCCTGGGGGCGGTCCGCATGTGAGCCAGTTTCTTTGTAGCGCTTGATGGTTTTTGTGACTGCACTTGGGGACACTTTCAAAGTTTTCCAAATTTTTCAGACTGACTGACCTTAATTTCTTAAAGTAATGATGGCCACTCGTTTTTCTTTACTTAGCTGCTTTTTTCTTGCCATAATACAAATTCTAACAGTCTATTCAGTAGGACTATCAGCTGTGTATCCACCTGACTTCTCCACAACGCAACTGATGGTCCCAACCCCATTTATAAGGCAAGAAATCCCACTTATTAAACCTGACAGGGCACACCTGTGAAGTGAAAACCATTTCAGGTGACTACCTCTTGAAGCTCATCAAGAGAATGCCAAGAGTGTGCAAAGCAGTCATCAAAGCAAAAGGTGGCTACTTTGAAGAACCTAGAATATGACATATTTTCAGTTGTTTCACACTTTTTTGTTATGTATATAATTCCACATGTGTTAATTCATAGTTTTGATGCCTTCACTGTGAATCTACAAATTTCATGGTCATGAAAATAAAGAAAACTCTTTGAATGAGAAGGTGTGTCCAAACTTTTGGTCTGTACTGTATATATATATATAAAAAATTATACAAAAAAAAATGTATATATTAAAAAAATATGCTAAAAATACTAAAAATGTTGAAAAAAAACCTTGATGAATAAACATCATGTTTGTCTATACATCAAAAGGTCTTTGATGGTGGTATACATATTTATTGTATATTCAATATTCACTTTGGTTTAAAATATATAGGAAACAAAAAAAGGAGTATATATGTCTGAGTGTTCTAAAGCATAATTGTTGGTGCACTGGTCTATTGGTTATTTGGGAAGAAAACATTTCATACAGTCTAATCAACAAAGGGAAGGTATTCTAGTAGTTTGAGTATTCTAGGGTCTCATTAAGTCCAAAAGGAACAAGCGTGTTAAGTTTATAAATCCAGTGCATTTCTTTGCGACAGAGTTGCTGATAGGTAAATGTCTGTTCTAGCGGTGAAACCCTCAAGCTAGATGGATCACTATTGTGTATCTCTGTGTAGTGTCGCGAGACGCTGTGGGTGAGGATGCTGCGTCTAATGTTTGAGCGGTGCTCATTGATCCTCTCTTTGACTGTCTGGGTGGTTCTTCCGATATACTTTAAACCACATGGACAGTAGAGGAGGTAGATGACATTTTTTGACCCACAATTCAGTTCCTGTTTGATGGTCCAAGGGGACCCATCTTAGATTTTTTTAGGGTTAGGGATGTTAACTGTTTTGACTCCATGGGAGATCATTGGGCAGCAGAGGCATTTTTTGAGGGACATTTACGTATCCCCATCTTATCTGAACAATCGATGGGGGTAGTCACGGGATTCATGGTAAGTTTTGGACAAGAGGGGGCAATCACATTTTTTAGGGTTTTTGCTCTTCTAAATGTAATTGAGGGGTGTTTTGGTAGAATTTTTTTGAGAAGGATGCACCAATGTTTAGTAAGGGTTTGTCTGATGTTGGCGTGATGAATGTTATACCGGGTGATGAGGTCATCCAGTATATTAATCAGGTGGGAGGAGTCTCTGAGGTAGGAGGGACGTTTGAGGACCTATTTCTGAAGGTATTTGTCGATGTATGCTGAAAGGTTAGAAGTGAGGGAATTAATGCCAGAGATGATTGGCCTACCAGGTGGGCATGTGATAGATTTATGGATTTTTGGAAGAAAATAAAACCGGGCTATTGTCGGGTGGGTATTGAAAACAAAAGATTTTTCATTTTTATTTAGAATTCCTGTGCTATATCCTGAATCGATCAAGATTTGTAATTCTTTTTTGAAACTTGGAGTGGGATCTTCATTAATGATGCTGTAGTACTCAGCATCTAATAGAATTCTCAGTGATTCTTCTAAATAATAGTTTTGGTCCATAATGACCTATACCCCCTCCCTTATCTGCACTTTTTATTACCACAGAGATACATAATAGTGATCCATCTAGCTTGAGGGTTTCACCGCTAGAACAGACATTTACCTATCAGCAACTCTGTCGCAAAGAAATGCACTGGATTCATAAACTTAACACGCTTGTTCCTTTTGGACTTAATGAGACCCTAGAATACTCAAACTACTAGAATACCTTCCATTTGTTGATTAGAGTATATGAAATGTTTTCTTCCCAAATAACCAATAGACCAGTGCACCAACAATTATGCTTTAGAACACTCGCACATATATATACTCCTTATTTTTTTTCTATATATTTTAAACCAAAGTGAATATTGAATATAAAATAAATATGTATACCACCATCAAAGACCTTTTGATGTATAGACAAACATGATGTTTATTCATCAAGGTTTTTTTTCAACATTTTTAGTATTTTTAGCATATTTTTTTAATATATATATATATATATATATATATATATATATATATATATATATTTTTGTATCATTTTTTATATATATATATATATATATATATATATATATATTATATATTTTTTTTTAAAAATAATGTATTTTTTGTAGAAATGTATTTTTACACAAATAGTCTCAATACTATCTTAATATATTTATATCTATGGTTATTTTTATATTTATAAATATTTATATAGGTTTTCCTTGACACACTACTATCTATATATATATATATATATATATATATATATATATTTGATATTTAACATTTAACCACTACGCTTAATCTCCATTGTTCTATATCTATACCTTGCTTTTATATAAAAATACACCAGTTTAATATAAAACGAATATATCTCCAGTTACAGTGCATTGTATACAGTTGAGATCACCAATGCGTTCCAAGGTGGAACGCAAACCGGGAGTGCTGTAGCTTTTCCAATATAGAACATAGATATGAAAATTATAAACATACTTCTGGCCATAAGATTCTGGACTATAATATACCGTATGTAACCATGTAAAAGAGAATGCAAGCACTTTTATCTTTCCCTAGCCGAGACAGTCTGGTGTCGAGTAGGGAGAACGTCACTTCCGGTGCGTTCCAAGCTGGAGCACTTACCGGAAGTGATGTTCCGACACCAGCTCCAACCCATCCAAAACGAAGAAACAGCATTTGACAAATGCTGCAGGTACTAGCCGCTCAGGCTCCGAACTACTTTAGCCCCAACCTGTAACTATAAAAGGGCGACACCTCCCGGTCCGTTCCTGGATGGAGCGAAAACCGGAAGTGACACTGGGGACTCCGCCCTTTCACCCGAAAAAAAACCCACTGTTCCCCAAACTATAAGGCATCTCCAATTGCAGTGTAGCTACAATGATGTATATTCCAACCATTGACTTTTAGTCTGTAACTATTAACCTGTATTCTATGATTCTCATGGAACATTATTCTTCTGTAAGGCGGGGGGAACGTCACTTCCGGTGCGCTCCATGCTGGAGCTCAAACCGGAAGTGATGTTTTTCTCCGGTTTTTGGCGTTCTTTCTTCAAACATCTTATGTATTTATACCCCTGAAAAGATGTGATGTCATATGCTCCTGATGAAATGGTTTTCTTATACCCCAAAACGCGTTGAGCAAGATACCTTCACCCCACCCTGTGGTTCAATAAAAGACGATTGACAAGAGGTTCGACTGGACTGCTGTCATTACGTGAGATCTTATAGGCGACCCAGGCGCAGGAGGTTATTCGGTGGGTGTTTTGTGCTTATCCCATCCAATACCTCCTGGGTGAAGTGAGTCAAAATTGCTTTTATTTTTTAATTCATGTTATGACATCATTTGACTAACCTCTAATTGAGTCTTTTTACATATGTGCTAGTAACTTCAATTTTAATATATATACAAAAAGGAAAAAATCCTTTGAAGATAACAACCTACTAAAAGTTATATTTTAATATACACTTCTCATCAGAGGGATGGTGGCGCCTCTCAAAGGGGTAAAAAATATTTTTTTGTGCTGTCTCTTTAGCTTATCTGTGGGGTTAGACAGAGGGAAGGTTCTCCCATGGTGATATTGTGGGGCTCAGATTGTTATCTTTTTTTGTTTGTTTGTTATGAAGGCTACCAGTACTGTCATAGCGAGCTGAGCTGCCTGAAAAGCCATGCAAATTCAAAGAATAAAAAACCTTATTGTCCAGAATCCAGTTTTTTGGCGCTGCAGGATTTATAGAAGTAGGCCACCTTCACTGCAAACAAGTTCAGATATCTAGATCTGCGCTGCCGATATCAATGACCAAAAATCCAAAGCAGCTGGGAAGACCAAGTTCCTCCTCTCCACACAAGCACACAGACAATCACTGCAAGCTGGCCATGTTGCCTCTTTCTCTCCTGGTTTCCTTCTCCTATAATCCCTCTGAGAGACAAACCAGATAAGATCCAAGATGGTGAAGTACTGCAACACTAGGTTTAGCCAAGGATATTTATTATACTTGCAGGATATTATATAAAACACACATGTAATCAATGTTATTCAATCTTAAATAACACCTCTATTTGCATATGGGGTGGGTCTTACATAGCTTATTCAAATGTTAAAATTGCCAATTCCTTAAGCCTCATGCAGACGTCCGTGTAACACGGTCCATGAGATAACGGACTGGCATTGCTGGAGCGCACGGCGTCATAGCAACCAATGACGCCATGCACTCCTGCAATGCCAGTCTGGTATCTCACGGACCGTCTTCCACGGACGTCTGCATGAGGCTTTATAAATCACAAGTACCAATAAATAAAACAGACCTTAATTAATTAAAAAAATCTTTTGAAGGAGCAGGAGTCTCCTGCCTTTCTGTAAGTGTGATTTATCCCTCCTTATTAGCTTTCTGAACTCCCTAGAAGAAAACAAACATAGTGGGAAGTGCTACTGAGAGAAATAGATCTAGCTATGCAGCTGAAATGGGATAATATGGCAGAAAGAGACTTTAGGGAAGTCCAAACATAACTGCTCCTGCAGAGTTCTGATTGTATAAAGAGGCACAGCCATTATGCAAACGTTCTTTTTTTAAATTGAGGTGCGCTTTAAGGCCTTTTTAGGCCTGGTCATTAAGGGGTTAAAGCTATAAAATGTTAAGGTATACATTACCCTTGTTCTGACTTTGCTTAAAAAAAGTTGTTGACAAGATAAAAAATTATTTTTTTTGAAAGTATGGCTCAATGTACATCTAAAAAAGCTTATTTTGTGAAGATTTCCTCTATATTTGATTGTTTTTATATTCCCTTCTAGGGTAAAGTTGAAGGACTTAGAGATAACCTGTATTTCCTCTCGAAGGAGAATCTTTCCACTATGTTAGAAGTAATTTTGGAGCATACAGAGGACTTCACAGACTCTGCTTATACTAGCCATGAAAATAGAGAACGCATTCTGGAATTGTCTAACCAAACCAAGATGGAGCTAGAACAACTGGTTTCAGTGTGGATGCAAGCTGTAAGAGCTTTTTAACAAAGTAATTCTTTTTATATTCTGAAAAATCCTCTTTCTACTTGACCTTTACAGTTCTTCATGTGTTGAAAGTTATACAGTGTAGCCTCTCCAGAATACTATCCCTCTATCTACAAATTTTCTGTGGCAGATTTTCATTTGCATCTATATAACAAGGTGGCATTCTCTACATCTACACGAAAGAAGGTGCCTATACCAACATAGAAGGGGATTACTGTAGGAGCATTAAGATGGTGGAACTCGCTGCCAGAGGACATTGTCATAGCAAACTCACTAATACTCACAAATTGAGATAAAAAAGGCTTGGATGTCGTTCTTGAGTGTCATAATATGGCATGTTATTGTTACTAGATTTATGGACGTGGGACATTTATCTAGAGAGATTCTGATTGCCAGATTTGGAAAGGAATGTTTTTCCATATGATGTGGAAAATTGTTTACTAGCGCATTTCAATTTTTTACTTCCTCTGGATCAACATTGCAGGATGGTGGGATGAACTGGATGGACATGCATCTTTTTTTTTTTTGTTGTCTAGAACTGAACGGAGATGTAAATCATTTTACTCCTCTGGTAAGCATAGGTTAAAGGGGTTTTCCCATCTCAGACAATGGGGGCATATCACGACTATCTCATAAACTGAGCCGGCAAAGTGAAGGAGGGTGCATGCATGGCCGCCCTCCATTCATTTCTATGAGACCACCGAAAATATCCGAATGATGGCTCAGCTATTTCCGTCAGCCCCATTGGAGTGAATGGAAGCGGTGTCTGTGCAAGCACTTTGCATTCATTTTTATGGGTCCGATGGAAATAGCCAAGCCAGCGGCCCTTTAGAAATGAATGGAGGGTAGCTGTGCATGCGCTATGCGCCCTCCTTCACTTTGCCGGTTAAGTTTACGAGATAGGTGCAGGTCCCACCTCTGTCAGACATTGGGGGCTTATACTCCTTTAATAGAATTTGACTTAAAGGAAATGTAAAGCTTCTTATTTTTATCTAGTATGTATTAGCTGTTGTCACTTTGGGTCAGGCTCTGGGTATACTTCATATTACAGTAAGCGTTTAACCTCTTCCTGAGTAGTGGCGTACATTAATGCAGTGGGTGCCATAGCCACTGGGTGCCTGCTGTTTCATACAGAAGACACCCGCGACTAAAGTCCGCGACTGGCGGTAATGCTGATCGTGGACTTTTAATCCTTCAGATGCCGTGGTCAGATGTGACCACGGCATCTGAATGTGCTAAAACCTGGAAGCGCACACTTCGGGGTGTGCTCTGGCTTCCCCCTGGCGGAGATTGTAAGAGCCGGATATATTGTGTGGCAGCTTTAGTCCTCCAAAGGAATGCATTGTAACCCTTATATGCGCCAATGCTAATGCATTGGAGTGTAAGAGAGAAGCAATCTGATGATTTTTTTCCCCCATTATTTAAAATGCAAGCAAAATTATACATATGTGGTATCACTGTAATTGTATTGACCTGGAGAATGAAAGTACAGATGTAGCAGAGTTAGCACTCCAGCTCTTAACTAAAATTTCTTAACTCATCGCATTATCTTGAGACAAAAGCCATTGAAAAGCAATTGAAGGTGTTTGCTTAGATTAGATAACACCACTCAGAAATCTCAGAAAACAGGAGTGTTAACTCTACTCCCCGCCAGTTTTACCTTATAGGGAACACTTTTTTTACAGCTCCCCACTACATCGTATGCAATATTAAATGGTGAAATTAGAAAGTGCAACTTGGCCCAGAAAAACAAGCCCTCATACAGCTATATAAATGGGAAAAAAAAAAAAGTTATTGCCTCAGAAGGACAGGGAGTGAAAAATTAAAAACCCTTCGTGGATGAAGGGGTTGAATGAGGCTGTGCTGCAATTCCATACACAACCCGAGAACAAGTGCGGCACTTTTGGGGGGAAACAAAAGACCCTTTTTTGTAATTTCATACAGCTCCAAACAACTTTTTATATTTTAGAAATACTCTTCATACACTCACTCCTGTTATATGTATGAAAGGGTTGCATCAGACTAATGTCTCATTCATCTACATTGCCTGCATATGAATTTCTGCCCAGTCTTTCAGAGCAGTTGCCCCTTGTGTAACATTCATAACATTGCCCAAGGCACAGTGTCTTCTACTGTCTGCTGTTCTTTATTCTGAATCTGCAAATCTCCGCGCCTGCCAATATTTCACAAAGAGCAGTCATCTGATTTCTAAAGATGGAAATACAGGCCACAAATGTTTGCGGAGACAAGTTTTATAGTGTGATCCTGTTTCCTATCATGTGTTGGTTTAAGTAATAAAATGATTCTTTATAAATCTACAATTGTGCACAATGCTTCTTTATAAAATGACATTGTGCAATCACATACTGTTAAGAATTTACTTCATGTGAGCATCGAAGATGATTCTCGGGAGAAAATATTCTGCTACTTCATCTGATAGAAAGCTGCATGTTCATAGGGTTACTGATGGAGTGAATTCTTTACAACCTGGAAACTGTTCTTAGCAAGCGCCACCTGGTCTAATGGTTAATATTGTTGTTTATGTATATGATGTGTCGTTGGATATTATATAATGTTACTGCTAGATAGTCTATGTGATTTCAACTCTGAAGGCAAATTACAGCAATGCTGTCTAAATTCCAAAGGAGGAAAGTTTAGCCTTGCTCCATTGTCTTGACTTTGCTGTATGAGTATGTCTTTGTTTTCGGAGCTTAGTGTTGCAGTTTAGTTTGCTCATCCTGGTATCAATCAAGGATGACTGCTTCTATTACCATATGAAAGCTGTTTAGTAGCTAGCATGAAACAAGTTATGGTCTGTGACACTTCAGTAGCAGATTGCAAGGCCATCATAATGTGCATTAGCCATAACAAAAGACCATGGTATACAATGCTGTACTTTGAATAATTTAAAATACAAGACCAGTTTTGCTAAAAATCCAATTGTAAAAATGTTTGGTTGTTGTCATTAGACTAATCACACAACCATAGGAAATAATGGTCAATTATGGTTACAAACAAAATGGGTACCCAATATTAAGCAATTATATAGAACAAAAATGGTGTTGACCTTAATTAATACTTAACTTTTAATGTACAATTAAAATAATAGCCCAATAGGGACAATAAACAAACAATCGCACACATTGGTACACCTCAGAATTGCTGAACCATACCACAGGACTATTCTCTTAGGTAATTGACCCTTGATTGTTGTATAGGTAGGGATAGGAGGGGATCCACGTGCTGGGTCTTTTCCCTTACAAGTCCCTACTACAATTACACTATCTATCCCTACACGGGGTGAAAAACGGTCACCCTCAAAAGGACGAGCCCCCCACGTGTCACTCCTGACTCCTAAGGTGTCCCTTCTTGTCCCTGCGCCGCGCCAGTTGACTGCCCAGCTTCGTCAGAGGGAAGGAAACAACCATAAGGGCCCAGGTATAGATAAAGATAACTTTTCCAAGCCTTGGGCCAACTCATCAGGGGACTTCCAACAATATGTCAGCCGTTTATCAACAAACTAAAAGTTCAACTTAACTTCAGAGTGGAGATGAAGGCTCAATTGGATGCAGAGGTATAGTCTGGAAGTCGACATCCATTCCACCACACAAATGGAGGCCCTCCGTTTTCTCATGCTGTATGATGTCCAGCGGGGCTTTATGGCAGCAGCGCATGAGAAGCTGAGCAGCGGCACTTTTTAAAGCCAGTCGCGCTGACCAGTAGCCACTCCCTATCCGGCATGTGACCTGTACTATCACCCATCACATGATCAAAAGTCAGTGACATCACCGTCACGTGGGCTGTCTTGTGACTCGGAAGGGCCAGCGCAGCAATCACATGATGAAAGGGTGGTTGTATCCATCCAATATAGAGCACACCAGCTAAATGACGCTGCTGAGAGGCGTGGTTTGACGGGAGTAGGGATGTCAATCAGGCAACAAGCATCCCCATCACTCCAAACAAGACTGCGCTAAAACATTAATAGCGCTAGTTTATCTAACAGGAGACTGCGGCACAGTGTAGTATATCTGCCTTGTCTAAACAGGGCTTAAAATTGCCAGGATTAAAATGGTCAACAGGTTCTAGAAAAAAATGGGGGCTTATTGGAGGTAATATAACCTCCAACTTTAGCATGTCCACAGAGGGGAGAGAGCATAAATGCAGAGGGGGACCTTGGATACAATCGACGTACATGCACAGAGCTCTGATTGGGCGGATGCAGGAACTGCGCTCACCCGATCAGCTGCAGCTGATTCATGACAGCCAGGCCCCTGATGTATACATCAGCATCTGTGAATACACCAATGGTGGCGTAATAACTTCTTGCATGCTTCAGTCAATGCCACAGGATGCACAGGGTTTGCGGAGGATGCGGTGATGGGGACCCGGTGGCTGCAACAGAAGCCCAACGCCTTACACAGGCATCGGGGCTTGCCTCCTACGGAAGCCTGTGAGACCCAGACCCCTGGCTAGATCTTACAGGCAGGCTGTCAGTGTATTACACTGACAGTCAATGCATTACAATACACAATGTATGGTACTGCATTGTAGAGGGGATCATACGCCCAACAGTTAAAGTGCCACAGAAAAGAAAAAAGAAAAGAAAAACAGACCTTAGGTATTGCTGCATACAAAACGACTGGCTCTATAAAAATATGACGTGCTGCCACGCAGCTTTTACTGTCTGGCAGTTGTTATTGCATGTAATGTTACTATATTATTTGGTATGATCCTTACACCCCTCCTGTTTCTGGCTAGTTGGTTGTTCCCACCCTCCATTTCCTGCTGTAACTCCATTTTGTATAGTTGTTGTGAAGAGTCTGCAGAGTTTGGGAGCTGTGTAACTTCATTAGAAATGTATCTATGAAAAAGCCTCTATGTTCATATCCTTGCTACCTTGAAGCATACAGTGGGATGCAAAAGTTTGGGCAACCTTGTTAATCGTTATGATTTTCTTGTATAAATCGTTGGTTGTTACGATAAAAAATGTCAGTTAAATATATCATATAGGAGACACACACAGTGGTATTTGAGAAGTGAAATGAAGTTTATTGGATTTACAGAAAGTGTGCTATAATTGTTTAAACAAAATCAGGCAGGTGCATACATTTGGGCACTGTTATCATTTTATTGATTCCAAAACCTTTAGAACTAATTCTTGGAACTCAAATTGGCTTGGTAAGCCCAGTGACCCCTGACCTACATACACAGGTGAATCCAATTATGAGAAAGAGTATTTAAGGGGGTCAATTGTAAGTTTCCCTCCTCTTTTAATTTTCTCTGAAGAGTAGCAACATGGGGGTCTCAAAACAACTCTCAAATGACCTGAAAACAAAGATTGTTCACCATCATGGTTTAGGGGAAGGATACCGAAAGCTGTAGCTGAGATTTCAGCTGTCTGTTTCCACAGTTAGGAACATATTGAGGAAATGGAAGACCACAGGCTCAGTTCAAGTTAAGGCTCGAAATGGCAGACCAAGAAAAATCTCAGATAGACAGAAGCAACGAATGGTGAGAACAGTCAGAGTCAACCCGCAGACCAGCTCCAAAGACCTTGTAGGGGATCAGCTCTCTTTCGGGGGTCAGTCTCACAGATATCTTCAGGACACCAAGTTTAAGATCCAAACACTGTGCTTTATTGCGGCACATACGCATAAACATGAACAATAATACAACATAACAAACACTTGCCCGGCTAGGCTCTAACTGAACAAATAGATCCCTGACTCACCTAAGTCCCTGTTCACACCCTGTGAACACATGCGACTTTCTGAGCCAATGTCCCACAGCCTCCTGGCTGTACAGAGCACAGTACGCCCACTGTCTCCAGTCCAGTGTCTCTTGGGGAATCGTGGTCACTCAGCCCTCCTGGCTTGGACCACACTGACAGAGCCTCCAGGCCTCTGTCCACAGGTACCACACTCCCCCCTTTCTGACACTCTGGGAGGTGCCTTATGCCAGGCTGATTACCTCCAGCTTCTCTCACCTGTGGTGGAACAGGGGTGTGGACCGCACTATCCACCCCTTCCTTACCTCCAACCTGCGTGAGACCTGTCACTGTCTCACACCTACAACATCATCTTGCTGCAGATGGAGTCATTGTGCATCGTTCAGCCATTCGGCACACTTTACAGAAGGAGATGCTGTATGCGAGAGTGATGCAGAGGAAGCCTTTTCTCCACCCACAGCACAAAAAGTGCCGCTTGAGGTGGGCTAAAGCACATTTGGACAAGCCAGCTTCATTTTGGAATAAGGTGCTGTGGACTGATGAAACTAAAATTGAGTTATTTGGCCATTATGCATGGAGGAAAAATTACACAACATTCCAAGAAAAACACCTGCTACCTACAGTAAAATATGGTGGTGGTTCCATCATGCTGTGTGGCCAGTGCAGGGACTGGGAATCTTGTCAAAGTTGAGGGATGCATGGATTCCACTCAGTATCAGCAGATTCTGGAGACCAATGTCCAGGAATCGGTGACAAAGCTGAAGCTGTGCCGGGGCTGGATCTTTCAACAAGACAACAACCCTAAACACTGCTCAAAATCCACTAAGGCATTTATGCAGAGGAACAAGTACAACGTTCTGGAATGGCCACAATCTCAGTCCCCAGACCTGAATATAATTGAAAATCTGTGGTGTGACTTAAAGAGAGCTGTCCATGCTCAGAAGCCATCAAACCTGAATAAACTAAAGATGTTTTGTAAAGAAGAATGGTCCAAAAATACCTTCAACCAGAATCCAGACTCTCATTGGAACCTACAGGAAGCTTTTAGAGGCTGTAATTTCTGCAAAAGGAGGATCTACTAAATATTGATTTCATTTCTTTTTTGTGGTGCCCAAATTTATGCACCTGCCTAATTTTGTTTAAACAATTATAGCACACTTTCAGTAAATCCAATAAACTTCATTTCACTTCTCAAATATCACTGTGTGTGTCTCCTATATGATATATATTTAACTGACATTTTTTATCGTAACAACCAACGATTTATACAGGAAAATCATGACAATTAACAAGGTTGCCCAAACTTTCGCATCCCACTGTAAAGAAGCTTTGAAAATCACCTCTGGAGTCTTTATTCATTGAGTAAGCTATCTGTTAAAGTAATCATTCAACCTGCCGCACACATCCTTACAGACTGGGTCTACAAGAAGCCACCATGAATGACATAATCCACCTCGTCAGGTGAATGGTGTATAAAAGAAATAAAAACTGTGCTAAAACAGACATTTTTGGTCACCTTACCTCACAAAGAGTGTAACACCAAGCGATCACATAGTTGTATGTACCCCAAAATAGTACCAAACAGTCACCTCATTCCACAAAAAATGAGCCCCTACAATCTCCCGAAAAATATGGCTTTCATAAAATGACAACACACAAATAATATTTTTTCTTTTCAAAAATGCTTTTACTGTGTAAAACTGAACAAAAAATAATAATAAATGCTAATATCACATTATCTACCCCCCTCAAGTGAATGCAGTAAAAAAAATAAAAACTATGCCAAAACAGCCATTTATTGCTCACCTTGTACCAAAAAGTGTAATATTGAACAATAAAAAAAATCATATGTACCCAAAAATGGCACCGATAGACGTCAACTCTTCCTGCAAGAAACGAGGACCTACACAAGACAATCGGCAGTGAATGTTAAAAAAAAAAAATTGGCTTTCAGAAAATGGAGACACAAATAAGATTTTTTTTTTCAAAAATGTTTTTATTGTGTAAAAATAAAATAAAAAAAATGTATATATTCGCTATCACTGCGTCAGTATTGACCTGCTCTATAAAAATATCACAAAAATAATAATAATAACTGTGCCAAAACAAAAATAGCACCAATATAGTCTACTCTTCCTGCAAAAAACAAGCCCCTAGAGACCTAGACAATACAGTCGGCGCAAAAATTGAGACACAAAAACATGATTTTTTTTAATTTTTGTTCTGTAAAACGGAAAAATAAAAATTTAAAATAGGCTGCCAGTGCAGTCATTTTTTGATTACCTTTAGGGATGAGCGAATCGACTTCAGATTAAACATCCAAAGTCGATTCGCATAAAACTTTGTTTCAATACTGTACGGAGTGAGCGCTCCGGAGCGTACAGTATTAGAATGTATTGGCTCCGATAAGACGAAGTTATTACTTCTCGAAGTCTCGTAATAACTTCATAAGTTGCTTTCTACTGTATAAAAAACATTTCCCGAACTCTGGTTCAGTTCCAAGGTTTTTTTATAGTAGAAATCAATTTATAAAGTTGTTATGCGAAGTCTCACGAGACTTTGCAAATTAATAACTTCAGCTCATTGGAGCCTATACTTTCTGATACAGTACGGAGCACTCGCTCCGTACAGTATTGAAACAAAGTTTTATGTGAATAAAATGTATAATATTGAGCGATAAAAACTCCAAAATTGTAAAAATATCCTGTCGTTTCAAAAATGGGGTCACTTTTTGGGAGTTTCTATGGGAGTCATTATGCTGCTGTTCCATAGTTATTACCACATAAAATGACATGTCAGATTTGCAAAAATCGGCCTGGGATTTAAGGTGAAAAGTGGGTTGGTACTGAAGGAGTAAAGAACACTGAAAGCTTTTTATGTGTGGGACAAGTAGTACTTTCTAGTGGCACCATTTACTATTGCACACTATGTAATGGAAAGCTGGAAAGAAATTTCAAATCGGGTGAAATTGGAAAACACAATTTCCGACCATATAGTTTTTTGTTTTTCATTTTTAAAAAGTTTTCTCTGTGGTAAAACTGAAGTGTTGAATTAATTTCAGTTGTGTATGAAAACGTTAAAAAAAATAATCTGAAAAAGAAAATTCTTTAGCTTTCTATATTCTGACCCCCTTAACTTTTATATTTCCATTAGGGTTGTTTTGATACCAAAATTTTGATTCGGTTTTGATACCATAAAAAAGTATTACCAAATTCGATACCACACAAAAAAATAAAACGCCAAAAAAAGCTGCATGCATTCCCCATTTTATGGAACAGCCCATAATCGAACAGTCCTGTCCTATTTTTTTGGGGGGGACAAGGTGACAAAAAAAAAGGCAAATCGTGCAGTTTTTCTTTTCTTTTCTCCGCATAGGAGATATTTTTTTTAATATTTTAATACTTTGGACTTTTCAGACGTGGCGATATGTAATATTTTATTTATTTATTGTTCATATATTTTATATGTAAAATTGGGAAAGGGGGTAGTTTATAATTAATATTTTGGTGTGTTTCTTTTACCTTTTTTTTTTAAATATTATTATTATTATTATTATTATTATTATTATTATTTTTTTACAGTTTATTTAATAACTATGTGCCCCCTTAGGGACTAGAACCTGGGATCTTTAAATCCCTTGTCCCATTCACCCTAATAAAGCTCTATCAGGGTGAATAGGATCTCGCATTGTTCCTGCTGCCCTGTGCTTTGTGCTCACGGCATCAGGGAGATTATCATGACAGCCAGGGCTTCAGTAGCATTCTGGCTGGTAACCGAATTACACTGCTGGGGCTCCAATCAGAAGCTGCCACTGTACCAGGATTACACTGCTGGGGCTCCAATCAGAAGCTGCCACTGTACCACCAATGAGAGGAGGTGAGGGGACTCTGTGGCCACTTCCACCAATGTTTTTAATACTGTGGAGGGAGGGGAGGGTGCACTGCGCCACCAATGTTTTTAATACTGGGGAGGAGGGGGCAGGCCGCACTGCGTCACCAATGATAATTAACTTTTAATATACAAATGCAGGGAGCGGCAGCAACACATTGCCGGCACCCTGCCTCGGACAGGGCGCTGCGATCCGCGGCAATTCACCCCTCAGGTGCGGCACCTGAGGGGTTAATTGCCGCGGATCGCAGCGCCCTGTCAGAGGCAGGGTGTTGGCAATGTGTTTCTGCCGCTGCCTGCATTTGTAATGTCTTAAAAGTTAGTTATCATTGGTAGCGCAGTGGCCACAGCCCCTCCCCTCCTCCTCCCCTCTCTCCTCTCATTGGTGGCAGCAGCACAGGGGGGAGGAAGAGACTGCTTCCTTCTGCCCTGTGCTGCTGAGGGAACATGGGGCACAGCCTAGTATCGATCAAAGACAAATCCCGGTATCTTATCGATACCGGGCTAAAAGTATCTAATTTCCATCTATGTAGATGTAAGGGCTCATTTTTTTGCTGGGCGATCTGATTTTTTTTAATTAAAATTATTTTTTTCATTATGCAGTTCAACGTATCAGATAAATATTTTTTATATTTTTGATAGTATGGGTGTTGTGGTGATGCTGATAATATTTAAAGGGGTTATATAAAAAAATAAAGCACTGCAAGTCTGATGGTTAGGGCTCTTTCACACTTGCGTTCTTTTGTTCTTTCACACTTGCGTTCTGTCGTCGGAGCTCTATGCCGGAAGAATCCTGATCAGGATTATCCCCATGCATTCTGAATGGAGAGAAATCCGTTCAGGATGCATCAGGATGTCTTCAGTTCAGGACCGGAAAGTTTTATGGCCGGAGAAAATACCGCAGCATGCTGTGCTTTTTGCTCCGGCCAAAAATCCTGAACACTTGCTGCAAGGCCGGATCCGGAATTAATGCCCATTGAAAGGCATTAATCCGGATCCGGCCTTAAGCTAAACGTCGTTTCGGCGCATTGCCGGATCCGACGTTTAGCTTTTTCTGAATGGTTACCATGGCTGCCGGGATGCTAAAGTCCTGGCAGCCATGGTAAAGTGTAGTGGGGAGCGGAGGAGCAGTATACTTACCGTCCGTGCGGCTCCCGGGGCGCTTCAGAGTGACGTCAGGGTGCCCCACGCGCATGGATGACGTGATCGCATGGCACGTCATCCATGCGCATGGGGCGCTCTGACGTCATTCTGGAGTGCCCCGGGAGCCGCATGGACGGTAAGTATACCGCTCCCCTGCTCCCCACTACTACTATGGCAACCAGGACTTTAATAGCGTCCTGGCTGCCATAGTAACACTGAACGTATTTTGAAGACGGATCCATCTTCAAATGCTTTCAGTTCACTTGCGTTTTTCCGGATCCGGCGTGTAATTCCGGCAAATGGAGTACACAACGGATCCGGACAACGCAAGTGTGAAAGAGCCCTAAGTAATATATACATAAGTTAAGCAAGTTTTATTTCCTCATTTCCCAGTTCTGTTCTGACCTTTTTTTTTTTACATGCAGTTGCAGAGCTGTGGGGGCGTGTAACAACAATCTCTGAGGTTTTTCTCATGAATATTTATGGGTGTCAACAAATACTGCCGTTCCCCTCCCACTGCTCTGCAAAGGGATGATTAAAATTGCTACAGTCTGACTGCTGAGATAATCATTGTTGCTTATGTGGTACTACAAGTCCAAGCTGTATAGTACAGTGACATTGATGATGCACACAGGATCTTCCCCCTGCCTGTTGTGCAATGCTCTGCAGACCCTTCCTCACAGCCAGCAGAAGAGTACAGAGGAGAGGACTCCTAAGTTTTTGTCAGCTCTGTGTTTGCAGGGTGAGGAGTGAGGGAAGATCCTGTACACAGCATTTGTCTATTCAGTACCTGGAGAAGAGAAAACCTTGCAGCTGCCCAGAACCTGAGGCAGAGCCTCCAACCCTGAGTCTGTGCTGCTGATGGTAGAAGGGGTTTAACTTTCCTGGAGAATCCAGCAGGAGGGGAGACACAGTGCAGACAGCTAAGCCAGCAGATCCGGCAGTGCAGGGGGGCGTAGCTTGTCACTCCAACCAGCACAGCCCACAGTGACGTACTGTGCACAGAGGCAGACCTGCTCTCTCAGGCTTGTGCACGGGAACTTCATCAGAGCAGGGAAAGAAGCTGGCATCACAGGTGATGTGACGCTCTGCTAACTAGGAGAAGACCACTGTACATGAAGTAAGTGAATTGAAAATTCACTACATTTGCTTAGTTAGAAACCTACAAAGAACACAAAATAACTTGGACAACCCCCTTGAATTTTTTATTGCGCATTAATAACATAAGCAAAGGGTAGTGATTAGAATAAATATATCTTTTTTTTTTTTTTTTTTTTTTTCTAAAAACATGCAATGGTCTGATCCCATAGAACTTAGGCCTGATGCTTGTTGTGAATGCATGGCATCAGTACTGAATCCCGACTCATTCATTTCTGGCTCCACAGAAGTGAATAGGGCTTGCATGAAAGATGGAAGGCATCCAGATGCAATGCATTTTTCACTGATGGTTACGGGGAGATTTTGCGTCTTATTCAGTTTTTTTTAATGTCCGTGAAAAATACATAAAAAAACTGCTTACATTAAATCCATGCGGATCAAACTGAATCACTGACTGATCGCAATTGCAAACAAAGCTGATTAAACTTGCATTCAAAGCCATTAGCTTTTACCTGAATAGACCCTGACTCATTCCATATCAATTGTGTGAAACCTTATTCTGATCCCTGACTTGCTTTCCAGAATCTACTGTGTAAAACACCAGTCAAAGAGCGGCTATGGTGCCCGCTCAGCTCCTGAGAAGGTAGCAGCTTTAAAGCCCCAACTTGTGTCACACATGTAGAACTGAAGTCCTGAATGGGTTAATTAGGGGCCAGGAATCGTTTATGCAGTGAACCTACCCTTAAGTTTTACTGAATGTTTTCCCACACAACTATATGTCAGTCTGCTCAGGTCTTTCTGATCTATAACGTTCTTCCTGTACATTACATTGCATTTTCTGGTGACAGATTGTATTTAAAGGGCACAAATGCAGGAGATTATGTATCATATGTGTTGATGTGCTAGCTTCCCAGCTTCCTTCAATCCAGTACTACCGCTCCATCCTCTTCCTGGCAGTGCAGCCAGTGATGTATTTCTTTGGCTACAGCGCCGTGGACATCCACTTTAACACAATTTTATTCTATGTTGAACATTGAAAACACTTTTTTTGTGGAACATTTTGTAGTTTTTATTGGTACAATTTTGGGGTTTTATTTACTTATCTTTTTCATTTTTTTTCTAGAGATTTTTTAACCTTATTATCTTTTAATACCACTAGGAGACTTTACCCTGTAGTCCTTGATTGCTTCAATCCACTGTATTGCAATGTATCTGTCTATTGTTACCATGACAGGCAGGCTATTAGATAAGGCTGTACAGGCTCCTAAACAGACCTAGGGACCATTTCTAGGTTGCTATGGCAGTTAGAGACCTATCTGCACCTTGAGAATGCATTGCTGTTGTGCTGGCGGATTTACAGAGAGAACAATCTTTCTAGTTAATACCAAGGGCCAGATTTATCATTAGCTCAGGTCAGAATAATGGAGTGCTCTGCCATATGCTCGCCAGTTTTCTGAAAGTGGGCGTGTTTTCTTATGTAAATGAATCTCTAAACAGATTTACTATTGGGACTATTTATAAAGTCGCAAAAAACTCTCAATTTCATTGCAGTGAGGACCATGCTTAACTTATGCAACTTTTTAAAAGAACATGCGACTTTTTCATAAAAACGTGCGACTTTTTCGTAAAGATGTGCGACTTTTGTAAAGCTGCTTACTGATGGATAAACTGCTACCGTCAAACCACATTTATTACAGTCTTAAAGGGCCGTTCATAAATCTGACTTGGCTAAAACTGACTTTAGCCGTATGTTAAAGTGGAGTGAGCTTTCAGAGTAATGATAAATCTGGCCCCATGTGTTGACTGGTATCTGCGAGATTAACTGGCTGGGATTGAAGTTAAGTCCTTGCTGTTGCAAACTAGGGTCAGCTTAATGTTGTAGCCGAGGGTCAGCTGTATATTGCAGATGACCCCTGTTGCAAGGTGGCTCATGAACAGGTCCAGACATCACAATATCTCTGTACCGTAACGGTAGGCACAATGCTGGAATAAGTTAATGGTTTTGAGGGTTTGGAAGACCTTTAATGTCTAGTCTTTCCAGTTGTGATTACATACTTCCAAACAAAGGAGGACATGAGACCGCTACAACCAATTTTTGGTCCCAGTGGTGACATAAGTGTGGAAAAGATCACCTTCATATTCCTTCTTGTGAATGCGGAGACCACCAGACGCCAAAGTTTACACAGCATTTACATATATCTGCTGCAGGGGGTCTTCAATTACTAACCTGGCATCTCGTATGAATGAAGGTGCATTTATGGCACGAAGTAACAATTTAAGGCCTTTTTAGCAAACTTTATTTTAATATTTGCGCAGGCTATAGGCTATTTGAGATGTCCTCAGTATGTTGTAAAGGATTATAGAAATTAATCTGCCTTCTTTAGAAATATGCAATATGAATGAAAAGATATCCTTAAACCTTCCAATGTGTAGAATTTATGATTTAAGTAAAAAGCTGGATTGATGAAAGGGATTGCAAAGTTTTGGTTTCCCTGCTGTTTCTTCTAGTAATGATGTAATTATAAGCTTGGTTTATTCCTCACTATGAACACTAATTTGTATGTAAATCAGAACATATGAATTTTGTAGTACTCTGTTTACTGCGGTTCAGAATTTCTTATCATCCTCTTATTTGCTTTTTTTGCTTCATGGCGTTAAAATAAAGCAAACATAATCTTCCAATTACATAATTTTGTGCACAGATTCACGTTTTACTTCACCTCTAAGTAATATTTAATTACTGCAGATAAACTGTTCATTCAGTGCCCACATCCCCCTTCTTATGATTATTTATTTTTCTTAAACATTGGTTTCAGTTGCCATGAGTTTTAATTCAATGGTCCAAACCCATTTTCTATACCTTGAAGTGGAAGTGATTATTATAAATGTTTTAATATTTTTGTAAATAAAATACAATATTACAGTAGGAAAAACTGTTTTTCTTAAGGCAACACTAAAACTAGACATAGTAGAAAAAAAATAGAAGGTAAGCTTGCCTACACTATTTTCTGCATCGTCCTGAAAGTCTTAAAGAAACCCTGCAGAGAACACTGGGGTTAACTTCAGGCCTCATCCATTTTTGGCTGGCAGATGTCAGTAAGGACAGCTCAGAAAAATAGGCAGGGCTTGTATTTCTAAATTCCTATTGCAAAGAAAGAACTGGTGGATTTCCCCTTTTGCAGTTAGTTATCTTAACCCTTTCACTGCTAGGGCTTTTTGGACATTTTGCACATCTGGTAGCAATTTTTACAAATTAAGGCCAAATTGCAAAAGGAATCATATAAACTCCCAGGTGCATATATTTTCTGCAAGTATACAGCTGGCATTTTTTCATAATGGCATCAATGAAAACTTTTAAAAATGCATAAAAAGTTATTGATGTGTAAAAGTGTAACTCAAGTTACACACAGCACACCTAAAATAAAAGTTCAACATATGTGGAGTTCATACATACCACTTGGGCCTAAGTTTGCACATATCTTTATATTTACATTATTTTGATGCATTTTTGTGAAAGAATTACTGTTCGTCACAAAGTTAAATGAATTAAACACCTAAAACTCACATCCAAGCAGAGTTTTAGACACAAAAGCAATGTAAATATAACATATAAAGGTATGCATCAGCAAGAGTGTGTGCTCTTAAAGAGGACCTTTCACCTGGAAAAACATTGTGAACCAAGTATCCTGACATATACAGCGGCGCCCAGGGATCTAACTGCACTTACTATTATCCCTGGGCGCCGCTCCGTTCTCTCGTTATGTCATCCGGTATCTTCGCTCAGTAGGTTATAGTTGGCGGAGACTTAGGACTCCTGGTTATAGTAGGCGGGGTCTGCCCTTGTTCTGCTGGGTGTCTCCTCCTCCTAGGCTGTAGCGCTGGCCAATCGCAGTGCACAGCTCACCGCCTGGGAGTTTTTTTTCTCCCAGGCTGTGAGCTGTAATCTGCGATTGGCCAGTGCTACAGCCTAGGAGGAGAAGACGCCCAGCAGAACAAGGGCAGACTCCGCCTACTATAACCAAGTGACCGAAGATACCGGATGGCATAACAGGAGAACAGAGCGGCGCCCAGGGATAATAGTAAGTGCAGTAAGATCCCTGGGCGCCGCTGTATATGCCAGGATACTTAGTTCACAATGTTTTTCCAGGTGAAAGGTCCTCTTTAAAAATACTGAAACACAAGCCATGCAATGATTGGCCATCATCTACAAATATGTTAAATATAAACTATATTTGGCAAATAGCTGCTATGTTACCAAAATCTACATTTCCTAAGAGCAAAGACATACCATGTATCAAAATACAAAATAATACACACAACCACATTTATGCAACTTTGACAAAAATTGCCTAAAAAACTAAAATCCATAATAGTGTTACGCAAATATAAATGTATACATTCACAGTTGCAAAAACTGCAAGAATCACGCAGGTATAGGAAATCATACAGGTATATAATTTTCCATCCCTCCATACAAGTTGTAATCCTAATTAAAATAATATATTACTAAACTTTATATAATGGTTTAACTAAGGCCACTTTTAGCGTAATGAAGATGCTGTTTCCATATTATGGACACAACACTTGACCAACCTGCATAATAAGTTACAGCATCTTAACCTTTGTTGTGCTGAACCACTAGAAGCCCAGGAATTAATATGGGTATAGAAATGCCCCTGCATTACACCCGTCTCAAAAGCTGCACTGACTGAAAACGATTACTTATGGTGACAGGCAGTCTGTCAGAAATATATTAGACATTTATCTAGTGATCATCATTATTGATATTACTGTACCAATTTTAATGGCTATTGAGAAGCAATCTGCATATTTTGCACTAAAGATTGGAAATAGACAGGATAGGAACAAGGAAATGGTAACTTCATTGAAGTTTTTGTGTGGTGTGTTTTGGGTGACAACTTAGTCACAGTCAGGATGCTGGTAAATATCTGGGTCGCGACATCTAAAAATAGCCTAATGAGGTGCAGCAAGGTGATTAGATGAACAAGTGCTCATCTTCTCACTATTTTTACGGAATCCACCTCTCGCCAATGTTACAGTAAGAGAACAAGTATGCTCTCTGATTGATATGGGGGAAGGTGACCTAGGTCTATATAGATTAGGGATTGATCGATTATCGGAAGTACCGATATTATCTGCCGATATTCAGGATTTTGTACATTATAGTTATCGGCATCTAACCTTGCCGATCTACCGATAATGCGTATAAAGCAAATACTAGTGAGCGCTTCCATTATGGAAGCTCGGACTAGTATGCATCAGGGAGCGGGGAAGAAGCGCTACCAACGAAGGGCTTTATTAATTTATCATTTACATTTATAATACACTAGTGCCAAATGCAAATTTCCACCACCTCAGTGACTACCAACTAATATAATATATACTATGAGATATTAAATATCTGTATAAATTATCGGCTATCGGCCTGAACGTTCACAGATTATCGATATCGGCTCTAGATATTATATGAGCCAGGGGTTGTTTAAGATCTCAGATGTGTTAGCCACTATAGAGCCAGAGATGGAAGCATTAGAGACCTGGGTCAAGACTGCAGTAAATGCAACTCCCGCTTCACCCGGCTGCATCTCTGGCAATATCAACGGTAGTACGCTAAGATCTTGGTCCCGTTTTAAAGCTTAGGTTCTTAGCATTTGGCTGCTATACAAACGGAGAGAGAGCAGGTTGAAGTACTTCCCTCCCCCAAGCTCTTATGCACAATCAGATAGTGTACTAAATCTGTCACAGATTACAGTACATATGAGAGGGGGTGGAGGCTTATTCTCAAAAAAGGAGTGAGATGATTTTCACCAAACACCCACAGTGACCTCAATAAACTATACATTGTACACTCTCCCAATCCTGTCCATTCCTTGATATAGTGTAAAATATTCTTCTTTTTAACCACTTCCCGACTGCCCATAGGATATAAACGTCTTATGGGCAGTTGTTTATCTCTAAATGGACGTTCTAAAACATCCATTCAGAGATGGCAGCTGCACGCTAATCATGCATCTGCTGAGCGGGGGGCCCGATGTCAGTGACAGCAGGGCAACCCAGAGAGAAGGCAGGGACAGTTCCCAGGTGTCCCTGCCTTCTAGATCGCTGTATACCCAGCTCTCACCGAGTGCTGTGTATACAGATCAGGAAGCGCTATGCGCTTCCTGTCATGGCCCAGTGGTCATGTGACCGCAGGGGCCAGGAGAATGCAGGAGCTGTCGATCAGCCCTACACTGAGGCTGTACAGCACTGTATATTTTCCCTGTAACTGGGGCTATGTCACCCCCAGTTACAGGAGAAATCAATAGTGAAAAAAAAAAAAGTGAAGTTAAATGTCCACCAGAGGTCTTGTATGACTATATGGAGACGCAAAGTGTAGAATAAAAAAAAAAAGTGTTTAAAAAAAAAAAAAAAGGTTTGACAAGCAAAACAAAAATAAAAATCCCCCAATTAAGTAATTAAAAAAAAAAGTCAAAAATAGAAAAAATTAAATAAAATAGACATATTTGGAATTACCACGTCTGTGACGGCTGGCTCTATAAATATATCACATGATCCACCCCGTACGAAAAACACCATTAAAAAATTTATAATAAAAACCTTACATCACAAAAAGTGCAACACCAAGTGATCAAAATGTTGTATGTCCCACAAAATGATACCAATAAAACAGTCACCTCATCCCTCAAAAAATGAGCACCTACATAAAAAAACTTTTTTTTTTAAACTATAGCTCTCAGAACATGGAGACATTGAAACATCAGTTTTTGTTTCAAAAATGCTATTATTGTGGAAAACTTAAATAAATAAGAAAAAGTATACATATTAAGTATTGACTTAATGACTTAGCCCCTCAGGTGAACACTGTAAAAATAAATAAATACAAATTGTGCTAAAACAACCAATTTTTTGGTAACCTTGCCCCATAAAGTGTAATAATGAATTATCAAAAATTCATATGTACCCAAAAATAGTACCAATAAAAACATCAAATCTTCCTGAAAAAAAAGAGCCCCTGCATAAGACGATTGGCAGAAAAAAAAAAATATGGCGTTCAGAAAATGGAGACAGAAAAACTTTTTTTTTTTCCAAAAATCCTTTATTATGTAAAACTGAAACAAAGAAAGTTGATATGTTTTATCTAATAGTGTCCGTAACAACCTGCTCTATAAAAATAGCACATGATCTACCCTGTCAGATGAATGTTGTAAAAAATAAAAACAGTGCCAAAACAGCCAGTTTTTGGTTACCTTGCCTCACAACATAATATAGAGCAATTAAAAGTCATATGTACCCCCCTCTGCTGGACCCCCCTCTGTTTTCCTTTGGTTCTACGGAAGTGTGCGATTAAAGATCGCTGTGAGTCTGCCCCGCACGGTGTATGTGAGCACCAGATGATTCGTCACACGAGTGTTGATCCTGTCGGTGGTGCCTACTTATGTCTGAGGGAGGCCGCATGAGGTGCGTGGTCGCTGCTTGGCGGGCCGCGGGCCTCTGTTCCCTCCCCGTACAGAGATAATATTAAATAAGATGTCTTTCTCTATCTGCATTGTTAAAGCTCTTGATGCCGGGTGGGCCCTGCTTTCTTCCCAGGTAGTGAGACCTCTATTTGATTTAGTTAATATGCATATAATTATGGGTACCTGCATGAAATTATATTTAACCTTGGTTAAAAAACTAGAACTGACGGACTTTTGGATTTTATAGTATTGTAAATGGAATATTGGTATGTATTTTTGTATGATAATAAAAAAATAAAAGTTTATAATTTAAAAAAAAAAAAAAGTCATATGTACCCCGAAATAGTACCAATAAAACTGGCAGCTTATCCCCTAGTTTCCAAAATGGGGTCAATGTTTGAGAATTTCTACTGTAAGGGTGCATCAGGAGGGCCTCAAATGGGACATGGCATCTAAAAACCAGTTCATTAAAATCTGCCTTCCAAAAACCATATGGCGCTCCTTTTCTTGTGCGCCCTGCTGTGTGCCCTTACATCAGTTTACGACCACATGTGGGGTGTTTATGTAAACCGCAGAATCAGGGTAATAAATATTAAGTTTTGTTTGACCTTTAACTCTTGATGTGTTAAAAAAAAAAATGGATTAAAATGGAAAATCTGCCAAAGAAGTGAAATTTTGAAATGTCATCTCCATTTCCCTTTAATTCTTGTGGAACACCTAAAGGGTTAACAAAGTTTGTAAAATCAGTTTTGAGTAACTTGAGGGGTGTAGTTTCTACAATGGGGTCATTTATGGGGTATTTCCATTGTGTAAGTCCCACAAAGGGACTTCAGACCTAAACTGGTCCTTAAAAAGTGGGTTTTGGAAATTTTCTTAAAAATGTTAAGAATTGCTTCTAAAATTCTAAGCCTTCTAACATCTTAAAAAAATAAAATGACATTTCCAAAATGATGCCAACATAAAGTAGACATATGGGGAATGTTAAGTAATAAATATTTTATAAGGTATCACTTTCTGTTTTAAAAGCAGAGAGATTCAAATTTAGAAAACAGTGAATTTTTTAAAATTTTCGTTAACTTTTGGATTTTTTTTATAAATAAAGGTAAAACATATTGACTCAAATTTACCATTAACATGAAGTACAATGTGTCACGAGAAAACAAACTCTGAATGGCTTGGATAAGTAAAAGCATTCCAAAGTTATTACCCCATAAAGTGACATATGTCAGATTTGCTAAATTAGGCCTTGTCAGGAAGGGGGTAAATGGCCCAGATGTGAAGTGGTTAAGTGATATGTTACACGCACAGTAATACCGGTAAGGAATATCAAATATATTTATGACAAATTCTAAAGATTTCTGACAGCCAGAAAATGCATTTTTGCACAGTCTCCTTAAACCGTAGTTTTAAATGTGTTACAGAAAAATAAAAAGTCATATGTATCCCACAATATTACCAATAAAAAACACCAACATCCCACAGAAAGCAAGTCCTCACACAGCTCCATTGAAAAAATAGTTATGGTAGTCTAAATGAGGGAAGGGAAAAACAAATGTTTTTTTTTTTTATATAACTAAAGTGTTTTCTTTACAAATGTAGTAGAACATTAAAACATACAGGTATACTGTACAGTCTATGGAAGATGTCCATATACTCTACAAGCTGACTTGAACGATCTGAATGATTGGACATCAACTTGGTTCAATGTGGACAAATGTAAAGTTATGCATTTTGGTAGTAATCTCCGTGCTTCATATGTCCTAGGGGATGTAACACTGGGAGAGTCACTTATAGAGAAGGATTTGGGTGTCCTTGTAGATGGTAGATACGTCAATCAGCTGCTTCTAAGGCCACCAGGATATTGTCATGCATTAAATGAGGCATGGACTCGCGGGGAGGGATGTAATATTACATCTTTACAAAGAGTTGGTGCGGCATCATCTGGAATATGCAGTTCAGTTCTGGGCACCAGTCCACAGAAAGGACTCGCTGCAGCTGGAAAAAGTACAGAGGAGAGCGACTAAACTGATAAGGGGCATGGTGGGTCTTGATTATAAAGAAAGATTAAAAGAATTGAATTGATTTAGTCTTGAGAAAGAGAGGTCTAAGGGGGGGACATGATTAACCCATAAAAATATATAAATGGGCAATACAAAAAATACTGTTCCATGTAAAATGCACTCAAAAGACAAGGGGGCACTGCCTCCGATTGGAGAGGAAAAAGTTAAGTCTCAGGAAGCGTCAAAGCTTCTTTACTGTAAGAACTGTGAAGCTGTGGAATAGACTTCCTCAGGACGTGGTCACAGCAGGAACAGTGGACCGTTTTAAAAAGGGTTTAGATGAATTCTTAAAAGTAAACAACATTAATGCTTATGAAAACGTGTAGAAATCTGAGTCTCAATTCCTTCTGGGATTCGCAACCCCATAGGGTTGTTTAAATACCAAAATTTTGATTTGGTTTCAGAACCATAAAAGAGTATTGCGATATTTGATACCACGCAAAAAAAATAAAACCCTTTATGGAACGTCCGGCTCATAATCGAACAGTCCGATCCTATTTTTTTGGGGGGACAAGGTGACTGAAAAATGACGAATTGCACAGTTAATTTTTTTTCTGTTCTGGCGTTCACCGCATAGGAGATTTTTTTTTGTATATGTAAATAGTTTGGAGTTTTCGGACGTGGCAATGTGATATGTTTATTTATTGTTTATATATCTTATTGTCCTATTCACCCTAATAGAGCTCTATCAGGGTGAATAGGATCTCACACTCTCCCTGCTGCTCTGTGCATAGTACACACAGCAGCAGGGAGACTACCATGGTAGCCAGGGCTTCAGCAGCGTCCTGGCTGCCATGGTAACAGATTGGAGCCCCAGGATTACACTGCTGGTGCTCCGATCAGAAGCTGCCACTGCCACCAATGAGGAGGAGGGGACCCTGTGGCCACTGCCACCAATGATTTTAATACTTGGGGGAGGGTGCACTGCGCCACCAATGTTTTAATTCTGGGGAGGAGTGGGGGAAGGGCACACTGCGCCACCAATGTTTTTAATACTGGGGAGTAGGGGGAGAGGGCGCATTGCGCCACCAATGATATTTAACCTTTAATACATGAGTAGGTGCTGGCAGAATCACATAGCTGGCACCTTGCCTATGACAGGGAGCTGCGATCAGCGGCAGTTAACCACTCAGGTGCGGCACCTGAGGGGGTTAACTGCGGCTGATTGCAGCGCCATGTCATAGAGGCAGGGTGCCAGCTATGTGATTCTGCCACCTCCAGTATTTGTATTAGAAGTTAACTTTCATTAGTGGCGCAGTGCGCCCGCCCCTCCTCCTCCCATCTCTCCTCATTGGCAGCGGCGGCACAAGGCGGAGGGAGAGACTTCTTCCTTCTCCCCTGTGCTGCTGAGGGAACTTGGAGTGCACTGACAGCAACGCGCTCAAAGTCCTGTGATAATAGACTGCGCAGCAGTGCAGCCCAGTATCGAAAAAATGGAAATCCCAGTATTATATCGAAACCGAAAGTATCGATTGGGTATCGAAATTTCAATACCCAAAACAACCCTACATCCCCACCTTTAGCTTGGTTGAACGTGATGGACTTTTTTCAAGCATATTAACTATGTAACTATAATTATATATACATACTTGGTATTGTCATAATTGTACTAAACCATAGAATAAAATACTTATGCTGAACTAATATGAAATATATATATATTTTGTCTAAAACTGAGTACATCCTATAGTGACAGAAATGTAGTATTTATTTATAGTAGTAGTATTGTTTCTCAGTTCTTTATACTAATAAATGCACTAGAAATCATCTAGGATTGTTTTGAAGCATATTTAACCAGTGCTATATTATTCCATTGTAGGCCTGCCATGATACCATCATTGGCATGTGCGTTTCTCTCATCACGAGGGGCAATGTATTCTAGCTGTGTGATCAGAATATATTGTTCTTGTCAATTTTATTGGGATGCATTCTCAGTAATTGGGTATAAAGTGCTCCTTCAATAAGGCACCATGCATTCACTAAATTCTAATTGATCAATGTCTTAAAAGCAGATACAAGATAATGGGAAATACATTTACTCACAAATAATTATTATTTCTTGACAGTGTTTAGTAATATCTATCGTCAAGTGATAAAAAACACTTTAGTATAAAGCGTGTGCAGACAGTGCTTTAATTTTAGGCACTTAACTTGTGGTACATGTACTTCACTTGTACATGCCATCTCTCTATGCCAGAAATACAAAACCTGTGGCGTGTAAAGCAATTTTTGGGACTCCTCTGGCACTCAGGTGAGAAAGAGATCAAGTCTGGAAGCAGTGGCACCTGAATGCTACTTTCTTCATTGTAGTTTATAATATCCACAGCAGATTCTGTAACTCCTATAAGGGAGCCATGCTTATCACAGACATCTTCACTCTGGGATTCATTGTCATAATAACTGGACATCTCCTCAGGAGCGTGGGGGGGCTTTTGCACTCCGTTATGGTATGCTGTATCAATGTAGCTGGAGTCTGCAACACAGGTACCAGCCGTGTGCATCCCACATTTTACCTTCTACAGGTCCCACAGCACGTTACAAATGCCTTGTTTTGTCTGCAAAACGGAGAATAATTGGACATGTTCTATATATTTATTTTTAATTTTTGGTGGGGAGGAGGCCTGCGGAACGAACATAAGGAATTAAAATGAGTCTGCATACGATCTGCAAAAAAGTGTGGATCGGATGCAGAACGAAACTACGGTGGTGTGCATGGGGCTTTAGCAAGGATACTATGAAATACTGTGTATTTTAGGGGCTAGCTTAGACAGTTCTAGCAGGCAGTGTATTGTTTCTCAATTAGTGAATTAACAATCAGTTGGAGGCACATAAAAAATACTGTGTAATTTATCCATGCACAAGAAAATGTAGTTAATAATCAGTTACTTTGTTAAATGTTTTAATTACATTTCTTTCTTCTTAATTTTTTTATTAATATTGTCTATTTATTTTTTATTTTTTACTTATGCCCCCCAAAAGGATGTAATGTTTCTGCTGAAGCAATTTTTATTGCATTTTTGCATCATATAGCATTTTTAGTCTTTATTTTTATTTTTTTATTAAATTGTGGCATCCATAGGAGCCCTAGTTACAGAGCAAAATAGTTTTCTAACATGAGGATGACCACAGGCAGAGTCGACCCAGCAGCTGCTCTACTATGGTGGGAGATACTCGGTGATCACATAATAGAGGCGGTGGAATCGCCAACTCCTCTATTCACTACATAGCATTTATTTATCTTTATATTGACTTCACAAGGTACCTGCTTAGGTACCTGGCTGTTACTGACAGCTGGGAACCCGACCGTCTACCGCAGCATTACCAAACTATACCACTCTGCACCGCATTCCATCAAATGACAGTGGGTGGTTGTTAAGGTGTTCATAAAGTTTCACAGCTGAAATGTAAATAAACTGTTTAAACTTTATACTTTGCCGCTTTACTGCTATTACTTTATTATAATTCGCTGTGTAACTGTTTTTCAACTGTCTGTTACATATTCTGTGTTCTTCCTGGATCATCCATTAAATGGATTTTCTGATTTCATATAAAAAAAAATGCTGGATGCCTCTGTGTGGAGTAGAGTGGTGGATTATGCCATTCCTTACAGTAAAGCAGGACTTGGTTTACACATATGAACGTGTTTTTTTGGTTCACTGGCAGCCTGTAGGGAGCCCAGAAATATTTAGAAGTTAGAATGCAAAGTATTTAAAAAAGTTGCAGAGCTTTGAGTTATCCCATTTTGACAGTTTATCTCTAGTTCACAGGATACAGTATAAGTGTGTGCTCGGTGGGGTCTGACCACTTGGTCCCCTGCCTATTACAAGAACAGCTCTGTGTTCCCTTGTTTGAATGGAGTAGTGGACACGCACTTGCACTGGCACTCCATGAAGCTGAGATAGCTGAGCACTTGAACTAGACTATCTCCGGTGGTCCCATAGAGATAAATGTAGCGGCGGTTATGCACTCCATTAAGACAGGGAAACACTGGCCCCATTTCAAGCTATTCAGACATTTAACCACTATCCTGTAAATGGCCAGGTTTACACAAGTATATTCAGTCAGGGAAACGTGCTATGTAGGAGCAGTATTTCCAGGCTGAACACTGCTCCTCTAAAGTGAATTTTCCTTATAAGTCATTATGATGCTGTAACCACTTCAGGAAGCAGTGTTACGTTCTGGAGATACTGCTCCCACGCAGAGTGTGATTCCTGGACTGAATACCCTTGTGTGAAACTGGCCAACAAGGCTCAAGTTGTTATAATGGGACAACGCCCTTTAATGTTTATTAACTTGATATATTCTAGAAGAGCCATTTAATGTTAAAGCACCTTTTTAACATTTGCTTTTGAAGATGAGATTTATGTGCAGTTATATTTTTATTGAATAAGTAGTATCACGAAATTCATTGTGCTGACTTGGTCTGTGTATTTCCTCTTTTACAGCAAACCCAAAAAACAAAAGACATTATAGAAGACTTGGAGTTGGCCATACTGAAGACGTGTCAGTGCATTACAGAACTGAAACGAGAAGTATGTTTTGTGGGATTTATTTGCAGAGATTTGTATGCCTTTTGACATATAGTATTTGAATATATTTTAGGCATGGTTTCTTGGCACGATTTGTAGATTTCATAAACTTGAAGTAGAACGTCAGTATTGTTTCCCCTCTTTGTGTACTTTATTGCCAAGTCTATCTACACAAGATGTGTTATAAATGTCCAATTTGTGCAGGTCAAATTTCTGGCACCCGCTCCTGTCTTACCCTGCTGAGAAAAGCAAGGTGGCCACACATATGTGCCTCCCGCTATTCGCTTGAATAGCAGTTTGGAAAAATAGACACAAACATTGACTAAATGGTTTGCCCAAGTAAATAAAATAAAAAAGAAAAGTGGCAAAGCAGTGACAATTATAATAATTTAAAAAAAAGGTACCCACTGTCCTGAACCTCCTCCTGTTGTTGCCGCCACTCCATCCTGCCTGCCTACCTAGCTTTGCTTCTTGATTGCAGCAGTAAAGTGTCCATATAATAACTCTGACAACTCCTTTACGCGAAATAATGTACATGTATGTGATTTGCATTAAGGGAATGTATGTGGCAGGCTCATGAGCTGCGCTTCTTCAATACATGACAAGTAGAGATGAGCGAACTTCTGTTTTAAGTTCGGCGTCTAAAGTTCGGGTTTGGATTAGCGGAGAATCCCGATCTGGAACCGGATATGGATTCCGACTTCCGTTGTGGTCCGTGGTAGCGGAATCAATAATGGCCGATTATTGATTCCGCTACCACGGACCACAACGGAAGTCGGAATCCATATCCGGTTCCAGATCGGGATTCTCCGCTAATCCAAACCCGAACTTTAGACGCCGAACTTAAAACAGAAGTTCGCTCATCTCTAATGACAAGTGCTGGCTGTATAATGCAGCAGACATCTGTTGGCAGTGCCTTGGATCAATGATGACTGATCCAGGTTATTTAGCCCCTCAAATGCTGTGGTCAGTAGTGCCCATGACATGAGGGGCTAGACAGAAGGAAGGGGCGCCATTCGGTTGCTGTGGGAGCCTGGTGTCTTGTGAAGGCTCCCAGGCTTGCCATAGCAGATTGACGTGCGAAAAGCCACACCACATTGTAAATAAAATGTTAATTTCTAATACTTGGTTGAAAACCCTTTGTTGGCAATGACTGCCTGAAGTCTTGAACTCATGGACATCCGCAGACGTTGTGTTTCCTCCTTTTTAATGCTCTGCCGGAACTTTACTGCAGCACTTTTCAGTTGCTGTTTGTTTGTGGGCCTTTCTGTCTAAATGGAGCAGGAGAACGAAAAGGCTGAACGGTCATGTAAATGAAGCCTTAACTGTATAAATTTGGTATGTCCGTAATCCTACTGACCCACAGAATAAAGTTGCCATGTCATTTTTAGCATACAGTGAAATTCATAAAAAGTGTCAGAATTATGCCTGTTCTTTTTAAATTTCAATTTTTCCAGTTTTCCAATACAAGCTATGGTAAATTAAATTGTGCCATTAAAAAATATAACTTTATACGCAAAAAAATAAGCCTCAATATAGCTATGTGAACTGAAAATTAAAAAAACTGTGCATTTGAGATGTAGGAAGGAAAAAACAAAAAACCCAAAACATACAGTTGTGTTCAAAATGATTCAACCCCCACTGAAATTGAGTGTTTTGGCCAGTTTGACATTGATTTTGATCATTTCAGTCATCTTGTTTACAATTAAATCAAAGAGGCACTTGTAAGTCAGACAAATATAACATAACATTTATAATGAAATAACCACAAATGTCTTTTCTGTGCTCACATCATTATCAGTTTTATTCAACCCCCAAGTGACATTCAATCTTAGTACTTAGTACAACATCCTTTTCCAGTTATAAGAGCTTTTAAACGTGAAGCATAGCTTGACACAAGTGTCTTGCAGCGATCTACGGGTATCTTCGCCCATTCTTCATGGGCAAAAGCCTCCAGTTCAGTCACATTCTTAGGCTTGCGCGCTGCAACTGCTTTCTTTAAGTCCCACCAGAGGTTCTCAATCGGATTTAAGACTGGTGACTGCGATGGCCACTTCAAAATGTTCCAGCCTTTAATCTGCAACCATGCTCTAGTGGACTTGGAGGTATGCTTGGGATCATTGTCCTGTTGAAAGGTCCAACGTCTCCCAAGCCTCAGGTTTGTGACAGACTGCATCACATTTTCATCCAATGTCTCCTGGTGCTGAAGAGAATTCATGGTACCTTGCACACGCTGAAGCTTCCCTGTACCTGTAGAAGCAAAACAGCCCTAAAGCATGATTGACCCCCCGCCATGCTTCACAGTAGGCAAGGTGTTCTTTTCTTCATAGGCCTTGGTCTTCCTCCTCCAAATGCTATGGGCCCAAACAGTTCTAATTTTGTTTCATCAGTCTACAGAACACTATCCCAAAACTTTTGTGGTTTGTCCACATGACTTTTGGCATACTGCAGTCGACTCTTCTTATTCTTTGTAGACAGCAATGGGGTGCGCCTGGGAGTTCTGGCATGGAGGCCTTCATTACGCAGTGTGCGCCTTATTGTCTGAGCTGAAACTTCAGTACCCACATCTGACAAATCTTTTTTTAGTTCCTCAGCAGTCACACGGGGACTTTTCTCCACTTTGCACTTCAGGTAGCGCACAGCAGTCTAAGTCAGCATCTTCTTTCTGCCACGACCAGGTAGCGTTTCAACAGTGCCCTTTGCCTTGAATTTGCGAATGATGCTTCCTATGGTGTCTCTTGGTATGTTTAACATCTTTGCAATCTTCTTATAGCCATTGCCCTTCCTGTGAAGAGAAATCGCCTCTTCTCTTGTCTTCCTGGACCATTCTCTTGACTTCACCATGTTTGTAAACACACCAGTAAATGTCTAGAAGGAGCTGAGTATCACAGTCCTTTTAAATCTGCCTAATTGGTGCTTATTATGCTTGATTGCTGCTCCTTGACATCCACAGGTGTTTTCAATACCTGATCGAAAACACTTGAATGAACCTCTGTTCTTAAGAGTGGTAGTCTTTAAGGGGTTGAATAATTGTGTCAATGAAGAAATCACAAAAAAAACATTTAATACTGTATTACAAAAACAATTGATATCATTTTAGTTGCATTTGGTTCTTTAAAAAGTCCTTGTAAGATTTCATTCTGAACACAATTACAAATGTACACTAAATTCCCTAAAACCCTTTACAGCATTGGGGGTTGAATACAGTTTACACAACTGTAAAAAAAAAAAAAAAAAAAAAAAGAAAAAAAGTCATGGTTTTTATTAATTCAAAATATAGTACATACAAATTTTCACAATGGAATATATAACAATTTTTTTCTTTTAGCAACACATGAGCGAGAGGAGAGAATTTTTTTTTTTTTTTCTCCTTGTAAATTGCTTTCCAACGAATATTTCAAAATTTTGAAAAACAGATCTTTCTTTCACTTATTGATATACATTATTCTCTCAATCCTTATAACATTAGCTACCGATCTCCTCCACTCTATAACGGATGGTGGCTCCTTTTTAATCCAGTTTAAAAAAAAAAAAAAAAAAAAAAAAGTCTTGCTTGAAACAACACTTTAGCAAGCGTTTGTTTATTCAACCTTGAAACCCGTAAATGTGTCATACATCCCAATATACAAGCTAAAGGATCTCCCACTAATCTCCCCAGACCTCTCCATACGATATGAAAAAGACCAACTTGTTCCCACCCACATCTAGGGCATTCATCGGTGCTCTTAACCCCCATTTTTTTATTTTATTTTATTTTTTGGTAAAAGAGGAGATCGGTATAACCTATGTATCACAAAGAACTGAGACCCCGTGTGAGGCCCTCACTGAGACCATAGACCTATTCCTCAGTACATCTTCCCATTGTTCCATTTCCCTTTTTACATTATAATAATCTTACTCTTTGATTTTCAACAACAACCTATATCTTCTTGCAACAGATCCCTTTACCTTTCCAGCAGCGAGAAGTTGATTAATGTTCTCCATAGGGGCCCTTTTATAAATCTGGGAGTCCACTGAAGAAGAGTTAATAGCTTCTCTCACTTGTAAATACTTTAAAAAAGTCTGTTATCCCAAATTCCTCTTTAAGTGTTTGGAAACTTTTTAATGTATTCCCTACAAATAATTGACAATTTGCATATACCTTTATTCTCCCAATTAACATAGTGTTTAATTTCAACTAAATTTACATTATATCATATAGGAGTGAAATCAGCGTACCCTTTAATATCCATTATTTTTTTTATCTCTCACCATATGTGATCTTTTAATCTAAAAATTCGATTATCCGTGCTCCCCAATATTCCTGATTCCAATACCTCCATCATATTCCTTTGATGTATATCCCTCCATCCCAAATTCTTAAGATGACAACTCATAATTTGTGAAATAGTGCCTGTATTAATTAAACTGAACTGTGACACTAAATCATATAAATGCCAATCTGGAAGTGTCATCCCCCCTTCTTTACTTGGTAACTATAGTACATCTAACCTTATGCTTGACTTTACCTCTTTCCAAATTAGTTCCCTCATTATCCTACTCAAAGTAAAGATTCTACTTGGTAGCCTTATTGGAGCATATTGGAAAACACATAAGATTTTGGGAAGGAAAATCATTTTTATCAGATTAATTCATCCCATCATGTATAAGGGTAGCTTTTACAAGTATGTACTGACATTCTGTCAAGCTCCTTGCAACATTTACCCTCAAATACTTAGCTACGTCCCGTGTCTACCTTGTGAACTTCCAAGTCCCTCTCACATTTGTCCTCCCCAATAACATGAGGTGAGATTTTCCCCATAAATAATAAAATATCATCAGCATACATCATAATTTTCTCCCTGATGGTACCATACAAAAAGCACCTAATATTATGATCTTCTCTAATAAATATGGCTAATGGTTCTATTGCAATTGCGAAAAGTAGCGGCAATATGGGGACAATATAACAATTTGATTCAATCTATAATGGAATCTCTAAAGCGCCTTTCCACAGAAATTCCCACTCAATGCAATCGAATGCATTGCATCTAGAGATAATATTGCTTTTTTTGTATTTTTGTCCATATTTGCTTCTATATTCATAAACTAACTTCTGATATTAGAATGAATCCAGCGCCCAGGAATAAACCCCGTTTGGTCTGCCCTTATTTTTGTTTTTATCATTTTAGATATCCTATCTGCTAATACCTTGGCTAAAACCTTCATATCGGCGTTCAGCAGAGAAATAGGTCTAGAAGACTTTATTATTCCACCATTTCTAACACTAACTGGACTCTGATATAGGGAGAGTCTTGCAAGGAAATTGTGCCTCTGGATGTAGCAGAGGGGAGTGGGTTGCCTCCTTAGTCCTTCTTCCTGACTGTTATACATCTAAACGGCTGTGACCTTTTAATATCTCTCCATATTACATCTCTAACACTAAATAGACTTTGGACGTTGCTATACTAACAGTTAATTGTAACATCTCTCCACCATACTATGCATTATTAACATTGGACAGATAACCTCTTGGCATACTGTGTTAATATCTACCCACTAACACCCCCATTAAAAATGCTGCCAAAAAAAGAGAGGATCATCAAGGGACTAATGCCAACAGTGTGAACAGGCTGTCAACTGGGGGAGCAGGATCCGAAACAAAACAAAATGTGTTAAATAAATATCTGACACACACTTCTTCCCCAATAAAGAACCTTGATCCTGGGAAAGATACAGGGGAGGGAGGAGTGAGTGGTTAGGAAAAAAATACACACTTAGATCCCCCAGAAGGGAAAGATTCTGAGTCAAAGATTCTAACTGCGGTCACGAGGTTAGAGAATATGATGGGGAAAGTGGTAACTCAGATAGGGGGCATCCAGTCGAATGTCATATACTGTAAAACAAAAAAGTCTGATATGGACAATAAATTAACAGATATGGAAGACCGGGCAAGAAGGAAAAACCTTAGATGGGTAGGTATACCAGAGGGAAAAGAAGGTTCAGATTGTGGTGCCTTTATGGAGAAATGGATAAGGGATAATTGTAAAGCTGAGATACCGCTGAACCCCTCAATTATCGAGAGAGCTCATAGAGTTCCCAGTCAAAGAATAAAGCCTGGAGAATATCCCAGAACAATCCCGACTAAGTTAGTGTCTGACAGAGACTGGGAGGCAATATGGAGGGAAGTTAGGGCAATAGAGAACCTTCAAATAGATGGGACAAACATAAGTGTATTCCCGGAATTTTATCTTGCTACGAGTGTCCAAAGGAAAGAATACAACACCATATAAAAAAGACTGAGAAATGCAGGGGTAAAATACAGTTTAGTATTTCCAGCAAAACTTCAGGTGATTTATCAAGATAAAACATTTTTTTTCAGTCCCCTGAAGAAGCTAGTGAATGGGCAGTTTTGAAGGGCCTGCGGGAAATGCAATAATTGGTATTATGATTTTCGGAGGTGGTGGGGTGGGAATATAGAGTATGCATGCAATTTAATGAAGTTCACTATCCTTACAGAATGGGGAACAAATAGGGTTAAAATAAAGATTGAAAAGATTCACTATATTTGATTGGTTAAGGAGGTACCTGCTGGCAGTCATCTTCCTTCAAGAAACACATATGGATAAAGAAATGTTAAACTCTCTAGAAAAGAGATGGAAAGGCGCAAGATATCATTCAATATTTTCATCATATTCAAGGAGAGTTTCTATTTTAGTACATAAAGTTAACTTTTAGTTAGTTCCAAGTAGGGTGGATGGGGGCGGCATGTATCTCCTCTTTAAAATGTAGAGTTAATAATATACCTACCTGGTTATAGCAAACATATTTATTCCACCTCCGTATAAACCGAATGTACTATATGAATTATATAATTTTATGATTGATAGACAAGACTGTGTATTGATAGCAGCAGGAGATTACAATGTATTGGTAGATCCAGAGATATAATATGACGCTTTTGCCTTAGATAGTCTAACACCAATGATGCCAAGTTGATAGAGGAGTTTGGTTGGGTTGACATTTGGAGATTATATAACCCTGAAGAGAAGGTATATTCTGTTACTCAAGGACACATCAGTTCTGGTCCAGAATAGATATGATCCTTGGTAACAGGAAATTGTTGAAAAAGAGTATAACATCTGTAAAATATGTTTGTCAGACAACTCTGCAGTTGTAATGGAGTTTGGATCTTCAGAAAAACTGATTTTTAGGTCTTTCTCATTTAACCCTCATTGGTTTAAGTTGTTGGATGACAAAAATGGTATTAAAGAAGAGTGTGTCCCCTTCTTTGTTACAAATAGAGGTTCTGCTAATTAGAACTGGATCTGGGATGCAGCAAAGGCTTTCCTGAACAGAATATTACTCAAGCATGTATCCAAAAAAGTTAATTGTAAAACTCAGTTTTTAGAACAAATCTCAAGAGACGCCTAGGACCTCTGTGTTGTCGACCCTTCGTTGGAAAACTTGAGAAATTGGGAGAAAACTAGTGAAACAGTTAGGGCTGTTTCACACGAGCGGATGCCGTGCGTGACATCCGCTCCGTGAATGACAGCCAAGACCCGAGGCGGACAGCAGAAGCACGGAGCATTAACATGATTGATAATGCTCCGTGCCTCTCTGTGATTTCTTTACTACGAAATCACAGTGAGATAAAGTTGTCACTAAGATTTCGTAGGAAAGAGGTCACAGAGCGGCACGGAGCATTATCAGTCATGTTAATGCTCCGTGCTTCTGCTGTCCGCATCGGGTCTTGGCTGTCATTCACGGAGCGGATGTCACGCACGGCATCCGCTCGTGTGAAACAACCCTTAAATAACTATATATGGAAAAACCCAAACATCTCTGTTTTTCAAGGGGGGCAGGTTTTTCACAGAGAGTGATAGAATGGGTAAGTTGTTGGTTAGTATAATTGGTAACCAACAAAAATATAAACTGGATAGGTGCCTTAAAAAATAAGAATGGTCAAATAGTTAAGGCTCCAGAACAGATTTGCAATATGTTTAGTAAATATTATGAAGAATTATATAAATCAAAAATCGGATATAGTAAGCAAGAGTTGGATCAGTACTGAAGAACATAGGTCCCAGTTGGAAGAAAATATACAGTTAGAGGAATTGGTGAAAGCTCTGAATTCCACTAAAGATAAAAAAAATCCCCAGGAGGGGATGGGCTTCCCTTTGAGGTATATAGGGAGTTCAGTTCAATTCTCCTCTGCAAACTATTGGAGACCCTCACTGAGGCCAAGAGACTAAAAAGATTACCCGAAACAATGGAAGATACCATTATAATTTTTATTCCTAAAGCTGAAAAGGACCTACTAAAACCAGTGTCCTCTAGACCCATTTGTCTGCTAAACGCCAATATTAAGCTTTTAGCCAAAACATTCAAATTTAACTCAGTCCTTAAAGAGTTGGTCCGGGAATACCTAACTTTTTAACTGATGCCTGCTGTCTGCCTCTGCAGTGGAAAGATTCATAGTTGCCTGTTATCTGCCTTTTCTGTGCACTGGCTCCCTTGTGTCCATCTTCTGGGCCGTCACATCATTGCTGAAGCCAGAATGCATCTGGTTACCATGTTCATACTCCTGGCTCAGAAGTTTACATACAACAAGCTGACTGCCTTTTAAATAGCATGGGACATTCAGGAATTGGGAAAAACTGAGTTTTAATGAATGTGGCTAAGGTGTATGTGAACTTATGACTTCACCATTTTTTTGGTATAACAGTTTTAAAGGAATGTTATAACCACCAGGCAAAGTCTGCACAACAAGTCCAATATTCTGAGTTTAGATTGACCTTTTTATTTTTAGAAAATGAGGGTCATCTTCAACCTTCTCAGCTTTCAGATCTACAGTACTGATTTCTAAATTAGGGGAGTGAGACCATGGTACAGTAATACCATCTTGTATCTTAGCACTGTTCATTCAGAAGTATGATGTTACTTCTTCTATGCATGAATGGATATGCAGAGCTGCTGACCATTTAGGAGTTCAGTTGTCCCTAATATTCCCAGTTAGTAGAAGTGACCCACATTATGGTCTTTGGATTGATACACACACAAACTATATTTGCTTGTGTAACTTTTTCACAAAGGCTCTTACATTTTCTATGTAAAATCAGCATGCTGAATAACCATATGAGTTTGGTTATCCTTGCAAAATCTTGTAGGAATCTGTAGAGGAACGAGATGGCTGCCTGCTGGGTATATTTCTTGAATCTGAGACACAGAAATCTCACACTCTTATACGGGTTGGCAGAACTAGTGACTAATGATTTCATCCATTCGGCCACAACAAGAATTTATCTGTGCAGGTTCTGGTATTTACCCAACAAACCCTACACTGCAAGCTGTGTGTATTTTATGCCAGGTCTCTAGAGCCTTCAGCTATGAGTCCTTATACTTGCTGGATGATAAACACAACATTTTAGAACTTTTTAAAACCGATTAATAGCTCAGTTAGAAGCACATTAAAATGATCAAAACCCTTTGTTCAATGCGCCCTGCAATTAATACACGACTAACTGTAAATTTTGCTTGTATGAGCTGTTTGGCACAAATTACTGAAATTGAAAAGCCTTTAATTCATGCTCATCCCTTTGGAGGGAATGTTTTAATTTACTTTTGGTTTTCTGTAGCATTGCTGTGCTGCAGAAGAATAATTTAATGTCATTGTAACAGATCTTCTGGCACCCCGACTGGGTACCTCTCTTGATGGATCCCCCTAGTGCTTCCCGAGGGCTCCAAGTACTCCACTTGACACCGTAAGCACTGCAGACCCCACGAACTGCCAAAGCTTGGTTGGGGTCTCGCCGTCTCCTACCCACCCTGGACCTACGACAAGGCTCCAGTGGGTGAACCTCTTTTCCTTCAGGGAGCGATGTAGGAACAAGGAACAGCTCTTACCAGAGCTAGGGGTTGTAGCCAGGGGAGTATACAGCGTATAGCAATCCCCACACACTTGAGACGAGGCTCTGTGTTGAAGGTAAAACAGGAACTCTTATTATTGAAGACCAACTCAGTAGATATACAGTTCAAGAAGTCCAACAACATAAATCAATCAACCGTGAACAACATGCAAACAGACATCTCTCTCGCCCCCCCCCCCCCCCCCCCCCAATGAATGAATAGGGAGAGAGGAGACCCATGTGATGGGATTATCTCCTGAGTGTATCATAGGGTGATCTACTCATCTACACTGGAGTCAGCTACTCCTAGAGTCAGTTATCTTAATCCTATCACTAACACAATCAGTGGGAGTCTCAGTGCAGAGTTAACCCTTTTTGTGTTGCTGGATTCACACCCTGCACCGTTAGTGGTCAATAGGAAATATGTGGCATATAAACTCCACACATAAATCAGGGTTCATAGTTCCTTGTAACCCCAAAAGGGCTGAGGGGGTCTCCATAGTTCTGGGTCCATAGTCCGTAGGAAGGAGGCTGGCCCTCAGGCTTCTCCAGCAGCCCCAGTGATGGTTCAGTCCATCACATTTCTCCCCTCCCAACAGTAGACTAACCAGGTACCTGACCTCCTGTTGGTCGGTGCCTCAGTTAGTCGAGTAGCCCACCTATAAACAAACACTGGTCCTGTTGAACTCTGAGGCCTGGCTCTGTTCTGTATGTCCCCAGCTGTTGAGTGTGCGTCTGTTACTCCTTGCTGCATTGTTGCTCTCTAGCTGGAGCTGTGGGTACTTGGTGGTCAGAGGCTGACTGCACTCTGCCTAGATGCCAGCTCTTCCACTGGGGTAGCCTCTGGGGAGTCAGGCTCTGGACAAGAGGATAGAGAAGGGCAGAGGCCGACTGCGCTCTGCCCAGATGCCAGCTCTTCCGCTGGGGTAGCCTGTGGGGAGTCAGGCTTTGAAGGATAGAAGGGCAGAGGCCAACTGCGCTCTGCCCAGATCCCAGCTTGTCCGTTGGGATGGGGTCAGGGAATCCTACCCCCAGGACCTGGTTGCGGATCAGCTGTGGAGAGGAGGGATTGCATACCTCCTCCTCCTGGCATTCCTGTGGAGGTGGTTGGGGATCTGTACCAGCCGTCCAGCATCTCTGTAGGTCTGGTGCAGAGACCGCAGTCCCATCTGCACCATCAGAGTTAGGGGCGCTGTCCCCCTGTGGGGAGAGAGACCGGTTGTCTCCTCTCCCTGCGAGGTACACTGCCGCTGTGGAGTGGAGACGCTGTTCTCCTCTCCCTGCAAAACATACTGCTACTAGGGAGCAGGACTGACTGTCCCTACTCCCTGAAACTCCGGCTGCCATTGGGGAGTCAGACTGACTGTCTGGACTCCGGGTAACGCTGCTGTAGTTGGGGATCTGGCCCGGCTGCCCAGCATCCCTGTAGGGCCGATGGAGAGACTTTGGTCCCATCTCTACCTGCCGTCGGGAGGTCTTCCCAGAACCAGTCAATGAAGTTCCCTACTCCCCAGTCCATCACAGTCATCAAAGGGGTTGTCTCGCAATCAGTATGTGGCAATGTGGCATTTATCATGTCTCACAATCAGTATGTGGCATTTATCATGTAGGGGAAGTTAATACAAGCCACTTACTAATATATTATTATCCATATTGCTTCCGTTGCTGGCTGGATTAATTATACACTGCTCGTTTCCATGGTTACAGACCACCCTGCAATCCATCATAGAAGCATATGGTGGCCGTGCTTGCACAGTATAGGAAAAAGCACTAGCCTATGTGAGCCAACTACTGTCCCGGCCATCAGAGAGGCTGACTTTTTCCTATAGTGTACAAGCACGAAAACCACTGATGGATTGCAGGGTGGTATGTAACCATGGAAATGAGAAGTGCATAATCTGATGGAAAAATAAATCCAGCCAGCAAAGGAAGCATTATGGACAATCACAATACATTAGTAAGTGCCTTGTATTAACTTTCTCTACATGATAAATGCAACTTTCTGAAGTGAGACAACTCCTTTCTGGCACAGCCATTTACGTTTTTTTTTTTCTTTCTATTTTTTACTCCTTGACTTCCAGGAGCCATAATTTTTGTATATTTTCACATAGTCAAATCAATGCTTGTTTTTTCACAGGACAGGTTATACTTCCTACCACTTAAAAAGTTTTAAGAGACTTTGATACTGATGACTAGAATTGAGCGAAGTTTTGAAACATTTTAGTTGGCAACTTCGCCAAAGTTAGCCAAGAAGTTTGATGTGTTGTTAATTTGTTACAAATCACTATAAATTTGGTATACGCAGGCTACTCTGCCTTAGGGTACGGCCACATGGAGCGGCCATGCTGTGGGTGGGTTGCAGCTGTGTTGTGGTGGCTAAATAGCCTGCAGCCTCCTTTCATTTAATAATAAAAAACACACTGTATAGTCGGTCTTCATTGTTATTGCACCTTTAAATAGGGGCTGTTGCTGGTTTGGGGTTTGGCTGGTTAGGTGGGACAATATATAAATTATTGCTGTTCTTACCTTAAATCTCCTGCAGGTTATTTGACGGTAAACGCAGAATATTGATCAGCTCTGGTAAATCCACTTCTCCAACCCCAGGGCTCTCCTGCCCTACAGGTGGGAGCCCTTCTTCTGCCTTCTGCTTTTCCTCCTTTTGCACATCATCGAATATCGATGAGAATATGTCATCATGAACATCCAGCTCCTACTCTGTCTCTATCTTGCTGACTTTTCTAGGACACGGAGACTTTGAAGGATAATTTTGAATAAGAAAAGCAGAAAAAGATGAGGATGGTCATCAATAAGACCTGGGCCCCCTAAGTGGTGCAGGCTGGATTGTATTGGTAGGCACACTGGCAGTGGAATAATAAAGGTGTCCATCTTATTGGTGTTGAATTAAATATTTTAGTTGACGGCTGGTGTAGGAATAAGCGCATGAGCTCCTACCACATATCTCCCTATGCTCAGCTCACAGGACAATATCTGAGATCACGCAGGATGAGGGTTTTATAGGGCTATTACATCACAGAGGATGGCTGGCTGCATGGCATTATGGGTGATCTCGCATTCCTGGATTTCTTACTTTGACCTTATAACATGTGCAGCTACCATTTTTAAGAAAAACTGATTTGTTACCACAAAGTGTGAGGAAATTCGACCTTCAGACCAAATTCCGCTTCAAATGCTTCTCTTCGCGCAACACTACTTATGACCTATTCTCTAGCAAATTTCACCATGCAGGATTATGTACCTTTTATATTTTTATAGTTTTTGCATTTTTGGATGTGGTGGTACCAATGGTCTTCTTTTTTTTTTTTTTTTTTTAAATGAGCAAGTGTAATGATACAGTTTTCATAGTTACATTTTAAAATCTTTTAGAACTTTTTGTGTTTACTTGTTCAACCTTAATTTTTTGTACACCTAGTGGACTTCAATATGTAATCATTAGATAACATATGCCATAGACTGCAATAGTTTACCATTGCAGTGTATGTGAAATTCACTGCATTCCTATTAAATGGGTTTTCCAGTTACAGCTACATCCTTTACCATAATCATTCATGAAGGTATTTATTTTATCTTTATTGCTACTAGCTTTCATTCTGGGCCGTGGTCACATGTCCATGCAGCTTTTTCTTTTTCTTTTTTTCTGTGATGTCTGGATTATACTGAAGGATCAAGTAGAACCTTCTCTTTCTTCTCCAGCAACCCAAACTTTTTTTTTTTTTTCCATTGCCAAGAAGAAAACATTGCTTGCTTTAACACAGCTTATCCGAACTTTCCTACTACCCTATAACATGAATCTGCCTCAGTGTTAGTGGCATTGCTGCAATGTGTGTTGTGTTCTATGTCTGTTGTAGCCTTATTTAATGCTAGGATGAAATTGTAACGCAGTTTGTAATCTTTTTTTTTTTTTACTCCGTTTTCTCCATATAGTTATTCTACTTTTTGTGCTCAATAAACAAATGAAGGCCATTAACACTTTGCAAGTCCAATATACTGTTAACTGTAGTGACCACTCCGAGTATGGATCTGTGTAAAGCTTAAATGAGATATGCCATATAGTATAACACTCCAAGGTCAGATGGAAACTTGTAACAAGGTTAAATTACAGCAGATTTACAGTCTCCTTATGACGGCCAATGGATATTTATAGTATGTTAATATCTCACCTTTATAGGCTTATACTTGATATATATTTGCAGCTACCAAAATAAAACAATGTTTAACATTAGAGAAAACATAATGAATTAATAACTTGACAGTTGTTAGTCACATACCTTGGCTGACACCGATTAAACACCAATTTACTGTAGTATTATGATGGGACATTCTACAAAAGCCTGGTGAGCTATTGCTTGCAGGACAGTTTTAAATGAAGAACTGACATAAGGCATTTTCCATGATTTGTAAACATATTATATTAGGAAATTCAATATTATATCTTTCCGCAGTTTAGTTATGATCTAAAATATCTAAAAATTTTCACATCATCCAAAAAATTAGGCTAGAGCCTACACACAAATCATAGGATCCCATTGTAAAACTTTGAGTGGGTCGCACCCTCCTGCTCTGACAATTCTAATACTTGTAGTAATTTAACAATAAACTTTATAGGGGAAGATTTAGTAACCTGCACCAATCTTTCTCCCCATCAGTATGCACCAGATTCATCAATAGGTTGGACCTAGTTTCCTACCACTTTTGAATATAGAGTAGCAGTGGATATTTTTCAGGATTCCTGCACTGATTACTAATAGAATCCACACAGACATAAGACTATCTCCCTATCAGTAGGCTTCCTCTTAAGTTTAATTTACACTACCCGACTGAGCAGGTAGTTATCAAAGGGGTTGTCCTGGCTTTTATTATTGATGACCTATCCTCAGGAAAGCTCATCAATATCCGATCTGACACCCAGAACCCCAGCCGATCAACTGTATGAGGAGACAGCGTGCACAGTGCCGCTTCCCTTCTCTATTCCTGTCCACTGTGGTTGTCTATGGTCTTTGCCATAGACAGCAGCGGTGAACAGGGAGAGAGGAGGGAGACTGCACGTGCGCATTGGGAGCGCCATCTACTCACACACCCAAGGATAGGTCATCAATAGTAAAAGCCCAGACAACCCCTTTAATAATAGAACCTCTCCATTCCTGATAAACGCCTGCTCGTCAGTGGAGGTAAAAAGCATTACTTACATGCAACAATCGCCTCCACTACATTCCTCATACAGATTCATTGTTTCTGGACAGTGGACACCTAGAAAGGTTGATCTAGATGTCCACATAAAAAGCCAAATATCGAGAACAAGTGTTCTTATCTTATAATCGGGCTGTCTAAATCCAGCATTAACCCTTTCATGACTGGGCCTAAAAAAAAGGCCTGAATGTCCAGCCAACTTTTTGTGATTTTTATTTGTTTGACTGCCAAAATAATTATTGCTATTTTTGATATTTTTCACTTGACAGGAATTTTTATTAGAATTTTTTTGTTAGAGAATTTATTTTCTTTTTTAGGTTTAATTTAGAGGAAAATCGCTAATTCTTATAAAAAATTTTAATTAATTATTTCTTAAATATTAAAACTGACACAAAAATTATTGCAGTGGGTTCCCTATTTTGTGACTATAACCTGTATAGGTTTGATTGAACTATGGTGACTGTTTCCGTTGACGACTGCATTTTAAACTTTTTTTTTTTTTTCGTTTTTCTTTACTCTTAATTTAACTTTTGCACATAATATGTCCCCCAGGAGTTCATTAAAAGACCTTTGGAGGACACAGTCAGGAAGGGGTTAAGATCACTCCAAGAGCAAAATGTCTAATACTAAAAGGTGACAAAGAACCCAAGGGTAACAGCAGTTGGCCTAAAGAACTTTCCACAAACTGCAAAAACCCATGTTCATGTGTCCACTCTTAAAAGGACATTGACCATGGATTGTGTTCCATAAAAAGACACGGTGAAGGTAGCCAATGCTGTCCTAAAAAGAAATAATATTTTACAAATACAAAACGTTATGTTTGGAGGAAAAAAACTTGGCACACAAACGCCAAAACCTCATCCCAACTGTGAAGCATTGTGGAAGGAGCATAATATGGGGTTTTCTTGTTGCCACAGTTCCTAGACACCTTGCAGTCATTAAGGTAAAAATTAACTATAAGGTTTATCAAGGCATTTTACAGGAGAACGTAAGAGCAGCAATCATTGACCTCAAGATGAAGAGACGCTGAATGATACAAGACAATAACCGAATGCCCACAAGTAAATCGACTAAAGAATGGGTGGACCAAAAGAATTGTGTTTTGTGCATGGACGACATCCCAGAAATATTGATGAACCAATAAACATGTGCAGAGAGGAATGGTCCAGATTTTATCAACATTATGTAAATCTTATTTGTAACTACAGGAAGATTGCAGATGTCCTGGCAACAGTGGTGTACTGCAATCATCTAAGTCGTCAAATATCCAGGACTGGAAATAACTCAGAGCCTGGTTATATGTCACAGCTCGGTTCCTAATCTGATCACATGGGCACAGCTCCAGTCCCCATATGATCACAATGACATACATCTGCACCATTTTGTGGGAACTACCTCCCTAACATTTATATAATTGGTCACTAAAGAGTTAATACTTGTATCTAGCCTTAATATGCATTGTCAACATGAATTAACTGTCAGACAAACCATTTGGTGCTAGCTAGTTTCAGATGGCAAAGAAAAAAATGGGGGTTAGTTAGCACATCGCCAACGACAAGGTTATCTCTTTAGAACAGGAACCTACACTAAATACTACCTCAGTTGTTGACACACTAGCCTCCATTAAATTCAGGGAATGCATTCTGTGCCTACACTGTATTATACCTCTTTTGGTGCCACAATGGCCTTCAGGCACATGTATTTGCCAAGTATCTCACAATTATAATTTAGCATTAGTACATTTTCTGTAGTGAGTATGGCACTATTGTATTTACTTTGTGTTTGCAGAGTGCTGGTGCATTGTTTGTTTTTGCTAGCTAGTTTCACTATTCACATTCTAACATCTCAAGCAAATACCTGTATAAACATAGTGAACTGTGGGTGTTTACCTAATGACTTTCTGCCTGAGGGGTAGTTGAAATAATTTTTCCATGCTTTATACTAAGCCCCGTAATAAGTAAGAAGCTAATAAATGGTTTGCTTACAATCTGGTATTTACCCACAAGAGAAACTAAATTTAGTTCAGTCAAAGTAACCTTAAAAAATAGTTACAGAAACAGCTTTTTTTCTTTTCTTCTCCATATTTTTTAGCCAAAGCTAGGGGGTATACAAAATGAAGAAAACTCAGAGGAAAGACTAGTTTCTACTTAGGTAGAAATGCAACAACTTGTATTCCATTCATGGCCTATGAAAAGCTGGGTGGCATCATCCGTTGACACTGTAATAGAGCAGCTGCAGACTCACGCAGTGACACGAAGTCTGATGACTCATTCTGATAAGACTGCAATTAAATGACAGAAATGTCCTACCTACATGGCCACCATTTCAGAAATGTCACAGTTGTACTTTAATTTGTAATTATTATTCTTCTGTTATCTGATTGAACCTTATTCACAAGTCAGCTTACTGCAAAATGACTATTTTCATCATTGTGCAAATGAAAACCTGGTAGAATTCATAAAATTAGGTTCACCTATACATGTGTTTACGGACTATAACTAGACTGTTTCTGAAATAAGGCCCTATAAGTCCATCAACCACCATCTACTTAACTGCTCCATGGCTCTCCAGTCTTTCGCTGTCTCGATCTTCTGGTCCCTGCATTGTTTACATCTAGCTGGCCATAGGCATGGTCATATGCACCACTCCAGCCAGTGATTGGCTTCAGCTGCTGCTTACGGCCATATCACTGCTGAAGCCAGTAAATCTTGTTGACCTACAACTCAGGAGACACAATTGCATTTTAACCCTTTACTGACACAATTAATTTTACCCTTAAGAACCTATAATATTTTCCCTCTTTGTGTTCCAGCAGTCATACTTTTAATTTTTTTCTTTTTAAATTCTTTTTTTTATCTTGCAGGATTAGTTGTAGGTTGTTTTAGGAACCATTTTGGGGTATACATAGTGTAGTAAATAACTTTTATTTTACTTTTAGGGGGGAAAATAAAACCAGCAATTTTAACATTAGTTACTGTGTGGTAAAAATACTACAGTGCCATATTTCTATACATTTTTTGCTATTTTTCCTTTCCTCCTGCAGTCTGTCAGCTCTGTAACCGCTTCCTCTCCTGCTGCAGACTCACAGGGAGGGGGGCGGTTGCTTTAACTGCTCATGTGTCTGGTTTGGTACAAGCTAGAGATATGGGCTTTATATTGCTTGAAAGCTGGCATTCCAAGCTTTCAAACAATGCCAGCAATGTGTTCAGTACATGGAAAGATATCACTGTTAGAAATTGAGATGCAGTGAATACAGCTGAAAGTGAAAGTAAAAGAAGGTTTTATCCGCAATTATTCCCGACTCGATTTCTAACAGTGATATCTCCTGGTTAGCTTGGGCTAATGCTTTTAGTTGCTGCCATTCAGTAGATATCAGCAGCTAAATCAGCCCTCCCCCTTCCACTTCTTCCTGAGCCCAGCTTCGGCTCATGCGCAATTCGCTCAACAAAGCCACTGCCAGGAGTCTGCGGCGCATCAGGCTGAGCCTAGTGCGCAGGCGCGAGATCTGGCAGAGGGACGGGTAGGATTGCGGAGGCGGCGCTGGGCACCGGACGGCGAGGGGTGCGACCAGGCACCCTGTATTAACGGACCTCCCCATGGGCACCTTAAGTGAGTGATTGAAAGGTTATAAAACCTGTTTTTTGTGCAAATAGAGCCACAGTGAAGTTTAATAACGCCAGCTTAGGATTCTTATTATTACTCCGGACATGAGCATATGTTTAGGTTATAGGGGTAAAATCTTATGACAGAATCCCTTTAAGCCTCATGCAGATGTCCATGAGATACCGGACTGGCAACCAATGACGCCGTGCGCTCCTGCAATCTCACAGACCGTGTTCCACGGACATCTGCATGAGGCTTTAGCAACCCTCCTCTGTCTTCTGTTTACATAACACAGTCAGTGTTGAGCAACAGTGATGGCCAGTTCGCATTGTTCGCCCGCGAACACATGCGGGCTGCCATCTTTTCTCACAAGTCCTGTCACCGGGAGCAGGCAGTTCCGAGAACAGCCAGATGAAGGCCCCCGGTGGCTGTTCTTGAAACTGCCTGCTCCCGGTGACCGCATTTGATTTCAGACCAGCTCGAGCACAGGCACAGGTGAGCCGGACTTGTGAGAAAAGATGGCAGCCCGCATGTGTTCGCGGGCAAACAATGCGAACTGGACATCACTGTTGAGGAAGTCTCCACTGTTATGTAAACAGCAGACAGAGGAGCGCTGTTAAGGCTCAGAATGGGCTACTTTAGTGCAATTTTTTGCTAAAAGAAATGTAAGATTTTAGTTAGGGATGAGCAAATCGACTTCGGATGAAACATCCAAAGTCGGAGCTCCGTGTACAGTATTAGAATGTATTGGTGCAGATGAGCCGAAGCTATTGCTTTGCGAAATCTCGTGAGACTTGGTGCAATAACTTTATAAATTACTTTGTACTGTAAAAAAACATTTCCCGAACCCTGGTTCGGTTCCAAGTGGAAGCTGTATGCAAATCGCCTTTGGATGTTTTATCCGAAGTCGATTCGCTCATCCCTAATTTCAGTAATTAAAGTATATTACAAAAATGCCCCTACACATTACACAGAAAAAGAATGGCAGTTACACTTTAAAATCTTGGAAAACCCTTTTAACCCTTTTTACCCCGGGCCAGTTTTCACCCTCCTGCCCAGTCCATTTTTTACCATTCCATTCTGAGATTGTTTTCTCGTGACACATTGTACTTCATAATAGTCATAAATTTGAGTCAATATATTTCACCTTTAAAAATTTCAATTTATCTGCTTTTAAAACAGAAAGCAATACCTCATAAAATATTTATTACTTAATATTCCCCATGTGTCTACTTTATGTTGGCATCATTTTATAAATGTCTTATTTTTTTAGGACATTAGAAGGCTTAGAAATTTCTTTACATTTTTAAGAAAATTACCAAAACACACTTTTTAAGGACCAGTTCAGGTCTGAAGTTGCTTTGTGGGGCTTATATAGTAGAAACCTCCCATAAATTACCCCATTGTAGAAACTACACCCTTCAAGTTACTCAAAACTGATTTTACTAACTTTGTTAAACCTTTAGGTGTTCCACAAGAATTAAAGGAAAATGAAGATGAAATTTCTAAATTTTACTTTCTTGACAGATTTTCCATTTTAATCCATTTTTTTCTTTAACACATCGAAGGTTAACTGCCAAACAAAACTCAAATTTATTACCCTGATTCTGCGGTTTACAGAAACGGTTTACAGAAACACCAAATATGTGGTTGTAAACTGATGTAAGGGCACACAGGGCTCAGAAGAAAAGGTTTTGCTGGACTGCTTTTTAGACACCATGTCCCATTTGAAGCCCTCCTGATGCACCCCTAGAGTAGAAACTCTCAAAACCCCATTTTGGAAACTAGGGGATAAAGTGACAGTTTTATTGGTACTATTTTGGGGTACATATGATTTTTAATCGCTCTATATTGCGTTTTTTTGTAAGGCAAGGTAACCAAAAAATGGCACCGTTTTAGTTTTTTACAACGTTCATCTGATAGGTTAGATCATGTGCTATTTTGTAGAGCAGGTTGTTACGGACGCGATCATATCTAATATATCTACTTTCTTTGTTTCAGTTTTAGATAATAAAACCTTTTTCTGTGTCTCCATTTTCTGAACGCCATATTTTTTATACTTTTCTGCCGATCGTCTTGTGCAGGGGCTCGTTTTTTTCAGGAAGAGTTGACACTTTCATTGGTACCATTTTTAGGTGCATATGGTTCTTTGATCATTCGTTATTACAGTTATGGGGCAAGGTGACCCCACAATTTATTGTTTTGGCACAGTTTTGTTTTTTACGGTGATCATCTGAGAGGTTAGGTCATGTGTTATTTTTATAGAGCAGGTTGTTATGGCAATATCTAATATGTATACATTTTTTTTATTTATTTCACTTTAACACAATAATGGCATTTTTGAAACAAAAAAAAAATATTTTTGTGTCTCCATATTCTGACAGCTATATTTTTTGGGAGCGATTGTCTTATGTAGGGGCTAATTTTTTTGTGGGATGAGATTATGTTTTATTGGTACCATTTTGGGGGGCATACACCTTTTTGATTGCTTAGTCTAGCACTTTATGATATAAGGTGGTGACAAAAATAGCTTTTTTTTTACCCTTTTTTTATTTGTTTTTTACAGTGTTTATTGGATGGGGTGGATCATGTGATATATTTATAGAAACGGTCGTTGCGGACTCGGCCATAGCTAATAAGTGTGTTTTTTCTTTTTCTATTTTTTTATTATAAAATCAGGGTAAAGGGGCATTTTTTTATTTTATTTTTTTCCATTTTTCACCTGGAACTTTATTTTTTTTACTTAGAGATTGTCTGAGATTTTAATATGAATATCCTATGCTCAGGATAGGTCATTAGTATGTGATCTGTGGGGGTCTGAATGCTGTTTGACGAAATCTCTTCCTAGGCCAACTACGTCACATTCATCGGTCGAATGGTTCAAGTGAATGGGCCTCAGCTGCAGTACCAAGCACAGCCGTTGTACAATGTACGGCTCTATACTGTAAGCTGTGAGGAGGCCGCAGTGCTCCTGAGGATAGCCCATCAATATCAAAATCTTCGACAACTACACTGTTTTTGGGGGGTATTTCAGATGGCCTACATAGTAACACTGATAACTGGTACATTCACAAACATAAATGAAGCATTCATGCATCACAGAGTGTATCTGTAGAAAGCAATACCACTAGCTGCCAAGAGAACAGTGTGGCTGTACTATTGCATAGCGGATATGTCAGCCCAGAATAGATCCAGTTTTGCTAAACACATATTTTGCATTGCCAGATCCAAGCAGGAAACAAATGCCATTCATTAGCTGTATCACTCAGGAGATAAATATAGGCCAGTGTACCCAGGAAAGAGAAATCTCCGTCCTGTCAGAATTTGGATACAGCTTTCACTCATGCAATCACTTTATACATTTATTTATACTGTGTATAAAAAAAGGCTTAGAATTGAATCTAATGACCTAAAGGATTATTTATTTGGCTTTTTTGTTGGGCCTTTGTGGATAGCAGTACTATGAATGCACCCCAAACTTTGGCGCAAAAACGCTAACCAAGACTGTTTCAGTATACCCTGATCAATTCATTGAAACAAAAGGGGGTCATTTATCAAAGATCAGTCTTTGATATCCTTTGCCCTGCCAGAGGATGCACCTAATTATTATGATTAGGTACACAAGACTTTTTTTTTTTTTTACACCTATAAGGGAGGAAGAGGGAGCAGTCGCATCTACACTTGCAACTTTGTCACATTAGAGGTCTCTAGTCTAGTATTCTAAATGGTACATGTTTGGTGTGTGTGTGTGGGGGGGGTCTGTTGCACATTGAGGTCCATGAGATTCAAGTCACACCTCCTGACTAGATACAGTATAATATATGTGTACTTGTATAGCTTGTAACAATAATGTTTATTTTCAGCTTCACAGTGCGGCTACAACACTTGCATCTGACTTGCTAAAGTACCATGCCGATCACATTGTCCTAAAAGCACTGAAAATTGCTGGAGCGGAAGGAAACCTGGAAGCAGTGGCAGAGTATACCTGCAAGTTATCAGAGCAAAAAGAACAACTTGTGGAAGTGAGTTTTTTCACTTTAATTTTGACTGTTTTCATAGTTGGGACCTGTTTCATGTACAGTATGTGTCTACAGTTGGAATGTCTTCACATGTGCCAGTTAACCTGCTTATTCTATGTATGGGTTTTAAAACAGTCCTATTTTCCATGAACTTTCATCATATGTGCTTGTATTTTGAGGATTCAAAGTGAAGATTGCATCTATAAATTAGAACAAAATCAAAACTAGACCAAACTTATGTCTTTCAGATTTTTATCAGTAGAAAATTCCAGAAACACCACAAATTTGACTTTCTGAATATCATGTTTTATTGGATCTGCAGCTTAGTAACGTTTCGGCCCATTCAGGCCTTTATCAAACTATAACAGAAATAAAAACAATAACCGCTAGGTATACAATGGCAGTGGTAGACATAATTTATATATAGTGTCATAAATCGTCAAATAATCAAAATAATAATTTATATCCATGATGTATTGGTAATATACAGAAAAAAAATTAATAAAACTAGAAAACATTAAAATAGACATGTAGGTAGACATGATTCCATAAAGAAGACTTAACAACTCAATTTTCATATGTGGGTCCGCTGAGTTTCAAGGTACTCGGCGTACTTGACGCTGGGTTCAGACCTGAGCGTTCGCGATGGAGCGCTCTGTATGCGTGATTGTATGGGCGTTTGCAATCGGGCATACAAAGACAAGCGAACGCCCATTGTCGCGCGTTCCCGCTGAAGTCTATGTACGGGAACGCGCGACAAGGCGCCCCAAAGAAGCTCATGTACTTCTTGGGGCGTCGGGCGTTTTACAGCGCGATCGTACGCGCTGTAAAACGCTCAGGTGAGAACCATTCCCATAGGGAATCATTGGTTCTTGCCTGTTGAGCGTTTTACAGCGCGTAGGAATGCGCTGTAAAACGCTCAGGTCTGAACCCAGCCTTAAACTCAGCGGACCCATGTATGAAAATGGAGTTGTTAAGTCTTCTTTATGGAATCATGTCTACCTACATATCTATTTTTATGTTTTCTAGTTTTATTTGCTATTTTTTCTGTATATTACCAATACATCATGGATCTGAATTTAATATTTTGATTATGTGACGATTTATGACACCATATAAATTATGTCTACCGCTGCCATTGTTTACCTAGCGGAATCATGACATTTAGGTTATTGTTTTTTTTTCTGTTTATAGTTTGATAAAGGTGCGAATAGGGCAAAACGTTACTAAGCCGCAGATCCAATAAAACACATGATATTCGCAAAGTAAAATTTGTGGAGTTTTCTACACATTATCTGACAGGGAGGGAACCCGACTCCCAGAAATTAGAACAACATAATAAAGCAGGGTGCGACTAAGCAACTTTTCAAGATTTTTGTCAGTGTTCCACTATTTTTGTTGGCTGAATAATGCTGCAGTCAATAATAATACAAATTTTGAGAGAAAGCACATAGAGGGGAATTACATTCCCCCCACGACAGTTTTCTGAAAAGGGGGCATGTGAGTGGGGCCAGTGGGCCCTGCACATTTATCTTCATTCACACCAATTTTCTGGCATGAATGAAGACAGAAATGTACGACAGCTAGGAGGATGCAGTAGATTTTTGCATGGTGCCCAGCCTACTGGAGGATGTGTCAAATCTATGACAAAGCCTATGTCGCGGCAAGAATTAGGCACACCCTCTGCCTGTGCTGGGGAAATCAGGACCGACGAAGAAAACAGTGGTTATGATAAATGTCGTAGTGCACATGTAAGGGTCCATTCACACATCCGTGAGTGTTTTGCGGATCCGCAAAACACGGACACCGGCAATGTGCGTTTCGCATTTTGCGGACCGTACATCGCCGGCACTATTAGAATATTGCGGACAAGAATAGGGCATGTTCTATTTTTTTCGGGAATGGAAATGCGGACCCGGATCGGGGCCGCATAGAAATGAATGGGTCCGCAATTCAGTTCCGCTAAATGCGGAGCGGAAATGCGGATGTGTGAATGGAGCCTGAGTAGAATATAAGGCCAGTTTCAGACAGCTGCATTATGTCTGCATTTTAACATTTCATGTTACTCAGAAAGAAAAATATGTGCAACTTGCCTGCAAATTGCTGTTATGCGACTATTTTAGGGTTGTCATTTGGCTGTGAAAATGCAAGCAAGTCACAGAAAAGTTGCACATAAATTGCATGTCGTAAACAACTAACATTAAAGTCTTAAAAAGTAAAAGTTTTGTATATCCTGCAACACAAAATCCAACAGATCTTGATTTTTTGCGTGTTGCAGTCACACTGCGATACCATTGACAATCATCCACATGTTGTGGTATAATTCCAGACTTAAAAAGATGCAGAATTTGACACATGGCATATTTTCAACATAATTTGCTACATTAACGCTGTTTGTCAGATTTACTATAATTCATTGCCGTATTATAGTTCAAATGTACACCAGCTGAAATGTACACCTGTCATAGGTTTGAATTTCTGGAGCATGCAGAAGCATCAGAAGTAGGGCTGCAGCTATCGATTATTTTAGTAATCAAGTGTTCTACCGATTAATTAGGTACTCTAATAAGAAAAAACTAATTAAAAGAACATTTTCTATAACAACTCATCAGTCCCGCTGCCATCAGTCCCCCCCCCCCAGTGCCATGAGCTCCTCCCAGTGCCATCAGTTCCCCTTTCCTTGTGCCATCAGTTCCCCTTCCCTTGTGCCATCAGTTTCTCCTCCCTTGTGCAATCAGTTCCTCCTCCCTTGTGCCATTAGCTCGCTCCAGGGCCATCAGTTGCTCCCCTTCAGTTCCCCATCCAATGCCATCAGTTCCACTCCAATGCAATTAGTTCCTCCAGCAGTGCCACCAGTTCCCCCTCCAATGCCACCAGCTTCCTTATGTCACCAGTTGCTTCCGCTCCCAGTGCCACCAGCTCCTCCTCCAATGCCACCAGCTGCCCCCACTGTCATCAGTTCCCCCACTCACCCTCCTAGCAATCAGTGCCCAGCCGCAGCGACAGTGAACTAAAATGTCCTGACGATGTGTGTATGTTCGGATCCAGTGCAGCGCTGTGCGGGCGTTCGTAATAGCAAGCTCTTCACTCACACTCGGTGGTCACATGGCACAAACAAATCATTGATGCAAAACATTTGCATCGAGGATTTTTGTGTCGAGTTAATCGATTAATTCGAGTAATCATTCAGCCCTAATCAGAAGATACACCAAGTTAATAAGAGGCCTGTGCCGTTTAATTTGGTGCATCTTACTAAAGTGGCCTTTTTACTAAGACTGTAATTTGCAATGAAATTCTTAGTAAATGTGCTATTTCTGAGATAAGTCCCTATGAGTCCATCTAGCACTTTTTTCCTTGAAGGGAAGCAGTCATCAGCCTTTTCATGACCAGAGAATTGCCCTAGTATAAAGCATTAGATGTGTATTGGCAGATTTCATTGGCAGTGGATGAGCATCTGATTTGTCTGAAGGCCTCCCAACTCTCCCACCGACGGTACATGTCTGGATGATAAGGATCGGGCATGTTGAATTTCAGTGTGTCTGATGTTTTGTTTTCAGTATTATAGGCCACCATCAGCAAAATCTGACAGCGATTTCACTTCCCTCTTCCTTTTCAGAACACATGCACTCTCAGCCAAGTGTGCAAGCAGAGCTGTATTACCCACTAGGCACTCATTAGGCGCTAGGTCCCCCATGCCCTTGTCGGACTTGCTAGGAAATTCAGCATCTTACCAGCAGGAGAGGGAGGAGTGGAAACATGGCAGCAGGCAGAGAGGGTGAGAAACCATAAATTCACCTCCCTCTCCTCTGCTATATGAAGCACAATGCTGATTGGTGGGGCAGAGGCTACTGCCTGCTGCTCCACCAATCCGATAGCTGCACACACTCAGGGCAAACTTTAAAGGCACCACTGAAGAAGTGTGGCAGCCTGGCGAGACTTTAAAACGATCTACAGCGGAGTTTAGGTATCCTACACTCGGCTGTTTGTTCTTGTTCTTCGATTAGGGTGTATAGATTACTAAGGGGTGGGAGGGAGCTCACTGCCATACAGATGGGGGTCAGGATCTCAGATAGAGTGGGAGTAAAGAGGGTCGTCTCCATGTCAGCTAAGGGTCACTGAACATTTGCAGTGATGGTGATTGATATCTAGCTTTGGACTGGCATCATGTTAAAGCTAAGAAGCAAAACATCACAGTGAGCTGTTTAAAGTGAATCCATCACCAGCGGCCTATGTATCCCACTGTGTGCATGGACACAGAACACAATAACATCGTAACATAGTTTATAAGGCAAAAAAATACATTAGTTCAGCCTGTTATCCTGCAAGTTGATCCAGAGGAAGGCAAAAAAAAAACTCATGAGGTCAAAGCCAGTTTTCCTAATTTTAGGGTAGAAATTCCTTCCCAATTCAAATCAAGCAATCAGAATAACTCCCCAGATCAACTACCCAGTTAGGCAGTGTTAGTCTGGCTGATTCTTGGCATAATTGCAGGGTTGCAGCCAGATCTCCAACGGTCCCCATTATAATTAATGGGGCTGGACGGCAATGCAGTAGCTTTTGGTGATGTTGGAATGCAGAGATATCCTGCAGGCTTGCCAGATGTAAAAGCGCTAGTGTGAATAATGTAAAAATTAGACAACATATAGTACATGACGAGCTAGAACCAGCCCTGTACCTCACATGGATCCAGAGATCTCCCCATTCAATGCTCTGCTAGATTGATATCAAGAAGGCAGCTCAAAGGAAGTGTCTTTTCTGCTGCAGCTAAGGGGGCATGGTCCATGCTCTCCCTATCCCAGCTCAGGAGCCAGTTGAAGGATGAAACTGAGCATGTGCGGCCATCTCTGTGAGCAGGTCAAAGAAATAAGAAAAAAGCAAACAGCAGGTGGCGCTACACTGATACATTTTATTGAATAAAATCTCATGCACGCGATGTTGCCCGACCATGCCCATATTGTGGCCTGCAAACAGCGGGTCCGCAATATGCGGGCACCAGCCGTATGCTCACCGCATCGTGGAATCGGACCCATTCACCCGAACATATTCTTTTGCGGTGTGGACGGATCATGGACCCATTCAAGTTGAATGGGTCTGGATCCGTCTGTGCAAATTGCGGTCCCCAGCCGTGTGCATGAGGCCTTATTCAGTAGCTATTTTAATTACATGCAATTACAAAAGTATTCAGATCCAGGTGGTGGTTTGAAAACTGTAGAATATATTTCATGGGACAGCCCCTTTAAATGTGCAGTCCCCAGTATAACAAATTCAAGGTATGACACCATCTTAGATCTTCAGTGTCGGTATTTTGTTTCTGTTTCCTTTCAAACTGTAACATTGCACTTTTGTTCACGTTGACACTTGGAGTATACTGTAGCTGTAAGATGATATTGTTTCTGTTACGCTCCAGACAGTTGAAGATACCACTGTAGATGATGGGGGTGAAACAATGTCCTGAAGCTATAACAATTCTTTTTGTCTTGCCTTTTCATACAGTACATAGACATTTTTCATTACTAAGGAATTTCTGCATCTGCTTGTAGACTTGTCGGCTGTTGAGACATGTTTCGGGCACAGAACCTTTGGAAATCACATGTATTCATGCAGAAGATACGTTTCAGGTGACTGGTCCTCAGGTATGGAAAGCTATGAAATACTGCTCTTTTAACATTGTATGGGAAAATAAAAATCAAGTGAACTGGTAATGAGGTGACATTGCAGTCATTACCGACGGCAAAGGAAATCTAATTAGGCAGAGTCAAGAATGAAAAACATCTTTATTTATGCATCACTTTGGCTAAACAATGAAAGAATTTGCAGATAATTAAGTATCTTCTTAGTGAGAGTCAATGCCAAAGCAAATCTTAGCTGAAATGTTTTTAATGAGAAGAAACGTGTAACTAGAGCCCAAGAGCTGGCACACGATGTATGGGATGCACAAATGTGGCCTAGCCTAAAGGCAAGCTTTATTAACTCATCAGCTCGTTTCTTGTCCTGAAGCGGATAATAAGGTGTTACCTGATATTTATTGTGTATTGTACCTGCATTATACCATCAGTAGGCACATAACTCTACTCTCAGCAAAATCGTGGGTTTTTTCATTTTTTCTTTTTAGTTCTAATTGCCATTTAGAGACTAAAAGGGATTTTTCTTTGGATTTATTATTAAAGAATCTTATCTCTATTTACAGTTGGAACAACTGAAAGTTCGGGGGATTTACAGTCTGGACATGGGTAGTTTTAAGCCAATTATCAGGACAGCAGAGAGATTTATAGGACAGGATATAATAGCATAGCCTACCATGTTATGTTGTCCTGCAAAAAAAAATAAAATGCAGCCCAAATTTTTTTTTTACATTGAAGTTAAAGAGCGATGTATACAAAAATATTTATTTTCAATTACTTATTTTTTTTTGTAAAGAAAATAATAAAATAAGTTTTAAACCTTCTCTATGAACGTACTGCGTTTAAATAGAGGTGTACAAATGTATCCACATACATTTAAACAAATGTCATACTTTTCTCTACATATGAACCAAATGTGATATGAATAGGGCTCAAGAAGTATGAGGTCTGTACATTCTCTGGATGTAACGAAGGATTTTCCTATGAACAGGATATTCTGGTGTTTGTACAAGAAACTTGAAAGAAGGCTGCAGGATCATTACACACAGAGAAACAATACAACACTAACATTACATTCTAAGGCCTCATGCACACGACCGTTAAGTTTTTTTGCGGTCCGCAAACTGCGGATCCGCAAAAAAACAGAAGCCGTCTGTGTGCCTTCCACAATTTGCGGAACAGAACGGGCAGCCCATTGTAGAAATGCCTATTCTTGTCCGCAAAACGGACAAGAATAGAACATGTTAATTTTTTGGGGCAGGGCCACGGAACGGAGCAACGGAAGCAGATAGCACAAGGAGTGCTGTCCACATCTTTTGCGGCCCCATTGAAGTGAATGGGGTCTGCACCTGAACCGCAAAAATTTCGGCTCTGATGCGGACCACAACAATGGTCATGTGCATGAGGCCTAAAACTGTATAATCACCTTTTTTTTTTTTTAATCGGGAGTACAAAAGTCGTGGACTTGGTTTCAGCTTCCATATTGGTAGCGGACTACAGTTCCCTTTGTGCATCGCTAGCCTTTATTCTGGACTGTTTTCCTTCGCCTGTATTCCTCAGGCAATCTCGTATTGTGCCCAGCTCCTTTCTGAGCCTCTCACATTTAGTTTTCAGTTATAGCCTCCTATAACCCCTTGTGCTTGAACTGAGCATGCACGACCAGCAAGCTGAAAGGTCATATACCTAGGTAACAAGCTATAGACAACATATTATGGACCTGTAAGTGATGAGTGATTATTTCGCAAAATACTGAAAAGATGTAATTACTATATATTGAGGAATTTTTACAGAATACTTAAAATTAGAGACAATTTTTGTGTGCCAAAATGCCACTTTAACTAACAGGAAGCAGATATCTTAAAAAAGCATATTGCACAGTGATAAAACCTTGTTTATTATATTATGGTTAAGCTCCATGTAAATATACAGTATGTGAACGGTGTGGGAGGGATTTATACAGCAGGCTCACTCGCAAAACCCTCGTCGTATGCGGTGGTTGCCGTCTGTATAATACAGCTGACACCCACCGGCAATAAACGGGATCAGAAATAACTCTGATCTCTGTCATTTAAACTCCTCAGATGTCACATCTGAGAGGTTAGTCAAAGGGAGGGGGCCCACTCTGACCTCTGATCGGCACCCCTGCGGTGTAATCGCAGGTTGACAATCAGTGTCTGTTGGAGCCTGTGGGAGTCCCTATGAAGACTCCCAAGCCTGCCATAGGAAACTGCCTATCAAACCCTCCTTGCAGCAGGGCTTAATAGGAAGCATGTCAAAATCCCATAGACTTCAATAGTGTACTACTTTTTTCCCCCCAGCTTATCTAAGGCCCCTTTCACACGAGCGTGATGGATTAGGTCCGGATGAGTTCAGGGTGCGTTCAGTGAAACTCGCACCATTTTGCAAGCAAGTACAGTCAGTTTTGTCTGTGATTGCATTCAGTTGTTCAGTTTTTTCCGCACTAGTGCAATGCGTTTTGATGCGTTTTTTTACACACGTGATAAAAAACTGAAGGTTTACAAACAACATCTCTTAGCAACCATTAGTGAAAAACGCATTGCATCCGCACTTGCTTCCGTGTGCAATGCATTTTTCACTGAAGCCGCATTCACTTCTATGGGGCCAGGGAACAACGAAGAATATAGAACATGCTGCGTTTTTTACGCAACACAGACCTAATGCGTGAAAAAACGCTCATGTACAGTACACAGACCCATTAAAATGTATGGGTCAGGATTCAGTGCGGGTGCTATGTGTTCATATTTTTTAAGTAGTAAAATATAATAAAACTAGTTTGGTATTGCTGTAATTGTATTGACCCAAAGAATAGTGCGCTAAATTGGTACAGTGCTATTAAAAGACATACCGTACGTTTTCCTGTAGAAAACAAGCCCTCATACAGCTATGTGAACAGAAAATGAAAGAATGAAAAAAAGAACTGGCCTCTTCCTAATGCTCATAATGTACGTGTATTTATTTTTTGATTTTTCCCACATTTTGTAATTTTCAGATTGTGTCAGCAGCAGAAACATTAGCTTTACATCCAACCAGTAAGATTGCTAAAGAAAACTTGGATGTTTTTTGTGAAGCCTGGGAGTCTCAGCTGACTGATATGTCCATTTTAGTGCGGGAAATTAATGATGTGTTTGAGGGACGACGAGGTAAGAAATGTGTCTGCCTACTAGAGTTTGTAATTATAATTGCTTGCTTTACCTGCAGCGCCACCACAGGGGAAATTAAGCATTACACAGTGCCCTTGGAGGTGGTACATTTAATAGCTGCTGATCTGTGAAATCCACAGTAAATTCACTGTCTATTTCTCCCACGTTTTGTGCTCCAGTTCCTGAATCTGATAATCTTTCTTGCCACTGTTAATGATGTCAGCTCTTAGGAACCAGTGTGCAGAACAGTCTTGGACGAAGAACACTAAAATGGTTCATTACACTGCCTACTAGTTGCTGTTTCCACTTTGAGGCCTGTAGCAACTAGTTCTGTGGCAAGTAAACGGTGTCGCACCGGCCGAGTGACAGAGCCTTTCATGTTGGCTGCATGGGCTTGTATGTGGTAGCATTTCCCTACTGGTTGAGTATACTTGTGCCTCCGCTTTCCATTTCAGCATCCCTTTAATCCCAAGGAGCTCTTGTTCAAATGATCTGACAATGTCATCTTTGTTTTTGCTAGTCCACATTACCTTGTGATAAAAACTTTATGCTTGAGAGAGATTCTGATTAGAATTTGAAATGTGTTTTACTCAGCACAAATACCTTGTTTTATCACCGTCCTATTTGATGTCAGCGATACTTCTTTCTACATCCGTACAAAGAAGAATCCCCTGGATTTGTCAGGCTTTAGACTCGCTGGCCTTGTGTTCTCTCTTTGTACAGTTCACACAAAGGATTTGCTGAATCTTCCTATGTAGTATATTGCATTGTAGAGAGAGGAAATGTATGTTCCGCAAATGTCCTAACATCCATTTTAGGGTATGTTTACTGCGGATTTGGAGTTGCGGATTTTCATGCAGCCAATCCGCGGCATTGTACTGTACCAGACCAGTGGGTAAGACTTTAAGAAATCTCAACCATACAGTGTGTACAAAAACCTGTGATTTGAAATCTGCATCATGTCAATTTATGCTGCGGATCTCCCCTTTGATTTCATTGTTTGCAATGGAGAGGGTGAAGTCCCCAGCCATTTCTGCTGCAAAAAACAGTGTGGTTTTTGTTGTGGTTTTTTGTTGTGAAACTGCAGCAAAAACCAAAGCAAGCTTTGTGTTGCTGTATTTTCTAACGTGTGGAAGTACCCTTAAACAGCAAGAGAGTTGCCATGATTCAAAAATTTTATATCCAAAACTAGTAAGAGATGGTTACTGTCGGGACAGTGTGTAGACTGTTTTTACATTTTCTACAATAAGGGTGCATTCACAAGACCGTAAATTTGCGGAACAGGTGCGGACCCATTCATTTCAATGGGGCCGCAAAAGATGCGGACAGCACACCGTATGCTGTCCGCATCCGTTGTTCCTTTCCACGGCCCTGCAAAAAGATAGAGAATGCCTATTCTTGTCCGCAATTGCGGACAAGAATAGGACATGCTCTATATAGCGCCGGCCATATGCGGTCCGCAAAACACTTACGGTCGTGTGAATGCACCCTTAAGGGGAAGTTTTCTCTGATGTGCTGCATTTTGGTTATTTTGGATATATGTAGCCAATTTCTGGGCTTGTCCATGTTACCCTTAAAAAGCATATCTCAACATGATCAACTCTAGTAAACCAGGCATACAGCTTGGGAGGGTTGATCATGCTAGCTGTTTTTGTGGTCTGCAAATTGCGGATCTGCAAAACACGGATACCAGCCATGTGCTTTTATTTTGCGGAATGGAACTTCGGGCACTCTTTAGAACTGTCCTATCCTTCTCCATAATACTAAATATAAAATACAGGGCACAAGATGACAGGCAATGATGGCCAGTTCGTATTGTTCGTCCGCGAACACATGCGGGCTGCCATCTTTTTTCACAAGTCCGGCGAGGCTTACCTGTGCCTGTGCCGCGAGCCGGTCTGAAACAAATGCGTGCAGCGGGAGCAGGCAGTTTCCGATAACAGCCCGAAGAAGGCCCCCGGTGGCTGTTCTCGGTACTGCCTGCCCCCTGGTGACCGCATTTGATTTCAGACTGGCCCGCGCATAGGCACAGGTAAGGGCTTGCCTTTGCCTTGCCGGACTTGTGAGAAAAGATGGCAGCCCGCATGTGTTCGCGGCCGAACAATGCGAACTGGCAATCACTGATGACAGGTCTCGATACTTGCTCAGTTTGAATCTTCGCTGCTCTGAGCACAGCAAGGGGAACATGGAGCTAGCACCAAGACCAATTAGATACAGCGCAGGCAATAGTCTCAGCTCTTTGAGAGTAGCAGGCATTAGATGAGCCATGTCAATCCAGGGGAAGGGGGAGGGACTGAAGATGAAAGGGTTGGAACAAACTGGTGCTCCAAAGACTTCCGGACTTTGAACCCTCTCTCTTGGCTACAAGCATGTATCCCTACCACGAAAACTACATTCACATATTTATTCTCTTCTCAGTAAATTGAACTTCCTCCTTACATGGGAGCCATAGTGACTAATTAGAACCCTGTGATTTCGCCATGGGGGTCAAGTCGGAGGGAATCTTCTCACCATGTCTAACCTTCCAGATGCTGCAGTTGCTATTGACTGTGGCATCTGAGGGGTTAAATGACTAGGATCAGAGTCATCTCCAGTTGCAGCCGGGTGTCAACTATATTATACAGCTGACATCCGCCATTTATGGAGCAGGCTCAGCTCACGAGCCAGCTCCATGCTTCCCATACACACAAACAATGTACAGTTACATCTTTTTGCATTAAATAGATAAATGTAAATCAATGGTAACCACTAGGGATCGACCGATTATCGGCCGATATTGAGGATTTTGAACGCTATCGGTATCGGCATCTATTTTGCCGATATTCCGATAGCGTATGGGGAACACAGATCGCGCTGCTGAAAGCACTCTGTGTTCCCCTTAGCAGCACAGGGGAGAAGGAATCAGTGTCTCCTCCCCCTGTGCTGCTGCTGCTGCCGCCAATGAGAGGAGGGAGAAGAGAAGGGGAGGGGCTTTGGCCACTGCGCCACCAATAAAGCCTAATCTCTAATTTATTCATATAAAGGAGGCGGGAGCTGCAGAATCACATAGCCGGCTCCCGACCTCTATGAGCTGTAGCTGCGATCTGCGGTAGTTAACCCCTCAGATGCCGCGGATCGCAGCTATTGCTCATAGAGGTCGGGAGCCAGCTATGTGATTCTGCAGCTCCCGCCTCCTGTATATGAATAAATGAGAGATTAAGCTTCATTGGTGGGGCAGTGCGCCCCCCCTAGCCAAGTATTAGACATTGGTGGTGCAGTTCCGCCCCCCCCCAACCCCAGTATTAGACATTGGTGGCACAGTGCGCCCCCCCCTCCCCCTCAAGCCCCCCCAGTATTAAGCATTGGTGGCGCAGTGCGCCCCCCACCCCAGTATTAAAAACATTGGTGGCGCAGTGCGCCCCTCCACAGGATCCCCTCTCCCCTGCTCCTCCGATCGGAGCCCCAGCAGTGTAATGCTGGGGCTCCGATCGGTTACCATGGCAGCCAGGACGCTATTGAAGCCCTGGCTGTCATGGTAAGCTCCATGCTGCTCTGTGCCCAAAGCACAGAGCAGCAGGGACAGTGTGAGCTCCTATTCACCCTGATGATCTATCAGGGTGAATAGGACAGGGGTTCTAGTCCCTAAGGGGGCTAAAAGTTAGTAAAAAAAACTTTAAAAAAATAAAAGTTACAAAAATAAAAATAAAACACCAAAATATTAAGTATAAATGAAAAAGAAAGATTTACAAAAAAAACCTACACATTAACAATAAACATTAATTTTGAGCAGATTTGTGTAGGAATTTTTTATTTATTTTTTTCAAAAATGAAAATTCCCAGAATATCGGTATAAATTATTGGCCTGAAAGTTCACAAATTATCGGTATCGGCCCTAAAAAATCAATATCGGTCGATCCCTAGTAACCACCACTATGAACACCTTTGCACTGAATTTTTGTATCGTTCATTTGCTTACTAAATGCAAAATAATGCATAATAATACACTATATGCACTCAGTATGAGTGTATACACTGCTGGAGCAGGTGATGATAAAGGTCAACTTGGTTAAATATCACCACTCAGCACTACTGTGCAAACAATAAAAACAACCAGTCCAACAAGAAATGCTTTTACAAATGCTCACTTATCTTCTCTTGATGTAAATGCAAGTAGCAGAGCTCATTCGTGCACTGACGTGAAGAATAGCTGGTACCTGTAGTTCCATGGACACTCCCTCCTTTTTCAAGCTCCTACAGGCAGCAGCAGTCAACTTTTCTTGTGGGGCATGTTCCAGAAGAAGTCAGTTATGTAGTGAAACCCAGGGTCGAGCAAGTTTACTAGGCGTGCCGCCCTTTTTATGCACATTTCCTGGGCCATCGTTAGTTGAAACTAGACAACAACATACTATGCCTCAGACTAAACCAATAAACATGGCCGCAAAAATACCTGTATTGGTTGTGTATTAGTTCCTCTTTATAATATGGTGTGGTACTACATGTTTTATACTGCCCTCTGCTGTGCCAGGGTGAAATGCTCCTTTGGACACTAGGTGAGGGAAGCTCCATATTATTTTTCTGGTGCACTTTGTGCTACAGAGGACCCTGAAGAAGCTCCTGTCCTCATCACAGAAAGTGAATTACAGCTTCCAGGATCTATTCCTGACTGTGATATGTAAGGACTTGCTTTGCCGGTCTTGGATATCTGCCTTTTTTTTTCTTAAATCCTTATTTTTATTTTATTTTGGGATGTTATTTTGGGGCTTGGAACCAATTACTAGTTTTCCATAGAGTTATGGACTCAAGTTACAATGGTTTCAACGTACAGTGGTCGTCCTGGGAGCCTCTAGGTGCTGCAGCAACGCCCCTCTAGCACCTAGAGGCTCATTTGCATATTATAAAAGTCATTATTTAGCGCAAATGGCGGCATGCAGGGAGATATGTCATACAGTTATGTTCTGCTGCCATTAGCACATAGCTAATGTCAGCCAGCTACATAACAATTTTTCTGACGACAGAAACCCTTTAAAGGACCACTGTAATCCAGTGTACTGCTGCCACCTGCAGGCCTACATTGGAATATACTGTGAAAGGTGTGATAGTCTACAGCAGGCTCAGGCCTTTCACAGCAAATGAACAGCTCCACCAAGCGGTGCGTGGGGGTTCCGTTCTAGGCCTGGAAGTACCACACTTCACAGTTTTTAGCTCTCAAAACACCATGGTCAAATTTGACCACTGTATTTGAAGGGTTAAATGTCTGTGATCAGCATTATTGCAGATCGCAGACATTAACCCGGGTTTCTGCTGTTTAAAAGAGCAAAAACCCAGCGGCTATGGTGCCCGTGAGCTGGTGCCGGATTTCTGCCATATATATGCAGTGGAGGTCGGCAAAGGGTTACAATGTATCATACCCTCTTATTTTGTTTTTCGTAATGAGAGCAATAAATCAGTTTCTTACTGGGAGGGACATGACAACATGAGAAAAGTTTAAAACTACGAGCAGATTGCAGAGTGAATCTGAGGGTCTGAACATGAATGAAGACCCTAGTTTGAATCCGTAGTGCAACTCCTATTGTTCAAGTAATCCACTCACATACTCTGACCACTTCATTAGGGACAGTTGCACTTTCACAATTGGAGCTTGTCTGTATGGAAATTAGACACGTTACCCTGAAATGCAGTATAAAATAACGTGAGCAAGTTTGCGTGGATCAGTTTTAATGTGAATCCACTATACAATGGGAAAATTGAGCAATCTTACCAACGTCAAATGAGGCATGGTCATCGGTGCTAGACTAACTGGGGCCAGTGGGATAAACATCCAGCATAGTCAAGAAAAAGATGTTGGAGGAAGATGTCAAGAATAATTCTAATGAACAGGCAATACACAAAGAAATGACAACTGAATAGAGGTTAGTGCTCCAAGTGCACGACTCCTTGTCCCTTAGGTAACCACAGACAACTAGTTTGAGTGCCATTGCTGTCTGCAGACGAGCGAGTATTCTGCGCGGGTGCAATGCGTGACACGAACGCATTGCGCCTGCACAGAATCCGGACCCATTCATTTCAATGGGTCTTTGTACATGAGCATTGGTTTTCACGCATTACTTGTGCGTTGCGTGAAAATCACAGCATGTTCTATATTCTGGCCTATAGAAGTGAATGGGGCTGCGTGAAAATCACATCTGCACTTGCTTTCGAGATGTTGTTTGTAAACATTCAGTTTTTTATCACGCGCGTGCAAAACTTATTATATCGCATTGCACCCGCTCGATAAAAACTGAACGTGATCGCCAAAACTGAAACTTGCTTGCGAAATCGCACAGTTTTCACTGAATGCATCCGGACCTATTCCGCTCACGCTCGTCTGCAGGGGACCTAAGGCTGAGTTCACACGGGCGAGATTTCCGTGCGGGTGCAATGCGGGAGGTGAACGCATTGATCCGCACTGAATCTGGACCCATTAATTTCTATGGGGCTGTGCACATGAGCTGTGATTTTCACGCATCACATATGCGTTGCGTGAAAATCGCAGCATACTCTATATTGTGTCTTTTTTCTTGCAACGCAGGCCCCATAGAAGTGAATGGGGCTGAGTGAAAATCACAAGCATCCGCAAGCAAGTGCGGATGCGGTGCGATTTTCACGCATGGTTGCTAGGTGACAGTCTATTCACTGTATTATTTTCCCTTATAATATGGTTATAAGGGAAAATAGCATTCTGAATACAGAATGCATAGTAGGTGGTCAATTGAGGGTTAATAATAAAAAATAAAAAAAATAACTCACCTTCTCCTCTTGATCGCGTAGCTGCCGGTCTCTTCTTACTTCTTTAATGATGAGCTGTGATGATGGACCATGTGATTGGAGCATGTGATCTGACGTCACCACAGGTCATTTAGCCGGCAGCTCATCATTAAAGAAGTAAGAAGAGACCGGCAGCTCCGCGATCAAGAGGAGAAGGTGAGTTAATTATTTATTTATTTTTAACCCTCAATTGACCACCTACTATGCATTCTGTATTAAGAATGCTATTATTTTCCCTTATAACCATGTTATATGGGGAAAATAATAACATCTACACAACACCGAACCCAAACCCGAACTTCTGTGAAGAAATTCGGGTCTGGGTAACACAGTCGTTTTTTTATCACGCGGGTGCAAAACACCCGTGTGATAAAAAAACATCGGAAACGCAATCGCAGTCAAAACTGACTGCAATTGGGTACCTACTCGCGCTGGTTTGCCGCAATACACCGGGATGCATCCGGACCTAATCCGGACACGCTCGTGTGAACTCAGCCTAAGAGAAACAGAGAGGCAAGACTCCAGTGGGCAAAAAAACACAAAAATTGGATCACTGAGTGGTGGAAAAACATGGTGAGATGAATCCAGATTTCTGTTGGACCATGCTGACGGGAAGGTCAGAATTTGGAGCAGCATGAATTGAACAATTACCGTCAGGTAATGGCGTGGGGAATGTTTTTTGGAACACCCTGGGTCTGATGCCTTTTATTTGGACAGCAGTGTGGCTGACCAAGTTCATCCCTTCATGGCAGCGGTATACACTATCACAGATGGACACTCTGAGCAGGAGATGTACCATTCCACAAGTGTCCTATAGCTGCGGATTGGTTCCAGAAACATGACAGCATGTTTTACTTTCTTCCTTGACATTTACAGTTTGCAGATCCTGATCCTATAGATCAGTGTTTCCCAACCAGTGTGCCTCCAGCTGTTGCAAAACTACAACTCCCAGCATGCCCGCACAGCCAAAGGCTGTCCAGGCATGCTGGGAGTTGTAGTTTTGCAACAGCTGGAGGCACACTGGTTGGGAAACACTGCTATAGATAATCTCTAGGATGGGCTAGAATGGTGTGTTAGGAATATGTCAGTGCTTCCATCTAAGGCTACTTTCACACTCGCGTTTGGTGCGGCTCAGTCATGGATCTGCACAGACGGATCCGTTCAGATAATACAACCATCTGCATCCGTTCAGAACAGATTAGTTTGTATTATCTTTAACATAGCCAAGACGGCTCCGTCTTGAACACCATTGAAAGTCAATAGAGGACGGATCCGTTTTCTATTGTGCCAGATTGTGTCATAGAAAATCCATACCCATTGACTTACATTGTGTGTCAGAACGGATCTGTTTGGCTCAGTTTCGTCAAACGAACACCAAAACTTCCACCTCCAAAGCGGAATGGAGACGGAACGGAGGCAAACTGATGCATTCTGAGCGGATCCTTTTCCATTCAGAATGCTTTGGGGCAAAACTGATCTGTTTTTGACCACTTGTGAGAGCCCTAAACGGATCTCGCAAATGAAAAGCCATAACGCCAGTGTGAAAGTAGCCTAATTTGTAGCATATGCCAGACGTTACTTGGTCTACATGGGCCAATATTTCTTTAAAACCTTATCCAGACCTAGTAGAATCTATGCCACGACGAATTGGTGCAGTAGAACACTACTAGTTGGCTGTCCCTAAAGTGGCTATTTAGTGGATTTGAAATCTTTTTTTTTTCATGTCAAAGGTGTCCAGATGGATTTTGTGTTCTCATATTTTAAGAAAATGCCGACAAGTCTGATTTAAATAAAAATACACGACTGCCAGCGCAATCACTTCACATGAAGTATTTCAGCCCCATGATTATTTGTCATGTAGAATTATGTTCTCTTATTAGAATGCAATTATTTTGGAGAGCGTAAATTGTTCGTACATTTTAACATCTCTGCATAGGGAAACTGTGAAGTGAGCGAAATATAAATGAATACTGGAACTACTTTTAACAGCACACTGGTAAGCTAGTGTCTGAACAGCCGTGCCTCCAACGCACTTCAATCCATCTCATGAGAGCTTCACAGGGCCTCATACGACTCCTACTTACCCTCTCTTATAATTGATGCTAATTATTTCATAGTTGGCATAAAGAATAAAACAAAAACTACAAATGAATTTGCCATGTTGTTCGTGTTAATGGTTATATTCAAGTAAGCTACACTGTAACTACTACCATCTTTAAAGGGAGTCTGTCGCCTGTTTTTCACCAATATAACTAAGAGCACTGCCCCATAGAAGATTGCACACAAATCCCAAGCCTACCTGTGTGCACTTTGTGTCTGTATTCCATGTCCAGGAAAAGCACTTTTAGGCCCCATTAACACGTCCGCAATTTGGTTCCGCATTTTGCGGAACGGAATTGCGGACCTATTCATTTCTATGGGGCCACACAATGTGCGTCCCGAATCCAGAAATGCGGACCCGTACTTTCAGGTCCGCATTTCCGTTCCCGAAAAAAATAGAACATCTCCTATTCTTGTCTGCAATTGTGGACAAGAATAGGCATATTCTATTAGTGCCAGCAATGTGCGGTCCGCAAAATGCAGAACGCACATTGCCGCTGTCCGCGTTTTGCAGATCCGCAAAACACACTTCGGACGTGTGAATGGACCCTTATTCTGCTGGAAAACAGCTCCCAGGTGTCCAGCTGAAAGTGAATGTAAAAGCAGCTTTCACTCCTGACTCGATTTCTAACAGCCATATCTTCTGATATAGTGGATATAAAGCTGTGATTCTGGTATCGTTTGAAACTTTGGAATGCCAGCTTTCAAACAAGGTTCATATTTCTATTGGCTACCAATCCCAAGATATGAGCAACTAAAGCAGCCCCCCCCCCCCCTCTTCAGTCTGGTTTGCTTTGGGCAAGCTGGGCACCTGGGAGCTGTTTTCCAGCAGAAGAAAAGTGCTTTTCCTGGACATGGAATACAGACACAAAGTGCACACAGGTAGGCTTGGGATGTGTGTGCAATCTTCTATGGGGCAGTGCTCTTACTTATGTTGGTGAAAAACAGATGACAGACTCCCTTTAATGTACTGTGTTTCAACAGATCTGAAACAACTGCTGAGAAGAGGAGTTGCTTATTTGGTAGCCTAGATCTAAACCAACTTCAATCACCAAAAAGTTTATTTCTTGCAGTTATTGTCAGTCTTGTGCTGAACTTAAGGGGGTTCTCCGGGCTTTTAATATTGATGACCTATCCTCATGCACTTGTATAGGACCGATCCATCCCATTGAAATGAATTACACCTGCTCACCGCTGCAGAGGCGACGGCGAGAAGGTAAACAGTGAAGAGGAGGCAGTGCTGATCGGTTAAGGGTGCCAGGTGTCGGACCCCCGCCGATCTGATATTGATGACCTATTCTGAGGATAGGTCATCAATATTAAAAGCCCAGAGAACCCCTTTAAGTAGTCTGAAAACCTTTAGTGATGAGGAAGGCCATTCAGCACATTGGGGAACACTTGGGAAGATGCATTATGTTACCATTGTATTACAGTGTATTTTTTGCAGAACAGAGCCCAGTGGGTCTGACTGACTGGTCAGCTCTCCAGCTCATGTAGCTCAGCACATTACACACAGTGTGGAACTTTAATTCAGAATGCTGGTGCATTTTGATTGGTAATGTGCATTGAAAACCTGCCATACTTGCTTTGCCCCACATTCGAGTTGTCCGACAAGCAGGAATGGGAGAAAATTATTGTGCAAAGTAAACCAACTAATGGGTGGTATAAACTTTGACTAGACAGTCTAAAGGTGCGCCAAATTTATCATCCCGCATCAACTAGTTTGATAAATCTGTCATATTTTTAGACTGTGTAGTCTAAACTGTGGTGCAGATATCCTAAGGATGCTTAGGGCTGGTTCACATGACCATGGCCCAGAAAACACGGTCCATGTGTTTGCTGCATCTCCCTAGCCGACTGCAGCTCTCCTGACCTGAACTGGCTGCCTTTATTATAGTCATTTATGGTACACTCAGTCTCTGATTGTGGGGCTACTACACAGACCGTGTTTCCTGGGCCAGATACAGTTGTGTGAATCAGCCCTTAGCAAAAAGCCCATCAGCACAAAATGCGCCAAATATATTGAGGCACAAGCTTCTCCATGAATTTGCCCCATGTCATGACAGTCTGTACGCCTGAAATTCGAATTTACACCACCTATGAGCTAGCAGACAATTATCATTTACTCCAGTTTCTGGCAGCAATGATTGTAAATCTGTTAAGACACCCCATCCCGCTAATTGCTCTCTTTTCACGCAGCTCTTGAAAAGTTGCAAATTATGGCACAAATATGGCATGCACCATAATTTGCTACTTTTTAAGCCACAATAGTGGCATCAACCACTTGATAAATGTGCCTGACATGGTCTAAATATTGGGAAAAAAATTGTGAATCTCCTCCGTTGTCTTGAACAGTTTTGCCAGTCAGTATGGTACTGTATGTTTTTTGTAAGAAACAAATATGAATAGGAAAGGCACGGTAGAAAACCAGTAACTTTGATTCTGTTTTGGCAGGAGACAAGCGTGCATATCTTTCCCTACCAAGACCAGGGGTGAGTTATTTGATATTGTATTTGGCTTAAAATGCTAGATATTTTATTTGGGTCTCTAGCGTCTATTAAAATAAGTTATGTAACATGTTGATAATTTGCATACAATTACAGCAGATACGTATACAGGTTAATGATTAGAATATGGCTCCGTAATAATTTCTAGTTTGACAAACTGTATACCCTGCCATACAGCTTGGAGTTTCTGTATAATATCTGCAAAGTACATTTAAAGCTATATAAGCTTTCATAAAGGGGTTGTTTTATCACAAACGCTTATCGTCTGATCATTGGAATCTGACAAGTTGGGCCCCCTCCAGTCATGACAGCGGGGGCCCTGTGTTCCCTGATTGAATGGAGCAGCAGTCACACATACGCAGTGGAGCTCCATTAAACGCTATGCTGCTGACGATGGCCAAACACTTGTACTTGTACTATCTTCAGCAATCCATAGAAGTGAATGGAGTGGCAGCACACGAGTAACCACAGCTTCATTCAAACAGGGAACACAGGACCCCTGTACTCATGATCAGAGAAGGCCTCAGAGGTTGGACGCCTGCCAATCAGACATGCCCTACTTCCAGAATGAGGGTCTCTTGAATCCCAGTTTGGCTGATGTTGTGGCTGTTGTACATGGAGAGGTGGCCATGCATGTTTGTTTCTTATTCTATAAAATATAAAAAGGTAAAATACTGCAAACCTGTAACTGGTCATACATGGCTTTTCTCCCAAGTATATATTGCATTATGATGGCAATTTTATTTCCCCTATACACATCTGTAATATAACAACAGATGACGATGTGACATAAACATACAACCCAATAGGAATAACATGACTCATCTAAAACGTATTTCTTTCAAATCCTCTTAATAACATTATCTATATTAAGCAATGTTACTTGCTGAATATTGGTTTCAAGTACTATCAAGCATTTAATCACTCGAATGTGGAAAGAACATGTTTGCTTTAGGCAGATGAATATTCTTCTTTCTGCTTCTGGAAGCGGATCTGCTTGTCTTTTGATGTTGAAAAATGTGTGTATTGCAACAACAGGCTATGTTGATTTCTAGTTTTAGCCAGGCCATCTGGAAACGCGTGCATTTGTCAGCTCTGATTACAGCATATTAATCCTCGCCAAGAGGATGTCTGATAACTAGATGCAACGGAAATCAAATACAAGTTACAAGTGTGAGCACTTGAACTGTTAGACAATTGTGTTTACAAGGGCTTCAACAAAGGCTATTGCATTTTACGCATATTTCATAGACTATAGTTCAGTATAGGTTCAGTTTCTTGCACTGGAATAATATGTTACTTTGGATTTGTGTGAATTTTTTTCCTGTAGAAGTTTACAATTGATGTCTCTAGGTTCCACCACTTATTGCAACCATAATGTTCTCAGTGGCACTATTTTGTGAATCTATCTAATATATATGCTCTGTAATACCTTCAACACATATCCACACTTCCTTTCTTTAGAAGTTCACTCTGTCCGCATCTACTCTTCCTCCAAGTAGCCAACATCTACTGTCCACCAGGTGCTGCTACTGCCTTTTTTGATCACTTCAATAGCTAGCTCCTACACTTCCTTTCAGCCAGCATTCCCACCATCATCATGGGCAATTTCAACATCCCGATTGACACAGGCAACTCTACTGCCTCCACCTCCTCCCTTGCCTCCCCAACAGAGATGGAAACAAATAAGACCTCGACTTCAACCGCCTGTGCTCCCTATCTAACCTCTCAAATTCTCCTCTCCCCCTTTCTCACCACAATCTTCTTGCATTCTCAACCATTCACTCTTCAACCCCCCCTCCAGTCCATGAAGTAGCACACCCTAGTAGGAACCGGAAACTGCTTTTTATTAAAACACTCTCTCACCGCTGTGCACTATATCTTCCCTTCATGATGCTGATACATCTGCTGGCTTTTGCAAAACCACAATTAATTCAGCTTTTAACTCAGTCCCTCTTACACACATCACAACCCGTCAAATCAAATGACAACCCTGGCATGCACACCAGACACAAAACCTGCGGAGGTGCAGAATAGCACTTCAAGGAAGACTTAATCCCCTGCAAACAAGATGTTTTTAACTTTAGGTAGGCACTCAACTCTTCTAAATAGGACTACTTTCCAGCAGCCCCAAACAATTGTTTAATAGCTTTAACTCTCTATTCTGTTCCCCTCTGCACCCCCTCCCACATCTCTCATCCCAACCAAAGGTTTTGCTTCATATTTCAAACATAACATTGACATCTGAGATTCACCCAACAATCCCTGCAACCCCTTTACACAACTACACAGTGATCTTCCCTAATAACCCAATCTACCACCGTCACTGAAGATGAACTTTCCACCTTAAACTTCAAATCACACCACCTGTGACCTTGACCCAATCCCATCTCATCCATAACATTACTACTATAGTTAGCCCTGCCCTAACTCTCGAATTGTCCTCTCACCTCTCATCACCAGGCTCGGACTGGCCTACAGGGGTACAGGGGAATCCCCCGGTGGGCCCCTAGTCTTGCACCCGCTGCACAAGTGGCATATAACACAGTGGACTTACTGCACTACATACATATATTCAATGTACAGCGCCTCAACCAGCCTATGTTCATATAAAAACTTGATAGATTATGTATTATATTTGAATGTATCTGTATGGTGGGCCCCCAAAATAAATTTTACTGGTGGGCCCTAGGTACCCCAGTCCGACACTGCTCATCACACTCCCTTTTTGATCAGCTACAATCCAGCTTATATTCCAATCACTCAACTGAAACCATCCTAACAAAAGTGCCAATGATCTGCTAGTTGCCAAAGCTAAACATCATTACTGTGTACTCCTCCTTCTGGACATGTTCTCTGCCTTTGACAGTCGGCCACTCTCTCCTGTTGCAAACCCTCTCATCCTTCTGCATCAGAGAAGTGGCCCTCTTATACCTCACCAATAGACCCTTCAGCATTTCCCATTGATTCACCACCTCCTCATCATTCTCTCTCTCTAGCTGTCCGTCAAGGCTCCATCCTGGGTGCCCTACTTTTCTCCATTTATACAATTGGCCTGGGACAGCTTTTAGAGTGCCATGGCTTTTAATACCAGACATAACTTACTTTTTTTTCCAGAATCCCAGTATGTCTATCATCTATATTATGTAAGTATATCCCCTCCTAGATGTACAGCGTGGAATTAAAAGCACTTTCAGAAAGATGATAATAGATTCGCACAGTTGCACACTCTACAAGTGGGAGTGACTGGGGAGGCCTAGTCAGGGGCGTAGCTAAAGGCTCACGGGCCCTGGTACAAGAGTTCAGCTTGGGCCCCCTTCCATCAGTGCTTTCTGGCCATGGGCAGGGAAGCACATAACCTTCATGCTGCCTAAGGAAAAAATTGATACGCCCCCCATGCCAAATTCTTGACCTAACTCCTTCCCTCCAGCCAGAGGTGTAACTTAACCAGCATGCACTTTCTATAATACAGGTATCTTATGCAACACAAGGGTCTTTGGGCTCCCTCAGGCTCCTGGGCCCGGTAGCGACCGCTACCTCTGCACCCCCTATAGCTAAGCCCCTGGGCCTAGTGTAAGGTGAATCAGAGCCTATGCTTCTCTCATAGGCTCTTACACCTATATAGCACAGGGCATATAGATTTTGATGTATTTACCTATTTAGATGACTGTTTTTAAAGTTAATATATGATTCGATTTATGTTGCTCTATCAGAGGGCAGCATAAGAGTCCTTTCACGCAACCGTGTCCATTTTGCAGACCGCAAACTGTGGATGCACAAAACACGGACACTGGCTATGTGCACTCAATGGGTCCATGATCTGCAAGACATGACAAAGAATAGGACATGTATTATCTTTTGTAGTGAAGCCACATGGAATCGGAAACACATGGGTCAGTGGGTCCACACCATGATGCAGAATGCACATACCCAGTGTCTGTGTTTGCAGATGCACAGTCCGCAAAATGCACACGGTCCTGTGATTGGACCTGAATTAGTGACTGACCTGATTTCAGCTGTGTGTTTAACAAAAAAAAAAAAAAGCTACAGCTTTCTCCTCTTTACCTTGCAGGGGAGCCTGCAGCTTATGAATTTGGTGGGCTCCTCAGCTCCTGCATATCATTGAGAGTACTCCTGGCTAACACCACAGCTGGTAAACTTTAATTTTACAAAAACTAAATTATATTTCCAAGTGACACACCGCTGAGATCATGGTCTCTGATAGGGATGAGAGGACTCCTGCGTAATGAAAACCAGACGGATCTGTGACGCTGCCCATAGACTTCTATTATGACTGGATGCAAAATGGAACGCCTCTTAAAGCCTTCCGTTACACATTCCGTCACAGAATTCTGTTAGGCCCGTGGTAACGGAATCCATATCAGAATTGTAATAAAACCCAAACCTCAAACTTGTAAAACACAAGTTTGCTCATCCCTAGTCTCTGATACTACTTTACACTTTCCTTTAGATAGGGCGGCGTAGAGCTGGGGACAGATCTCCTTACAGAGGATTGGTTATTGGTGTGCACAAGTCTGGATGACTGCTGTCAACTGCTAGCACACCGTCCTATTCATGATTCGGAACCTCTGGAGCTGTGACATTGCTGCTAAGAATCCTTTCTTTGACTGGCTGTAGATCTCTAAGCAGATGAATGACGTGATATACGTGCCGTATCGAATTAATCTGATATGTAATTGGGTGGAACATCTTCCACGCTTTGTAGTTTTTTTGCGCTGTGCATCTGAACAGATCAAATAGTTTTGCTGTATTAAACGGATTGATGCTATGTAATAAAGTGAGATGGCCTGAGTCCTGCACACACTTCTGTGACAGGCAAATCATCCTAATTCACAGTACATCACTGCCGCACCAGTCAAGCACATCACTATCATTAATTCATTTTGCTCCCAGGAATTACTGCCCTATTTATCAATCACACAACGTTAGTTATGTGGAGAAAATCACTGTCAGATATTTTCAGAACATAAACCCAATCGCTTGTTATGCCTGCTGCAAGGGATATATGGTGCTCAGCCAGAAACCCACAGTGCATTACAACCAATGTATGATAGGCCATTAAGTTTTATGTAAAAGTCTAGTAGCTGGAGTTTCTGATGTTTTTCTGTAAACCTCTCTATAGGAAAAAAAAATTGTCCCAAAACCCACTGCCATATAAAAATGCCAGCACTTCATCCAACAAAAAGTGGAGTGTGGCAGCCTGCGCCCTTTCACCGCCTTCAGCGATATTCCATTCGCCGGCTTGTCCTGGAAGTGTCATATACTTTTCAGTATTCTGTCCTGTCCCTTCTGTTTTAGGCTGTGTTCACATCTGCACAAATCATTTCCATTGTGCTGTTCCATCACAGGAGCAGAGTAAAGGCTATAATGGAAGTGCTGGATACAGCAGATAACATAACGAACAGCACTGGACAGATTAATGGGGCCTGTATGGCAATTTACAGGACAAACTAGTGCATTGCTATTTTGCCCCATGTTTTTAATGGGGTCTGCAGTGGAGGTCTCTAATGGAGCCTTTGACGCAAATGTGAACTCTGCTTTACAGTGCTTGACATACAATGCTTTTCTAATGGTTTCTTCTGAACTGGGTTCTTCATAAATCTGATTACTATAAGAACTGCATGTTCACTGGATGAATGTTTACTCCAGCCAGTCAATGTATGGCTTTCATACAGGAAGGTAAAAACGAGACCTACTGATTTCCTGGCACTGCAGACAGTAAAGGGGGACGAACAGCAATATTGAGGGTCACAGCTACACACCCAGTACATCTGTATCTGTGTATCTTAGGATGTTCTGCTTTCAGTAAAAATCCTTTTATAGTGCATCAAACATATGTGCCTAGTTATGTAATAATAACCTTTATATAGCGCCACCATATTCAGCAGCACTTTACAATTCAGAGGGTTTACGGAAGATGGCGTTCAATTCAGAATTAGGGTTTGGGAGGAGGTTAAACAGGGAAGAGTCAGTTTAGCAAACATGATAAGCCTGCCTGAAATTATATATTTTAAAGGCATGTTTAAAGCTAAGAAAGTTGGAAATTAACCATGATTGTCTGGGGAATTGCATTCTAGAGGGCAGGTGCAGCTCTAGAAAAGTCTTGAAGACGGGAGTGAGAGGTTCGAATTATGGAGGATGTAAATATTAGATCATTTGGAGAATGAAAAGCCCGAGTAGGGCGGTAGATGGAAATGACTGTATTCTGTGCTGGATGGTCAGTCAGTGAAGTGACTGGCACAGGGTGGAGGCATCGGTGTAGCGGGTGGACAGGTAGATGAACCTGGCTGCTGCATTCCGGATAGACTGAAGGGGGAAAGTTTAGTGAGAGGGAGACTGATTAGTTAATAGTTTGTTATTTATGAAAGTACCCTAGATCAAAATTGAAACCAAATTTAGGTGGGTTAGTTGATGAAAATACATGGTACATGTATTATCATTATTTTTGGATATTATGTAAAACGGTAGATTTTTTAATGATACCGCAGTGCGGAGATTATTGAAGTGCGTATGATAATGTAGGAGAATATCTTTGCCTTTCTTCACACATCCAGACTGCCGAGATATGGAAAACCTGATTTTAAATAAAACACTGATTCAGTGGAATGGAAACTACAGTTGGAGTTTGAGGTGCTTTGCAATTACTGTACACCAGTATTTATCTGCTTTAGGCTACTTACAAATGAGAAACTGGTATGAATCATTCTGTACAGTAGTAATATGGAAAGACGGGCAAGTGGTCAGCACATTAAAATGACCAATATACCGTAAAAACACTGTACTACTCTTAGGCTACTTCACATGGTTAGTATTTTGCATCAGTATTTGTAAGCCAAAACCATTAGAGGAACCTACAAATATTTATTTGTTATTTGTTTTGGACCCACTCCTGGTTTTGGCTTACAAATACTGATGCAATACTGACCAGCTCTGTCTATACTGTAGCTTCTATGATTCCAAACCTATCTGCATCAAGTCACTATAAAATGAATTGGTTGGAGATGGATTAGTCTGGTTTTAAGTGCATTCTCAAAACTAATAAATTGTATGCAGTTCCCTTTTCTATTGTTAACAGCCAAATTAGTCCTGCTGCAAAATTGATTGCAAATTTCCTGCAACCAATCAAGTGCATTTTACAGAAACCATCACGCACCATGTCTGTCAATAGTCCTGGCCTTAGAAGCTACGGACCTAAAGAATTACATGACAAGGCATTGTGTATTCTAAACTCCAGTATACCTTCTATGTTCTATGGCAGGGATCAGCAACCTTCGGCACTCCATCTGTTGTGAAACTACAATTCCCAGCATGCTCCATTCATTTCTATGAGAGTTCTGAGACGAGTAGAGAGAAAGTATGCATGCTGGGAGTTGTAGTTTCCAAACAGCTGGAGCGCCGGAGGTTGCTGACCCCTGTTCTATGGAATCTGCTGCATAACTGTGATGGCTAACTAAATGTAAATGGGCTTAACTCGCAGTGACATTATCTGGGTACACGGGGCGGCACTGCCACAGCTGTGATGTGAATCCACAACAGCATGGCTGATGCACTTTATATATTAATGACTAATTGGCTGCATTATTTGTTAGGCAACAACTGTTTCATCTGCAAAACCACACAGTCAGTTGTCTTTCAGCAATATGTTTCAAGCTGAAAACTGCAGTGGCCGCACCATGGACTTGCCATTGTTTCTGTTTACAAGTTCAGGGTGCAACCTAGCAATTAGCAGTAAACCGTGAGTGCTACCCATGGCTGCTAACACCTGTGTAATAGCGCCCTAAGGCCTCCTCCACATTTCTGTATCCGTTTGGCCTGTGTGAAAAAGTCCATCCATGTTTCATCCGTGAAGAATCTGTTTGGTCAATGTGTCCGTTTTTGCCTTCCGTGTGTCATCCATATTCCATTGACACTGCTAAGCTGAAAATTAATTTCCAGAGCATCTCCTGTGAGTAGTCACAGACTAAAGTAGTGCATGTCTCCGTTATATTGTCCATGTGAACAGACACAAAATCAATGGGTACATGTGCTGTCCGCATTTTCTTATATCACTTAAGTCGTTAATTTTCTACTTTATTCTAGAATGTGGAGTGCTGTGGTTGTAACTGTGACATTGTTTAATTTATGAAGCAGTTGCTATGTTTTAATATTTTATATGTGATTGCTTTTTAGAAACATAGTGGGAACCTGAAAACCCTCAAACCTGTAAAGCTTGATGGAGAGGTAAGTCGGTATGGTTATGCAAAGACACGCACCCACCCCCAACACACACACCTTTTATTTGTATGCTTTCTTGACTTGCACCTTAAAGGGGTTCTCCAGGAATTAAGAAAAGGAAAATACTTAAATATTACTTTAGTAGAAATATATTCCCAAATACATTTCATTAGCTATAATGGTTCATTTTGTCTAGGGAGCAATCATTAGGAGAAATATAATGGACACTGTCCTATTAGTACACACAAAACCTGTCCTAATCACTCAGGAGGACAAGTTACTTCCGAGCACTGAGCTAAAGAGCTGCCTCATCCTCCTCTCTGCTCTGCCTGGTTGGAATTATGATCCTGAATACAGATGATGAGATCTTTAGCTGAATCTCTGTAGGAATGGAGTTTGAGGAGACATGAAGTACAGAGAGGACAGACAGGGCAGATAATGTTGGGCTGTGGTAATGGAGACTGCATACAAGTACTTCTGCTCATTATCTACACCCCCACTATCCTCTGTGTACTTCATGTCTCCATTCCATTTCTACAGAGATTCATCCGAAGATCATATTAAACTGTATTCAGGATCATAATCCCTGACAAGTAAGAGAGGAAAATGGCGCAGCTCTTTAACTTGTCCTCCTGTGTAATTAGTACAGGCTTCGTGTGGACAAATAGGATGGCGGACATTTTATTTTTCCTAATGATTGCTCCCCGAACAAAACGAGCCATAATAGCTAATGAAAGGTATTTGGGAATATATTTATACTAAAGTAATATTTAAGTATTTTAATATTCTTAATTCCCGGAGAACTCCTTTAAGAATAGAATATGTAATGTATCTCATTCTATACGTAAGATAACATTACACGGAACATACTCCACACTATATAACCCAGGGAAGTAATTTTGATATACATAAGGTATTCCGTTTTTGTACAAAAGAACATTTATATGTGAAGATTGCATTACATTGCCAGCTTTTCATCCAAAGCTTGTAATAAGTTGATGTTAATCTACCTGATCGTACAACATTTCAACAAAATCAATATATTTCTTACAGGAGCAGGCAAAAATCTCCAAGCTAGGATTAGAGCTGCGTCTGCTTACTTCAGATGTGGATTCTGAAGCAGAAAAATGGGAAGATCAAGAGAATGAGCTAGTTAGGCACGGACAAACCATGTCCAGTATGGCTTACACAATGTACCTATTTACAAGGTATGCGTTCAGTTCATTGTAACCTATGTGTACAAATATCTTCAAAATTCATTTGGATGTGGCTGTTGTACATTTTAAAGTTTATTACTGAAATAAATCCTAATCTCTCTTTAGGCATTTGATATAGTACAATTAGAAATGTGCATAGTCTGCATATTTTGGGTATAGTTCTTATTTTCCTCTGCAGTTTTTTTTGTAAATGTACATTTTCTCTCTCCATGTTTACCAAGTACACTAAGGCTACTTTCAAAGTTCTGAACGGATCCGATCATAATAATGCAGATGGAGGCTCCGTTCAGAACGGATCCGTCTGCATTATATTGGCAAAAAAAAGCTAAGTGTGAAATTAGCCTGAGCGGATCCGTCCAGACTTACATTGAAAGTCAATGGGGGACGGATCCGCTTGAAGATTGAGCCATATTGTGGCATCTTCAAACTGATCCGTCCCCATTGACTTACATTGTAAGTCTGGACGGATCCGCACGGCCAGGCGGACACCCGAACGCTGCAAGCAGCGTTCAGGTGTCCGCCTGCTGAGCGGAGCGGAGGCTGAACGCCGCCAGACTGATGCATTCTGAGCGGATCCGCATCCATTCAGACTGCATCAGGGCTGGACGGAAGCGTTCAGGTCCGCTCGTGAGCCCCTTCAAACGGAGCTCACGAGCGGACAGCCGAACGCTAGTGTGAAACTAGCCTAACTCTTAGTGTAATATCTCTGCTGTGTGCCATGACTAATTAGATATCTCATTTCTGCTATTCCTTCTTCCTGTCATGTTGTGCCATGAGAAGCTGCAGCTGCATCTCCCTTTTCCCTGTCTGGTATTTGCACTTTTGCACTAGACAATTTTTTGTGTTTATGAAAATTGTATGAGAACCTACAGGCAGGAAAAGGGCTTCTGGAATGTAAAGAATAAGTTATTATAAGTTTCATTCACGTACACTACTGAGTTACACACAGATAAATGATAATTGGTAACAGACACAAAGAACAACCATTTTTGCCGACAACTGACAAAAGATCTTTTATTCAAAAGATCTACATTCACATCACAGTGAAAAAAATGGCCATAGAAATGGACACACCATTTTTGCGCCCATTTTCTGTCTGGGTGGCTGTTTTTAAAAATGACCATTGATAAAGGATTTAGCATTGTTTTGTTTTTAATTATTTTTATTTTAATCCCAACCTCTGCAGTATACATAATGTCCTCCATAGTGCCACCAGCTGTAATAGCGTCCCTGAGCATTAATAATGCCTCTCAGCAGTAATAATGTCCCCCAGAGTGGCCCCAGTATTAATTTCCCCCACAAGAGCTGTCCCAGCAGTATTAATGTCCCCCAGAGTGGCCCCCAGCAGTATTAATGCCCCCCAGAGTGGCCCCCAGCAGTAATAATGCCCCCCCAGAAGAGTAGCCCCAGCATTAATAATGTCCCCCAGAGTGGACCCCAGCATTAATAATGTCCCCCAGAAGAGTAGCCCCAGCATTAATAATGTCCCCCAGAAGAGTAGCCCCAGCATTAATAATGTCCCCCAGAAGAGTAGCCCCAGCATTAATAATGTCCCCCAGAAGAGTAGCCCCAGCATTAATAATGTCCCCCAGAAGAGTAGCCCCAGCATTAATAATGTCCCCCAGAAGAGTAGCCCCAGCATTAATAATGTCCCCCAGAAGAGTAGCCCCAGCATTAATAATGTCCCCCAGAAGAGTAGCCCCAGCATTAATAATGTGCAGTTTCTGTTTTTGAACAGCCTCCTGCTGTTCAATTATTACTTTTTCATGATAAGAAATGTTATCTATTGCTGTGCTTACACCCCCACATAATGTTTCTCTAGAAAAGAAACATGCAAGCTACTTTCCAAAAAGAAAGGGAAACTGAGTGTCTCACACCAGGAACCCAGCTTTTTCTTGTTAACTACCCTTTAACAGAGCTGAGCAAAGAAAAATTACTTGGCTGCCTGAACAGACTTGGTTGGGGGCTCTTTCTCCTCATTGAGCGTGCCAAGTATGCATGAGGAGTATCATAAGCCAGTCAACGATCCTCTGGGTTTCGGGAAAAAATATATTAAAATTAGCACATCTTGTATCTGCTGGCATGAGAGAGGCTCAGGAAAGCTAATTTGAATACATTTCCAAGAAACACAGGGGAGGGGGTGCATTGCCTGGCCTACAATACTCCCCACACGTAATACTACTCATACTAGGCACTCTCCGTAATGAGGATTGCCCCGAGACAATACATATACAGTATTTTGTCCAGAAACCCAGAGTAGCGTACTAGTCGCTCTCTTTTTATTCACTTGCAACAACAAAAATTTGAACAAATTCCAAACTGATAGAATCAGTTTGCTCATCCTTTCTCCAGCCTATATGTCTCAGGCTATAGTCATACTTTTGTAAAGCTGACCACACAAATTAGATCTATTTAAGCCAAACCTAGCCATTTTGGCAGGTTCAGCCAACCATATAATGTATTTGGCGTCTTCCCAACACTCCTCTGACAACAGATGTAGGGGAAGTAAGGATTGAGCAGGTTGGACTGCAATTGCCTGATCCTTTTGTTCTCTGAGATATAAGCCTCTGGACCCACCCCTCCTCCTATTCACTACATATGTATGCTCGGCCGAGTTGAAAATGGATATGTATGGCAGGATCAGGAAAGATAGAACTCAGCCGATAGTTATCTTATGTGTAGCTAGCTTTATTTCTCCCTGGTCAGGTTATCATTGCTCTTTGACATTCAGTGCATCACAGTGCACCATTCTATCCAATAAATGTAATGCTGATGGACCCTATATAAGTTAGTGGGATCTGTCAGGGTCTTCTAAAAAATAGATCCTTATTTGTGATACAGCTCATGTAAAAAGGGAAGCCAAGACACCAATGTGAAAAGAGCCTTATCCCAGCAGCATCTATGCATGCACAAGCAGGGTGTGTAGCGAGAAAAAAAACACGGCTAATACTGAATGAATCACACATCGTTTACATGTGGCTACAGTGATGACCAGGGCAGAATTGGTACATATGAGCAGTTCATTTACCATTATACAGTTTAATGTTACAGTCTGTAGGAAACGTTCTTTTCCCCATTGTACCTGGTGCATGTGTCCACTGCTGTACAATAAGCTGTCTTCAGCGGTAAATATGTTGTGCCAATGTCACACCACTGCTCAAATGTCTAAAGGGGTTTAAAAAAGATCTGTCTATCTGATACAAGTGGAGTAGGTCCCCAATCGCTCCAGTTTGTGATGAGGCACACTGATAAATCTTCCGCAGCATGTAATAGTGGTTGTAAAGATCTCAGAAAGGCTTTAAGCAGAGTAACCATAATCCCACTTACCAAATCAGTTTCCATTATATTATATATTGCTTTCAAATGTTTGTTTGTTGGACACGCTGTTCATGGCTTGTCATTTTCCCTTGCAGGGGTGAAGGGTTACTTAAAACAACACAGGACTTATTTCATCAAGCAGAGGTAAGCCTGATCAGCTTTGCTATATTTTCTGATGGACTCTATTATAATTCAGTGGGTCTGTCTAATGCCGCTGGTGTTAAAGTAAATACTTGTATTTTCCATGAATAAACAATAATTTTTTTAACCCATAATAAAAGTCTATAGCGTTATAATATTGAGAATAATTTTCCTACTTATAAAGTTAATACATATTGCTTGTGTCTTTTTAAACATACAGTATATAGTGGCTGTAAATAAACCAGTAATATGTTTTAGGTTTCGAAGAATAAAAAAAACACTATTATCAATATAGTAAAGCTATAGACTTTTATTATGGGCTATATGAGAGGGCGCAAAAATATTATATATAAGTCTCTCCTTAGATTTGAACGTAGGATCTCTACATGCAAGGCTGACCACTTTATCACCAAGCTATAGCATTACTAAATAGAGAAGGATGGTTTGTCTATACTTAGAAAGCTAATACATGTTACAGTTTTCTTTATAAACATATATTGTGCCTGTGAATAATGCAGTAATATGCATTAGCTTTCTAAGCATAGAAATTCACCATTCTCAATGTGGTAAGGCTATAGTAAGTGGTGTATATGATAGGTACATGCTAGAACACAGCATGCTGATGTCTAGCCCTGTCAGTCCAGGGGAGCGGAGTGTAGAGCACGGTGTTATAAAAGCAGTGCTCCAAGGATTCAACCCTGACCCTGGTGCTGCAACATGCTCATATGCATATGAATAAATGTCTCTGCATCTGTTTAGCATACAGCTGAAAAAAAAAAAAAAAAAACATTTTAATCAGCATGATGAGCCCTACCAGGAGCCGGCTGCCTTTTTTTAATAGAGTTGATCATGCTGACAGAGCCTCTTTAAGGTACAATTTGTCTACTACAAAATATAAAAGTATAGTTCTTGATCTAAGAAGTATGTTCTTCCTTTTTTTTTTTCCTCAGGTTTTTGCAGCAGCTGGTTTAAAGCTTTCATCAATTCTCCAGACCTTTTCTAATCAGGTAATTAAATATTAATATCAAATTGTCACATACTCTGTTTACCGAGTTCTGCAGACCTGTATGCAAGGCTGATATAGTTATGTGTGCTGTATTCCCCTATACTTTGCACACTGCTGAAAAATACTGAATTATACCTACCAAAAAATAGTGGAAAAGTTTGATAAATCAGGAAGGGCACAGTCTATGTACCATCACAAGTGTGGCATTTGTTGTGAATGCCATGATTTTCACTGCAGTGAGCATTAGGAGGAACATCCACTGCAGCATTGTGGATGTAATAGGGTCAGTGTCCCAGGACTGGAGGACAAGATGTTGCACCAATAGTTTAAAAAAGGAGGTAAAAAGGTGGAACTGTGGAACCACCATCCAATAAATTTGACATCTGTGGTATGTAAAATATTTGAAGATATGATGAACCAAAAAACTATGAATAAATTACTAAGCAGAATTTTATGCTGCTGGTGTACTCTGAGCTGGAATTATCAGTCCAGCAGAAAGCACTGAAGCTCAATCGTTACGAATATTGAAAAGAAAAAATGAAAGGCACAATTCATATGCAGGGATACCCTTGTCAGGACTGCATCACCTTTTGTCAAATTTATTAGGGTTACATTTACAGTTTACCCCTTATTGGATTTTAAAATGCAGTAACTGCAGCCTTCATATCTGTATATGACACATTTGGTCTTTATTTTATTTTTTTAGCACTGTACCTTTTGGCACTTCAGATTGTTCAGTGAGGTGCAACAGTACTTGTCCGGCCAAATCCCAGCATATTTGCCGGGTAGTGGCCGGTTATCCGCTGGACCCCAGTATGGTCAGTGGAGCCAGCAGGCACCCCAGTAACATCCGGCAATTCAGAAATCAGAGAGCTTCAGAAGGATGCTCTCTTCCGGAACTCCTGCCAGCAGAGTGAAAGACGCCTAAGTGAAACGGTTTTCCCTATTACTATATTTGTGAGGGTTGAGAATATCTATGACGTTATGTTCCTATGATATTGTATATGCTGCGTCCTTACAGCTTGAGGATGATGACAAACCTTTACTGTTGTTGGAGATCGAGAAGCTTGTTCCACTGAGTCAGCAGCTTCAGATGACGTCAAGAACTCCTGTCCAGGGCAAAACTGCCACATTCAACAAGGTACACAACATATTCTGCATTGATCAGTCACTTGGGATAAGTGGAGTTGTTTCCATGTATTGATGCCTCCACTGGAAGTTGGAGAACTTTCAGGAAACCTTTAGGAAAATATTTTTACCTGTGTTCCCCAGCTTATCTGAATGTTGATGCTGCTGAAAAATGCCACACCTAAAATGTTGGTATTTGCGAGAAAACCTTGTGACTGATGTGAGCGGTGACCATATCTGTACAATGCTGTTGAATAAATGAAATAGCCTCTACTCAACTGTTCAAGTGTGTCGAGTACTGATCCATAGAAAATATATGGAACTTGGACAAGGGGCAAACCACTCAGCATCATTTCTGCCTCTGTATTTTTTATTTTTTTTATTATAATTTTCAGGGTTTAAGTACCCTTTATAGCTTCTTGCTACAGTGGTTACTGATACAAAAAAAAATGTAATTTGCCCCCTCATACATATGCAAGATCTTTTCACATGGGGCTTTTCATACCACAGGCGAATAATTAGTTTGAAAGTATTACATAAGAATCGATCCCTATTGTAAATATAATTATCACTACAACAGCATTTATATTTTCCAACCTACATTATTTTTACAATGGCATGTTTGGTGGAAATCAGCAATAAATAAGTTTTATTGCTGAGCTTTTCCTGCATTCTAGCTGGCCAATCAAGAACCATAATAATTGGCCAGTGTAAATGCGCCATTAGGGAATATTGTGGAACTGCTTGGGTTTTTTTTGTCACACTTTTGTGATAAATATGCATACAGTACCTATGTGTGTAAATACATCCTAAGACAGAAAGCCTTTTGTGTTATTAACATTTAAGAGAATCCCCTTTCATACCCACTTAGTTCAGCTGTCATTTTGCCGTGATTTTTATTTCAATTTTTTTAGTTTTGTGTAAAAACCACAGCAAAATTAACTTCACTATAATTGCATATCCAGACTATGTTTCTTTGCAGCTGCCACACTATTCAGTCAGGAGCTTCCCCCTGGCTCCTGGAAGCACCTGATTACTAGAGATGAGCGAATTTCATATTTTGAAATTCATTCATGCTTCATTCACTGGTAAAAGGTGAATTGCGTTATGGACTCAGTTACCACGGACCATAATGCAGTTCTATGTCTGAATGCCGTCCTCTCCTGCATAACGAAAGAAATGGGACGGATCCGTTATGCAGCCTATAGACTTCTATTATGACGGAATGAATAACGGAATGCCTCTAAAGGCATTCCGTCATAGAAGTGCGTTATGGTCCATGGTAACGGAATCTAAACGCAATTTACCTTTTACCAGTAAACTCATTTCATAACCGGAAATTCGTTCATCTCTACTGATTACCACAGTGATCCACTAATAGTGTGTGACAAGAGCTGCTCTTAACCAATGAGTGCTTCCCTTTACTGCCAATGAACAAGTTCATTGAAGTTCTCCTTTACTGCACTACATTATCGGCCATGGTGCTGAGCAGCTGTAAAGAAAAGCATGCAGTGATGTGGTGGGGGCCACTCGCATATGCAACCACCGCAACCCCTTTGATGACACTGTGATGCAAAGAGGTGAACACTTTATTTATTAATTTTTTTAAACATTGTAAGTGGCCAAGGATGTCCAAAAAACCTTTGAGTAGGCTACACACAATGGTCACATTTGAAAAATGGTAACAGGGGAAGTTTATTTTTTATTTTTATCGTTCGGATAATTGTTGGATTTATGTTTATCATATAGGTTGACGCATGTATTCAGAAATCAAAGGCAATCATGATGATACTTTCCCAAGTTCTTCCAATTTGCTGCAAGTTACTACGGAAGGTGAGCAACTAAAATAAAAAGTGTATAATCAGTTCATTTTATTTTTGCACACCTCTAATTTTCTCTCAGTAACATGCTTGATCCTTATTACAAAAAGACAGACACATATAGTAGGGTATATAGAGAGACAGCTACATTTAGAAACGTAGGCAATCTCCACCTTACTTTTCCATGCTCACCAGTGATCCACTAGGTCCACAGCAGGAATAGCAATTTAACGGAAAGTGTTACTATTCAGTTTCAGTTGCTGATTAATAGTATGTTGGAAATCACTGATCAAACACTGTGTGAAAGCGGCCTAAGACGCTGTGTATCAATTACAATATTACCCTTCTACCGTTTCAGGACAGCTTATTTTTGTTTTTTTCTTCTCCTCCTTCCATAGGTCCTATTTTTGTGTTCCGCTCATATAACAGATATAAGTTTTTTTTTTTTTTTAATGGAACAGTTTAATTTACCATACAGTAGCTTCTTTTGGAAAAAGGGAAAAATTCTTTGGTGGTATAAAACTGGAAAAAATGGCAATTTCGCAAAGATTTTTGGTGTTTTGTTTTTACATCATTCATGTTCTAAAAATGAAAAATACCTTATTCTGCAGGACAGTACGAATGCGGCAATACCAAATTTATAATTATTATGTTTAACTACGTAAAACAATAACCTTTCAAAAGTATTTATTTTCTTTGCATTGCCATATTCTGACAGCCATAACTTTTTTATAATTCTGTCCACAGAGCTGTGTGAGGGCTCCATAAACTTAAATTGCACCAACGATGTGCAGTTACATCATTGTTCGTGCAAGAGTTAAATGAGAAACATTTCAACTGAGCACAGACAATGATTCGATAGTTAACAATATCACTGGTTCATATCAAGTGTGACCAGCATTTACCATAAAAACAAGGGTTACACAATACAGTGACCATAACATGTAGTTTCAATCAGATGGACCTGACATTATGATAATATTGCCTAGAAACTACATTTTATTGCACTATGATCCCCTGAATGAACCAAGCATTGGCTGGGGAAATGCGTCAGAACCAGAAGGAAGTGATTATATGGGAAAAGGGCTCAACAGCAATGATGGCCAGTTTGCAGTGTTCGCCGACGAACACATGCGATCTGCCATCTTTATTCCCAAGCCCAGTGATGCAGAGGTAAGTCCTTACCTGTGCCTGCGCCGCGAGTTGCTCTGAAACACATGCGGTCATCGGGAGCACGTTGAAGCCCGATGAAGTCTGTTCTTAGAACTGCCTGTTCCCAGTGACCGCATGTGTTTCAGAGCGGCTCGCAGCGCAGGCACAGGTAAGGACTTGCCTCTGCATCGCCGGGCTTGGGAATAAAGATGGCAGATCGCATGTGTTTGTCGGCGAACACTGCGAACTGGCCATCACTACTCAACAGTAGACAGTAAAAGGGACCAGCCACCGATAAGTAGGGGGACCTCCATTTCAAGGCAACTACTCCACTGGAGTAAGAAGAGGACCCCATCTAGCGCCTCAGTAAATGATCCAGGCATGTCCTTGGTACCATGAGTAGTACATTATCTGTCACTATACAAATCTGTAGTATATCCTTTGTTGTTATGGTTAAAGGGGTTATTTGGGAATTAATAAAATTACTGAAAACACGTTACTTTATTATAAACACATTACCAAATAAGTTGTATTATTTATAATGGCTTGTTTTCTGTAGAGACCAAGCATCAGGGAAAATAAAAAGGCCACTGCTCGATTAGTTTACACAAAGCCCATCCTAATAACACAGCTGGACGGGTTAGCTCAAAGCAGGGAGCTCATTAGCTGTCTCAGCTCTCCTATGTGCTCTGGCTGTCATGAATTACGACCCTACACACAACTGATAACATATTTAGCCCTGTATGTGTATGAATGAGGTATATTCTGTTGTTGAAAGGGAATATTGTATCTGAGTTAGGTAAATTATTATTTTGCTTTACAGTGTAAAGCAGGTAATGGATGCTACCGCCCACCAGGATCCTGGAAAGAAAACCGAATACAGAATGTTTCAAGTGAAGATGGACTAGAAGGAAAAACAGTGGAAGCCTTTGCAGTAAAGTCTTTGGAACATCATGTAGCTAGCCTGACCTTTTTAGAAAGTAAATAACAATGTAAAGTCTCTGAAGAGGAAGTCGACTATTAAGCTCCACGTGATGTTTATTTTTGTGTTTTGCTCCACATCTTATCGGTACCATTGTACTTTTACACATTTGCTATGTCCGGTGGAAGAACTCTTTACTAAATGTGAATGCATTTTCTTCCTCTCACCAATCACATTGTTTATCTAAAGATCTGTTGTGAATGTCTTAATGGAAACCTAAACCCAAAGATGCTGCTATGGTTTGTATACGTGTAATATGCAGATTTCCTGATTTCTATTTGCTGTGTTCCATTCTAACATCCTGAATTTAGTTTTTTCAGTTGTATTGTGTTTACCTGTATCAGGGCAATATGTTGTGGTCTGAAGCACTGATGTTCACAACCAAACATAAACAGCACACTGTATCCACATGTACAACCTGCACCCCTCTCCCATCATTGTAAATTTGCTGCTGAAATCTATAAATTTATTGGAGATTTTCTCATAAATAACTATTTTCTCAGCTAGTTTGGCTACGCATTGCATTCTTGGATTTGAGGATGGTCTTGTAGTTAGCTGCTGGAGATGGCAACTAGGTGGGAACATGGTGAAGGTTTCCCTGGGTCTGTTGTCACTCTCATAGGCTTATAAAGCTCACCCTTACTTTTAAATCCTAGGATATACAATGCATGTTAAAGAAGATATCTTTTCTCAGAATGTATACCATATTTATGTTTCATGAAAATGTAGTTTTTTTACATTAACATTTACAATGTAAGATTCTATTTTTAAAATAAAATTCTAATGAATCTTTTGTGTCCATTTCTGACTTCATATGTAAATATGGCAAAATACCAGTCAAGAAGAGTATAACAATATCGTTTCAGCTATTTCTTCACTCTGGTTGTTTTTATATGAATGCAATGCTAATGATGAGACGCTTAGGACTTCTTTACATAGCCATATTTGCAGTGTGTTCGTCATGCATTTCTTGCCAAAAACAGATCCCAGAAAAAAGACAAAACTGCTTCAATGTTGGCAAGAAAATTGTGGCTGGAACACATAATGCAAATATAGCCATGTCTGCCCAGCCATACACTCTCTTAGGAACACTCTAGAAAAAGCTGACCCTGTAATATGAATAATGCAGGGCCTGAGATGTTGGCGCACAACTTACTCAAAGACTACCTGATAAGTACACTGCCCTGAACTAAGCATAATAGGTTTTTCCATGTTTCTAAGTGTATTCACACTTGCATATACAACAATTCAATGTAATACTACAGAAAGATTTTTGTACAAATGAACACTATCAAGCAATGAGGTTCTCTGCACAATAAAAGGAACATACCACAGAGATACCTGTGAAGGAATCATTGACTCAGTCTGCCCATGAGGTTAGATGATGCAGAGTTACTAAACAGAAGTGGGAAATTCACAGATTAATATAGCAGTGCTTCTCAATGGTAAAGCGCAATTGCGGAGGAAATTAAGCTAATATCTGTTTAGCAATGTCACATATGGGAATTGCCCTATCATGTGACTGGGTGCGACTGCCAAGGGTCGATCTATTTCAAGTACTCACTCTTGTGCCCCTACACACAGGACTCAGATTCAAACTAGGTCACACCCCAACAGGCTGCCACCATTTCAATTAATACACCAAATAATTAGGGGATCATAGAAAACCCCACATCGCCCCACTCGCAAGCAGGCTCACAGTAGCACTGGCCACACTTATAGAAAATACATGGTAACGCAAACCGCACTCAGACACTTAAAAATGGAGGTTACTGGGCTCATTCAGGGCACAAGGCAAAACCCATTAAAGATGTGCTTTAATGTAGTAAAAGCGGTACAGTACTAAGTAAAAATTACAAGAAATAAGAAACATACATAAATGTGCACAAAACAGTTATATAAATAAAAGGATAAAAACAGACAGGTTCTTACTACTCAACAAATTGTGTGATCAGAGTCTGCTCTGGTTCCGGAGACTGGAGAATGTGGACCACAACCCAATGTTGATCGGATCCCCAAATTGCTTTAACTAAATGTTCTCAATCATTCATCTTTATCCCCATACGGCAGAGGGTGGAGCTGAGAGGAGTCTTGTCATTTTAGAGAGATATTTATCTCACCCTGCATGGGTATATGTAAAAAGACACCCCAAAACACATTGCCCAACTTCTTCTGAGTACGGCGATAACACGTGTGACACTTTTTTGCAGCCTAGGTGCGCAAAGGGGCCCAAATTCCTTTTAGGAGGGCATTTTTAGACATTTGGATTCCAGACTTCTCACGCTTTAGGGCCCCTAAAATACCAGGGCAGTATAAATGCCCCACATGTGACCCCATTTTGGAAAGAAGACACCCCAAGGTATTCAATGAGTTCAATGAGGGGCATGGCGATTTCATAGAAGATTTTTTTTTTTTTTTGGCACAAGTTAGCGGAAATTATTATTATTTTTTTCTCTCCCTTTCCGCTAACTTGGGACAAAAAGTTCAATATTTCATGGACTTAATATGCCCCTCAGCGAATACCTTGGGGTGTCTCCTTTCCAAAATGGGGTCATTTGTGGGGTGTTTGTACTGCCCTGGCATTTGAGGGTCTCCGCAATCATTACATGTATGGCCAGCATTAGGAGTTTCTGCTATTCTCCTTATATTGAGCATACGGGTAATGAGATATTTGTTTTTCCATTCAGCCTCTGGGCTGAAAGAAAAAATGAACGGCACAGATTTCTTCATTCGCATCGATCAATGTGGATGAAAAAATCTCTGCCCAAAAAAAAGAGGAGGAGAAAGGCATCTGCCAGGACATAGGAGCTCCGCCCAACATCCAAACTCACTCAGCTCGTATGCCCTGGCAAACGCGATTTTTCCATTCACATCAATCGATGTGGATGAATAAATCATTGCCGGGATTTAATTTATTTTTTATATACAAAGTGTTTGCCAAAGCATATGAACACCGCCCCTCAGCTCATAAGCCTCGGCAAACGTATCTTTTTTACTGCAGAGGAGAAATCTCGTCTTGCAGCGCCGCATACACTGACTTTTGTGTAATCTGACAGCAGCGCAATGCTTCTGTCAGAATGCACATCAGTGCTGTAGCTGGTTCATCGGTTGGTCCACCTAGAAGGTAAAAAAACAAAACTAAATAAACCAGGCCGCAACACAATAAATTTATTAACATTAACATTATATAACATTTTAACAGAAAATTTGCTTTTTTTTTTACCTTTTATAGGAAAAACCTCTCCTCCCCCTGGGACAATGTGCAAATCGCCCAGAGATGTGACAAAGTACATTATGCACTTTGTCCCAGGTGAAAGGAGAGGTTTGCAGCAGCTGTGAGTGAAAGGGCCCTAAGAGCCCTGTGTGCCTGTCCTGTGTGACGCAATCCATATGCTAATAGTGTACCTGTGTGTGGTACTTCCGGAAACACTCCCCTAAGCATAGGGCAGGGTGGTCAGGACAGAAATAGCAGGTGTCACGCCTTATTCCATTCCTGCTACAGGCACGACATCTTTTTCGGGGTGGCGCTTGGGTTGAGGTACCAGCAACAACATTGGGGAAATGTCGCTCGTGTAGACTGCTCACTACACTGGTCGATGGGGCCACGGAACCTCCTGGATACAGGAGGTTCTCGATGATCTCTTACTGAAATTTGAGGAAGGATCCTGTTCTCCCAGCCTTACTGTAGAGAACAAAACTATTGTACATAGCCAATTGAATTAAATATACAGACACCTTCTTATACCAGCGTCTGGTGCGGCGGGACACTAAATAAGGAGCCAACATCTGGTCATTGAAGTCCACCCCTCCCATGAGCAAATTATAGTCGTGGACCGAGAGGGGCTTTTCAATGACACTGGTTGCTCGTTCAATTTGTATTGTCGTGTCTGAGTGAATGGACGTGAATGGAGGAGAGCATGTAAACGTCACGCTTTTCTCTCCATTTCACCGCGAGCAGTTCTTCATTACACAAGGCAGCCCTCTCCCCCCTTGCAAGACAGGTGGTAACGAGCCATTGGGGGAAGCCCCGGCGACTAGGTCGCGCGGTGCCACAGCAGCCAATCTGTTCTATAAACAAATGCCTGGGGCACACTTGTGTAGAAATTGTCCACATAAAGATGGTACCCCTTGCCAAATAAGGGTGACACCAAGTCCCAGACTGTCTTCCCACTGCTCCCCAGGTAGTCGGGGCAACCGATTGGCTCCAGGGAATGATCTTTACCCTCATAGACTTGAAATTTGTGCATATAGCCTGTGGCCCTTTCACAGAGCTTATACAATTTGACCCCCATACCGGGCGCGCTTGCTTGGGATGTATTGTTTGAAGCCAAGGCGCCCGGTAAAATGTGTCAGGGACTCGTCTATGCAGATGTTTTGCTCAGGGGTATACAAATCTGCAAATTTGGTGTTAAGGTGGTCTATGAGGGGCCGAATTTTGTGGAGCCGGTCAAAAGCTAGGTGGCCTCTGGGACTAGAGGTGCTGTTGTCACTAAAGTGCAGGAAGCGCAGGATGGTCTCAAATTGTGTCCTGGACATGGCAGCAGAGTACATGGGCAGGTCATGAATTGGGTTTGTGGACCAATATGACCGCAATTCATGCTTTTTTGTTAGACCCATGTTGAGGAGAAGGCCCAGAAAAGTTTTAAGTTCGGAAACTTGGACGGGTTTCCATCGGAAAGACTGGGCATAAAAGCTTCTCGGGTTGGCGGCTATAAATTGAGTGGCATACCGATTTGTTTCTGCCACGACTAAGTCCAAGAGCTCCGCAGTCAGGAACAGCTCAAAAAACCCCAGTGCCGATCTGATCTGAGCTGTCTCAAACCGAACTCGAGACTGGGCGGTGAAAGGGGGAACTACTGGTGCGGCTGAAGTTGGGGGCTGCCAATCAGGGTTTGCCAGCACCTCAGGGACTCTAGGGGCTCTAAGGGCCTGTCTGTTCAGTGGCTGCGACGGGGGAACTAATGCATGTGTCACCGTACCAGCTTCAACTGCCCTTCTGGTGCTCGCCACTTCACCATGTTCTACGGCAGTGCTGGTACTAGGTCCAGGATGGGCTGCGCTGCTGGTGTATGCCTCACCACGAAATCAGACAGCGCCAGCCCCACTCTGCTGCCCTTGAAGCGGATCCTGCACAACCTGTGGTCTAGCAACACGGGGCGGGTACGCCTGGTGGTATCAGGGACCTCATCGTCCGAACTTTGGGTCAGACTGCCATTGCTTTCTACAGGTTCGTATTCTGACCCGCTGGATTCGTCAGATGAGGGTTCCCATTCCTCATCCGACTGGGTCAGAAGCCTGTAGGCCTCTTCAGAAGAATACCCCTTACTTGCCATTTGGTCAACTAAATTTAGGGGGTATTCCGTGAGACTACCCAAGAAAAAAAGCAAGCCTGTCTTATAAATGGGAGGCTAGCGAAGTACCGGAAGCCGCTGCGATTGATAAAGTGATTGTGCAGTGATAAAATAAAAATACATTTTTGTCACTGTGGCGGGGCGGGCGTGGGTGAACGCACGTGTGGGCGACCGATCAGGCCTGATCGGGCAAACACTGCGTTTTGGGTGGAGGGCGAGCTAAGGTGACACTAATACTATTATAGATCTGACTGATCAGTTCTGATCACTTACAGATACTATAAAAGTACCAATGCTGATTAGCGATACGCTAATCAGTGACTGTGGTGTGGTGGGCTGGGCGCTAACCAACGCTAACTACCTAACAAAGGGGCCTAAACTAACCTAAAACCTAACCGTCAATACTAGTGGAAAAAACAAAATGTGACAGTTTACACTGATCACTTTTTTCCCTTTCACTACTGATTGACATGGGTGATCAAGGGGTTAATTGGGGTGATGGGGGGGTGATCTGGGGCTAAATGTGTGGTGTTTGTGCACTTACAGTGATCTGTGCTCCTCTGCTGGGACCAACCGACGAAAAGGACCAGCAGAGGAGCACAGAAGCCATTTAACACATATTTATAAATATGATGTGTTAACTGGCTTGTGATTTTTTTTTTTTTTTAAATCACCAGCCTGCCAGCGATGATCATTGGCTGGCAGGCTGGTGACTAACTCCTCCTGCGACTTTTGTCGGGATGACGCGCTGAGGCGTCAAGGAGGAATGAATCGACCGTCTCCGGACCGACTAACGCAGGTTAAAGGGAACCTGTCACCGGGGTTTTGCATATATAGCTGAGGACATGGCTTGCTAGATGGCCGCTAGCACATCCGCAATGCCCAGTCCCCATAGCTCTGTGTGCTTTTATTGTGTAAAAAAACGGATTTGATACATATGGAAATTAACCTGAGATGAGTCCTGTCCCTGAGATGAGTCCAGCGTGAAGGAGTCCAGCACCGCCCCGCATCCTCAGAATCTCCTCTTTGCTCACCGATGTCAGAAAGCTAGAGCGCCGTAATCTCGGGATGTGCGAGCCAGAGCATGCGCAGTTTCTTCCCTGAGACTGATGCCAGCACACGGAAGGAACACTATGAGGACACTGCGCATGCGCTAGCTCGCGCATCGCAAGATTACGGCGGTCTAGCTTTCTGACATGGGAGAGCAAGGAGGAGATTCTGAGGATGCGGGGTGGTGCTGGGCTCCTTCACGCTGGACTCATCTCAGGGACACGACTCATCTCTGGTTAACGTGCATATGTATCAAATCAGTTTTTTTACACAATAAAAGCACACAGCGCTATGGGGACTGGGTATTGCGGATGTGCTAGTGGCCATCTAGCAACCCATGTCCTCAGCTGACAGGTTCCCTTTAAGGGCCGGAGTTTTTGTTTCGTTTTTGCGTTTTCATTTTGCGCTCCCTGCCTTCCCAGAGCCATAACTCTTTTATTTGTCTGTTCACATAGTCATATTAGGGCTTGTTTTTTGCGGGACAAGTTGTACTTCCCAACACCACCATTTAAAGGGCTTCTGTCACCCCACTAAAGTGATTTTTTTTTTTTGGGCTAGTGAAATTAGTTATATTGCGATATATGACAATATAATTGTGTTACTTACTTTGATCCAGCAGTTTCTGCAAAAAACAAAGTTTTATAATATGTAAATTCGGTCTCTACCAGCAAGTAGGGCGGCTACTTGCTGGTAGCTGCTGCAGAAATACGCCCCCTCGTCGTGTTGATTGACAGGGCCAGCCGGGATCTCCTCCTCCGGCCAGCCCTGTCGGCATTTCAAAAATCGCGCGCCTGTGTTGATTCGGCGCAGGCGCTCTGAGATGAGGAGGCTCGTCTCCTCAGCACTCCCTCAGTGCGCCTGCGCCGATGACGTCTTCTATTTCGGTGATGTCATCGGCGCAGGCGCACTGAGGGAGTTCTGAGGAGACGAGCCTCCTCATCTCAGAGCGCCTGCGCCGAATCAACACAGGCGCGCGATTTTTGAAATGCCGACAGGGCTGGCCGGAGGAGGAGATCCCGGCTGGCCCTGTCAATCAACACGACGAGGGGCGGATTTCTGCAGCAGCTACCAGCAAGTAGCCGCCCTACTTGCTGGTAAAGACCGAATTTACATATATTAAAACTTCGTTTTTTGCAGAAACTGCTGGATCAAAGTAAGTAACACAATTATATTGTCATATATCGCAATATAACGAATTTCAGTAGCCAAAAAAAAAAAAATCACTTTAGTGGGGTGACAGAAGCCCTTTAATATTGCATATGATGTAGTGGGAAGTGGGGAAAAAAATCCAAATAGGGTGAAATTGCAAAAAAAAAAAATGGAATTCCACCACAGTTTTACAGGTTTTTTATTTACGATGTGCGATAAAACTGACTGGTTACTTTTATTCTACAGGTCAGTACAGCGATACCTTTTTATTCTACAGGTCAGTACAGCGATACCTTATATGTATAGCTTTTCTTGCATTTTGATAGTGATAAAAATTAAGTGGGGAAATGAAATCTTTTTTTTTTTTTTGCCATATTTTGACCCCCTTTAACTTTTTTGTAATTATGTGTATATTGAGCTGTATGGGGGCTAATTTTTTGTGGGGCGATCTAAACTTTTCATCGATACCATTCTGGGGTGTGTATGACTTTTTGATCACTTTTTATTTATTTTTTTGTAGAAAATTAAGCAACCAAAAACAGCGAATCGGCCATTTGGACGCTTTTTTCCGTTTTGCTGTTTGCCATATAGGGAATATATTTTAATATTTTTATACTATGAGTCTTTTTGCACATCGCGACACCCATGATGTGTATTTTTTTAGTTCTTTTATTTTTCTTTTGGGAAAAAGGGGGGTGATTTGAAATTTTATGGTCATAGGGAACATAAAAAGATTGCTATTATCATAGACTCCAATGCACTTGCATTGGAATCTATGATCATTTTACTAGTTTCCAAAGGAGCTCTATTACAGGCAAGGGCTCCATAGGAAATACTATGCAGCAGCCACCTTTTATTGATAAAGACAGGGGCTGCTGCACACATGCTGTGGTCAGGATTGACCACAGCATCTGAGGGATTACAGTTGCAAGAAAAAGTATGTGAACCCTTTGGAATGATATGGATTTCTGCACAAATTGGTCATAAAATGTGATCTGATCTTCATCTAAGTCACAACAATAGACAATCACAGTCTGCTTAAACTAATAACACACAAATAATTAAATGTTACCATGTTTTTATTGAACACACCATGTAAACATTCACAGTGCAGGTGGAAAAAGTATGTGAACCGTTGGATTTAATAACTGGTTGAACCTCCTTTGGCAGCAATAACTTCAACCAAACGTTTCCTATAGTTGCAGATCAGACGTGCACAACGATCAGGAGTAATTCTTGACCATTCCACTTTACAGAACGGTTTCAGTTCAGCAATATTCTTGGGATGTCTGGTGTGAATCTCTTTCTTGAGGTCATGCACAGTATCTCAATCGGCTTGAGGTCAGGACTCTGACTGGGCCACTCCAGAAGGCGTATTTTCTTCTGTTTAAGCCATTCTGTTGTTGATTTACTTCTATGCTTTGGGTCGTTGTCCTGTTGCAACACCCATCTTCTGTTGAGCTTCAGCTGGTGCACAGATGGCCTTAAGTTCTCCTGCAAAATGTCTTAATAAACTTGGGAATTCATTTTCCCTTCGATGATAGCAATCTGTCCAGACCCTGACACAGCAAAGCAGCCCCAAGCCATGATGCCCCCACCACCATACTTCACAGGATGAGGTTTTGATGTTGGTGTTCTGTGCCTCTTTTTCTCCACACATAGTGTTGTGTAGTTCTTCCAAACTCAACTTTGGTTTCATCTGTCCACAGAATATTTTGCCAGTACTGCTGTGGAACATCCAGGTGCTCTTGTGCAAACTGTAAACGTGCAGCAATGTTTCTTTTGGACAGCAGTGGCTTCCTCTGTGGTATCCTCCCATGAAATCCATTCTCGTTTAGTGTTTTACATATCGTAGATTTGCTAACAGGGATGTTAGCATATGTCAGAGACTTTTGTAAGTCTTTAGCTGACACTCTAGGATTCTTATTCACCTCATTGAGCAGTCTGCGCTGTGCTCTTGCAGTCATCTTTACAGGACGGCCACTCCTATGGAGAGTAGCAGCAGTGTTGAACTTTCTCCATTTAAAGACAATTAGTCTTACCGTGGACTGATGAACAGCAAGGCTTTTGGAGATACTTTTATAACCCTTTCCAGCTTTATGCAAGTCAACAGTTCTTAATCGTAGGTCTTCTAAGAGCTCTTTTGTGCGAGGCATCATTCACATCAGGCAATGCTTCTTGTGAAAAGCAAACCCAGAACTGGTGTGTGTTTTTTATAGGACAGGGCAGCTGTAACCAATACCTCCAATCTCATCTCATTGATTGGACTCCAGTTGGCTGACACCTCACTCCAATTAGCTCTTGGATATGTCATTAGTCTAGGGGTTCACATACTTTTTCCACCTGCACTGTGAATGTTTACATGGCGTGTTCAATAAAAACATGGTAACATTTAATTCTTTGTGTGTTATTAGTTTAAGCAGACTCTGATTGTCTATTGTTGTGACTTAGATGGAGATCAGATCACATTTTATGACCAATTTGTGCAGAAATCCATATCATTTCAAAGGGTTCACATACTTTTTCTTGCAACTGTAAATGTCTAGGATCATCATTACTGCCAGTTGAGGACATGAGACGCAGGTCCCGCCCAGCGCCGTACATGTACAGCGCTGGGCGTGAAGGGGTTAAACCAAGGTGATTTTATTTATTTTTTTCAAACTACATGCAGTACTGTGCAAAAGGTTTAGGCAGGTGTGGAAATAATGCTAGAAAGTAAGAATTCTTTCAAAAATAGGAGAGAATAGTTTTATCAATTAACAAAATACAAGCGGAATAAACAAAAGAGTTAGGTAAATCAAATCAATATTTGTTGTGGCCACCTTTTACTTTGAAAAACACTTGCTCAGAGCTTTTGAAGGAACTCTGCAGGGAGCTTTTTTGGAGAGCAAACCACGCTTCTGTGGATGTAGGCTTTCTTAGGGCCTCTTTCACATGGGCGTCGCATGTGAGGGCCGGATAAGATGCGGATGCGTTGCGGGAAAATGCACAATTATTCTGCGAGAGTGAAAATCGTTTTAATGCGTTTTGCATGCGCATAAGAAAAATCGGCATGTTTGGTACCCGAACCCGGACTTCTTCACAGAAGTTCGGGTTTGGGTAGGTGTTGTGTAGATTTTATTATTTTCCCTTATAACATGGTTAGAAGGGAAAATAATAGCATTCTTAATACGGAATGCTAAGTAAATTAGGGATGGAGGGGTTAAAGAAAAAGTATTATTATTAAACTCACCTCATCCACTTGTTCGCGCAGCCCGGCTTCTCTTCTTTCTTCTTTGATGACCTGAGAGGAAAAGAACCTTTGGTGACGCCACTGCGCTCATCACATGGTCCATCACTCCGTATTAAGAATGCTATTATTTTCCCTTATAACCACGTTATAAGGGAAAATAATAAAGATCAGGTCCCCATCCTGATCGTCTGCTAGCAACCATGCGTGAAAATCGCACTGCATCCGCACTTGCTTGCGTATACGTGCGATTTTCACGCAGCCCCATTCACTTCTATGGGGTCTGCATTGCGTGAAAAACGCACAATATAGAGCTTGCTGCGATTTTCACGCAACGCACAAGTAATGCGTGAAAATCACCGCTCATGTGCATAGCCCCATAGAAATGAATGGGTCCAGATTCAGTGCGGGTGCAATGCGTTCACCTCACGCATTGCACCCGTGCGGAAAACTTGCACTTGTGAAAGGAGCCTAAATCTTTCTGCCTCTTCACGTAATCTCAAACAGACTCCATGTTGATCAGGACTCTGTCGGGTGCCATATCACTTTCAGGGGTCCTTGCTGTTATTCAGGTTGAAAATCGTTCTTAATGACTAGCTGTACGTTTGGGCTCATTGTCCGGCTTTAGAATAAATTTAGAGACAATCAGACACCTCCCTGATGGTATTTTTTAATGGGTAACTATGAGCGCACCATTAATTTTTATTTTTTTATGCACTTTTATAGCGCTAACATATTCCGCAGCGCTTTACATCGCCATTGGTGCTCACAATCTAAGGTACATCTTGGAGTGTGGGAGGAAACCCACGCAAACACAGGAAGAACATATAAACTCCACGCAGATGTTGTCCTTGGTCGGATTCGAATCTAGACCCCAGCACTGCAAGGCACCATCTGAGCAAATCCCTAACTCCATTTGCTGAAATGCAGCCCAAACTTGCAAGGAAACTCCACTGTTTGCAGACACTCATTATTGTACTGCTCTCTAGTCCTTTGGTGAACAAACTGCATACTGTTAAAGCCAGATATTTCAAATTTTGACTTATCAGTCCAGAGAAGCTGCTGCCATTTTCCTGCACCTCAGTCCCTGTGTTTTCACGCATAGTTGAGTCACTTTGCCTGGTTTTTACATAAAAGATATGGCTTTTTGGGCACAATCCTACCATGAAGAAAACTTGTTCCCAGACTTCTCCAAAGAGTAGATGGGTGTTCCTTGTGCCCACTGGTTTCTGCCAGTTCTAAGCTGGAGATCTGATTTAGAAGGGAAGTAATGCATCTGTCATCTATTGCATCTGTTTTCAGCAAATTGACTTGGAGATTCTGTCAAGATTAATGGTGTTCTCAGTGCTGAGAAACACAGGCAAGTACAGTTGTGTTCAAAATAATAGCAGTGTTTTTAAAAAAGTGAATAAAGCTCAAAATCCTTCTAATAGCTTTTATTTCCATACACACAAATGCGTTGGGAACATTAACATTCTATTCCAAATCAAAACATGAAGAAAAATCTATCAAATTTGTGTTGTTCCTCTAAAAAGAAAATTAATAAAAGTGTGTATTAGACTGTTCAAAAAAACCTTGTTGTATGGCCACGCAAAATGTATTTGACAGAGGCGTATAAACAGTTGAATAACAATATATGCTATCAGAAGTTAACTTATAACCCCTTACTGTCCTTTAGAGCTGAATTAAAGAAGATCCTGGGGACAGCCTTGGAAAAAAACATCATCTCCAAGGAACTACATGATGTCCTCAGCATTTGGGAACCAACCATTCCAATATTATATTTACTTCCCAAAGTCCATAAAAACCCGCGTGTACCACCAGGTAGGCCAATAATTTCTGGTCAGGGAAGTATGGTGGATAACATCTGAAAATTTATAGACTACCATCTAAAACAGATGGTCGAGCTATTACCGTCATATACACGTGACACATCCAGACCTATTGAAGAAACTACCTGGGATATGTTTGGATGATGATACTCTATTGGTAACATGCCATGTAGAGTCCTTGTATACAAGCATCCGTCACTCAGATGGACTCCAGGCAGTGGAATTTTTCCTTAGGGCCAACAATGTTGACCAGGATATAGCCTCCTTTCTACTGCAACTGCTTAGATTTGTCTAAGGAGCACGGTCAATGCCATACCAACTGGGCAATTCCTAAGGATGCACAGAATCTGCTCCACAGATACAGCATTTGAAATACAAACCACAGATTTACAGGACCGCCTTCGGAAAAGGGGATATAGCCATCGTTCCATAAAAAAAGCTTAGCAAAGAGCCATCAACAGATGGACTTATTGCAACCTAGGAAGGAGAAACCTGAAGACAGCAATATCAGGTACGTGACGAAATACCATTCACGTTGGGAGGAGATGAGGGGGTCTGTGAACAGACATTGGTCTGTTCTCCTTACTGATTGTTGGGCAAATTTGTCCCCCCGAAGCCCTCCATCACAGCACGCAAAGCTGACACCTTACGTGATATTTTGGTACAAAGCTACCTTGAACCGGTAAACGGTACCTTTGTTTCCTGGTGCAAGAAGACCAACCAATGGTTTCAAACCATGTGGGAAGTGCGTCGCATGCCCAAACATGGAACGGGCATGCGACTTTGTAAATTCATCCGGTAACCGGACATTTCAAATCCGACACAATCTTACCTGTTCCAGTTCTAAGGTAGTTTACTATGCATCATGCCCCTGCAAGAAAATTTATATAGGGCTGACTACTCGTGAGTTAAAGGTACGGGTGCGTGAACACGTAAAAGACATTCTGTCAGCAGCCAATACACAGGGCAATGTAGACCAAAAACCCATAGCCAGACACTTTAAAGAATACCATGCATGCAATCCCAGTTTGCTTAGGGTGAAGGGGATTGACTGCATTAGGCCTAATTCAAGAGCCGGTAATATCCCAAAAAAGCTGGCCCAAAAAGAGAGCCGGTGGATATGGACCCTTGGAACTCTATGTCCAAGGGAACTCAATGAGAATTTGGGCTTCTCGTCATTTCTGTGATCACCAGGACCACCACTGTGGGGTATTTGTATTACCTCTTTTAATGATGTGTGTTGTCTTTTTAACATTTTAACTAGATTTTTCTGTTTTTTCAGCCCTTGCTTACGTACTAATGAATCTGCTGCCTGATGCCGCTTTCTGTATTTATAGATGCCCTGCGAGTTGGGACCTTAGTAGTCTATTATGGCTCCTCTCTGATATGGGATTTTTTTATGCTACATTATGATTATATCTTATATGATTACATTATGATTATATCCTCACATATATACTTAAATTATGCCGCCTAATGTTACAACTCTCTGCAGGATTCTTGTGCATATGGGCTGATGTATTGTTATACACATACCCTGGGAACAAAGGGTCACATTGGGCCCATATTGTGACATGTTTACCACAGCGACTCAAGAATCACTGTCATAGAGTCTATTCGCGATGTACACTCTCAGGGCATATGTATTTCTATATGTCCTAATTATTATCATCCACAGTTATATATAATTATAGATGGGGTCCTCATACACACCCTTTATCACCATTTTTCATACCTTTTTACACTAGGTGAACTTTTCACTCACAATATATAGTTTACAGTGACATATATATTGGCTGTATTCTCTTGTTGTAGCACCCCATCTATACAGCACATTCACTTCATATCACAGTTATTGCCTCATATAGGTATATTCTCCTTTATACTTATTCCTTATCCTTCACCTACACGACATCACGTCTCACATTCCATATCTTCATTCCTCTTTTATTATCCTCACGGTGTCTTCTTGCCAAGACACCATTTGTATATTGTAATTGTATGATCATGTTATTATCTTTTTTATCCTTGTTTTGTAATCATGTTTCTTATTACATGTGATATATTATATTGATTTATATTTGCCACCATCATGTCATAAATCATGCTTTTTCCTTTGAGTCCTTCTAATCATGTTACTATACCATCATATGTAACCGCTGGTCGGCACATATATGTAATTCAACTGTGAGGTTTTGTGAATATCTGTTTATGACAGTCTATTGTAATGTTGGTCCTATATTTAATTATTCATTGATATGTTGTTCTCAGTGTTATGGAATACGTCACTACTGTGTACACAATATGGATGTGGGAGATACTGTTACAAATAACTGGGCATCTCATAACATTGTTATACTTTTTATATATTATAATATTACATACAGCGGCGCTGGCAGCTATTATGTCGATTCATTATTATGTTTCTCCTTGTACTCCATGTCTACACGATCATACATACATTATGTCCGATTCTACCAGCTGACATGGTGCGCGCAGTGCTGCGGGGCCGCGCCCTGTGTCCCGTCCCGTCCCGCCCCTGGGCGTCTTTATGCCGGCCCGGCATGTGACTGTCATGTGGTCTGCCGCGTCAGGGCTTGACGCCCGTGGGCGGCGTCACGGAGCCCGGGTCGCCGCGCACTGTGCACCAAGGTATGTTCAGCTGGATGGAATTATACATGCGGACACGATTGGCTAATGGGCTGATAAATAGCTAGTCCCACAGTGATGGCGTTACCCCCTGACGAAGGTACGCCGAAACGCGCATCGTGGTAACGCCATCCGAGACATCCAGGTCGCATTCATCTTGGTGAGTCCTCTTTTACCATCCATCTTTTGGTCTGGCTATCTGTTACATAGATGGGATATAGGTCCAGTCAGATCACACCATCGCTGGGTGCACGGGCTGCATGTGTGTGCGGATTATCCTCTGGTCACTCACTACCCACATCTCCTCAATAGTGTAGCCATACCCTATATTTTGGACTCACATGTAATTTCATCCATGTTCAACTTAATTGTGATTTGTCGACACTGTAGAGCTGGGATGGCGTCTGTGCTCCCTACTCCCCTTGTTTTTATGGCATTTTATGATTCACTGATTGAGTATTTAATAAAGCTTAATATTTTTTCACTATTGGACGTCTAAGAGCTTTTTTCTCAGTTTTCTTCTTTGTTCAAAAAAATAGCAGTGTTTGCATTCTTCTTTACAAAATCAAACATTCACTGTATAAACTGAAAAATGTTTGAAGATTTTGCTTTTCTTTGAATCACTTAACTAATATTTAGTTGTATAACCACAGTTTCTGAGAACTGCTGTACATCTGTGTTGCATGGAGTCAATCAACTTCTGGCACCTGTGAACAGGTATTCCAGCCCAGGATGATCGGACTACATTCCACAGTTCTTCTCTATTTCTTGGTTTTGCCTCAGAAACTGCATTTTTGATGTCACCCCACAAGTTTTCTATTGGATTAAGATCCGGGGATTGGGCTGGCCACTCCATAATGTCAATCTTGTTGGTCTGGAACCAAGATGTTGCACGTTTACTAGTGTGTTTGGTGTCGTTGTCTTGTTGGAACATCCATTTCAAGGGTATTTCCTCTTCAGCATAAGACAACATGACCTCTTCAAGTATTCTGATGTATTCAAACTGATCCATGATGCCTGGTATGCGATAAATAGGCCCAACACCATATGAGAAACATCCCCATATCATGATGCCTGCGCCACCATGCTTCACTGTCTTCTCCGGCCACTAGACACAAAAAGAACAATCTTACTTTCATCAGTCCACAAAATGTCTCTTTAGGCCAGTCAATGTGCTCTTTGGCAAATTGTAACCTCTTCAGCACGTCTTATTTTGATCATTGGGACTTTGTGGGGGGCTTCTTTCAGAAAGCTTGGCTTCACATAGGCGTCTTCTAATTGTAACAGTAATTACAGGTAACTTTAGACCTTCTTTGATCTTCCTGGAGCTGATTGTTGGCTGAGTCCTTGCCATTTTGGCTATTCTATCCATTTGAATGGTAGGTTTTTTGCTTTCTTCCATGTCTTTCAGGTTTTGGTTGCTATTTTAAAGTATTTGCGATCATTTTAGCTGAGCAGCCTATAATTTTCTGCACTTCTTTATATGTTTTCCCCTCTCCAATCGACTTTTTAATGAAGGTACACTGTTCTTCTGAACAATGTCTGGAATTACCCATTTCCTCAGAATTTCAGAGAGAAATGCACTCATCATCACCATGTACAACATTTTCTGCCTTCCTTCCTTAAATAAGCGTAATAATTGCCACCTGTTTTTCAAAGAATGAATTACCTTACTCATTGAACTCCACCCTTCTATTATTTTGAACATGCCCCTTTAAATAAGTGATTGAATTACAGAGAATCTGCAGCATGCATGTCATGACTGTTGGGGTTCTATTACTCTACTACACCTGCTAGTAAATTTGCCATGTCGAAATATTATTTCCACCAAAAACAGCGATTGATGCAATACCATCAGGAAGGCATCTGATTGGCTACATTTTTGGGGTCGTTTTCTGCTGCAGAATACATTTGGAGCCTATCTTCAGCATAAGGGTTCATGCACACGGCTGTATGTCTGTGGTGCCCGTATTCCAGACAGCAATCTGCAAGATACAGAGCGGAAGCATGGATCGGAAGCCCACTGAAGCACTTCCTTGGGTTTCAGTCCGTGCCTCCGCACTGCGAAAAAAATTGAGCATGTTCTATTTATTTTTGCAGTGTGCAACGTATCTTGCAGATCATGGACCCATCCAAGTGACTGGACCTGCATTTGCAAATGGCGTGCACTTGGTCTGTACCCATGGTACACACACTCATGTGCATGAGCCCTAAAGAACAAGGAGTCCTGTAAGAGATGATATAGCCCCCACAGAGCCCTGATCTCAACAACATTGAGTCTGTCTGGGATTTCACAAAGAGACAGGATATGTGTAAGTCTATATCCATATAAGATCTGTGAGAGGTTCTCAAAGTGTGTGTAAGTGTACCGATAAGAATTTATGCTGTTGTGAAGGCAAAACATGGTCACACCAAACATTGATTTGATTTAGAATTATTTTTGTTTTGTTAACATTGTATTGATATTAACACTTCTATTTTTGAAAGCATTCTTACTATGCACCTATTTTTTGGACAGTAAGAATGCTTTCAATGTTGTGCAGTACTATATATTTTGGAAGGTGAGCCCCAAGTAGAGAAAGATTGAGATCCCAGGTTACAGTGTCCTCTGCTGCATAACGGAAATGGGATGGATCCGTTATGCAGGCCCTAGACTTCTATTATGACGGAATTAATAACGGAATTAATTGTAATAACGGAATCTATAACGCAATTCTGCTTTTACCACCAAACGAAGTGTGCACTTCTCTATTGTTTTCTTTGCACTTTATATGTTATTTATTTTCTTTGGGTGCACCTTTCTGGTTCTATCCAATATACCACCTTTTCAGCATATATATTGTACTACAGCGTGAGGGGTGCCCAGGGCCTTGAGATCAGGGCAAGGTTCCGGACGGGGCCGCTCTTTTCAGGGCGATGACTCTGTATTAGGAGGTCATTAGGGTCTAACACAGGCATGTCCAAACTGTGGCCCTCCAGCTGTTGAGAAACTACAACTCCCAGCATGCCCTAATAGCTGTAAGCTACCCAGGCATGCTGGGAGTTGTAGTTTTGCAACAGCTGGAGGGCCACAGTTTGGACATGCCTGGTCTAACAGCTTGATTAGGGACTACTAGGAACCTTTCAGGTGCCCAAATTGTCACATTTTTATTATTCTGCAATTCAAATATTCAGAATAAAAAAAATTCTATACTCATTAGGAACACCAAAAACATGCCAACATTGTCCAAATTTTTTCAGCTCACCCAACTCTCTAAAATCCCACGGCCTGTTACAATGTTTGGTGCACGGAGAGACACCATTTCGGTTCCAGGTGTCATGAAAGAAAATCTCCAGCAATCATTTGAGCTACATTGCTGTTCTCTGTAAAGAGCCAGTATTGGAACAGATATTGAAGTCGGGTTGCAAATTTGTAGCTTGAAGAGCTAGCTGCATAGGAACTACGGTTTCTCCGAGTTTATATTTATTTCATGTTGGCACATGATATTTCAGATTAGATCTTTTTTGACATGTGATAGCAGACATGCACGTGTGGTTTACATGATACAGTGAGAAGGATGCAATACAGGTCCTTCTCAAAAAATTAGCATATTGTGATAAAGTTCATTATTTTCTGTAATGTACTGATAAACATTAGACTTTCATATATTTTAGATTCATTACACACCAACTGAAGTAGTTCAAGCCTTTTATTGTTTTAATATTGATGATTTTGGCATACAGCTCATGAAAACCCAAAATTCCTATCTCAAAAAATTAGCATATCATGAAAAGGTTCTCTAAACGAGCTATTAACCTAATCATCTGAATCAACTAATTAACTCTAAACACCTGCAAAAGATTCCTGAGGCTTTTAAAAACTCCCAGCCTGGTTCATTACTCAAAACCGCAATCATGGGTAAGACTGCCGACCTGACTGCTGTCCAGAAGGCCATCATTGACACCCTCAAGCAAGAGGGTAAGACACAGAAAGAAATTTCTGAACGAATAGGCTGTTCCCAGAGTGCTGTATCAAGGCACCTCAGTGGGAAGTCTGTGGGAAGGAAAAAGTATGGCAGAAAACGCTGCACAATGAGAAGAGGTGACCGGACCCTGAGGAAGATTGTGGAGAAGGACCGATTCCAGACCTTGGGGGACCTGCGGAAGCAGTGGACTGAGTCTGGAGTAGAAACATCCAGAGCCACCATGTACAGGCGTGTGCAGGAAAAGGGCTACAGGTGCCGCATTCCCCAGGTCAAGCCACTTGTGAACCAGAAACAGCGGCAAAAGCGCCTGACCTGGGCTACAGAGAAGCAGTACTGGACTGTTGCATGTCATTCGGAAATCAAGGTGCCAGAGTCTGGAGGAAGACTGGGGAGAGGGAAATGCCAAAATGCCTGAAGTCCAGTGTCAAGTACCCACAGTCAGTGATGGTCTGGGGTGCCATGTCAGCTGCTGGTGTTGGTCCACTGTGTTTTATCAAGGGCAGGGTCAATGCAGCTAGCTATCAGGAGATTTTGGAGCACTTCATGGTTCCATCTGCTGAAAAGCTTTATGGAGATGAAGATTTCATTTTTCAGCACAACCTGGCACCTGCTCACAGTGCCAAAACCACTGGTAAATGGTTTACTGACCATGGTATTACTGTGCTCAATTGGCCTTCCAACTCTCCTGACCTGAACCCCATAGAGAATCTGTGGGATATTGGGAAGAGAAAGTTGAGAGACGCAAGACCCAACACTCTGGATGAGCTTAAGGCCGCTATCGAAGCTTCCTGGGCCTCCATAACACCTCAGCAGTGCCACAGGCTGATTGCCTCCATGCCACGCCGCATTGAAGCAGTCATTTCTGCAAAAGGATTCCCGACCAAGTATTGAGTGCATAACTGAACCTAATTTTTTGAAGGTTGACTTTTTTTTGTATTAAAAACACTTTTCTTTTATTGGTCGGATGAAATATGCTAATTTTTTGAGATAGGAAATTTGGGTTTTCATGAGCTGTATGCCAAAATCATCAATATTAAAACAATAAAAGGCTTGAACTACTTCAGTTGGTGTGTAATGAATCTAAAATATATGAAAGTCTAATGTTTATCAGTACATTACAGAAAATAATGAACTTTATCACAATATGCTAATTTTTTGAGAAGGACCTGTATGTTGGCAGTACTGTTGGGACAACCAGAAAAAAAAAATTTAGGCCCCTTGCAGACAAGCGTGTCCAGATGTGTTGCAGGTGCGCTGCAGCAAACCCGCGCGAGTAGGTACCCCATTGCAGTCAGTTTTGATTGCGTTCCGTTTTTATCAAGCGGGCGCAATGTGTTTTGCACGTGCGTGATAAAAAACTGAATGTGGTACCCAGACCCAAACTTTTTCACCAAAGTTCAGGTTTGGGTTTAAGGTTGTGTAGATTGCTATTATTTTCCCTTATAACCATGTTATAAGGGGAAATAATACATTCTGAATACAGAATGCGTTAAAAAAAAAATATTAAAAATAATTTAACTCACCTTAATTCACTTGTTCACGCAGCCAGCATCTCTTCTGTCGTCTTCTTTGAGGAATAGGACCTTTTTTACCATGGTGTAGTGACGTCAACAAAAGTCCTTTTCCTGTGCACACCAAAGATGAAGACAGAAGAGAAGTCGGGCTGCGCGAACAAGTGGATTAAATTATTTATTTATTTTTAACCCCTCCAGCCCTATTGTACTATGCATTCTGTATTCCAAATGCTATTACTTTCCCTTATAACCATGTTATAAGGGAAAATAATAATGATCGGGTCCCCATCCCGATAGTCTCCTAGCAACCGTGCGTGAAAATCGCACCGCATCTGCACTTGCTTGCGATTTTCACGCAGCCCCATTCACTTCTATGGGGCCTGCGTTGCGTGAAAAACGCACAATATAGAACATGCTGCGATTTTCACGCAATGCACAAGTGATGCGTGAAAATCACCGCTCATGTGCACAGCCCCATAGAAATGAATGGGTCCGGATTCAGTGCTGGTGCAATGCGTTCATCTCGCGCATTGCACCTGCGTGGAAATCTCGCCCGTCTGACTCTAAATACCAGGTACCCCTTAGGTATGAGTTATTTATATTGAAGGATGATGTGTTCCATACATTTGAGAGCAGCATAGGTAGGGTAAAGGAGGAGAGGGTAGCATTAGTTATCACCTGTGTGTATCTTGAAGGGTGGGTATTTAACATTGCAATACAGCATGTATTTTTATACCATGAATAAGAACCAGTGGACAAGGGTTCGAAATACATAGGTGAAGTGTATTTTATCGCTGGATTGTGTCATTTTTATAGTATAATAATAAAACTACTGACTTTATAGACATGTGGCTCAAGTAAGTGCTGGAGATTTTCTTTCAAGACTAGTGAGCACTTTGACCCAACAGACATTTCGTATAATTTAGAAACACTTGGCTGTAAAGCTGACAAAATCAAAAATTTATTTTCTAATAAGGCTACTTTCACAACTGCGTTGGGTGCAGATCCGCACCATTAAATGCAAATGATGGTATCCGTTCAGTACAGATCAGTCTGCATAACTTCGACTTTTTTTTTACTAAGTGTAAGTCAAACGGATCCGTCCTGACTTTACATTGAAAGTCAATGGGGGACGGATCCGTTTACAATTGCACCATATTTGTGTCAATGTAAACGGATCCGTGCCCATTGACTTAGGCCCTATGCACACGGCCGTGTTTCACAGCCGTGTGCGGGCCGTGGAACCGCGGCCTGGATCCCTCCTGAGAGCAGGAGCGCACGTACTGCCATAGATCATACCAGTGTATTACTGTACTGTGCCGGCAGCAGGGAGCGCACGGCGTCATAGCAACCAGTGACGCCGTGCGCTCCTGCTCTCAGGAGGGATCCAGGCCGCGGTTCCACGGCCGTGTGCATGGGGCCTTACATTGTAAGTCAGGACAGATCTGTTTGGCTCCGCACCGCCAGGTGGACACCTCCGCCTCCAGAGCGGAATGGAGGCAGAACGGAGCCAAACTGATGCATTTTGAATGGATCCGCATCTATTCAGAATGCATTGGGGCTAAACTGATCCGTTTGCGGCGGCTTGTGAGAGCTTTGAAACAGATCTCACAGACGGACCCAGAAACGCCATTGTGAAAGTAGCCTAAACTGTTGCCAGACTTTTCAATTTCACAAGCGGTAACACAAGAAGATGTGCCCCACAATTTGCTACCCATTTTCCCCTGAACACGGCAACACCCCATATTTGGTCATAAACTGCTGTCTGGTCACACAGGGGATTTCACAGTGTACTGTCGCACTGAAGTCAATGGGTCTGCATTGTGAATACGGCCTAATAGTAACAGCGATCCCATGATGTATCTCATGTAATGTGCAACATGGGGTTAATGATGGCGTCACTATTAATGTGAGGCACATGGCGGTGCCTAATGTTAATAGTAACCCCCGTCAACTACCGCCTCACATAATGGACAACATGGGGTTAATGTGAAGTAATTGATTGCAATGTTCACTAATAAGGAGAGGCACATGGAAGTCTAAATTAACCCCTTGCCGACCCTGGACGAGAATGCTAGTCCTAACTGGCTGGTACTTAACGCCTTAGGATGAGCATTTTCTTCCTAGCGTTAACAGGCTGCCCCACACACGCTGATCAGCAGCCGGGCCCCTGCTGTATCCGCCAGCATCGGTGAAAACACCAATGCCGGCAGATTAACCCCCTGTATGCAAGATCACGCTGACTGCGGCATACAGGAGGTTTGGGGCAGCTTGTACATCCCCATCGGGTCCCCACGGTGACAGGAACCTGATGGTTGCCATGGCCATAGCAGGGCTGGGTCTCCTAGGTAACTGTCAGAATTATATACTGTAAGAAAAATTTAAAAATAAAATTATAAACCGTTTACAAAATGGTGGGGGGGGGTGTCACTTTTTGGGGGTTTATTTTTTCACCTCAGAACCTCTGGAGTTATCTGCCAGTGCTATATCAATGATCAATCTAGGTCACAAATGCACTTGCCGCTCTTTTCTCTTCTGAGCGCTCACATGTGCGCATACAGCAGTTTATGACCACATATGGGGTGTTGCCGCATTCAGGAAGAAATGGGTAACAAATTGTGGGGTCCCTTTCTCCTGTAATCTCTTTAAAAAAAATATTTGGGCCTAAAGCAAAAAAAAAAAAAATTCTATGAAACACCTAGTAGGTCAAAGTGCTCACTACATTCCTTGAAAAATTCATTGGGGGGGTATAGTTTCTAAAATGAAGTCACGCTTCATTTTGGAAACTAGAGGTTGGCTGTAGAGGTGCCTGGAAATTAAAAGCCCTCCAAAAGCATATTGCGCTTTCCCTTCCGAGTCCTGCAGTATGCCCATATGGCAGTTTATGACCACATATGGTGGGCTGCCATATTCAGTAGAAATTGCGTAACAAATTGTGTGGTCCTTTTTCTCCTATTACCCTTTGTGAAAATGAAAAATTAAAGTCTAAAGCAACATTTTATTGGAAAAAATGAAAATATTTTCATTTTAACAACCTGGCGTTACAAAATTCTATTAAACATCTGTGGGGTCAGAGCTAATAGTACACCCTTCAATAAATTCTTTGAGGGGTATACTTTTTCAAAATGGGGTCACTTTTTGGGGGTTTCCACTGTACCTGGTATCTCATGGTCTCATCAAATTTGACATGGTGCCTGAAAACCATTCCAGCAAATTCTGCCCTCCAAAACCCATAAGGTTCTCTAGCCCTTCTGATTCCTGCCGTGTGCCCAAACAGCAGTTTACAACCACGCATTGGGTGTTGCCGTGTTCAGGAGAAAATACTTGACAAAATTTGGGGTGATATTTATTCTATTACCTCTTGTGAAAATAAAAAATAGGGGGCTTATGCAACATTTTAGTGGAAGAAATAAATTTTTAATCTTTACAACCATGTGTCTTTAAATTATATGAAACAAATGTGGGGTCAAAGTGGTTAGTACACCCTTCAATACATTTCTTGGGGTGTAGTTTCCAAAATGGGGTCACTTTTTGGGGGTTTTCCCACTCTGGGTAGCTCGGGGTCTCGAAGGTGACATGGCAACCGAAACTATATGGTGCTTCTTTCTTTCAGAGACCTGCCGTGTGTCCAAACAGCAATTTACAACCACATAAGGGGTGGTTCTGTAAACCGCAAAATAAAATCGCCGTAATCTCGCAATGCGCAGTTCCTTCCCTGCGGCTGATGCCAGCACAGGGAAGGAACACTATATCGGCACTGCGCATTGCGAGATTACAGAAATCTAAATGTGAGCTAGGAGGAGATTCGGAGGACGCAGGCGGTGCTGGGCTCCAAGAAGGTTAGTACAGCCCCTTGGGCTCCTTACCAGGGTCATTTACATATCTATAAAACAATTATTTTTTTAACACAATAAAAGCACACAGCCCTGTAGGACAGGTATATTGCGGACATGCTAGCGGCGATCTAGCTGTGCATGTCCGCATCTCTACAAGCTAAAAACGAGATGACAGAATCCCTTTAACTTATCCAAGCCAAAGTTATTACCACAGAAAGTGACATGTCACATTTGCAAAAAAACTGCCTGGTCCTTAAAGGTGAAACATGCTTCATGTTAAGGTCTCTTTGACACGGCCATTGTATGTCCATTCCGTACATTGGGGTCAGCAATGCACGGGCAACATCCGTGATCCAGCCGTACAGCCCAAATTTTTTTTTTAATTATATAGAACAAGTTCTATTCTTTGCGGAACAGAAGCACGGATCGGACCACCACGCAATACGCCCATGGGCGCACCATGGTCGTGTGCAAGAGGCCTAAACACAATTCTGGGTTTTTATGGTGTTTCCCATACAATAAAAATGACCTGGTACTTTCATTCTCAATTACAGCAATACCACATATGTACAGTTTTTCTTGAAGAATTTTTTTTAAATAAAACCCTTTTTATTGTCAGTCATATTCTGACACCTATAAATTTTTGTAGTTGTGTGTATGGAGCCATGTGGGGGCTATCTGTACTTTCATTTCATTTTTCATAGTATCAATTGAAAATCAAATTTTCAAGGACATATCACCACATCTACTGAAGTTGTCCAGTTATCTTCAACTGCATTATGCCTCTGTGACCAGTTTCTTAAAGAGAACCCGTCATCAACTTTATGCTGCCCATACTAACAGCAAAATAAAGTAGAGACAGGCGAGTTGATTTCAGCAGTCTCATTTACAAGTTAAAAGTAAGTGGTTGCTGAGAAACATCACAATCATTGCAGACTGGGCCTGTAAAAGAGAGTCACGGCCACCTGAGAAGAGTCATGGTTATTCATAAATTCCTGCTCTCCTCACCCACCTGCTGATGACTGAGTCTTCTACCTAGTTTTCTCCCTTTCTCTCTAGGAGAGAACTGCCAATCATCAGCAGATGGTTGAGAGTGCAGGAGATTATGTATAACCATGACTCTTCTCAGGTAGACTTGACTTTTCAAGGCCTGTGCTGCAATGATTATGATGCTGGTTCTCAGCCACCTCTTACTTAGAGCTCATGAATGACACCGCTGAAATCAGCATTTCTGTTATGCTGCACTAAGTGAGGTCAGCATAAAGTTGAAGAAAGGTTCCCTTTAAATGCAAAAATCAGCTAATGGTTCTAAGACCAACAGCAACAGCAGTATGACAGCAACACCAGAGACCCTTGCTGTTGGATGTGTCCAAATCTGCCATAGTCATTCTACCTGCTAAGCTCCAAGTCCAAATCCCCAGATTGTCAACACAGACACAGAGCTATGGCTTATAAGTAGTGGTCCCTTCATGTAGAGGTAGGTTTGTACAGGCTGCAGTCAGATATCCGGCTAGGAATCTGGGTTGGATGTCCACTTCATCAGGACTTCATATTGCTTTTGGGAAAAAAGTTCCTGTAACAGTTTTGCCCTCTTCAAATTTTGGCAGCGCAACTGCAATGTAACCGTCTGTTGACGGCAGAGTTTGAGGAAACTAAATGTTACAATCTGTACATGGATTGGCTCAATAGTGTTAACTGAAGACATTCATCTGCCTGGTGGTGTTCCCCTGCCTGACTGCTACAATGCCACGGTGCTCTAGCACAGGGCATATATGAGAAATACATTATGTTCCTATGGAGCCCTGCTGCTTATGGGTTTTTGCTCCTTCAGATGTCCTGGTCACATTTACTTGTTATATAAATTTAACTTTATATATAAAACTATAAACTTATGTTGAAAGGTGAACAAAATGATTACCTTCAAAAAACAAAACGTCCCATGTCAGCATGATACAGAACCATCTAGATTACTGGTACAACAAACCTCAGAAATGCAAAGTTTGATAAATGAACGAACATTTTGTCAAGTTTTAAAAAAGCCATTTATTAAAGACAAAATGGAAGTCACATTTTCAAGGACATATCACATACTGAAGTGGCCCATTTATCTTCAACTGCATTATGCTTCTAATGTGACCAGTTTCTTAAATGGAAACATCAGCTAATGGTTCAAAGACCAACTGTAAATGCAGTATGAAAGCAACACCCGAGACCTTTGCTGCTGAATATGACTGAGGCCGTGCCCACATCTGCCAGTCATTCTACCTGCTAAGCTCCAAGTCCGAATCCCCAGATTGTGAACACAGACACAGAGCTATGGCTTATAAATAGTTGTCCTTTCATGTAGAGGTAGGTTTGTACAGGCTCTGAACAGTCAGAAATCCGGTTACGAATCTGGGTTGGATGTCCGCGTCATCAGGACTTCTTCATATTGCTTTTGGGAAAGAAGTCCCTCTGTCACAGTTTTGCTCTCTTCAAATTTTGGCAGCACAACTGCAATGTAACCTTCTGTCAATGGCTGAGTTGGAAGAAACAAAACGTTACATACTGTACATGATTGGCTCAAGTGTTAACTGAAGACATGCGTCTGTGAGGTGCAGTGTTCCCCTGCCTGATGGGTACAATGCCACGGACACGTGACAGCAGAGAAATACTGTGCTGCTGTAAGGCTGCCATGGCACATCCTGTGTAAGAAAATTGCACTACAGCTAACGCAAAAATAGATAATACTTTTTATAAAGTCTTGAGTAATACGAGTAGTCAAACTAATCACGTGGTGTCTTTCTGCACTATATCTGAAGAACAGCCTGCAATCAAGGCAGGGACATGTAGTCCCCTTCCAACAGTGAAATGTTACAAGGACCAGGCTCCCAACTACCACCTCAGACTACTCAACAAGAAAAATAGATCAGATTTGGATGTCCAAGTAATTTATCCAGAATGATTGGATATTCTCAAATCCTGAAGGAGTGTCATCTCATATGGCACTGTTATTTATATGTGGGGGTCACGTTCATGCGGTCCTTAACTGCTGCTACATAATCTAGGGCTGACAGGCCTGCATTACCAATGTTTGTAACAAATTCCCTAATATTTTAAAAATACAGCTGGTCAATCCATTTTAATAGGCGGTAAAAATCCAAATCTTAACATCTTGGCGACAACCATTTTTTCCTGCCTTCTAAGAGACAATGTTTTTTTTACATTTCAGTTCACATAGCTGTATAAGGCTGCATTCACTCAACAGTATGTATTTAGCATTCCACAAAACACGGATCTGCAAAGAATATGGATGATGTCCGAGTTGCATCCATTTTTTTGCAGATCCATTGTAACAATGCCTATACTTGTCCACAAACTAGACAAGAATAGGACATGTTATATCCTTTTTGCAGGGCTACAGACAGACAACACTATGTGCTGGCTGCATTTTTGCGGATCAGATGCGGCCCAAAAATATGGTTATGTAAATGGGGACTAAGGGCTTGTTTTTCATGTGACAAGTTAATAGTACCATGTAAAGGGGTTCTCTGGGCTTTTTACAAAACCCACCATTTCTTTTGCCCTGTGGAAGAAGCATATTTTGGTTAATATTTACCTGTCCGTTGCATCACCAACACTGCCATCTAGGCTGCAGGCTCTTCCACTCAGTTCTAGATGTGTTCCCAAGTCTTTATGTTCAGAGGTGCAATAGACAGGTCAGTATTAACCAAACTGCCTTTCTTCCACAAAGTAGAAAATATGGGCTTCATAAAACATTTGGCGAACACCATCAATTTACGCTTATTGGGGAAAACTGTACACTTGAAAGGAGGCTCTAGTAACCTGTTGGGCTGCCTCTAGACTGATACAAGATGAGATATGGTTAGGCATGGAAGCATACAGGTTTTGTATAGTATCCGTCAGCAATTTTCCCACAGATGTTGCAGCTGGGCCTGTAGATCCTGCACACTTGTAGGTTGCCAAAGCTGGGATCAGAGCCAAGGAAATGTTGCAATCTGGCGGAAACATTCCTAGGAAACCCTTGATGTGTGTGGGCGACCATTATCCTGCTGAAAAATGCTAGTTGGAAGCCCTGCCATGAGAGGCAACACATGTGGCAGCAGGATGACCTGCATATATCGCTGAGCTGTTAGTGTTCCTCATATTACTACTAGGTGTGACCATCGTATGCGATGGCTCTCCAGATCACCACAAGAGCACCTGGGGCAGTGTGTCACTCAACTACAAAGGTAGGATTGAAGAGCTTAGCACAAGGCCGCCATACTCAAACCCAACCACCATGGGATGCCAAACAGAACCTGGATTTGTCGGTAAAAAATAAATAAAAGATTACTCTTACCGGTAATTGGATTTTCCTGAACCCACTACAGCACCAGAGGCTCCGCCCCCACAGACAGGAAACCTGAAGTACAAAAAGGTGGAGGCTTTTCTCCCCTTTCAGTAGGTTTTTCCAAAGATGAGAGAAAACTCTGCTCACAATTATCCAATTTTATCTCAATCTTTTTTTTTTTTTTTTTTCTTACTGCAACACCCCACACGTGCAGCAATCACCAATATAACAGTGTAGGGAAATTAGGGTGCTGTCGTAGGTTCAGGAAAATCCAATTGCCAGTAAGGGTCCATTCACACGTCCGTTTTTTCTTTCCTGATCTGTTCCGTTTTTTCAGGAACAGATCAGGACCAGATCTGGACCCATTCATTTTCAATGGGTCCTGGAAAAAATCGGACAGCACAATGTGTGCTGTCCGTTTCCGTTGTTCCGTTCCGCATGTCCGTTTAAATATAAAACATGTCCTATTCTTGTCCTGAAAAATCGGATCCTGGTACAATACAAAGTCAATGGATCCGCAAAAAACGGATGACATTCGGATGTCATTCCGTATGTCATCCGTTTTTTGCGGATTCCGTTCCTGGAAACACATAACAAATTTTTTTTTTTTTTTTTTTTTTTTTCTTTTCAATTTTTTTTCAAAGAAATCCAAACAACTTTATTTGATTATTGAAATGTATACATGCTCCCGTTTTTTGCGGATCCGCAAAAAACGGATGACATACGGATGACATACGGAAACATTTTCAGGAACAACGGATCCGCAAAAAACGGACCGTTTTTCAGGATGGAAAAAAACAGGACGTGTGAATGGACCCTAACAGTAATCTTCATTTTTCCCCTCACCCACAACATCACCACGAGAGTGATAATCAAGGAGAAAATCAGGGTGGGTTGACTGCCGAAAGCACCAGTTAGATCCAAAGAAGAGTCTAACTAAGCGGTAATGTCTGAAGAAGGTAGTCGAAGAAGACCAAAACAGCCGCCTTACAGATATCCTCTATAGAGACAGCCACCCTCTCAGCCCATGATGTGGAAACAGCCCTAGTAAAGTGAGCTCTAAGGCCTTCTGAAGAGTAAGCCAATGATATTGCTGAAGAAATCCATCTGGCCAAGTTATTTTGACGCTGCATGGCCCTTTCTTTTCCCCTAAAAAACAACAAACTCCAGTCTTTAGTCTTAGACAAATACTGTGTCAAACACCTAACATCAAGACAATGATGAGCCTCTTCCTCCTCTGTAGATGGTGATTGATAAAAGGTTAAAAGCACAATTACCCGAGACCTGTGAAACTACCTTAGGAAGGAAGGCTGGATCAGGTTGAATGATCACCTCATCTTCTAAGTCTACTTTCACACTCGTGTTTTGGCTTTCCGCTTGTGAGATCCATTCAGGGCACTCACAAGCGGTCTAAAACGGATCAGTTTGCATTCAGAATGGAAAAAGATCTGCTGCTTGCAGTGTTTTGGTGTCCGTCTGATGAAACTGAACCAAACAATCTGGCACAATAGAAAACGGATCTGTCCTCCATTGACTTTCAATGGCGTTTATGACGGATCCGTCTTAGCCATATTAAAGATAATACAAACGGATCCGTTCTGAACGGATGCAGACTGTTGTATTATCTGAACTGATCCGTCCATGCCGGATCTGCACAAAACGCAAGTGTGAAAGTAGCCTAATATGGTAGTATAATAAGGATTGATGGAAATACTGTGGAGTTCACTAATCCTACAGACCGAGGTTACAGCTACTAAGAGGCATAGTTTAAATGATAGACAACTTATAGAAATGTCTTCAATAGGCTCAAAGGGATGTTTTATTAAGGCGTTTGGGACCAAATTCAAATCCCAAGGTTCTATTCTGGGCAAAAGAAAGGGAAGAACGGGAGACTGAACTAAAGATGCTAGCTATCCATGGATCTGAAGACAAATTTTCATTAAACAGGGCAGAGATAACCATGTTATAAGGGAAAAATAATAATGATCGTGTCCCCATCCCGATAGTCTAGCAACCATGCATGAAAATCGCACTGCATCCGCACTTGCTTGTGATTTTCACGCAGCCCCATTCACTTCTATGGGGCCTGCGTTGAGTGAACAACGCACAATATAGAGCATGCTGCGATTTTCAAGCAACGCACAAGTGATAAGCGGTGTTTTTTTATATATTTTTTTCACACATGTGCACAGCCCTATAGAAATGAATGGGTCCGGATTCAATGCGGGTGCAATGCGTTCACCTCACGCAATGCACCTCACGTAATCTTGCCCCGTCTGAAAGAGGCCTAAGGGTTTATTTCTGCCTTCCCATGCTGTCAATGGGTCACACTGTAGGCCTCTAGAATGGAATTGGGCCCATGCAACAGCTGGAATACATGCCAAACTTCCTAGAATTGATATTCTTGGGTTGTGGGCTAGATCTTGTATCTTTTCTCTTATTTTCCAGATCCTTTCTGCCGTTCGGAAACACCCTGTTATTACCTTAAATCCAGCAGCAATCCTAGAAAATGCTGATTTTGTTAGGGTTGTGGTCTCGATCTTTGTTCAAAACCCATCTCATTTCTTCCAGAGTCTGAGACATTCTGTACAGCTTTCCTACAGGCCTCCCATGATTCTCTGGCTATCAAAAAGTCATCCAGATAAGGGATAAAAAGAATATCCTTCTCCCTGATATGAGCGGCCATCTCCGAGATTAACTCTCAGTGCCACTGACAGACCAAATGGAAGGGTCTGAAGTTGTAGATGCCTGACCATTCCTCCTAATTCCACAGCCACTCGGAGGAACTTCTGATAGTCTTGATGGATAGGGATATGAAAGTAGGCATCTTTTAAGTCCATAACCGCCATAAAGCAATAGAGCAAATTTATTGCCAATTTTATGGTCTTCATCTTGAACTTTAAGATCAGGAACCAATTTAGCTTTTTTAAATTTATAATTGTTCTGAAGGTACAGTTTTTTTTCACCAGAAATCAGGGTGGATTTGATTTAAATTAAACTGATTTAAATCACTAGTCAGTAAAGCTTGATTTAAATCATCGTTTTCTACATAAAGACCAAGGCTGGGTTCACAAGGGCGTGTCCAGATGCGTCCCGGTGTATTGCGGCAAACCCGTGTGAGTAGGTACGCAGTTGCAGTCAGTTTTGACTGCGATTGCGTTCCGATGTTCAGTTTTTATCGCGCGGGTGCAATGTGTTTTTTTTTTAAATCAAACTGTGGTACCCAGACCCGAACTTCTTCACAGAAGTTCAGGTTTGGGTTTGTTGTTGTGTAGATGTTATTATTTTCCCTTTTAACCATGTTATAAGGGAAAATACAGTGAATAGACTGTCACCTAGCAACCATGCGTGAAAAATCGGCACCACATCAGCACTTGCTTGCGATTTTCACTCAGCCCCATTCACTTCTATGGGGCCTACGTTGCGTGATGAACGCACAATATAGAGCATGCTGCGATTTTCACACAACGCATAAGTAATGCGTGAAAGTCACAGCTCATGTGCACAGCCCCATAGAAATGGATGGGTCCACATTCAGTGTGGGTGCAATGCGTTCACCTCCCGCATTTCACCCGCGAGGAAATCTCGCCCGTGTGAACTCAGCCTAATTCTTGCTGGTATAACTTATAATATGCAACTAGATGAAGATTTTTAGAATAACTTTTCATATTGGGTTGATTCTGTATTCATAGGTTTGTAGAAGTTAGGATTAAAGGTCTTTTTCTCAACTCTGTTCATGTTATAACATTTTTGCTGTGTAGAGGCATGTGATCTCTGCTGAGTCAAATTCAGTTTTGAAACTGCACAATAATCTTACAAAAACCTCTGGAAGAGCATGACATTGTGAATGGATTAATGGAATTTATTTACCAAAAAAATAAACATATACAGCCTTATTCTACATAATTAAAAAAAATAATCTATTTCATGATGGAATAACCTTTAGATGGTAATATATTTTCCTCAAAAAGCATTTTATATATAAAAAAAAATTTTTAGATTTTTTTTTCCACCCTGCCAGAAATAGAGAGAGTAAAAACCTTTTCTCCCCTGTCCCCTTGGAACTGGAATCAGGACTTCCAGTAACAATTTCAAGACTTCTAGTTCTATAGAACAGTTTCTTTCTCCAGCAGCCTATGTAGCCAGACTACAAACCTTACTGGAGAACAAAAAAAAAAAAACACAACTCTAGTTTTAAACCTAGACCTATGGTGTCCAAGATCCAGGAACTATTAGAAATTTTCTACAGGCAACCTGGTGTCATTGTTGGTCACCTGCTTTTTTCTCATCACCAAATGATTTACCGAAGAAAAACCCTCTTCCGCTTCTCCTTTGTGATCTGTATTTAAAGGGGTATTATCATCTTAATGATCACTGTTAAATCATTAACAGATTTAACAGTGATCATTTTTCTAAAATATTTAATTAACAAATCCCCACCCCTTAGAAAAAAATAAAGCTATACTTACCTGACTGTTGTCTTCCATCTCCCCTGGTTACGGCCACCGCTCTTCTCAGGAATCGCGGTGGCCGCGCGTGCGCAGACGTCTTCTCCCGGCCGGCCGCCCACTGTACTGAACGCGCACGTCGAGTCCGTGCGTGCGCCCTGGTGACTTTTTCCTGGCAAGTATACTATACTGGCCAGGAAGAAGTCACCAGGGCGCATGCGCGGACTCTGCGTGCGCGTTCAGTACAGCGCCCAGCCGGGAGAAGACATCAATAAAGATGGAGCCCGCCCCCTGCCGAAACCAGGAAGTGGACAGCGCGCCGGGAGCAGGCAAGTATGAACCTGCGTCTTGAGAAAACCCCTTTAAATTCCTTGTCTCCTTCTGTTACCCTGAAAGGAACAATCAAATCTACCTCTAGAAATTTAACTCCTACCAGAAAAGGGTTGGATTGGAAATTTCTTATCTGCTGCCTTGTCTAAAGCAGAACCAAACCAATACTCTCCCTCACAAGTAACCGCACACAACCTTTTCTTGGAAAGCAATCTCCACTCCAACCCTTTAGCCACAAAGCCCTTCTGGCAGAGTTAGCGAGAGCAGAAGACCTAGCCACAAGCCTAATAGAATCTGCAGATGCTTCTGCTAAAAAAAAAAAAAATATATATTAAAAATTAAAAAAATAAACAAAAAAATAATCAGCTGCTTTCTTAATAGGGACCTCCCTAGGACATTTGTTTTTTAACGGATCCTCTAAGGCTACTTTCACACTAGCGTTCGATCGGATCCGTTCTGAACGGATCCGATCATAATAATGCAGACGGAGGCTCCGTTCAGAACGGATCCGTCTGCATTATATTGGCATATAAAAGCTAAGTGTGAAAATAGCCTCGGACGGATCCGTCCAGACTTTCAATGTAAAGTCAATGGGGGACGGATCTGCTTGAAGATTGAGCCATATTGTGGCATCTTCAAACGGATACGCTGCAAGCAGCGTTCAGCTGTCCGCCTGTCCGTGCGGAGGCGAGCGGAGCGGAGGCTGAACGCCGCCAGACTGATGCAGTCTGAGCGGATCCGCATCCATTCAGACTGCATCAGGGCTGGACGGAAGCGTTCGGGTCCGCTCGTGAGCCCCTTCAAACGGAGCTCACGAGCGGACAGCCGAACGCTAGTGTGAAAGTAGCCTTACTCAGCCAAACATTTAAGGAACGGGCAGTACAAATAGACACGATAGAGGGTCTAAACGAGGATGTAGCCGCTGCCCAGGCACCCTTTAGAAACCCATCTACTTTTTTTTATCTAATGGATCCTTAAGGGAGCCCATAATCTTCAAAGGGGAGACATGACTTCTTGGTTACCTTTGAAATAGCAACGTCTATCTTGGTCACTTTTTCCAAGGGGCACAATCTACTTCTGAGAAGGGGCATTTTCTTTTAATATTTTTTTGAAATATAAACTCTCCTGCTGGATTATCCCACTCATTTAGACGTCACATTTTTATTAATAGGAAAACATTTGATCTTGCACGGATCTTAGTTCCTTAGAATCTTCAATTCCCATGGTCGATCTAACTGCTTTTAATAAGCAATTAATATCTTCCACTGGAAAAAAGGGCCTTCCAATTTATTTTCACTCTTCTTCAGAAGAGTAAGACGATATGTCAGAACAATCTTCAATTGAATGAAAATACTGTTCCTGCTCCGGGTCAGAAGAGCTCACCAAATCAAGATGCTGGACTAGTTTAGATTTCTGCTCTGACCCCCAGACTTTCTTGTGGACCTAGCAGAGCAGACCTCAGATCTGACCAATGACCGAAGGTTCTTATTTTTTCTCTTAGACACAGCTTTCTTAGGTTTTCCCTGTAATATACACCATTATAAAAACAAATGGCCAGAGGCTGCTCACCCCCCTTGAGGGACCAGAGCTGGAGTGGAGTGGAAGCAGGATCCTCAGGAATATCCTTTTTGTCTTCCTCCATAGTGTAACAGATCCCCATGTTTAAAATTAAAGACAGACATCTATGTGCATCAGGTACATAGGTGTAGACACACTTCCAGACAGTCAGTCTACACTAACCTCAAGACTGACCTACTTAATTACAATACACAAGATAACACTCTGGTCTATTGTCTGGGTAAAGACACAGTGTCTACTTGTAAGCCATGTGGCCAAGCCCCTGTTTGCGAGTGCCTTATCTTTTACTGTATATTGATTGGTTGCTGTAGTTTGTGTTCCTGCATATCAATAAAGAGAGTTCTTCTTCACCCTCAATCTAGAGTCTTGTCTCGTATTGGGTTAACAAATATACAGCTATCACACTAGCGCTTGGAAGAGCTTCTTCCCTTGGATCACTACTGGATGCTGAGCAGACTCCTCAACGATCGGCAAAAGGACACCCTCCAGCGGAGGAAACCCCTCTACACTACGGGGGTAACTGCTACACAAAGTAGCTTGGCACGGGATTCAGCTCTCCTAATGGGTTATGAAAGGAACACCCGCCAGGAGACTATACACATGTATTCTGGAGTAATTCCCATGAACCCACCAGCAACTACACTCAGAGTGTGCACTCTATAAGCACCTCCCACAACGTCATCGCTGAGCATGTGTACTTCCGATGCTTTGTGTTCCAAGCCTCCTTACCAACGTCACAACTCCACCATGCAGACATATGCCACAGCGCTTTAAAGCCCTCTATACCAACTATCGCACCTTCCATCAGCGCATGAGCATGTCGCCATATCCAAAAAAAAAAAAAAAAAAAAAAAAACACACACACCACACACCAACAACTGCAGGTAAACCAGGGATACCCGGGGGAGAGGCCACATGTAGAACTTCAGGCTTCTCTCCAGAGACAGGAAACTATACTGAAGGGGAAGAAGAGCCTCCGCCTTTTTGTGCTTCAGGTTTACTGTCTGTAGGGGGTGGAGCCTCTCGTGGTGCCATCGTGGGTGAGGGGAAAATTATACAGTTCCAGCCTGTAGCAGTCCAGATTTCTCGGTTATGACAACACTGCAAATGAAGGTGACAGTGGCTGTCAGTCAATGGCAGGACATGTAATTGTTGCTGTGAGAACACATCTCCTTCTGGCAAGCACCTGGAAATGGTCCTGCCAGAGACAGGGGTGTGTAATGAAGATGACACCTGTGTCCAGATGGTGGACAACTGTGGCAGCCGCTTGTGCTTGTTGACTGATCAATCCCCTCTACTAGTGGTATGTCTGGGCTGTCCAAATCTAGCTCACCAAGGGTGCTTGACCTCATGTAACCACTGCTCCCAACATCTAACAGCTAGGTAAGAACGGCATAGATCACATGTAATTCTTCAAAACAATTGACCTGCATCCCTGAGCCCAATGAGCCCCCTCTCAAACTCTTAAAGGGAACCTGTCACCTGGATTTTGGGTATAGAGCTGAGAACATGGGTTGCTAGATGGCCACTAGCATATCCGCAATACCCAGTCCCCATAGCTCTGTGTGCTTTTATTGTGTATAAAAACCGATTTGATACATATGCAAATTAACCTAAGATGAGTCAGAGCTTGAAAATATGACTCTTCTCTGGTCACACAAGATATGACTCTTTTATGTTAATTTGCATATGTATCAAATCGTTTTTTTAACACAATAAAAGCACACAGAGCTATGGGGACTGGATATTGCGGATGTGCTAGTGGCCATCTAGCAACTCATGTCCTCAGCTCTATACCCAAAATCCTGGTGACAGGTTCCCTTTAACTGAACAAAATGTCTGAGTGTCATAAAGGCATGTCTAGCAGTCAATCTCTCACCAAGAGTTACACTAACCAAGAGTAACCCGAGAGCCTTTATGGGGCAGCTGTGGAAGCACTTTTACACCCTCTTGTGAGAAAGACCCAGTATCTAATATCTTCCTGGGATATAACCGCACGCCAAGTTTTTTTGCAGCAACTCGCCATTTTTACCTGGAAACTTTTTTTTTATGTCAATGAGTGTATATTGGAAAAAGCAATTCAACCACTTGAGTTTTATTTTTATGCCATTTACTGTGCTGAAACTGACATGTTACTTTTATTTTGTGTCACCTCGATTACAGCGATACAAAGTTTATATCTATTCTTATGTATAACTAATTAAAGGGTTTCTGTCAGCAGGAAAATGGTTATTAACCTGGCTGACAGTGATGCACTAAAGTCAGCTGAACATAACTATATTAGTGCCACCTGACTGCGTGCTGCTGTTATTGAGAAAAAAACTTTTGTAATATGCAAAGCGTTGATCCTACTCCTAGGAGGCTCCGTTCTCCCACCTCTGGCCACGCTCTGCTACACTTGATTGACAGGGCCAGGCAACGTTGGTCTCCGCTTGCCGGCCCGGTCTCCTGTGGAAATCTTGCGCCTGTGCCGTCCCGTTCAGTATTCGGCACAGACGCAGTAAGTGAAGGAAGCTCGCCTAGTTATGTTCAGCTGACAGTGATGTACTAATGTCAGCCAGATTAATATCATTCCTGCTGATAGAAACCCTTTAAGAAAAACGTTGAAAACAAATTGCTTTTGTTGCCATATTCTGACACCCATTTTATATTTCCATCTACAGAGCCGTGAAAGGGCTTGGTTTTGGTGGGGGTAGGACTTTTTTGAACCACTTTGGGGTACATATGGCTGTAATTTTTTATAGAATTGACCAAGAAAGTGTTCACCATACAGGATTTTCAGATGCGGAGATACTAAATTACATTTTTATTATTTATACGTAAAATTGGGTAAATAAGCAATTTGAATTTAATACTATTTTATTTTTAGTTCAAACGTTTATACCATAGAATAGTTTACAATTTCAGTTTATCGGGATTCTACACAGTCTTTCGCAGATGATAACTAAGGATCAGCTTTAAAAAAAACAAACAAAATAAAAACAAAAAAACAGGTAAGTATTTACATGCAGGCCGCGCACTGCCACTCTCTACCTGGCTGCAGCATGTCAGCAAGATTGGCATCAGCTGTCATGAGTGATCACTGCTGCAGCTGGGAGAACTGGATCAGCGGCACAGGACCTTCCAGTTCTTAGTCGCAGGCTGATCCTGAGAGTTGTCCCATTTAAGCTCTAATGCTCCTGCTGTGTATGCAGCGGGTCAGCTCCCAAACCCACTTCATACTCCCTTGATGTCACCATTTCAAAAAATATACAGTATGTCACCAAGGGGTTACAAATCAGTAAAATTAGATCCGTTTATAACCGCTTGAGAAAAGTCCCAGTAAGAGGACTGAAAAGTCGCTTTTTGGTGATTAAAAGGACACTTATTTACTTACTTTTTTGGAGTGCTGTGGAATTTTTTTATTTATTTTAAACCTGTTTATAGAGATATTTTCCATCCTAAAATACAAGCAAATCCTAAGTTTCCACCTACCTCCGATCAGTTGTCCTAGATAATGCGATTTCCCTGCAGCTTTGAAAAGTGCCCCATTATACCTCCCACTGGCCAATTCCTTTTCTATTCACCATCCCACTAGAGCAGTGGGCCATGTTTAAAGGGGATATCCCATAAGAGGTGTGCATAACCTATTAAGAGGTTAACAAATAAATATTGGATCGCAGTCGGTCTAACTGCCTGGACCTCCAGCCATTCCGAGATGAAGGGGTCCCTGAGCCACCTCTCTGAATGGAACAGTAGTGCACATCAGTCCACCATTCCTATGAGTCCGACAAAGCGCGACACATTGTGGGATAATCCCTTTAACATTAGGGGCTATTTGATCTGTGCACTGTGTAGGTATATACAATGTCATGATGTGGCTTTCCTGAGAATTATTACTATGGTGATTACAACGGATCTACATTACGGGAGAAATAATGAACTGTACGGCTCTCCCCATTTAAGTAACAATTTCCCATATATGAGAAGCAGTGTTCTCAGCAATGCTTTAGTTACCTTTTCCTTCAGCAGCTCTGGATTGTGAAGAATATTCTCATTTACTTCCAGTAACCGGCCTCTAATACAACTAGGAGAGCAAAACAAAGTAAAAAACTAGACAAATTTCTAATATCCCATTAATCCACCAGGTATCCTGCCACTCTGCTGTGCTATACATTTCCCCCACACATTGTATAGGTATCAGGTTCCATATCAGCTACTAATTTACCGCTCACTGTTCTTCAAAATGAAGTAAGCTCCTAATGCTGAAACTAATCCCCAAGAAATAAAACTAAATATTTCTTAAGTGGTTTTTGTAATGGAAAAGTGTGCACCTGTAAATGGTATATTCATCGCCGTCACAGCAGGTTATCCTACACAACGGTGCAAGCTCTGTTAAGAACTGAGCCCCCTGAATAATAAAAGACAACACAACCTGCATTAGAAGCAATTAGTTAATCACATCTCATCCTCATTTCATTGATGAAATGTTTATTAGAATACAATACCACGGGGTGCAGTATTTTTCAGCAAAATGAATAAGCAAAAAAAAGGTGAAACTTGAAGTTTCCTTCCCTTTATCTAAATGGTTTTGACAAATGTGTACACACAAATACAGTACCAAAACTGCAGTGTGTGAACACAGCTCACGAGTCACATACTATCAAGACTTTCCAGTAATAAGGAGATATCTGTATAGCATTAGGCAAGTGCATGGCAATTACCAATAGCAACTCATCCTACTAAATGGACCTTTTGGTAGATGCTCCAAGCTGGAGCCATATGCAATCCATGTTCCACCATATGATGCTCTGTGAGGCACCATCCTGGAAAGAAAACCTCTAAATTGGCATTCATATGGATTCTGACAGAAAAAAAAGCTTGCATGGGTGCCAGTCAGTTGGTATGGCAGCCTGAGGCCTTGTGAAGGCTCCCAGGCTACCATAGCAAACTGCCTGTCAAAAGAGATTGTCCATGATCTGAAAAACATTGCTGCTTTGTTCCAAAAACAGTACCTCATCTGTCCATAGGTTGTGTCTGGTACTGCAGTCTAGTTCCAAGTATAAATAGGGCTGAGCTGCAATACCACACACAGCCTCTGGACAGGTGTGGTGCCGTTTTGGGACAAAGTAGCTATGTATTTTGAGAACAGAAAAAGAATTCGGCGGCACCAGTCTGCTGGCTCAGGTGCTATGTCCAAAGGAATGAGCTTCAACCACCTTATATATGTAGAAAACAGGACAGCACTCCAAGACTTGAAAAGGATAGAAATCTTTATTCACCCATGTGAAAAATAATTGCAACGTTTCAGCTCACAACTGAGCCTTTCTCAAGCAAAGAAACACAAGCCTGTGCGTGTCTTATACAGCATTCTCAAAAATCAAGTAACCAATGAATTTTGCAGATCAAAAACATGTGACTAGTCATCATGTGAAAATAATTAACCTCATTAGGTCATGTGAACCATTACATATGCAAAGTATCCTACTACTGAATACATGGAGCTGTGTCCATTAGTATTGCATCCAAACTTTTAACATTTGAATAGTGCATTTAACAAAGTGCATATGTGCATGAATAAAGTGCATAAATGTACAAAAGAGATAAATCATATATTAATGTTTAAAATCATACAACACGGAGACTGAGGAAAACCGTGAAAGTTTGACCATGTCTGACAATCGCATGTCCATGTGAATACTGGCCAAGAACAGCACTGTTAACTAATACTGCCAATACCACAAAATGTCAAAGACAAACCTCTGCCTCCACTATGCGCCCGCAGCTCAGCTCCATTACATCATCAGCAACCAGATTTCATAATGTTACTGTGTAGGGGCTATTGCACACGCATAATGTGGCATTATTTCAAGGAATCGTCTCAGTTTGGAACCAGGCACTTATCACTGTGTCAACCTCACTGTCTGGGCCAATCTGAAAGGGATCCAACCTCCCGGGTGGATCAACCCCTCCAAAATTATGGTCAGGTAAGGGGGACACCACATGTGAGTGTACCCTGAACCGTCTCACTGTTTCGGTCCATAGACAGTGTAATTGGGATCTCCCATATAGACCACTTAATAGCAGAGATTAATTTTGACACAGCGTGGATACAGTAACAGCGGAAAATCTATCCAGTTCATTTTCTACACATAGAACATCGCGAGCTGTCACATGTGTCCGAACGTCTATGTTCACTGTTTCCGCATCAGTCTGCATGGTGTCTAAAAAACAAAAAGAGAAAATTACTCATATGCTTGTGAATCTTATCTAAATACCACCTTCACAACAGGGATCATGCCAGAGAGCATAAGTTATGGGGTATCAGGTAAACAGTCATCTAAATACATCCAGGATTATATTCCACATTTAACCCTTTAGGTTTTAGGCTATCAAGAGTGTAAATCCACCACATTTCTTTATTTTTCAATATTTTTAATCGATTACCCCCTCTCCTGGGGGGAGGTACATGGTCTACAATCCAGCATATTAATTCACGTTCTGTATGTTTCTGCTCAGAAAAATGCTTCGGTACTGGTAGATCACACCGTTTTTGACGTATTGAGAATCTATGATTATTCAGCCTGGTTTTCAAATCAGTTGAGGTTTCTCCCACATGTATGATATTACATGGGCAGGTTAACACATAGATTACAAAATTTGAATTGCACGTCAAATGAAAGTTGATAGGGTAAGTTCTGCCAGTGGCAGGATGTGTGAAGCTGCATCCCTTGCCAATGTATCTGCAATTTACGTAGCTTAAACACGGAAAACTGCCCAATCCATATTTTGTCAATTTCATTTGACGTGTTTGCTGCTTTGTACCACAATTCGCTCTTACCAATTGATCCTTCAGACTGCTAGCTCTCTGGTATGAAAACAGGGGAGGCAGTCTGAATTCTTGAATATCACTGAAAGTATTTCCCAGTATACTCCAATGCTTTTTAATAATCTTACTGATAGCTGCACTTTCCTCCGTGTGTATGGAAATAAATGGAATCCGACGTTGGGGATTTTCCTTGTCTTTCCTCACTAAAGTCAACCCTCTATCTCCGAGGCCTTCTGCTTATGTGTGCGTAGCAACATTGGCGGATAGCCCCTATCTTCAAACTTCCTTGACATTTCTTCAAGGGCCTCCGTCAAATTGCTATCCTCTGACGTTATCCTCCGTACCCGCAGAAATTGCGAGTACGGTAAATGCCTGACCATATTTTTCGGATGATTACTGTCAGATCTTAATATGGTGTTCTTGTCAGTGGGCTTAGTGTATAATTTAGTGAGGAATTTTTCCCCAGACCAAACGAACGTGGTGTCAAGGAACTGTACCTCCGTATGTGAAAAAAATAAAATAAAATCAATGTGAATTGAAGATCACAATTTTTACTGTTTAAATACATATGAAAGTCAACCAGTTCCTTCTCCGTGCCGGTCCAAATGAGGAAGATGTCATCGATATAACGCCACCACCGCAGCACATGTCTGAAGTGGTGTGAAACATAGATGACGTCTTCCTCAAATTTTCACATAAAAATATTGGCGAACGTTGGGGCCACATTCGACCCCATCGCTACTCCCCTTAATTGCTTATAAAAGGAATCTTGAAACAGAAAATAATTCCAATGTAGAACAATACACAAGAGGGATAGAATGAAATGCCTGGCAGGTTCAGTCATTGAGGAGAGTTCTAACATATATTCCACAGCCGCTATGCCCTGTGTGTGATCAATTGAGGTGTAGAGAGAGACTACATCAAAGGATGCAAGAATATATGTCTGCTCTCTATCCACCTCAATTGCATTAAGTTTGCATTAAAAAAAAAAAAAAAAAAAAGCCGTGTTTTGAATATATGAGACTGCCCCTGTCGCTAAATTGCGAAGTATCTTATCCAAGAATATGGCGATATTGCTGAATATTGACTCAGAACCAGACACTATCGGCCGGCCCGGGGGATCAACCAGAGATTTGTGGACCTTGGGGAGCACATACATCACAGGTGTGACTGGATGTGTCACCACAAGGTACTCACAGAGATCCTGGTCAATCACCCCCGCCGCCAATGCATCGGTAAGGCACTGTCCAATAATCCTAGCGATATCAAATTTAGGGTCATAGTTAATCGGCAAATACACATTTATGTCACTGAGCTGCCGCTCTATTTCCGCAATATACTTGTGTTTATCCAGGATGACCACCCCCCCACCCTTATCGGCAGGTTTAATTACCAAAAGGGGATCATTCCTTAGTTGATCTAATGCGGCTATTTCAAACTTAGTCATATTGGGACGTGTAAATCTACTAGTGACAGATGATTTGAGAACAGATAAATCCTTTTTAACCACATTCATATATGCCTCCAACGCAGGGTTATTAACCACTGGTGTGAAGGTACTTTTCCCCGGTAGACAGTCTCCTCATGCAAAACTCGCTCGCCGGAGGGGAGTCAGTCTGCACTTTATTGTGAAACCATATTTTCAGTTTTATAGATCTAAAAAAAAAAAAGTCATAGATAATGATCATAGATTCTCAATACGTCAAAAACGGTGTGATCTACCAGTACGAAGCATTTTTCTGAGCAGAAACATACAGAACGTGAATTAATATGCTGGATTGTAGACCATGTACCTCCCCCCAGGAGAGGGGGTAATCAATTAAAAATATTGAAAAATAAAGAAATGTGGTGGATTTACACTCTTGATAGCCTAAAACCTAAAGGGTTAAATGTGGAATATAATCCTGGATGTATTTAGATGACTGTTTGCCTGATACCCCATAACTTATGCTCTCTGGCATGATCCCTGTTGTGAAGGTGGTATTTAGATAAGATTCACAAGCATATGAGTAATTTTCTCTTTTTGTCTTTTAGACACCATGCAGACTGATGCGGAAACAGTGAACATAGACGTTCGGACACATGTGACAGCTCGCGATGTTCTATGTGTAGAAAATGAACTGGATAGATTTTCCGCTGTTACTGTATCCACGCGGTGTCAAAATTAATCCCTGCTATTAAGTGGTCTATATGGGAGATCCCCATTACACTGTCTATGGACCGAAACAGTGAGACGGTTCAGGGTACACTACACTCACGTGTGGTGTCCCCCTTACCTGACCATAATTTTGGAGGGGTTGATCCACCCGGGAGGTTGGATCCCTTTCCGATTGGCCCAGACAGTGAGGTTGACACAGTGATAAGTGCCTGGTTCCAACCTGAGACGATTCCTTGAAATAATGCCACATTATGCGTGTGCAATAGCCCCTACACAGTAACATTATGAAATCTGGTTGCTGATGATGTAATGGAGCTGAGCTGCGGGCGCATAGTGGAGGCAGAGGTTTGTCTTTGACATTTTGTGGTATTGGCAGTATTAGTTAACAGTGCTGTTCTTGGCCAGTATTCACATGGACATGCGATTGTCAGACATGGTCAAACTTTCACGGTTTTCCTCAGTCTCCGTGTTGTATGATTTTAAACATTAATATATGATTTATCTCTTTTGTACATTTATGCACTTTATTCAAGGTACATATGCACTTTGTTAAATGCACTATTCAAATGTTAAAAGTTTGGATGCAATACTAATGGACACAGCTCCATGTATTCAGTAGTAGGATACTTTGCATATGTAATGGTTCACATGACCTAATGAGGTTAATTATTTTCACATGATGAATAGTCACATGTTTTTGATCTGCAAAATTCATTGGTTACTTGATTTTTGAGAATGCTGTATAAGACACGCACAGGCTTGTGTTTCTTTGCTTGAGAAAGGCTCAGTTGTGAGCTGAAACGTTGCAATTATTTTTCACATGGGTGAATAAAGATTTCTATCCTTTTCAAGTCTTGGAGTGCTGTCCTGTTTTCTACATATATACACACACACACAAAAAAATCACTTTCCCAAGTTTACGTATATAAAAATATACAAACCAAAAAAAACTGGTTTTGTTGCATCTAAAAAAAAAAAAAAAAAAAAAATGTCCAATGTGCAAATATAAAAAGTATTTATCCTTTACAGTTAACAGAGTATGGGGGAAAAAAAGCCTAAACTGTTTCATCTCGCCACCCGAAATAAAAACAAACATTACATAGCTCTGTAGATGTAAATATAAAAAAAGTTAGATGCCAAATTATTTTAATTTTTTTAGAAAGATTTTTGTTTTAAAAAGCAGTAAAACCTAAGAATATAAATTTGGTACTATTGTAATCGTACTGACCTACAGAATAAGGTCATCATGTCACTATTAGCACACAGTGAATCCCATAACAAACAAACCCTAAAAAAAAAAAAAAAAAAAATTATGGCAGAATTTTTTTTCTCTCTAGTTCACACCACAAATTTTTTTTCCTTTTCCTAACCACATTGTGGTCAAGCCATCTATTGGAAGTGTACATGTACAGATCGAGGGAGATTATCAGTGGTCTTGTAGGTCTTTAATTTTTCAATAATTGCTCCCACAGTTGATTTCTTCACACCAAGCTGCTCACCTATTGCAGATTCAGTCTTCCCAGCCTGGTGCAGGTCTACAATTTTGTTTATGGTGTCCTTCGACAGGTCTTTGGTTTTTGCCATAGTTGAGTTTGGAGGGGGACTGTTTAAGGTTGTGGACAGGTGTCTTTTATACTGATAAGTTCAAACAGGTGCCATTAATACAGGTAACAAGTGGAGGATAGAGGAGCCTCTTAACCTCTTCAGGACACCGGTACGTCATGTATGGTTCCGATCGACGATGCCCGGTCATCGGAACCCGGGGCCTGCTCAAATCATTGAGCAGGCACCTTGGCTAGATGCCGCCCCCCCATGTCGGCGATCACGGCAAACCGCAGGTCAATTCAGACCTGCGGTTTTCTGCGTTTCCAGGTTATTCGGGTCTCTGGGGACCAGATAACCCAGAACAGGATGGTGATCGGTGGTGCGATTTTACCATCCTGCGATCCTGAGAGGTGATCCATAATCACTATCCTGCAATCCTGAAAGATGATGGAGGCGATCATGAGAGGTGATGTCACAGATTGGTTGGTGGGCGGGCCAGCGGGAGATTCAAATGTTGCCAGCGCTCCTCTCCTCCTCCTTGTGTGTCCCGGAGCCGGAGGAGAGAGGAGCACTGCCTGCACGTCGATCTGTGCCAGCATCACCCCATCTGTGCCCCTTGCCCACCAGGACCCGATCTGTGCCCCAGCACCCAGCACCCCCCCCCCCCCCCCCCCCCCATCTGATTAGCAGGTAATTAGGGAAAGTATAGGGAAAGCTGCCGCTTGTCCCCCCCAAACATTTTTTTGGGGTGCAGGATTTATTTTTATTTTTGTGTACGCTGACTGTGGCCGGCACTCTTAGCGTCCGGCCACTGTTAACGCATCGCACACCCCACCGCTGATCAACTTCGGACTGTTGATCTGCGGTTTTGAATTATTTTTCACATTTTTTTTGCCCCCTTTTTTTAGTCTTTTTTCCTGTTAGTTTTAGGGTGAGTTCACGCACACCAAATAAAGATTTACACACACGCAGACACACACTCCCCTATGGCCCGCCGGACGTTCTCGGCCAAGGAGGCATACGCCCAGCTTGCCTCCGAGAGTCCCAGTGAGGACGAGGATGACCCCACTTTCCTGTGGTCATCATCTAGCGATGATGAGCCCCCAAGGCGGCGGAGCAAGGGGACCGCCATGTTAGGGACCCTGTGGCCCACCCTAGTACGAGCAGCTCTGGGGCTCGTACTAGTTTTCTGGCCCACCAGTTAAATCCACCACCAGGGCCCCCTGCCGGTGAACTTGTCTGGTGTACCCCGGAGCCATAGGATTTTTCAGTGACCAACTAGTAAATCTAATGGGTGTACAGGTTCATCTGCTCCACCAACAGTTCGTTGCTCAACACCCGGGGTCCTTTTTGGCTAGGCCCGGTGGCTGGATTCCAGTCAGTGCAGCCGAGATGAGGACATTTTGGGGCCTCGTGCTGCATATAGGCCTGGTCAAGAAACCCAGTGTCAGGCATTACTGGAGTGGGGACGTTCTCTACCAGACCCCACTTTACAGTACGGACATGACACGCTCCCGGTTTGAGGCCAGTTTTGTTCCAATTCATTCTCAATGGGGGGGGGGGGGGGGGGGGAACAAAAAACGGAATTAGACTTACCGGTAATTCAGTTTCCATGAAATCACCATGACGGCCACAAGGAGATTGACCCATGACCTCTGTGGGGGCAGGAAACAGAGAAGAGGTTAAATTGCCCCCTCCCACCACCGCACCTCAGTGTTCCAAAGATATCAAGTGCCAGAAGTGTCCTAGTATTTCCCAGTATTACACCATACCAGAAAAATACCAGTGAAAAACAAAATTTCAACAAAAGAAGGGGAGGGAATGTATGGGCCGTCATGGTGATTTCATGGAAACTGAATTACCGGTAAGTGTAATTCCGGTTTTCCCATATCATCACCATGACGGCCACAAGGAGAGTTATAAAATTATTTTTTTATGGGTGGGGGCAACCGCTTGGAGAACCTTCTGACCAAAGGAGAGGCCAGAGGTTCCAGACAAGTCCAAACGGTAATGTTTCACAAATGTGTGAATACTAGACCAGGAGGCGGCCCTGCATATATCATCCAGGGAGGCCCCTGCTCTTTCAGCAAAGGTAGTGGATACAGCTCTGGTAGAGTGAGCTCTAATATTGGAAGGAGGATCCAGATTCTGATTCTTATAACATAAGGTAATAGTGTCCTTAATCCATCTTGCAATGGAGGATTTTGAGGCCCTGGATCCCTTATTCCTTCCAGCAAATTGGACAAGCAGACTGTCAGACTTCCTGAAGTCCCTAGTGGCTTCCAAGTATCTAATGACTGTACGCCTAACGTCAAGGAAATGAAATTTCTCTTCCTCCTGATCCTTGGGATTGTTGAAGGATGGAAGTAGGATCTCCTGGCCTCTGTTGCGGTCTGAGGCCACCTTTGGCAGGAAACCTGGGTCTAGTTTAAGCACAATCTTATCCTCAGTGATGGTAAGGTATGGTTCCCTAATGGAGAGAGCCTGAATCTCTGCCAGTCTCTTGGCAGAGGTAATTGCTATAAGAAAAGCAGTTTTGAATGAAAGCAACTTAATTGAACAATCCTCCAATGGCTCAAATGGGGAACACATAAGATTGTTGAGAACTAAATTTAAGTCCCAGGTTGGGCTGCGGGACCTAAGCGTGGGTCTCAATCTACGTGCAGCTCTAATGAATCGTTTGATCCATCTATGGTCTGCCAGGTCGGAATCAAAGAAGGCGCTCAATGCCGAAATTTGAACCTTTAAGGTGGATGGAGAGAGGCCCATGTCCAGGCCCCTTTGTAGAAATTCCAGAATTTTCTGGATACTGGGCCCCACAGAATTTGGATTCTCCTCGCCCGACCATGAGCAGAATCTCTTCCAGATCTTCAGGTATATCGCGGAAGTGACTTTTTTCCTAGAACATCTCAGGGTGGCTATAACCTGGTCTGACAGGCCCTGAGACCTTAAGAGGGAGACCTCAGGATCCAAGCCGTGAGCTTCAGGAACTCCGGATGAGGATGTAGCAAAGGACCCTGGTATAGGATGTCCCCCCTGACTGGGAGTCTCACTGGTTCGTCTATTGCTAGCTTTAATAGAGGGGCGAACCAACTTCTCTTGGGCCACAACGGAGCGATCAATATTACCGTGGTTCTCCCCTCCTGAATCTTCTGAATGACCCTCGGGATGAGCGGCAATGGAGGGAATGCGTACCCTAGATCCCAGCACCATTTTAGGGAGAAGGCGTCTACTCTCCAGGGATGGTCCCCGGCATTTAGGGAGCAAAATGTTTGCACTTTCGTATTTCTCCTTGATGCGAACAGGTCTATTGTAGGAAGCCCCCATTTTTGGGTTAGCATATTGAAGACCTCTGGGTTCAGTGCCCACTCTGTATGATCTACCACCTGTCTGCTCAAAAAGTCCGCTTCTAGATTCAGGGATCCCTTCAGGTGCATTGCTGAGATGGACTTTAGTTCCTTTTCTGCAAAGGAGAAGATCTCCTCTGAGATACTCTGGAGTCTCCTTGATCGAGTACCCCCTTGGTGTTTTAGGTAGGAGACCACAGTCACGTTGTCCGATAGGACTTTCACGTGCTGATTTCTTATCAATTGCTTGGCGGCGAGAAGGGCTTCTCTTACTGCATACAGCTCCCTGAAATTTGAAGACTGAGCAGATATCAGACGCTTCCACGTTCCCTGGAAATAGGCTTTGTCGATTTTTGCTCCCCAACCGGATTAGCTGGCGTCCGTGAAGATGGTAATTGACGGTGATCTGATCCATGGGACTCCCTGGGACAGATTCCTCTCCTTCGTCCACCATGAGAGGGACCTCTTTACTAATCCTGGGATTGGGAGCTTAGAGTCCAGAGAACCCTTCTTGTTCCAGTGGGACAATAGCCAGGTCTGAATCACACGGCAGTGAGCCTGTGCCCACTCGACAGAGGGTATACAGGAGGTTAGGAGGCCGATTAGGCTCATTGCTTCCCTCACTGAGCATTTTTTCCCGCGTTGGAAGTGCCTCACCTTGTTTATCAGGGACTGGATTTTGCTCTGTGGAAGAAAGGTTGACTGAGTTACGGAGTCTAGAGTAACTCCCAGAAATCTCACCTTCTGGGATGGAACCAACATTGACTTGGGTTCGTTCACTATCCAACCTAGTTGAGATAGGCGGGACAGAAATACTTCCAGGTCCGACAGCAGGAGATCTTTTGAGTCCGCTATGACTAGGAAATCATCCAGATATGGCACTATATTTAATCCCTCCTGTCTGAGAGGGGCTATCATCTCTACCACAAGTTTGGTGAAGAGCCTTGGAGCGGCTGAAATCCCGAAGGGCAGTGCTATAAACTGGAAATGACGAATCCGATTGGAAGGGTCTAGGATAGCAAATCTTAGAAACCTCTGGTGATCTGGGTGAATGGGGACGTGCAGATAGGCGTCTTTCAGGTCGATCGAGCACATAAATGCCCCTAGCTTTATCAACGGTACTAAGGATTTGAGAGACTCCATCTTGAACTTCCTGTAAAGAATAAACTTGTTCAGTTGTTTTAAGTTTATGATGGTCCGGAAGTCTCCTTCCTTTTTCCTTACTAAGAATAGGGTTGAATAGTACCCTTGACCCCTCTGAGATGCGGGGACCGGGATTACAGCACCCTTCTTCACCAAGTCCTGGACTCCTTGAAAGATATTTAGGTTGGAGAGTCTGGTAGGCAACTTCGTGATGACGAATCTTGCAGGGGGGAGAGAGGTGAACTCGATCCTGTAACCTTGCTGAATGATGTCCAGGGCCCAGGGATTTCTTGATGTTAATGACCATGGACCCAGGAAATCCTTCAGTCTCCCCCCTACAACGGCGTCATTGTTTGTCCTCGGATTTGGATTGGGGCTTGAGAAGGAAGCCCTTTCCTCTACCCCCTTTGGGATAAGACCAGAGGCCTGACTTGCCTTTCCCTCTAACAGACTTGTTCTGTCCGCCGTAGGACCGAAAGGACTGTTTTTTCCTAAAGGACCTTTCCTCTGGGAATCCCTTTTTCTTGTCGGCCGCCTTCTCAAGTATCTCGTCTAGGACCGGCCCGAATACATATTCTCCTGAAAAGGGGATAGATATCAACTTTAGTTTAGAGATTCTATCGCCCGACCAGGACTTCATCCACAAAGTCCGACGAGCCGCATTGGAAAGCCCTGCCTCCCGAGCACAGAATCTGATAGATTCAGCAGATGCATCTGCCAGGAACCCTGTAGCTGATTTAAGTAGCGGTATGGACTGCAGGATTTCTTCCCTGGAGGTCTTTCTGATTAGGTGGTTCTCAAGTTCCCCTAACCATAGGTACATAGACCTGGCTACCGACGTTGCCGCAATGTTGGTCTTGATGTTAAACATGGAGGCCTCCCAAGCTTTCCTTAAAAGGGCATCTGCCTTCCGCTCCATGGCGTCCTTCAATTGGGCAGCATCCTCAAACGGCAGGGCAGTTTTTTTGTTAACCTTTGCCACCTGCACGTCAACTTTAGGGGTCACGTCAAACAGCTTAGACTGAGAGGGGTCGAATAATAATCGATTTTTAAACTCTTTGGAAATCCCCAATTGTTTTTCTGGTTCTGACCATTCCTCCAGAATCATTTGTCTAATGTGTTTGTTTATGGGGAAGACCCTGGATTTTTTCACCTTGAGTCCCCCAAACATTTCGTCCTGAATGGAAACGGACCTAGAGGTCTCTTCAATCCCCATTGTCGCTCTGACTGCCTTTAGCAAGTCATTCATCTCCTCCGAGGAAAAATAAAACTTCCTATTATTTTTGTATATTTCCCCCTCAGAGAGAGATGGATCATCCTCCCACTGCGTGGAAGTAGAAGCTTTATCGCCTGCATCCTCGGATCCGGAGGAAATAATCCTGGAACGCGGACGCTTGCGAGAAGGCTCGTCCTGGGGATCAGACGGAGCAACTCTAGCGGCCCGAATTTCTTCCTGAACCACCGATCTGATATTTTCCATAAGGGACGATTGTTCCTGCTGGATTACATCAGAAATACATGCTTTACAAAGCTTCTTTCCATATTCGTCAGGCAGTTTCCTTGCACAAGAGATGCAGCGAGGAGGTTTTTTAAACTTTTTTTGCGCCTCTTTAGCCTGAAACAGATATGGAAATAGCGGTATCAGAAATAAGGCTTTAGAAAAAAAATGAATATCGTGCCATAAGACAAGCGGACCCCCAGAGGGATACTTACAGGAGGCAGAGGGGGAGCATCCAGCTCCATAACAGTTTGTACCTCAGGACCTGACATTTCTGTAAAGTAAAATGCAGCTGCAGTACTCACAGACCTCAGATCAGCGTCCTATGGCAGCTCCCGCCTTTTATTCAAACTGCTCTGCTCCTGCGCTTTACTTCCGGGTTGCGCCGAACCCGGAAGTGACATCACCGACGTCGGCGTGCGCACACGCCGGCCGCTACCAGCCCGACCCACAGGGGAGGAGGAGGAGGAAGATTGCGGCCCGGGAGCAGGCTCCAGACCAGCCGGAGAGAGTCCTCCCAATACCCCCCAGCCCAGCATGAGCACGCGGCCGCCGGCGGACTGGGGGAGCTCCGACGAGCCTCAGGTAACCCAGGAGGCCCCTGGAGACAGAAAAAATAATAAAACAAAATCCTATCTTCATCTCCCTGCCGCCGCAGGGAGACTCTTCTCTGACCCTGGCCACAGTGGGGACAGGAACACTGAGGTGCGGTGGTGGGAGGGGGCAATTTAACCTCTTCTCTGTTTCCTGCCCCCACAGAGGTCATGGGTCAATCTCCTTGTGGCCGTCATGGTGATGATATGGGAAAAACTGATCAGGGTGCATAAGTATGCATCTGTTCCGTTTTGGTGCTGGACACAACCACTGCAAGCTGCAGTTTTGCGAAACAGAATAAAGCAGATCAGTCATGAAAATCAATGTAAGTCAATGGTGCTGGATCAGTTTTTTTGTTAGCGAAAACAAAGGATCCGGCTACCAGGGACTTACAATTATTTGTTCAGTTTTGATTTAATGAAACCGGATCCAGCCAAAACAGCATTCTAGATGTATTAAATGGAACTGATCCGTTTAACTGAGTTTTGAAATCTTCTGCCAGATCTCAAAACTGCAAATAATGGCAAAAAGGAAGAGAAAGGCGCTCATAGGGAGAATAAGTCAAATAATGGTATCCTCACAATAGGAGACATAATTTGCGCACCTATTTAAGTTGCACCAAATTGGGCACAACCACAATGAAGGCCCGATGAATTTAATTGCTGGTTGGTGCTGCCGGACTTGTCCAATAAGCTTAGGCGGGAGCCAGACCGCCGGTTGGGTGGACAATAGTACTGGAGAGCCACTGGACTATAGAGGTCAAGCGAGCGTGAGGAAAACACAGGGCGCACAGGTCACAACTGGGTTTCAGTTTATTCAGAGAGTGCGTTTCGGGGTTTATGACCCCTTTTTTAAGTCTGGATGCTGACAGCTGGAGTAGAGGCACGTCTGCTGCGTGCTGACACGTGGAGCGCTTGGAGCGTTGTGTGCCAGATCTCAAAACTTGAATTAACAACACAGATGTGAGAGTAGCCTTCATCATTGAATTCAGGCGTTTCGTTCAGTCCCACTGCCACAGGTGTATAAAATCCAGCCCCTAGCCATGCAGTATGTTTTTATAAACATTTGTGAAAGAATCGGTTGGTCTAAAGAGCTCACTGAATTCAAGAGTGATACTGTAATAGGCTGTTCATGATATATCTTCCCTCCTATACATTCCACGAGCAGCTGGGATTGGTATTATTGCAAAGTGGAAGATGTTTAGGAACCACGGCAATTTCACCATGAAGTGGTAGACCACGTAAAGTTACAGAGCGGGGTCACCGAGTGCTGAGGTGCATAAAAGTCCCCAAAGATCTGCTGACTAACTGCAGAGGTCCAACCATCTAGTATTAATATCAGCACACAATAGAAGCTTTATGGCATTGGTTTCCATGGCCGACCAGCTGCATGCAAATCTTACATCACCAAGGACCATGGCAAGCATGAGATGGAGTGCTGTAATGCAAGCCGTCACTGTATTCTGGAGCAGTGGAAACATGTTCTGTGGAGTGACGAATTACTGACAGTCTGGTGGACTAAAACAAATTAATATTTTTAACCTGATGAAGGTGGCCCAAGTAACCCCGAAACGCATTGATTTATTTGTTTTACCGGATGAGCATTTTCCATTAAAGAAGAACTATTCACCATACTTACATCTGTCCTGACCAGTGATTTTCCGCCTAAAAGTGAAGACCTATCACACTGCTATTAACCCGTCTTTGGAGAGACTGGGCTGCTTCTCCTGAAGAATCTGATGCTTTGGCTGCATACCCGGCGACTGGACAACTTTAGTTTTTTTTATACATCAACAATAGTGTTGTGCCTATGCTTAGCACAGCCACCTAAGGTGAGCCTCCATTTCTCATTCTATCCACCAATATCTTTATCTGGAACCTACTACCCTATGGTGCCCTTTCTTGTATATCATTTTACAGCTTCTGTACGCCTAATCATAAAAGTCTGGTGGACGAGTCTGGGTTTTGCCAGGAGAATGTTACCTGCTTGACTACACACTGTGCCAACTAATGTTTGGTAAAGGACAGATAATCCTATGCTTTTTTTCCTAGCCTAGTCCCCTTAGTCCCAATGAATAGAAATCTTAATGCTTCAGCATACCAAGCTATTTTGGACATTTGTACACTTCCAATCTTGTGGGAACAGTATGGGGAAGGTCCTTTATTGTTCCAGCATAACTGCACCCCAGGGCACAAAATGGTCCATAAGTGCATGTTTGAGTGGGTTTGGTGTGGAAGAACTTGACTGGACCACACAGAGCCCAGGCCTCAACCCTATCAAACATTTGGGATAAACTAGAACAGATTGTGAGCCAGACACTCTTGTCTGATAAAGGCTCAAAGGCTCTTCTGTATAAATGGGCATAAATTCCCACAGACAGAAGGACCAGGGAGTTTTCCCAGTGCATGCACAGAATGTGCAGTGTGTCGTAGCCCGACATCATCCATGAACCCTATAGTAATAAGCACAATTACAATAATACAGATATGAACATATTTGCACATGAAATGACACTTACTCTTTTGGACTTCCCCGATACTTTGTTCTGTAGTCTGCTGCAGTTAGCACTGATTTGGTAACTAATACTAGAAATATTTTTGCCACTTTGAAGAACTGGATGGCATTCTGCCAGAGTAACTACACAGATTCTAAAACAGATAAAAAGGGAAAAAAATTAATAGAGCTGGAAGTTCATAGATAAAAATACAGGACAGGCATGCCAAATATTAGGTATTTAAGCTTTTTTTTGGTCACTGTTGACCAAAGAAAATACCATAACCTTGAATTTCCCAGCACACATTCTTATCCATAAATATCTGTTTATACGCACTGATGTTTAAAGGGATTTTTCAGGCTGGGGCAATGGTGTGAAATGCCATGACATTAAAAAGGAGCATTCCTTATCTATTAGATTGCCTGCTGCCTCAGCATTAATGGCGGCTCCTCTGACCCAGTCTCACTGATTTATGATGCAGTCAATTCCTACTGGTAGGTCTATTGTACTGCATCATAAATTTCTATGATACAGTAAGTTCAGGTAAGCCGACACATGGGCCATGTTGTGTGCATGAACCAAAACAGCAATTACTTCCTTGAAATGGTTGTCCCTTTTTACATACATGCCGACGCTATGACACCACCACCATGCTTCACTGATGAGGTGGTATGCTTGGGATCATGAGCAGGTCCTTTCCTTCTCCATACTCTTCTCTTCCCATCACTCTGGTACAAGTTGATCTTGGTCTCATCTGTCCATAGGATGATGTTCCAGAGCTGTGAAGGCTTTTTTAGATGTTTGGCAAACTCTAATCTGGCCTGTTTTTGAGGCTCACCAATGGTTTACATCTTGTGGTGAACCCGCTGTATTCAGTCTTCTCTTGATTGTTGACTTTGACACACACACACCTACCTCCTGGAGAGTGTTCTTGATCTAGCCAACTGTTGTGAAGGGTGTTTTCTTTACCAGGGAAAGAATTCTTCGGTCATACAACAGTTATTTTCCATGGTCTTCCGGATCTCACCGGTGCGTTCCTTCTTTTTAAGGATGTTCCAAACTGTTGTTTTGGCCACCCCTAATGTTTTTTGCCATCTCTCTGATGGGTTTGTTTTGGTTTTTTTCCATCCTAATGATGGCTTGCTTCACTGATAGCGACAGCTCTTTGGATCTCATCTTGAGAGTTGACAGCAACAGATTCCAAATGCAAATAGCACACATGAAATGAACTCTGGACCTTTTATCTGCTCATTGCAATTGGGGTAATAAGGGAATATAACATACCTGGCCATGGAACAGCTGCGAAGCCAACTGTCCTACTACTTTGGGTCCCTTAACAAGTGGGAGGCACATATGCAAACTGTTGTAATTCCTACACCGTTCACCTGATTTGGATGTAAATACCCTCAAATTAAAATTAACACGTTAAGGACCTATGACGAGTATACTCATCCTGGAGCACTGCTACTTAGCGCTCCATGGCGAGTATACTCGTCATGGCAGTAAACTGTCACCATGTCTGCAGACATGGTGACAGCGCTGAGTGCCCGGCTGTTACACACAGCCAGGCACCCAGGGTCAATGCCTAGGAGGGTCCTGTTTCAAATCCATTGTGGTAGTGTATAGAGCCAAAAATGTTAGAATTGTGTTGATGTCCCAATATTTATGGACCTGGCTGTATATTCTCCGATTGCCCATAGTGCCTCCTTTGCTGGCTGGATTCATTTTTCCGTCACATACACACTGCTTGTTTCCATAGTTACGACCACTCTGCAATCTATTAGTTGTGGCTGTGCTTGCACAATATAGGAAAAAAAGGGTCAGCCTCTCTGGTGTCTGGGATCATGGGAGCACACATAGGCTGGTGCTTTTTCCTATAGTGTGCAAGCACGACCACCACCGATAGATTTCAGGGGGGTCGTAACCATGGAAATAAGCAGTGGATAATGTGATAACAATATATTAGTAAGTTGATTGAATTAACTTTATCTACATAATAAAGTCCATTTGCTGAAGTAAGACAACCCCTTTAAAAGATACAGTGGCTCAGGAATGCAAAGGCTTACACAGCCAAGCCAGCTGATGGGGACCCAGGGGCCTTCTGCGTCACAGTGGGGGGAAGTTTTGAGGCCATTGCAAAATATTTTTAAAAAAAATATAGATAAAAAAAAACAAAAAAAAAAACAACACGTATACATACTAGCAGAAAGACTGCCATTTCATGTCATGTTTCTGTATGTCGTAAAAAGATAACAGTATCCCCCCCATAACCGTGATCTCCACAGCAGCCGTCCGTTTAATAGTGGCCCATGCATGTAGAAGTGTAGTTGTGCCGTCATATGTCATGACTGAATATTTAAGGACCTGCGAACTACTAAAACCTGTGATCAGTTGTTATGGCAACCTGGAGTAGGACCTGCAAGCTTCTATTGGCTAATGCAGGTCATTTTTTGGGGAATCTCTCCAGTACGGCAAGTCCTAGAGAGCAGAGACCCATACTAAAACCTTCCCGGACACCTGATGTACCTGTGTGCCAAATTTGGTGAAGATCGGTTCAGTCGCGCATAAAGAACGTCCAGACCAGAAGATCTTCTGGTATTCCAGAAGATCAGCCCTACTACTCCTCAGTATCCTGTGTCTGCCTGCATGACGACTATCTGCAGCAGGAGCCTCCCACCTTTGCCTTGTTAATACTCGGCCTCCTTTTTGCAAATCTAGACAATACAATAATCATAAACTGCAAATGGAACTGTTCAGCAGTATATGAACTCGTTGTTATGCACCCTTCAATCAGGCATTCATAGCATTAAGGATATGCCATAAAATCCATTCATTGGCATTGCTTTTTAAAGCTTCTTTTCAATTTGTTGGATTTACCGGTTTGAATGCTGCAGTATGCAGAAGTCTTCATTAAGCTGGCCCTTTACATCTGTAATAGAAAGAATGCCAATTAAACCAAAGCATAACACTAAAGGCCCTTATATACAGTAGGTACCAAGGATTGAGCAATAAAAATCGTCTGGTATAAATGTGCCACCAATCACAATGAACGAGCAAACACTCCTTTTTTATCACGTTTTATGCAGCACACTACCTACATATACAGCAATCTGCTGGCAGCAAACAGCGAATCCGTATGGAAACAAGTGATCGCTGTAGGCAATGCCTGTCCCCATACAGAGATGACTGCTGCATGTAAATGCAGCTTCAGCTCTGCTGACTTACTAATATTAAAAGTGGTGGCAGGCACTACAAAATATTAATACTGGGGTGCCAATCAATGTGGTATGCACCATGTGAGGAAGAAATAAAAAAGTCCACATATACAACATACTACACTTAATATATCAAACTTATGTATCAAATGCCTAACAACAAACTACCAAAATTTTATAAGGTTAACCCCTTCCTGACATGCACCTTATATGTACGACGCAGCAGGAAGCAAGTTCCCGACACTCGCTGTACATGTAAAGTACGCTGTATGAGCAGGCACGAAAGCTGAACTTGATCAATCAGCAGCCCAGCAGTATCCGCCAGCATCAGTGATTGAATATTAACCCTTTAGATGTGAATGCTTACTTAAAACGGCCTTGGATCCTGCCAGCTACAGAGGCTTGATCTTAGACGAACTGTCAGTTCAATGCAGCCTGTATGCAGCCTACATTACCAGTCTGTCCTGTCCATCCTTTCCGTACCTCATGACCTCCATTCCCACAGATTCAGCTGAAGAGCTTATCAGCTGTATTCAGGATTATAATCTGACAAGTAGAGCAGAGAGGAGGATGAGGCAGCTCTTTAGCGCAGGGTTCTGAAGTAACTTGTCCTCCTGTGTGATTATGACAGGTTCTGTGTGTACTAATAGGATGGCGGCCATTTTATTTCTCCTAATGATTGCTCCCCAGTGAAAACGAGCCATTATAACTAATGAAACATATTTGGGAATTTATTTATAATGAAGTAATATTTATATACTTTCATTTTCTTTATTCCTGGTGAACTCCTTTAAATTCCATTATAACTGTTATAACAGAGCGGGATAATGGAATATAGAATGCATACTGTATGTGAACCCTTACTGATTAAGTCGGAGTTAAAGCTAGTTTTGGGTGCAGTCAGGCGTTAGAACTGTACTGATTTGTATTAGCTATTAATATTCTGTAATAATGACGTTACAAAAGTTTACAAATGATAGAGATTATATATATATATATATATATATATATATATTTTTTTTTTATTATGTTCTATCAAGCTAAGGCCCTTATTTATAAAAAAAAAAAAAAAGGGGTTCTAGAGTGATAAGATAAGTTCTCACCTCTCCTGTCCTTATACTAGGTATCTTCATGCTTCTCCAAGGCCCTTAGTTACAATGTCTGAAACTGTACTGCACATACTCATTAGTAAGTTCCTCTTCTAGAAGGAAGTTCCCTACTGGGCATGCCTGCAGTCATCTCAGAACTACTGAACAGAGCAGCAAGATTGCATTAAAGTAGAGGCAGCCTGCCTCTACTATGGAAAGAGCCATAGTTGCCTGCACCCTGACGCTCTAGTGTGTATATCTTCTGGTCCGTGGCTTGTTTAATTGGTCCCCTGCGTGGACATGATCATCTACTCTATTGCAGCCAATAACTGGCTTAAGTGGTGATGTGTATCTTGTGGACACGTCACTGCTGAAGCCAGTCATTGGCTGCAGTGGAGCAGAGGAGTGTGGTGTGAATTGGACGTCAGATCCAAGATCCAAAGTCTATTTGCTCAAAACGTCATTTTAATGCTGTATGGAGACCCGTCTCCATACAGCATTAAGATTAGGGATGAGCGGATCGACTTCAGATGAAACATCCGAAGTAGATTCATATAAAACTTTATTCTAATACTGTAGATCAGGAGTTCCTTACAGTATTAGAATCTATTGGCTCAGATGAGCCAAAGTTATTGCTTTGCGAAGTCTAGCGAGACTTCGCGCAATAACTTCATAAATTAATTTGTACTGTAAAAAGCCATTTCCCAAGGTACCTCCTTTGTTCCATCCCGCCTGTAGGAAATCTAATACGAGCGGGATGTCAAGAGCTTCTAGCAGTTTTTTTTGGCAAATCTGATAAAGGTCCTCCAAACTCTAAGGTAGATCTCTGAAGTGACCTTCTGACTGGCCATAGTGTTTACCACATCCTCAGAGACCGCTTTTCTTTAAAATCTACCTCTCAACCAGGCAGTCAGGTGCAAATTCTTCATATCTGGGTGAAAAATTGGACAGCAGCTCCTGGATATTCTGGAAGCACCCATGGTGTTGCTATCGCCATTTTGGGGAGCCAGGAAAACCACACCCTTCTCGGCCAAAAGGGAGCTATAACTATTACCGTGGCCTCCTCCTCTCGGATTTTCTTGAGGACCCTTGATAGCAATTTTAGCGGGGGAAAGGCATACAGAAGGCCCTGCTTCCAAGACTGGGCCAGTGCATCCACTGCTCTCAGATGCTCCTCCGGAGAAAGGGAAAAGACCTCTACCTTTCTGTTTGACCTGGTGGCAAAGAGATCCATCTCTGGAGTTCCCCATAATGCTGCCGCTCGATTGAAAACCCCCTGATCTAGGGACCACTCTCCTTGGTATAGTCGATGACGACAACTGAGGAAGTCTGCTTTCACGTTGTCTGAACCCCTTAGATGTACTGCAGAAAGAGATAATAGAGAACCTTCTGCTAGGCTGATAATCTGATGAGTGAGACATTACCTCCCTTGTACCTCCCTACCGGCTGATATGGGCCACTGCTGTCCTGTTGTCTGAATAGACCCTTACGTTCCTGCCTCTGATGGCCGGGAGACTCTGTACTAAGGCTATCCTGATTGTATCCAGTTCCCTGAAATTGTGCGAATGGAGATTTGTTGTAGCAATTCCCCTGCAAAAGCAGGGACCCCACACAGGCTACCCTTTCGGATGGGCTTGCATCTGTGGTTAAGTGGAGAACTGGCTCCGTGGTCCAAGGAACGCCTCTTTCTACATTTTTTGATCCATCCACCACCCCAAGGAATCTAGGGTCTGGGAAGATAGAGAGAAGGGAGACTTCGTCCCAATCCTGCAGGATCTGAAGAAGCCTTGAATGCTACTGGGCCCATTCCACCCCTGGAATAGTGGCTGTCATGAGACCCAGTACCAACATGGGCTCTGACAGATGAGTGAAGAAGCTGGACTTTTGATCTGATTAGTAAAGCTTTTTGCAGGGGTAGCAGGCACTTCTGGGAACTGGATTCCAAAATCATTCCTAGGAAACTGCTCTCTGGCTTGGGTATAAACTGGGTTTTTCTAGTTTTATCTCCCATCCCAGCTTTTCTAGACTTCCCTCAACCAGGCAATCTGGGCTGTCATTGTGGACTCAAGGAAACAGAATTACCGGTAAGTCTAATTACGGTTTTTCCATTTCGTCCACCATGACAGCTCTACCAGATTACTTAATAGGGTGGGCAACTGCTTGCAGAACCTTCTGACCGAAGGTTAAGTCAACAGAAGCAGAAATATTAATGCGGTAATGTCCGAAAGGTATTTATACTTGACCAGGTGGGCGCTTTACAAATTTTGTCGGAGACACCCCCTTTTTCTGCCCACAAAGAAGCCATAGCTCTTGTAGAGTGGGCTCTTATATTTGTAGGGCTGTTTAGACCTGATATTTGATAGCAACAAGCAATAGTAGATTTAATCCATCATCCAATGGATGCTTTTTTTCCCCCTTGCTTGAACCTGCGTATTGAACAAGAAGATTGTCTTCCTTCCCAAATTCCTTTGTTGCTGCTAGACACTGTATGATAGTATCCCAAACATCCAGGAGCTGGAACTGATCGTGTGATGGATCTGATAAATCCCTGGGAAAAGATGGAAGGACAATTTCCTGATCTCTTAGAAAGTCCGATACGACCTTCGGCAAGAAACCAGGATCCAAACGTAATACTATTCTATCTGGAAAGACAGTGAGGTATGGTTCACGGCAGGATAGCGCCTGGATCTCGCCCAACCATCTAGCCGAAGTTATGGCTACTAGGAAGGCTGCTTTTAATGACAGGTGTTTAAGTGAAATATCCTGAATAGGAAAAAAAAATTAAAAATTGAGATTTTTGTAAGTCCTTTCAGGACCAAGTTCAAGTCCCATTGAGGAGTCCTCAATGGGCCTTAAAGAGGACCTTTCACTAGAATAAAACAATCTAAACTATACAGACATGGAGAGCAGCGCCCAGGGATCTCCCTGCACTTACGGTTATACCTGGGCGCCGCGCCGTTCTGCCGGTATAGCCTCCGGTATCTTCATAGGTTAGGCTCCACCCAGTGAAACCTGCCAGCATCTCCTCCCATGCTGTAGCACTGGCCAATCGCAGCGCTCAGCTCATAGCCTGAGAGGCTTTTTTCTCTCTCAGGCTATGAGCTGAGCACTGCGATTGGCCAGCGCTACAGCATGGGAGAAGGAGATGCCAGCAGGTTCCCCTGGGTGGAGCCCAACTATGAAGATACCGGAGCCTATACCGGGAGAGCGGAGCGGCGCCCAGGTATAACAGTAGGTGCAGGTGCGCTCTCCGTGTCTGTATAGTTAGTTTAGATGTTTTATTCTAGTGAAAGGTCCTCTTTAACCTAGAGGCAGCTCTTATAAAACCTCCTTATCCACTTATGGCTGGCCACGTCTGTATCATAGCATGCCCCCAAGGCTGAGACCTGCACTTTAAGTGTACTTCGTGTCAGGCCCAGATCCTATCCCTTTTGAAGAAAATAAAGTATTTTCTCAATGCTTTGGGCAGAATCTACAGGAGGGTTCTGGCCTAGCCAGCTATAATACTTCTTCCAGATTTTAAGCTATATCGCAGAGGTGAATTTTTTCCTGCTAGATTTGAGGGCATTTATAACCGTTTCAGACAGCCCTCTGCTTTTTAAGACCTCATGCTCAGGATCCAGGCTGATAATTTGAACCGTCCTGGATTCTGAAGAAAGATTGGACCCCGAGAAAGGATGTTCCCCAGTGGGGGAATTTTCCAGGGTTCTTCCAGAGCTAGTTCCTTTAAGTACTGGGAACCAATTTCTTTTTGTCCAGTATGGAACCACTAGGATTACTGTTACTGGGTCCGATCTTATTTTTTGCAGTACTCTGGGTACTAGCACTCAAGGGGGAAAGGCATAGGCTAGATCCCAAGTCCACCTAATTGAGAATGCATCCAATGCCCAAATGTTCTCCCTGGGGTTTAGGGAGCAGAAAGGATGAACTTTTGCATTTTACTTTGACGCAAACAGGTCTATCTGGGGGGTCCCCCATTTCCTGGTGATCTGATGGAATACCTCTGAGTTTAGGGCCCATTCTCCTGGATCTATGGTCTTCCTGCTGAGGAAGTCCGCCTGTATAATTTTCTGTACCTTTTAAATGGATAGCTGTGATGGATGGAACATTTCTTTCTGCCCAGAAGAATATTTTTTCTGCAAGATCTTTTAAGCCTGGGGATCCTGTGCCCCCCTGATGTTTTAAATATGCGACTGCTGTTACGTTTGTCTGAAAGAATTAGGTGTCTTCCGGATACCTTGTCCTGTGACGCCTTCAGAACCTCCCAGATAGCCCTCAGTTCTATGTGGTTTGATGATTTAATTTTTATGTTGACCGACCAAGTGCCCTGGTAGATTAGTGAGCCTACCTTTGCTCCCCATCCTGTGCCACTTTCATCTGTATATATTTGCATTTCTGGATTTTTTATACAGGGTACACCTCTTAGCAAGTTTTTGTTTTCCGTCCACCAGTTCAAATCTGATCTTACGCGGTCGGGGATGGAGATTCTTTTTTCTAGAGGACTGCCTCTTGTCCAAATTCTTTAGGATCCAAGACTGGGCTACCCTGGTATGAGCTTGGGACCAGGATACTGCGGTTATACAGGAGGTCATCATTCCCAAGAGGCTGATCGCACTGCGGATGGAGCACTGAGACTGGCGTTAAAATCCTTTATAGGCAAAACAAAAAGGTTCCATTTTCTCCTGAGGGAGGGATGTTATCTGGGAAACTGAATCCAGAATCACTCCCAAAAAATGTCATTCTGGTGGATGGAACTGTGCAGGATTTCTTTAGGTTTATTATCCAGCCAAGTCTGAGAACCTGCATATTAGGTCGTTGGTAAGGCTGGTTGTCTACCCCAGAACTAGGAAATAGTCTAGGTACGGAAATACTTTTATTCCTTCTGCTCTGAGGGGGATATCATTTCCACTAAGAGCTTAGGGAATACCCTTGGAGCAGAGGAAATTCCAAAGGGTAACGCAGTGAACTGGAAGTGCTTTACTCCTCCCGAGTTGTCTACTAGGGCAAATCTGAGGTTTTGATCAAAGGAATGATGGTTGCTATTTATTCCATCTTGAATTTTCTGTATGTGACAGCTTTGTTTAGTCCCTTTAGATTTATAATAGTGCAGAAGGAACAGTCTGGTTTCTGAACCAGGAATAAATTTAAGTAGTAACCCCTTCCTATTTCCGCACTGGGGACTTTTGCCACCACTCCTGAATCTAAGTTTTAGGACCCACTGCCAGATATTTTCTAGAGTCTTTTGGCTGTGAGATGTTAATCTTAACTTTTTTAGAGGGAGTTGGTAGCCATTTCCTAAGATGTCTAAGGCCCTCGGATTTTTGGTCACGGTTTCCCAACGGGACAGAAAATTCCTCAGTCTCCCCCCTACTCTGGCGTCATTGCTTATTTGCTTGCTTATTCTGCGGGGTTGAAAAGGAATGCTCTGCCTTTTTCCCCCCTTTCTGGTAACACCACCTACCCGACTTCCCTTTGCCCCTATAGGATCTAGTCTGGGTATTAAAGGAAGGAAAGGGCTTCTTTTTACTTTCTTCCGGAAACCCTTTTTTTGTCTGCTGCTTTTTCAAGGATGGAGTCTAGCATGGGTCCAAAAATGTATTCCCAGGAAAAACGATAGAACATAGAACCTCAAAAGGCAAGCTATCCCCTCCCCATGCTTTCACCCACAATGCCCTTCTAGCTAAATTGGAGAGAGCAGCATCCTTGGTGGCGAACCTCAGACTCAGGTGAGGCATCCGCCAAGAATGCAGCGGCTGATTTAAGGAGTGAAATAGAGTTTAATATTTCCTCTCTTGGGTTTTATTTTTAATATGGTTTTCCAACTCATTAAGCCTGAAATACATGGACCTAGCTACCGACATCGCAGCCATGTTTGTTTTTATACCAAACATAGACGCCTCCCAGGATCTTTTTAGAAGCGAGTCGGGCTTCCTTTTCATTTGGTCTTGTAATTGTGACGAGTCCTCAAATGGGAGGGAGGTATTTTTGACTACCTTTGCCACCTGGACGTACATTTTTGGGGTGTCATTAAACAATTTAACATCAGCCGTATCAAATAGCCTATTCCTGAATTCCTTGGATACCCCCAGGATTCGTCCATTCATCCAGGATCATATCTTTTATGTTTTCGTTCACTGGAAATACTTTTTTGGCTCTAAGTCCCACGGACATTTCATCCTAGACAGATCGTGGTTTTGCACCTCCTCAATGCCCATGGTTGCTCTGACAGCGCCCAATAATTCCTCCATGTCCTCAGATGAGAAGAAGTATTTCTTACTATATTCCACAATTTCTCCCTCAGACAGAGCGTCAATATCTACATTCTGTCAGAGAGGATGGAACAGACCTGAGGTTTTTTTTTTCGGTGGTGTTGGAGGGACAGATCTGAGAGAGGCAAGGGAGGACTTTATTTTGCTCTGAATCAAGGATTTGACTTCCATGAGTATGGATGGTTGCTCCTCCTTTACAAGATCATTGATGCAAACTGAGTCTTTTTGCGATTTTCTGGAGGCCTCTTGCTACAAGTCGCACCCCTAGGGACTTTAGTTTTAGTTCTGGGCTCTTTTACTCCCTATAAGAGAGGAGTAACCAGGTATCAATAGACAAGTATAGCAGGTCAGTATGATACACCATTTTTTTCTCCCCACAGGGGAACTCACGGTTGGAGTAGCCGAGGGGGCTTCAGAAGATTACATCTGGACTACAGGGGCATCAGGAACAGACATCTGGAGCTTGGAGACACTCAGAGGGAGGCCCAGTCGTGTTCCACCGCATCTTCTAAATGCCCAGAGCGGCATCTGACGTCATCGCAGTGCGCGTGTGGTCCAAGCTCCGCCCCTTCAGCCTCCTGCCAGTCTGAAGCAGAGTGCAGCACTAAGGCTTTTCTACAGGGAGTCAGCATGCGGCGCGGGGTCAGCTTCCTCAATGTAGGGAAGGGGGACCCGACACTATGAGGAGAGATACAGGCCCCTGCTGACAGGGACGAGATGCAGCTCCATTGTCATCCTCTGCCCAGCTTTGGACTCAACCGCAGGAAGGCAGAGGGAAGGGACAGAGATCCCTAAGGTATTTAAAATAAAAAAAAATAAAAAAAAAGTCTTCACCTCCACCAGGAGGACTCTCTGTGATGTGCCCCTGTAGGGACAAGAAACACTGTGGGTGGTGGCCTTTTAAACTGTGTTCCTGCCCCTACAGAGGTCAATCTCATGGTAGAGCCGTCATGGTGGATGAAATGGAAAAAGTTGAATAAAACCTCTGTCAATTGCTGCTCTGGGACTCTTACCAACACCCTTTTTTCTATCAGGGGACAAAAAAAAAAAAATGATTATGGCAAATTGTTTTGTGGGATTTGAACAGTAATCTGTAATTACATATCTCCCTACTGGAAAAATTTAGCTTTAGGCCCTCCCCCATCACAGAATTTATCCAGGGGCTGTTAGAGATCGTCTGTCACTGAGCTGCAAAGAGACAGGCTACCCCCCACAGGTGCTCTGGCATCATTGGGACTGCTTTTTTGTGGCATCTGACCCGGAAAAAAAGAAATCCCTTACTTACTTACCCAGACCTGCAAATTGTTTTGCTCTCTCCTTCCCCTTAAAGACCCCCTTATTAAATCTGGGACGGAAAGACTTTCTGGGTGCCTGACTAAGAGGGAAAGCCCCTCTTGTCAGAGGCCTTTTCTAGTAAATAGTCAAGGGCAGGCCCAAACAAAAACTCTCCCTGACAAGCACAAAAGTTTAACCTTAGAACTAGCATCCCTATTCCAGCCTTTTAACCAAATAGCCCGCCGGGCAGAGTTGGATAAGGCGGAAGCCCTAGCAGAAAATCTTAAGGTATCCGCAGAAGCGTTGGCTAAGAAATCCAAGGCATTTTATATAGTAGGGAAGGAAGAAAGTAACTAACTGTTCCCTAGGGGTACCCCCTTCAATGTGGGCCTCTAATTCCCCCATCCACACCTTTAGGGACCTGGCAACAGACAGTGAAAATAGCAGGTTTAAAAGCCACTGCAAAGGCTTCAGAATTTTCTCTTTAAAAGGATAACTGATATTTTTACACCAAATTCAATTTTCAAATATGTAGTTGCTGATGAGGTGATAATCCCTAATTATTTTGCTCATACCCCCATGTTGAATTACATTCCGTCCATAGCAACTGCTTCCCCAGACTTCATTCTGACTCTTCTAAAAGATGGCCACTGATGACCTCAACCTGAGACCAAGACCGCCTTTCCCTCAGTACCCAAAATTTATTCTGCTCATCTCTGGAACGCGCAGCCTCACCTCAACCAGTTGGTGTTCTCCACACTTAAACACACCATCTTCCTCTTGAGACCGCTATAATACTCTGTAGAACAGTATTTCAAGCTCTCTATGCAGCATGTAACTTATGCAGTCCGACGGGAGCGCTCACTACTACGTCCTCCGTCTTTTATATAAAGAAGATAGGAGACCTAACAACGCTCTTATAGCGGCACCGCAGAATTGCCAGGGGGAGGACCAAACATGCAGGAATTACTAGGTAATTCAATACCTAGCCAAAAGGGAACGAATGTAAACTTAAAGGGTTGTCAGAGTTATGAAAAAAAAAAAAAAAAAAAAAAAAAAAAAAAAAAAAAAAAATTTATATATATATATATATATATATATATATATATATATATATATATATATATATATATATATATATATATATCTCTGAAAATCTGATATATAACTGAGCTAAGCAAGTTTTATGCAAAAAATAAAATATATATTTCCTCATTTCCCTGGTTCTTTTATGGCCCTTTGTTTACATGCAATAAAAACAAAAACAATCTCTGCCCCTCCCCCTGCTCTGCTAAGGGAGAGAATACAAGAGCTGCCCTGAGTGACATGTCTGCCTGCTGGGAGACTCTGCAGCATGTTGTAAGTGTAGAACACCAAGCCCCAGCTGTATAATGACACTGCTAATACACACAGGATCTTTCCCCTACCTTCTTGTGCAATGCTCTCTAGTATATCAGCTCCAGTGCCCAGCATTGTCTCCTCACTGCCTGCAAAGCTGTGCAGCTGAAGGGGTTAAGAATCCTAGCAGAGTAGACGGCAGTGAAAGGGGGAGTGGCCAGCACAGTGACGTCTTGTAAATGACCTTTATCAGAGCAGGGAGAGAAGCTGACATCACAGGTCATGTGACCTTCAGTAAAATCTGAGAAACCAGCCCCTGGAGATAAAGAGTTAATTGGAAAGCTGTTACATTTGCTTAGTTAGGAACCTAGAAAGAACAAAAACAAAAAAATATATAACTCGGATAACCCCTTTAATGAGACAGATCCAATTACCTAAAAAACACAAAAAAAAAAAACACACACCTCTGCCCTCCTGTCCAGTGGGCCCTTGAGCGAACCCATATACTCAAAGGGGCTTTTCTGTACATTTTACTGGGGCATCAAGCTTTGGGGCTCTATCCCAAGAAGCAGACAACTCCTCAAATGGATACTTCCGCTTCACCGAAGGAGGAACAAAAAGCTTCCTATCTGGTCTTTTCCATTCTCTGGCAATCACCCCGGAATGTTCTTATGCACAAACACCTTTCTCTTCTTGGGGCCCAAACCTTCAGAGTCCTGGACTCTGCTGTGGCTTCTGATCATCCAACCCAATAGTAGCCCTTTACTAGGGAGTTAGTGTTCTCCACATGAAATAGTGGTCTCCCTGCGGCCTCATCCTCAGAAGACTCATCTGATGACCCCCGCTCTCATTCTTCCAGACCAGAAAGTATAAGCACTGTCACACTCGAGCGGGAGTCCTTCGCAGCAGAAGTACTGGGACAGTGCTTTATGAAATTGCTAACCGACTCTCAGACCTCTTCATGCATCATCCGTTTAAGGCCCCATGCACACGACCGTGTTTCACAGCCGTGTGCGGGCCGTGGAACCGCGGCCTGGATCCCTTTTGAGAGCAGGAGCGCACGGCGTCACTGGTTGCTATGACGCCGTGCGCTCCCTGCTGCCGCCGCAATACAGTAATACACTGGTATGATCTATACCAGTGTATTACTGTACTGTGCCGGCAGCAGGGAGCGCACGGCGTCATAGCAACCAGTGACGCCGTGCGCTCCTGCTCTCAGGAGGGATCCAGGCTGTGGTTCCACGGCCCGCACACGGCTGTGAAACACGGCCGTGTGCATGGGGCCTAATGCTGCCCATAAAAGACAGAGCTTCCTTCTCCATTAATTTGCTGATACACTCTTGACATAGGGGTTTTGCCCAGGCAGAAGGAAGTTTCTTCTTAGGCTACTTTCACACTCGAGTTTGGTCACATCATGGATCTGCACAGACGGATCGGTTTAGAAAATACAAACTTCTGCATCCGTTTGTATTATCTTTAACACTGCCAAGACGGATCAGTTTAGTCTTGAACACTATTAAAAGTCAATGGAGGACAGATTGCGGCAGTAAAAAACGGATCCAGAACGTTTGGCTCAGTTTCGTCAGACGGACACCAAAATGCTGTAGGCAGCATTTTGGTGTCCGCCTCCAAAGCAGAATGGTGACTGAACGGAGGCAAAATTATGCATTCTGAGCAGATCCTTTTCCATTAAGAATGCATTGGGGCAAAACTGATCCGTTTTGGACCGCTTGTGAGAGCCCTGAACGGATCTCACAAATGGAAAGCCAAAACACCAGTGTGAAAGTAGCCTTACCCACACCACATCCCCCTTTCATTTACTCTGGAGGGCCTTCCTAGAAGACTCCTTTGAAACCTAAGCAACAAGAAATGACCCCATGAGCATTAAGAAGAATATTTCATGCTGGGGTATAACCCCTCTTACCCCAACTTGGTACCAATGTATCATTGGTGGTCTCAGTGGGTTCAACATGCTGAACCTGCTCCATGTTTCATACAGCCAACACCAGCCTGAATGGAGCAAATGCCACGTTTTTCCACCCAGCATGGCAGTGAGCTGGCTGGGCTTTTCCCCTCGGCAAACGCTAGCCGGCATCCCTCCTCTTCTGGTCCGCAGCGTCCGCTTCCTCCCATCGCCGCAACCCGGAAGTAAAGGCTGAACAAACCGGCAGATTTATCACACGGGCTGGCGGCCGAACATGCGATCACGGCTGCAGAAGTTCGCAGGAGTCGGAAGGAGGACGGAAGGGTAAAGGATAGAGAAGGGAGCCCAGACTTCCTTTCCATTGATGTTCTTCCAGCGGATCAGATTCCCTCCTGCCCCTTAGGACAGGAAACAGAACGGGAGATACAAGGGATGATCCCTCCTTTAAAAGGCCGTTCTGGTTCCTGTCCTGAGGAGGTGGAGGCTGTCTCTCTAGGGGTGCTGTCATAGGCGAAAAAGGAGCTAATTTGCATGGTCGCTAATAAAACAGCCAAAGCAGGCATGCACCAGCCGCATAATACAGTTTGCTACTGCCAAGTATGGAGCAAGCTCAAGTTCATGAACCTGCTGCATACATTCCTCATGCACCTCAGACATACAGTTACATCCAGGAGCGAGAGAGGGTTAAAGAATTACTGCCTGACGGGCATACTAATTAGCCCATGCATTATAGGCAGATACTTATTACACCCATAATAAAAGCACTGCCAGCCTCCTAGTAATCATGTCATTGGAAGGACCAAAAAGAGCACACAGATGGAGCCCCATCAGACATAGCAGATGCCACGGTTACCATTTACCAAGGCAGCTTTGTTGGTCTCCAGTCAGTGACTGATGCCCAAGACTATTTAGCAACAGTCTGAGCACTGGGAGTCTTCAAAGAATTCTGCTCTCTTCTTATGAAGCGCTGCTGTAAAAAGGCAGCATATCGGAAGACGTTCTTCGATTGGCCAACACAAAAACACTATATGGCATTCAATAAGGGATTAAAAGGGTTGTCCAAGTTATATTTACTGATGACCCCCGCCGATCAGCTGTTTGAAGAGAAGGCGCGCACCGTGCCAGCACCGCCTCCGTTACATCTGCAGCAGTGAGCAGGTGTAATTACACCCAAGCCACCCCATTCACTTCAATGGTACGGATCGCTTCTATAAAAAGGTGTATATGAGCGATCCGTACCACCGAAATAAATGGGACGGCTTGGGTGTAATTACACCTGCTCACTGCTGCAGATGCAACGGCGAGAAGGTAAACAGTGAAGAGGAGGCAGCGCTGGCTCGGCGCACGCCTTCTCTTCAAACAGCTGATCGGCGGGGCTGCCAAGTGTCGGACCCCAGACGATCTGAGGATAAGTCATCAATAAATATAACTTTGTCAACCCCTTTAAGGCTAAATAAATATAATCTTTCGATTAACTTTATCCAATTTTGAGGGAGGAAAGCATCTCCACCATACTGCAAATAGTTTATGCTGATAACTGATACATGACCAAATAGGCTAATACCTGTGGCACCTGAAGGCGCTTTGTTATGGCAATTCATCAGCACCTCAGACAGAGCTGACCCCTTCTGTTCTTTCAGGAATTCCCATAGATTTCAGACTAACAGAATATGGGAGGAAACGCACATGGCAAACAGCATACCCAGTCAGCAAACTGAAGCGAGACTTGGAGACAAATGGACTCACAATCAGCACTCCAACATAATCCACCAGGCAAGGCTAGATGAGAACTAAACCCAGACTCAAATGCAAGGCCGCATAGAAGCAAGCAGACTCCTGCTTTGTGTAACAATAGTCCGATTTTTTTGATCTTTACATACATTAATAGACATATGAAGGTGGGTTTTCAAAAGAAGACGACCCCTTTGAATGTTACTTGTTCAGTCGGCATAGCTTTTCTGCACTGTACCTGATTTGTACCATCGCGTAAAATAACGATCAACCACAGAAGGAAATTGTTGGGGTGCTTCAGCCATATAAAGATCAATGATAAAGCAGTAGTTTCACTCTTGATGCCTAAAAAAAAAAAATATATATTATATTAGATAATAATAATAATAATAATAATAATAATAATTTCACACTTATGTTGTGAGGTTGAAACACCGTATCAGTCTCTCTGGTGTTATCCGGAAAAAAACGGATCTGGTATTTTTTTTTTTGCATTTTAAAGAGGTCTGTGCATGGAAAACCGGATCCATTTTGCCAGAACACTTGGTGCCAGATCCAGCATTAATGCATTTCAATGGAAAATAATGCCAGATCCGGCATTCCAGCAAGTGTTCTGGAATTTTGGACGGAGAAAATACTGCGGCATGCAATTGTGAAAGTATCCTAAGAGAAGTACCGCTGCACACTCAGGGTTAACAAGCAAGTAAAAATTCTTTATTGTGACATATCCTCCAGTAAATACATCAGTAGATTAGTAAGGATATCAATTAACGTGACTTCAAGTCTTGATGTTTCGGTCAATTCAGACCTTCGCCACATATGACAGTAACGAGAAAGGGAACAGAATCCATTAGTTAGTAGACTAGGTAAGCGGTCCGGTAGAGTGGAGTCCGATATGTAACAGTATGGGAGATATGGCTGTAACACAAAGTGGCCATAGAGATCAGAACTATGGTGCCAGACCTGGGCTGAAAGAGGCTAGTGATGGAATGGTACAAAATGTAAGGAAGTAAGGTGGAGGGGAATATTAGGTGTCACTAGGTAGTGATGCAAAGAGCCCAGACCGAAGCAAACTAGAGGGAAGAGAAACTTGTCAAAAAGAGTATAATATTAAGATGCTGCCTTGTGGGGTGTGGCGGTAATCTGGAGGCAACCCCGGCAGGAAGGACTTACCAGAGGAGAGTCACGAGACAGCATGGAGGACCCCGTGGGACAGCGTGAACGCGCAGCGGGGGAGCGACGTCTAAGTAGGGGCAGTGCGCCTGTGCGGCGCGTGAAGTCACGCGAGAACTCGCAGACTACGGCCTCATGTAAGATAGGTGGAGCGCGAGATCAAGCAAAGCGTGATGCGGCCATGTTGGATGTGGGATAAGGGAAGAGAATCGGTTATAGAGTGAATGGGGAAAGAAAGAGAAAAACGGAGGATAACATGGGAGTAGATGTGTGTGGTCAAGTGTGCAAACAAGGGGGAGTAGGGGAAAGCAAGTGGAATGAGGGTGTAGTGGGAGGAGTGCAGAATATGTGTAAATAAGAGAAAAGAAGAGGGGAGGAAATGGAAAAAGAAAGAAAAAAAAAGATGAAAAGAAAACTAATAAAAAATAGAGAAAATTGAAAAATAAAAACCGTACAAATAATAAAGATTAAATAAAATAAAAAAATTGTAGAGGAAAAGAGGGGAATAGAGTGAAAAAAATTGAATGAATGGATTTATGGCAAAAGTGAAGAAAAGAGGAAAGGCGCGATGTGTGATGAAGTAAGGTGAGGCGTGTGTGTGTTAGTGCGTGTGATCTGTGGGAGAAAGCGAAGAGAGGCCGGTCTGGGGTGCATACTACCTCAGGAATCCACCGGAGGATCAATGGGTCTGGAAAGTAAAACGGAAAAATTAAGTCACAGAGAACAAAACTAGTAGACTGCTCATGTGTTATTAAATATATGGATTAAAGTCCCGATTGAGGCCTTTGGGATGTAGGCTCTGTGTGTAGATCCAGTATGCTGTGCGTTCTTTCAGTAGGTGTAAGTGATTACCACCGCGTCGTGGGCATTGCACTTTTTCAATGATCTTAAGCTGTGCAATGCTGTGGGGGGCTTTGTTGAAATTATCAGGAATTGGTAACCAGTTCTTCTTACATCTGATAGTGGACTTGTGGCTTGTGATAAGATCCCATATAGGTCGTGTGGTTTCACCCACATAAAGGAGTCCGCAAAGGACATTTGATGAGATAAATGACAGAAAGGATCTGCCCGTGTGTGTATGTGTGACACGGTCACCCTTTATTACATTGGAGCAACAGCTGCAGTGTAAGCAAGGGACAGTGCCATGGCGTTGAGTCTTAAGGAAAGTTTGTCTAGGTTGGAACATTCGGCTCCCTATGTCAGCTTTGATGAGTTTGTCTTTGAGGTTGGTAGGTCTTTTCAAGCACATTAATGGTGGGGTTTAAAAAGATTGTATCGTGGGGTAGGCATTTTTTAGGAGGGGCCAATGATTTTGGATTATATGTTGAATTTTAGGCATGAGGGGATGGTAAGTATGAACGAAAGGAACCCATTCAGGGGTTTCTTTGATTGATTTTGTGGAGGTAGGTGTGCAAGACATTTCTTTATCAAGTAATTTTTTTGAGTAGCCTCTTTCAGTGAATTTAGAGGCCATAGTTTAGAGTTGTGCCTGTCGGGCCTATGGGTCAGAAACGATGCGTTTAAGGCGGTGAAATTGGGTTTGTGGGAGAGAGTTTTTTGTTGCAGATGGATGGCAACTAGAGTAGTAGAGGAGGTCATGGCGGTCAGTCTGTTTTGTATAGAGGTCAGTATTGATGTTGCCCATGTCGTCCGTAAAAAAATTTGTATCAAGGAACTTAATGGAGTGGGGATAATACTTCTAAGTAAATTGTAGTTCTGGTCTGGGACTGTTAAGTAAACCTGTTAATTCAGATAAAGAGGTTTGGGAGCCATGCCATATACAAAATATGTCGATGAATCTGAAACAGCATGTGACATAATGAGATCAAGGGGGTATATGTAAAATTCTTCAAAATGGGCCATGTAGCCATTAGCTTAAGGCAGAGCCACGTTCGCACCAATGGCGGTCCTGCACATCTGCAAGTAGAAAGTGTCTACGTAAAGGAAGAAATTGTCCCTCAGGACAATGTTGAGTAATTCAAGTACCAGTTGAATGGTATTGAGGTCACGGGTGGACTGTTCTAGAAGGGATTCTATGGCTAGGATACCTTTGTTCTATGCTGGTGTAGAGGCTATTTATGTCAAAAGTGACCAGGATGCTGTCTGGCGCAATTGGTGAAATGTCTCAAAATTTTATTAGGAAATCATTTGTATCTAAAATATATTATTTCAAAAGCTTGTGAGACCTGTAGAGTTTCATTATTTCATTCTTTGAGAAGTAGAAACGCACGCTGCAACAACCCTTCCCCCCCCCCCTCGGCCTTTCCCTTCCTCCCTCCCTCCCTTTTTCCTGTTATATATAATGTACTTTCGACAGCACAATTCTTATACATTGGTTTATCAGCTCTATACTTGGATTTAACAGTGATATAGCTACCTTGTATTGTATAAGATGTCATTATCACCTTTATTGTCATTCATACAATGATCTTTAACACTTTTTGTACTTATGAGATAAATACGTACAATAAAATTTGTTTAAACATAAAATATATTATTTCACTTTCCGGGTGAGGGGGGAACAATTTTCTCAAGGAAGATTGAAATTGGTGCTAGAATGGAGTCGGTGGATGAGACTATAGGGCGACCTAGTGGTTTGTGTAAAGATTTGTGTATTTTAGAATGTACAGTACAGACCAAAAGTTTGGACACACCTTCTCATTCAAATAGTTTTCTTTATTTTCATGACTATGAAAATTGTAGATTCACAGTGAAGGCATCAAAACTATGAATTAACACATGTGGAATTATATACATAACAAAAAAGTGTGACACAACTGAAAATATGTCATATTCTAGGTTCTTCAAAGTAGCCACCTTTTGCTTTGATTACTGCTTTGCACACTCTTGGCATTCTCTTGATGAGCTTCAAGAGGTAGTCACCTGAAATGGTCTTCCAACAGTCTTGAAGGAGTTCCTAGAGATGCTTAGCACTTGTTGGCCCTTTTGCCTTCACTCTGCGGTCCAGCTCACTCCAAACCATCTTGATTGGGTTCAGGTACGGTGACTGTGGAGGCCAGGTCATCTGGCGCAGCACCTCATCACTCTCCTTCATGGTCAAATAGCCCTTACACAGCCTGGAGGTGTGTTTGGGTCATTGTCCTGTTGAAAAATAAATTATGGTCTAACTAAACGCAAACCGGATGGAATAGCATGCCGCTGCAAGATGCTGTGGTAGCCACGCTGGTTCAGTATGCCTTCAATTTTGAATAAATCCCCAACAGTGTCACCAGCAAAGCACCCCCACACCATCACACCTCCTCCTCCATGCTTCACAATGGGAACCAGGCATGTAGAGTCCATCCGTTCACCTTTTCTGCGTCGCACAAAGACACAGTGGTTGGAACCAAAGATCTCAAATTTGGACTCATCAGACCAAAGCACAGATTTCCACTGGTCTAATGTCCATTCCTTGTGTTCTTTAGCCCAAACAAGTCTCTTCTGCTTGTTGCCTGTCCTTAGCAGTGGTTTCCTAGCAGATATTCTACCATGAAGGCCAAATTCACACAGTCTCCTCTTAACAGTTGTTCTAGAGATGTGTCTGCTGCTAGAACTCTGTGTGGCATTGACCTGGTCTCTAATCTGAGCTGCTGTTAACCTGCGATTTCTGAGGCTGGTGACTCGGATTAACTTATCCTCCGCAGCAGAGGTGACTCTTGGTCCTCCTTTCCTGGGGCGGTCCGCATGTGAGCCAGTTTCTTTGTAGCGCTTAATGGTTTTTGTGACTGCACTTGGGGACACTTTCAAAGTTTTCCCAATTTTTCGGACTGACTGACCTTCATTTCTTAAAGTAATGATGGCCACTCGTTTTTCTTTACTTAGCTGCTTTTTTCTTGCCATAATACTAATTCTAACAGTCTATTCAGCTGTGTATCCACCTGACTTCTCCACAACGCAACTGATGGTCCCAACCCCATTTATAAGGCAAGAAATCCCACTTATTAAACCTGACAGGGCACACCTGTGAAGTGAAAACCATTTCAGGTGACTACCTCTTGAAGCTAAGAGAATGCCAAGAGTGTGCAAAGCAGTAATCAAAGCAAAAGGTGGCTACTTTGAAGAACCTAGAATATGACATATTTGTTTCACACTTTTTTGGTATGTATATAATTCCACATGTGTTAATTCATAGTTTTGATGCCTTCAGTGTGAATCTACAATTTTCATAGTCATGAAAATAAAGAAAACTCTTTGAATGAGAAGGTGTGTACAAACTTTTGGTCTATACTGTATATGACAGGGGTTATAGGATAGTGATTGGTAAGAAAATCAGCAGTTTTTTTTTGTCTATGGTGCCACACGCAAGGTGTTTATCAAGAATGGCCTGTATTTTTGAGAAAGTAATCCTGTGTAGGTTCAGTCGTAAGGATGGTGTATGTTTTTGTGTTGACTAATTGGCGTTCTAATTCGTCCTTGTAGTCCCTTGTGTCTGAGAGGACAATTGCCCCACCCTTGTCTACCGGTATTATGGTAATCTCTCAATTACGTTGAAGACTCCTTACAGCCTGTTTTTCCTCCATTGTGAGGTTGTTCCGTGTGGGGTAACAGCCGTGTTTATAATCTGTGATAATTTTATTAAAGAGGACCTTTCATCTGTTTAGCCCTAGTCTAATTTTTATGTCTTAACTTATAGGGTGGCCTCCACTCATGTCATCGCACTTTTTTTTTTTTTTTTTCTCATTCTCCCTGGCTATGAGCGTTGGCATAGTCTTTGTGACTTTTAGGAACTTGTGATGTTTTCTTTTTTCTATGTTTTTCCGGAAGCCCATCAATGTTTTATCAAGCTTAGTTTTGGATTCAAGCCACTCGGTGTTTGAGAAAATGGATGTTAGTTGATGTTCTATTGCGATGATCTTGGCTTTCAGATCATTAGTTGTTTTCTGTAGAAAGTCAATTGTTAATATAATCAAATCAAGATAGCATTTGTTCAAAATGTTCTGGAACTTGCTGCAATAATCTAGATGCGGGATGGCCAACTGGTGGCTCTCCAGCTGTTGTAAAACTACAACTCTCACCATGCTTTGCTGTAGACTGATAGCTATAGGCAGTGTGGGCATGCTGGGAGTTGTAGTTTTGCAACAGCTGGAGAGCCTCAGGTTGGCCATCCCTGGTCTAGATCATCATGAAACAAAGTGGGTCTGAGGTTGCTTCTGAGACCACGTGGGATGCGGTTAAGCCTGTGGTATTCAGCTAAGGTTGCACTATGTAGTTCATGTGCGATTTGTCTTAGCACTCTTTTGTCGGGTATTTATTTCATATAAGATATGAAATCATAAAAAATTATGATTTCATATTTTTATGAAATATGAAAAATTTAATTGGCGGACATATAGACGCCAGTTCTTTTATTGATGAGATCTAAAGTTAATTTGTGCAGATAATGAAACAGGGTGCAATTAATTATATAAAATATAATTTATTACAAATAAATATAGTAAAAATGGCATACAAATTAATACAAGGACAATATCAAAATTGAAGATAAAAAGGATAAACACAGATTAATAAAGGAGGAATAACCGATCCACTGTGTCCTTATGACCAATCAAAGATATATATATATTAATATGATATTATACCCCACTTGGCAATCAGACTATGGAAATATAATTTCCCAGAGTTTTTCCTCTACTCAGACAATGTCTAATCTCCCATTAGCAATATGCATCTTTGCTAAGAGGACAACTAGCATTTAGGGAGGTGTTTAATACTATACGTTCCTATAGTATGGGAACTCTTGACTATATGCCGAGAGGAATATCTTATTAATACCAGAATCAGTAAGTATAAATATACATTACCGGGTCAAGGATGAACAGAGTTTCGGATGTGATCAGTTCTCAAAAACATTTCCAGTATACAAAAATTAATCCAAGTTTCTTTGTGATAAATCCTTCTTATGGCCAATGTTTCTTTGTAGCAAGATTTTCTTGTGTTGTAGTTGTATTTTAGTTGTTGAAGTCCTTTAGTTGCAGAGGTTTTAGCTGAAGTTTTTTTAGTTGAAGTCCTGACTAACCTCTTACATGCATACTTTATACCCCATGTTATCTAAAAACTCATCCCCTTCTAGATTAGGGATTTCCAATCAGATAATGTGGGTGTGACGTATGTTAACCGCCTCCGGACCGCCTAACGCAGATGTGCGGTCCGGAGGCGGCAGCGCTGCGCAGAGTCATGCATATATGCGTCATCTCGCAAGACGCGAGATGACGCGCTTTGCCGGCCCGCGCATGCGCAGTTCGGGCCGGCATTTCGTCAAGGGGGGTCGCGTCATCAGCTTGCCAGCCAATGATCGCGGCTGGCAAGCTGATGATTTAAAAAAAAAAAAAAATCAAGTGCCAGATAACAGATCATATTAGTAAATATGATCTGTTATATGGCTGCCCTGCTCCTCTGCTGGTCCTTTTCGTCGGTTGGATCCAGCAGAGGAGCAGGCTTCACAGTGAGTAGCACCAACAGTACACACTAGCCCCAGATCACCCCCCTGCACCCCAATTAACCCTTTGATCACCCCTTTGATCGCCCCTGTCAATCACTAGTGAAAGGAAAAAAGTGATCAGTGCAAACTGTCACTTTTTTTTTTCACTGGTGTTGACCGTTAGGTTTTAGGATAGTTTAGGCCCCTTGGTTAGGTAGTTTAGGGATCGGTTAGCACCCAGCCCACCGCACCGCAGTCACTGATTTGCTGATTAGCGTATCGCTAATCAGCATTTGTACTTTTATAGTATCTGGAAGTGATCAAAACTGATCACGGTCAGATCTATAATAGTATTAGTGTCAATTTAGTTCGCCCTCCACCCAAAACGCAGTGTTTGCCCGATCAGGCCTGATCGGTCGCCCACACGTGCGTTCGCCCACACCCGCCCCACCGCAGTGACAAAAAATTATTATTTTTTGATCACTGCACATTTACTTTACACACGCTGCGGCGATAAAAAAATCAGTTTTGATATTTTTTATCAACCGCAGCGGCCTCCGGTACTTCGCTAGCCTCCCCTTTGTAAGACAGGCTTGCTTTTTTTCTTGGGTAGTCTCAGGGAATACCCCTAAATTTAGTTGCCCAAATGTCAAACAGGGGGTATTCTTCTGAAGAGGCCTACAGGCTTCTGACCCAGTCGGATGAGGAATGGGAACCCTCATCTGATGAATCTGGCGGGTCAGAATACGAACCTGTAGAAAGCAGTGGCTCTCTGACCCAAAGTTCGGACGAGGAGGCTGAGGTCCCTGATAGCACCAGGCGTACCCGGCCCCATGTCGCTAGACTACAGGTTGCGCAGGATCCACCTCAAGAGCAGCAGAGTGGGGCTGGCGCTGTCGGATTACGTGGTGAGGCATACACCAGCAGCGCAGCCCTCCCTGGACCTAGTACCAGCACTGCCGTACAACCTGGTGAAGTGGCGAGCACCAGAAGGGCAGTTGAAGCTGGTACGGTGGCACGAGCAGTAGTGACCCCGTCGCAGCCACCGCAAAGACGGGCCTGTAGAGCCCCTAGATTCCCAGAGGTGCTGGCAAACCCTGATTGGCAGTCCCCAACTTCAGCCGCACCTGTAGTTCCCATTTTCACTGCCCAGTCTGGAGTTCGGGTTGAGACAGCTCAGATCGGTTCGGCCCTGGGATTTTTTGAGCTGTTCTTGACTGCGGAGCTCTTAGACATAGTCGTGGCCGAAACAAACAGGTATGCCACACAATTTATAACCGCCAACCCGGGAAGCTATTATGCCCAGCCTTTCCGGTGGAAACCAGTCCAAGTTTACGAAATTAAAACTTTTCTGGGCCGTCTCCTCAACATGGGTCTAACTAAAAAGCATGAATTGCGGTCATATTGGTCCACTAACCCAATTCATCACATGCCCATGTTCTCTGCTGCTATGTCCAGGGCACGTTTTGAGGCCATCCTGCGTTTCCTGCACTTTAGCGACAACACCGCCTCCCGTCCCAGAGGCCACCCTGCTTTTGACCGACTCCACAAAATTCGGCCCCTCATAGACCATTTCAACATGAAATTTGCAGATTTGTATACCCCAGAGCAAAACATCTGCGTAGACGAGTCCCTAATACATTTTACCGGGCGCCTTGGCTTCAAACAATACATCCCAAGCAAGCGCGCCCGGTATGGGGTCAAATTGTATAAGCTCTGTGAAAGGGCCACAGGATATACCCACAAATTTCGGATCTATGAGGGAAAAGATCAGACCCTGGAGCCGGTCGGTTGCCCTGACTACCTGGGGAGCAGTGGGAAGACAGTCTGGGACTTGGTGTCACCCTTATTCGGCAAGGGGTACCATCTTTATGTGGACAATTTCTACACAAGTGTGGCCCTCTTTAGGCATTTGTTTCTAGAACAGATTGGCGCCTGCTCGTTACCACCCGTCTTGCAAGGGGGCAGAGGGCCGCATTGTGTAACGAAGAACTGCTCGCGGTGAAATGGAGAGACAAGCGTGACGTTTACATGCTCTCCTCCATTCACGCAGACACGACAATACAAATTGAGAGAGCAACCCGTGTCATTGAAAAGCCCCTCTCAGTCCACGACTATAACCTTCACATGGGAGGGGTGGACTTCAATGACCAGATGTTGTCTCCGTATTTAGTTTCCCGCAGAACCAGACGCTGGTATAAGAAGGTGTCTGTATATTTAATTCAATTGGCTCTGTATAATAGTTTTGTTCTCTACAGTAAGGCTGGGAGAACTGGATCCTTCCTCAAATTTCAGGAAGAGATCATCGAGAACCTCCTGTACCCAGGAGGTTCCGTGGCCCCATCCACCAGTGTAGTTAGCCGTCTACACGAGCGACATTTCCCCAATGTCGTTCCTGGTACCTCAACCCAACCGTCACCCCGAAAAAGATGTTGTGTCTGTAGCAGGAGTGGAATAAGGCGTGACACCCGCTATTACTGTCCTGACCACCCTGCCCTATGCTTTGGAGAGTGTTTCCGGAAGTACCACACACAGGTAAACCTAGCATAGGGATCACATCTCACCAGGACAGGCACACAGGGCTATTAGGGCCCATTCACTCACAGCTGCTGCAAACGTCTCCTTTCACCTGGGACAAAGTGCATAACGCACTTCGCAACATCTTTGGGCGATTTGCGCTTTGCACATTGACCCATGGGGAAGGAGAGGTTTGTTCTATAAAGGTAAAAAATAAAAAATAAAAACACCGGTAAGCAAGAAAGTTAATGTTTAGTTCAAAAAGTTAAAGTTTATATGTTCTGTTCCAAAGTTAATAAAATTATTGCGTTGCGCCTGTTTTTTTTTTTTTTTTTTTTACCTTCCAGGTGGACCAACCGATCGACTAGCTGCAGCACTGATGTGCATTCTGACAGGAGCATTGCGCTGCTGTCAGATTACACGCAAGTCGGTGTATGCGGCGCTGCAAGACGAGATTTCTACTCTGCATTATAAGATATGTTTGCCAAGGCATATGAGCTGAGGAGGAGGCGGCGTTCCTATGCTTTGGCAAACACTTTGTATATAAAAAAATAATAAAATCCCGGCAATGATTTATTTATCCACATCGATTGATGTGAATGGAGAAATCTGGTTTGCCAGGGCATACGAGCTAAGTGGGTATGGATGTTGGGCGGAGCTCCTATGTCCTGGCAGACGCCTTTCCCCTCTTTTTTTTTTTTGGGCAGGAGATTTTTTCATCCACATTGATCAATGCGAATTAAGAAATCTGTGCCATTCATTTTTTTCTTTCAGCCCAGAGGCTGAACGGGAAAAAAAATCTCATTACCTGTATGCTCAATATAAGGAGAATAGCAGAAACTCCTAATGCTGGCCATACATGTAATGATTGCGGAGACCCTCAAATGCCAGGGCAGTACAAACACCCCACAACTGACCCCATTTTGGAAAGAAGACACCCCAAGGTATTCGCTGAGGGGCATATTGAATCCATGAAAGATTTAAATTTTTGTCCTAAGTTAGCGGAAAGTGAGACTTTGTGAGAAAAAACAAAAATCCATTTCCGCTAACTTATGTTAAAAAAATAAATTTCTATGAACTTGCCAGGCCCCTCATTTAATACCTTGGGGTGTCTTCTTTCCAAAGTGGGGTCACATGTGGGGTATTTATACTGCCCTGGCTTTTTAGGGGCCCTAAAGCGTGAGAAGAAGTCTGGGATCCAAATGTCTAAAAATGCCCTCCTAAAAGGAATTTGGGCACCTTTGCGCATCTAGGCTGCAAAAAAGTGTCACACATGTGGTATCGCCGTACTCGGAAGAAGCTGGGTAATGTGTTTTAGGGTGTCATTTTAAATATACCCATGCTGGGTGAGATAAATATCTTGGTCAAATGCCAACTTTGTATAAAAAAATGGGAAAAGTTGTCTTTTGCCAAGATATTTCTCTCACCCAGCATGGGTATATGTAAAATGACACCCCAAAACACATTCCCCAACTTCTTCTGAGTACGGCGATACCAGATGTGTGACACTTTTTTGCAGCCTAGGTGGGCAAAGGGGCACATATTCCAAAGTGCACCTTTCTGATTTCGCAGGCCATTTTTTTACACATTTTGATTGCAAAGTACTTCTCACACATTTGGGCCCCTAAATTGCCAGGGCAGTATAACTACGCCACAAGTGACCCCATTTTGGAAAGAAGACACCCCAAGGTATTCCGTGAGGGGCATGGCGAGTTCCTAGAATTTTTTATTTTTTGTCGCAAGTTAGTGGAATATGAGACTTTGTAAGGAAAAAACAAACAAACATCATTTTCCGCTAACTTGTGACAAAAAATAAAAAATTCTAGGAACTCGCCGTGCCCCTCACGGAATACCTTGGGGTGTCTTCTTTCCAAAATGGGGTCACTTGTGGCGTAGTTATACTGCCCTGGCAATTTAGGGGCCCAAATGTGTGAGAAGTACTTTGCAATCAAAATGTGTAAAAAATGGCCTGCGAAATCAGAAAGGTGCACTTTGGAATATGTGCCCCTTTGCCCACCTTGGCTGCAAAAAAGTGTCACACATCTGGTATCGCTGTACTCAGGAGAAGTTGGGGAATGTGTTTTGGGGTGTCATTTTACATATACCCATGCTGGGTGAGATAAATATCTTGGTCAAATGCCAACTTTGTATAAAAAAATTGGAAAAGTTATCTTTTGCCAAGATATTTCTCTCACCCAGCATGGTTATATGTAAAATGACACCCCAAAACACATTCCCCAACTTCTCCTGAGTACGGCGATACCAGATGTGTGACACTTTTTTGCCGCCTAGGTGGGCAAAGGGACCCACGTTCCAAAGTGCACCTTTCGGATTTCACCGGTCATTTTTTACAGATTTTGATTGCAAACTACTTCTCACACATATGGGCCCCTAAATTGCCAGGGCAGTATAACTATGCCACAAGTGACCCCATTTTGGAAAGAAGACAACCCAAGGTATTCCGTGAGGGGCATGGCGAGTTCCTAGAATTTTTTATTTTTTGTCGCAAGTTAGTGGAATATGAGACTTTGTAAGAAAAAAAAAAAATCATCATTTTCCGCTAACTTGTGACAAAAAATAAAAAGTTCTATGAACTCACTATGCCCATCAGCGAATACCTTAGGGTGTCTACTTTCCGAAATGGGGTCATTTGTGGGGTTTTTCTACTGTTTGGGCATTGTAGAACCTCAGGAAACATGACAGGTGCTCAGAAAGTCAGAGCTGCTTCAAAAAGCGGAAATTCACATTTTTGTACCATAGTTTGTAAACGCTATAACTTTTACCCAAACCATTTTTTTTTTGCCCAAACATTTTTTTTTTATCAAAGACATGTAGAACAATAAATTTTTTACAAAATTTTACAGCTGAAAGTGAAAAATATCATTCTTTTGCAAAAAAATCGTTCCATTTTGATTAATAACAAAAAAAGTAAAAATGTCAGCAGCAATGAAATACCACCAAATGAAAGCTCTATTAGTGAGAAGAAAAGGAGGTAAAATTCATTTGGGTGGTAAGTTGCATGACCGAGCGATAAACGGTGAAAGTAGTGTAGTGCAGAAGTGTAAAAAGTGGCCTGGTCATTAAGGGGGTTTCAGCTAGCAGGGTTGAAGTGGTTAATCATGGGGATGATGTCACTTTATTGGCATTCCCATCTACAACTTTATGGCACTGTTGTATCATATAACAATTCAAAATATTTTAAGAATTAACACATACAGTTGCAAGAAAAAGTATGTGAACCCTTTGGAATTATATGGATTTCTGCACAAATTGGTCATAAAAGGTGATCTGATATTCATCTAAGTCACAACAATAGACAATCACAGTCTTCTTAAACTATTAACACACAAATAATTAAATGTTATCATGTTTTTATTGAACACACCATGTAAACATTCACAGTGCAGGTGGAAAAAGTATGTGAACGCCTAGACTAATGACATCTACAAGAGCTAATTGGAGTGAGGTGTGAGCCAACTGGAGTCCAATCAATGAGATGAGATTGGAGGTGTTGGTTACAGCTGCCCTGCCCTATAAAAAACAAACACCAGTTCTGGGTTTGCTTTTCATAAGAAGCATTGCCTGATGTGAATGATGCCTCGCATAAAAGAGCTCTCAGAAGACCTATGATTAAGAACTGTTGACTTGCAAAAAGCTGGAAAGTGTTATAAAAGTATCTCCAAAAGCCTTGCTGTTCATCAGTCCACGGTAAGACAAATTGTCTATAAATGGAGAAAGTTCAGCACTGCTGCTACTCTCCCTAGGAGTGGCCGTCCTGTAAAGATGACTGCAAAAGCACAGAGCAGACTGCTCAATGAGGTTAAGAATCCTACAGTGTCAGCTAAAGACTTACAAAAGTCTCTGGGATATCCTAATATCCCTGTTAGCAAATCTACAATACGTAAAACACTAAACAAGAATGGATTTCATGGGAGGATACCACAGAGGAAGCCACTGTTGTCCAAAAAAAACATTGCTGCACGTTTACAGTTTTTAGATCCGATAAACAACAACACACATGTACGTACATAACAAAATATTTTATTCATCACAAAAAGACAAAACATTGGACATAATAAATGTATATAAAATTAGCAGCAATAAAGTGGCGGCACCGCGAATCAGCGCCCCACCAGGTACCAACTATCCCCCCAAGCACCCCTCACCACTTAGCCTGAGTAAGCCAAATGGCTAAAGTGAGAAAATTTCTCATACACAGGCCGGGTGAAGGCATGAACTTTCAGATGATAATACAATTGTTGCCATGTTAGCCATATTGTAGATGTGGATGAATACCATATGTGGGTATTACACCCCAACAGCCGCTGAATAGCTTGCAGTATATATCCAACACCTAAGAAATTACAACAAGCATGGACAACACATATAGAAATAAGTAAAGGGGAACCAACCTTGGGACCCTGGTGAGCGCACCCCTGATGCGCGTTTCGCACAGCTTCTTCAGAAGGGGCGTGCCTATTCAGTCAAACTACTCCACTAACAAATCACTCAGCTGCGGTAGGGTTTATAAGTGGAGTAGTTTGACTGAATAGGCACGCCCCTTCTGAAGAAGCTGTGCGAAACGCGCGTCAGGGGTGCGCTCACCAGGGTCCCAAGGTTGGTTCCCCTTTACTTATTTCTATATGTGTTGTCCATGCTTGTTGTAATTTCTTAGGTGTTGGATGTATACTGCAGGCTATTCAGCGGCTGTTGGGGTGTAATACCCACATATGGTATTCATCCACATCTACAATATGGCTAACATGGCAACAATTGTATTATCATCTGAAACTTCATGCCTTCACCCGGCCTGTGTATGAGAAATTTTCTCACTTTAGCCATTTGGCTTACTCAGGCTAAGTGGTGAGGGGTGCTTGGGGGGATAGTTCCAGATTGGTACCTGGTGGGGCGCTGATTCTCAGTGCCGCCATTTTATTGCTGCTAATTTTATATACATTTATTATGTCCAATGTTTTGTCTTTTTGTGATGAATTAATAAAATATTTTGTTATGTACGTACATGTGTGTTGTTGTTTATCGGATCTATGAGTTGGTGTTCACACATGATTCTCTCACTGGTTTTGAGAGGTATATCGGTTATAATAACGTTTACAGTTTGCACAAGAGCACCTGGATGTTCCACAGCAGTACTGGCAAAATATTCTGTGGACAGATGAAACCAAAGTTGAGTTTTTTGGAAGAAACAAACAACACTATGTGTGGAGAAAAAGAGGCATAGCACATCAACATCAAAACCTCATCCCAACTGTGAAGTATGGTGGTAGGGGCTGCTTTGCTGCGTCAGGGCCTGGACAGATTGCTATCATCGAAGGAAAAATGAATTCCCAAGTTTATCAAGACATTTTGCAGGAGAACTTAAGGCCATCTGTCCACCAACTGAAGCTCAACAGAAGATGGGTGTTGCAACAGGACAACGACCCAAAGCATAGAAATAAATCAACAACAGAAAGGCTTAAACAGAAGAAAATACACCCTCTGGAGTGGTCCAGTCAGGGTCCTGACCTCAACCTGATTGAGATTCTGTGACATGACCTCAAGAAAGCGATTCACACCAGACATCCCAAGAATATTGCTGAACTGAAACAGTTTTGTAAAGAGGAATGGTCAAGAATTACTCCTGACCGTTGTGTACGTCTGATCTGCAACTACAGGAAACATTTGGTTGAAGTTATTGCTGCCAAAGGAGGTGCAACCAGTTATTAAATCCAAGGGTTCACATACTTTTTCCACCTACACTGTGTATATTTACATGGTGTGTTCAATGAAAACATGGTAACATTTAATTATTTGTGTGTTATTAGTTTAAGCAGACTGTGATTGTCTATTGTTGTGACTTAGATGAAGATCAGATCACATTTTATGACCAATTTGTACAGAAATCCATATCATTCCAAAGGGTTCACATACTTTTTCTTGCAACTGTATATATGGCTTCATTACACCACTTAAACTTTGACCTTTTCCACCTTAAATCAATTAGGAGGGACTCTTTCTGACACTTTGTTCAGACTGACTGGCAGTATTAGATGTTTCCCTAATCCTTGAATTTATGGGGCAGATAAGAGTATAATAGTCCTTAGAAAGTTTTACCCAGTTTGTGTATCTTAGCCATCCAAATGACTGATTCATTGCCATCTAAGATAATTAAGCTCTTCACTAAAAGAAGAACCTCTTAGTAGAAAACCAGCTTATATGCTTCTACAGAATATACTATCATTGATACATATGTAGCATAATACATATATATATAAACGGATACAATGATACATTATCAATAACGAGATGATTATACAAACATTATATATATCATTGGTTAAAATATACTAAATTATATGCAATCACACGTGAATATACTTTATACTGGTGATTATATGGAATAACGCCACATACCAGTGTCTTAAGCAATAACCTCTCTTGACCCAGTACTTAAGATAGTATACATGAGACTCATTATATTCTTTAAGATAACACATCTGTTGGCCATAACTTTTAAAACAAATACATTGCATGCCAGTGATTTTCCGTACCAGTTAAACTTATCCTGACCTTTTTTTTGGCTTATTACAACAGAGATTTTGGCCTCTTAACGGTAATGTGAATCTCCATTTTGGTTCTAATATTGTCAGACCTTAATGTGCAGATATAAATATGCCCGACAAATCCCCCTTCATTCTAAAATATTCCAGAGAGTGTGAATATATTTGGAATGTTCAAAAGGGCTTTTCATATATCTTCTTCGATGCGTAGACTTGGCTTATAGTGTTCCAACCAAAGCTTGGCTAAAGTTCTTCTGAAGAACTTTATCTAACGTATGACTTGGATAGTCAACAAATTCAACCATCCCATAGATCCTGCAAAACAGGATATAAGTTCGATAAAGGTTTGTTTTGATTCTCCATCTCCACATGAATGTTTAATAGGTTCCTTTTCAATGAACCAACTTTGAGTTCCAATGTCTTGATAGAGATGGAATCAGCAACTGTCACACCGGTAGTAATAACAGTGCCCACTATGCCAAAGATTATGGCGGCTATGATTGCAAAAAAAAAAAAAAATGAATCGCTTGGTCTGTAGAAAACTGTTTTCTGGTTAGGGTTTTCCTTGCTTGCTCCATGATCTGGGTAATCCGTTTTTGGAAATATCCGATGTGTATCTGATACCAGGCTTGGAGCTCCGGCGACAGGATCTCAGACACATTGAGTTGTTTTTCGACGAAGACACGAAGATCCAGGCTGATGTAGACCTTCTGGGATAGAATCATCTTATTCGTCAATATGAACCCTGCAGTGTCCTGTAGCATGATGAAGGACCTGGCACAGAAATTGGCTCGGGGTGGAACTCCTTCCCTAAGATCAGGACGACGTAGATAATGGCAATCATCTTTGATGACAACTTACGCGTATAAAATATTGTATGAGTACATACATTTTTTAACTTTATCCTGCAAGAAAAGAGTTACTAATACCATATACCTCTGAAAGTTCTTTTCTTGGACAGAGTAAGTTCTGGTTTCAGAGGTGAGTTAGGAGACATTTTGTTACAGAGGAAACGTACATCAGGATGGGTTAGTATGGGTTTAAGATGTAGAATAACAGATAACACTTTTCCGTTCATACGATACCAATCCTTATTTCCGTCTTTAGCTGGAACCGTAAAGTCTCTTCACCTCTTTTTATCCAGCTCCTTCAATCTCTCGAAGTCGTGCACTAGGATGACAAACACATAGCTGATTAATGTGCACCCATTTTTCAATAAACTCATCCCCCTTAGGGATTTTGATCTTGTAGACCACTGGAGATAATTTGTCAGTGATGACATAGGAGCGTTTCCAGGAAGGTAAGAATTTTCTCTCCTTCACTTGATCCTGAGCAAAGTTATAGAGATACACACGATCGGAAATTTGATACTCCTTCTGTGTAGTCTTCAGATCGTAGTATGTCTTAGCACTCACTGCGGCTTTTTCTATATTCTTCTGGGCGAATGCAAAAGAATGCTGAAGGTGCTTGCGTAAATTTTCCACATACTGATGCGATGTTGTAGCATTGATCAAGTTATGGTCCGTTGTCCTGTAAAGTAAATGCTGGGGTAACACCATCCTTCTTCCCGTGATCATCTTGAAGGGAAAAAGCTTAGTTGCTGCGCTTGGGGTGGCTCTGATGGCCATAAGCACCAAAGGCAACTTGACATCCCAGTCCTTACCAGATTCATTGACAAACTTTTTCAGGATGTTCACAATGGACTGGTTGTAACATTCTACTCCACCAGTAGAGGCTGGTCGATAAGCTATGTGTAGCTTCCTCTTTACCTCCAGGATTTCCCACATCTTTGTCATCACCTCAATGGTGAAGTGACTTCCACGATCGGATTCGATGTGCTGGGGAAGACCAAATCTAGAAAATACGTGGTTAATGAGCAGAGTGTCATGGAACCATGAACCAGACGTACAACAAGAGATGAGTGGAAATAAGAAGGCTTTATTGAAAATAAAGCTGTAAGGCAAAAGTCCAAACGGATGGCTAAACCGAAGCAGGGTCTTGCGAAACCAGGGATCAGGAACCAGAAGGGTAGTCAGACGAAGCCAGGATCAGGAATCAGCAGGGTAGTCAGACGAAGCCAGGATCAGGAATCAGCAGGGTAGTCAGACAAAGCCAGGATCAGGAATCAGCAGGGTAGTCAAACGAAGCCAGGATCAGGAACCAGAAGCAGCAGCAGTCTTAGAAGCATGTGAGCACAGGAGGACCAAGCAAGGAACTGAAGCCACAGACCTCCTATATATATGAGCTAGGCATCCAGCTCCTCCCAGTGGGAAGGAGGAGCCGCAGGGTGGGAGGCTACAAGAAACCCAGAAACCAAGATGGCCGCCAGCACATGTCAAACGAAGGAGGACAGCAAGGAGGTAAGACAATGACAGTACCTCCCCCTCAAGGGCCCCTCCTCCGCGGAGTAAGGAACGGTTTCTGAGGGAAGCGTGCGTGGAAGGCTCGGAGCAAGGCAGGAGCATGGACATCTGCGGAGGGAACCCAGGAACGCTCCTCTGGACCATAACCACGCCAATGGACCAAAAACTGCACCCGGCCGCGGACCAGGCGTGAGTCCAGGATATTGCTCACCTCATACTCCTCACGATTGCCCACTTGGACCGGACGAGGCCGAGGAATCGAGGAAGTGAAACGATTACACACCAGTGGCTTCAACAGGGAGACATGAAACACGTTGGAGATCCGCATGCCAGGAGGAAGCGCAAGGGCATAGGCTACCGGGTTTACCCTGCGAAGCACTCGGAAGGGACCAACAAAGCGAGGCGCCAGCTTGGGAGTGGGCACTCGAAGGTTGAGGTTGCGGGTGGACAACCATACGCGGTCTCCGACCTGGTAGGAAGGAGCGGGCGCTCGTCTGCGATCAGCCTGGAGTCTCTGGCGCTGCGCAGAGACCTCAAGGGACCTCTGGATCTGTACCCAAGAAGCACGTAGGACGGAAAGGTGATCCTCCACAGCCGGAATATCCTGGGGAGAGAATACCTCCGGTAACACGGCAGGTTGGAACCCATAATTGGCCATGAAGGGAGACGTCCCAGAGGAAGAGTTCACCGCCGTGTTCCTGGCAAACTCAGCCCAAGGCAGGAGGTCAACCCAATTGTCTTGGTGATCGGAGACATAGCAACGAAGGAATTGCTCCAAGGCCTGATTGGATCGTTCTGCGGCCCCATTGGACTGAGGGTGGTAGGCCGAGGAGAAAGAGAGATGAATCCCCAACTGGGAGCAAAAGGCGCGCCAGAACCTGGACACAAACTGACTCCCCCGATCCGACACAATCTCCTTGGGCAAACCGTGCAACCGGAAGACCTCCCTGGCAAAAATTGAGGCCAACTCTTGTGCAGAGGGTAACTTCTTAAGAGGAACACAGTGGCACATTTTGGAAAACCGATCCACTATCATGAGAATGACCGTATGGCCTCGGGATGCAGGGAGGTCCACAATGAAATCCATCCCCAGGTGTGACCATGGACGCTCCCCGGTGGCTATGGGTTGCAAAAGGCCCAACGGAAGGTGCCGAGGGGACTTACTCTGGGCACAAACGGAGCATGCCGCTACATATGCGGCGATGTCGGAACGTAGAGAAGGCCACCAGAACAGACGTGAAACAGCCCAGGACAGCTGATTCTTTCCAGGATGCCCCGTGGCCTTGGAGTTATGGTAGGTTCGCAACAACCGAGTGCGCAACTCCTCAGGCACAAAACACCTGCCGTTGGGTCTCCCAGAGGGAGCACCAGATTGAGCCGCCAAAATCTGCTCACCCAGGGGAGAGGTCAGGCTGGTGCGAATGGCGGCCAGGATCTGATTCGGAGGTATGACCGAAGTCGGAATCGACTCCTCCCCGGACAGCTCGGAGTACTGCCGTGATAAGGCATCCGCTCTGATGTTCTTGGAACCGGGTAGGTAGGAGACCACGTAATTAAAACGTGACAAGAACAGAGCCCATCTGGCCTGACGTGGTGTCAATCTCTTGGCCTCAGAGAGGTAGGTCAGATTCTTGTGGTCCGTCAGGATGAGAACCGGAACCACCGAGCCCTCGAGCAAGTGCCTCCATTCTTTAAGGGCCCGCACGATGGCCAATAACTCCCTGTCACCAATCTGGTAGTTGCACTCCGCGGAAGACAGTTTCCGGGAGTAAAACCCACAAGGAAGCAGAGGACCCTCTGGTGTTCTACGCTGAGACAGGAGGGCGCCTACTCCCGTCTCAGACGCGTCCACCTCGAGGACAAACGGCAACCCAGGGTTGGGATGCGACAGAATCGGAGCCGACACAAAGGCGGACTTTAGAGCCTCAAAAGCTCGGATGGCCTCGGGCGGCCAGACCTGGGGATTACTGCCCTTCTTGGTCAGATCCGTGAGAGGCTTGGTTAGCATGGAAAAGTCCCTGATGAACTTCCGATAATAATTGGCGAAGCCCAAAAAGCGCTGCAGGGCACGAAGACCACTGGGCTGGGGCCACTGTAAGACAGCCGAAACCTTCTCAGGATCCATGGAGAACCCCTCAGCGGAAATGATGTAACCTAAGAAGGTTACCTGGGATCGGTGAAATTCGCATTTCTCAAGCTTACCGAACAGCTTGTTCTCTCGTAACCGTTGCAACACTCGTCTGACATCCAGAATGTGGGCCTCCATGGATTCAGAATATACCAAGATGTCATCCAAATAGACCACCACACACTGCTGCAACAGGTCACGGAAAACATCGTTGATGAATTCCTGGAAGACTGCGGGCGCATTGCACAACCCAAAGGGCATAACCAAGGATTCATAATGACCGGTCCTGGTGTTAAACGCGGTCTTCCACTCATCGCCCGCCTTGATCCTTACCAGGTTATATGCCGCCCTCAGGTCGAGTTTGGTAAAGACTGTGGCCCCTTTGAGGCGATCGAACAGCTCGGAAATCAAGGGTATCGGGTAAGCGTTCTTGATCGTGATGCGATTGAGACCCCTGTAATCGATGCAAGGCCTCAACTCACCGCCCTTCTTTTTCACAAAGAAAAATCCAGCCCCTGCCGGGGACGAGGATTTGCGAATGTGTCCGCGTGAAAGCGCCTCCCTCACGTACTCCTCCATGGCCTCATTCTCCGCTACCGACAGTGGATAGACTTTGCCACGAGGCGGAACGGCACCAGATTGTAACTCTATGGCACAATCGTATGGGCGGTGCGGAGGTAGGGCAACGCACCTTATCGAATACATCCCGGTACTCCTCGTATTCAGGAGGCAACAGAGAGTCCGAGGAAGTACACAGCAACTTGACAGGCCCATGGATGCAACTAGCCCCACACTGCGGTGACCACGAGAGGATCTCGGCCGATTTCCAATCGAAAGTCGGATTATGCTTCTGGAGCCAGGGGTACCCCAAGACCACCGAGTAGTGTGGAGACGAAATAACCTGGAGACAGACCGACTCTCTGTGAACGGCACCAATGGCCATCCCCACTGGAAGGGTCTCATGAGTCACGTGTGGCGGCAGAAGGGGTCTGCCGTCTATCGCCTCAAGAGCCAGTGGGGAACCTCGAGGCTGCAGAGGAATGGAATTGGCGGCAGCGAACACACTATCAATGAACAAACCACCAGCACCAGAGTCCACCAACGCCTGGGTCGTCACCGAGCCCCCGACCCAGGAGAGGACAACAGTAATCAGTGGTTTGTCAACACGGGAAACCGGGGACGAGGAGACTCCACCCAAGATCTGCCCCCGACAGGATCTCAGGTGCGAGCGTTTCCCGGACGGTTCGGGCATGCCAACCGAAAATGCCCACCGAGACCACAGTACATGCATCGGCCCTCGCGTCTCCGGAGTACCCTCTCCCCCTCGGACAGGCGAGCAAACCCCAGCTGCATGGGTTCACCCCCAGACAAGTCATCCCCAGGAGGCGTGGGAGGAGAGGGAGGCACGGGTGGGACAGCAAACGTAGGCGCCAATCTGTTAGAAGGCCTCCGCAGGCTCTCCTTAAAGGAAGGTCTCTCCCTGAGTCTGGTGTCAATCAAAATCAGGAAAGAAATAAGAGACTCGAGCTCCACTGGTAGGTCCTTAGCAGCAACCTCATCCTTCAAGGCATCCGAGAGACCATGAGAGAAAGCAGCGACCAGAGCCTCATTATTCCAGCCCACCTCTGCTGCCAGGGTACGAAACTCAATGGCGTATTCAGCTACGGATCGTGAACCCTGTCTGATGGACATAAGGAGCTTCGCAGCAGAGGCAGCACGAGCCGGCACATCGAATACCTTCCGAAGAGAAGCAACAAAACCAGAAAACTCGGCAACCACCGGATTGTTGTTCTCCCATAAAGGGCTGGCCCAGGCCAAGGCCTTGTCCGAGAGCAGCGAGATCAAGAAGCCCACCTTTGATCTCTCAGTAGGAAAGGCATGTGGCAGCAACTCGAAGTAAATGCCCACCTGGTTAAGGAAACCTCGGCACTGAGTTGGCTCTCCCCCAAAGCGCTGTGGAAGGGGGGCAGAACCGGTCATACCCCGAAACACCGCAGGCGCAGCAACAGGTGTCGGGGTAGACTCTGGCGCAACAACCGGAGTGGCAGTAGGAGCGGGCCCAGGAGCGACAACCGACCCATCGGCAACGGAAGCTAAATGAGCCGTGCGTTCAAGCAGGGTTTGCAACGCCACAGCGAACCGACCCAACAGGTGATCCTGCTGATCAAGTCTGGCAACCAGCGTAGGTAGCGAGGATGGCCCTGTACCGTCAGAATTCATGGCTTGGTCCTAATGTCATGGAACCATGAACCAGACGTACAACAAGAGATGAGTGGAAATAAGAAGGCTTTATTGAAAATAAAGCTGTAAGGCAAAAGTCCAAACGGATGGCTAAACCGAAGCAGGGTCTTGGAAACCAGGGATCAGGAACCAGAAGGGTAGTCAGACGAAGCCAGGATCAGGAATCAGCAGGGTAGTCAGACGAAGCCAGGATCAGGAATCAGCAGGGTAGTCAGACGAAGCCAGGATCAGGAATCAGCAGGGTAGTCAGACGAAGCCAGGATCAGGAACCAGAAGCAGCAGCAGTCTTAGAAGCATGTGAGCACAGGAGGACCAAGCAAGGAACTGAAGCCACAGACCTCCTATATATATGAGCTAGGCATCCAGCTCCTCCCAGTGGGAAGGAGGAGCCGCAGGGTGGGAGGCTACAAGAAACCCAGAAACCAAGATGGCCGCCAGCACATGTCAAACGAAGGAGGACAGCAAGGAGGTAAGACCATGACACAGAGATGCACATACGCTTGAACTGCATGTTTTGCACGGCAAACATTCCACCCATTTGGTGAACAGACAAGTTACGGTTAACATATACTTGTTGCCTTTTGATGAGATTGTTACTGGTCCAATGAAGTCAATTTGGATGTCTGACCATGGCATGGACATTCCCCTTTTCATCAGCGGTGCCCGATGAGTGGGTCCTTGTGGCTGAAATTGAGGGCAGATTAGACATCCCTGACAATATGTTCGCACATCTTGTAGCATATGTGGCCAGTAAGCGTAGTCCCGTAGTAACTCGTACGTTATTTTCTCACCTCAATGACCAGCTGTTGGGGCATTATGTGCATGTTGCAACATCAGACCTCGGTATGCTGCAGGTACTATCCATTGCGTGATACCGTTCTTCGAGGTTCTTATCAGCAGTCCATCCTGTAATGAGAATTGGGACTTACCTTTCATCAAAATTCGTAACTCCTCCTTACCCACACAGTCTTCCGTGGTTATGGGACAGTTATGTGGATCCTCAATGTGCTTATAAAAGAGACCAATAATTGGATCCCCCTTTTGGCTCGCAATGAGATCCTCACTAGGTGAATCTTGGCTCCACTGCGCCACATTGACTTCAGCTCCCTTTTGGGCGTGACTCCTTGTCATAGCATCCACTTGGAGAGTTCCCATGAGGTCATCAACGTCAAAGACTTCTCCGTCAATGGCTGCTTGCTTTGCCAGGGAGTCTGCTAGGTCACGCCCCTCTTTATCCATGCCTGGATATTTTGAATGACCTCTTACCTTCTTCCAATAAATGGTAAGACTGTGGGCGGTAACCATCTCATCAATTTTACAAAACATCTTACCATGCTTTACTGGCTTGTTATTACTTCTCACCATGTTGGATCTTTTCCATCCGGGAAAGTACTCCACAAAGCTGTTACGAATATAATAAGAATCTGTGATGATTACAAACTCCTTAACATCCTATTCGATAGCCATTTGTATGGCTTTGTACACAGCAGTAAGTTCTGCAACCTGGCTGCTTTTGGAACCAATTTTGTATCCAACTGATACATCTAGGACTGTATTATTCCACACGACTCCAATACCTGAAAATAATGTACGTTCAGATCCCTCATCGGCATGGAAGGAACAGCCGTCTACGTACACACATGGTAACGATTTGCAGTACTCCTCTCCATAAGATTTATATGGGGATGATGATTGTTCCTCCAGGAAATCACTTTCCGTTGACTCACTTTTACGTTCCGTATTGGTGCAGTCATGGAGTTCTACTAATCCCTGAGCAACTGGGTTTTTATTATTTTGTTTGTACCTGATCTCCAATGGCCATTCCATTAAGGACATTGTCCAGGCGGTTATCCTGCTGTTTGACAAGTTTCCATCTCTTATACGATCACTCTGCAAGTATTGCAGCGGCTGGTGTGCGGTCTCCACAATGATCCTTTCGCCTTGGATAAAACTCCTAAAATATTGCCCACACAGTTGACAATAATGCTTTCTCACAATCATTGAATTTTACCTCAACCGGTGACAATGACTTGCTGGCATAGGCGATGATCTTGTTTCGGTTTTCCTGTTTTTGGAAAAGAACTGCACTTATGCTTTTACCAGTGAAACCTGTTTCCACGAAGAAAGGTTTTCTCCCTTTTGGATAAGCAAGGCATGGGGCCTGGATAAGTTTGCCCTTGAGCTCGGTTACAGCTTGCTCATGACGCTCACTCCATTCCAATTTTACTCCTTTCTTTAGCAACTGCAAAAGAGGTTTTGCAATTTTGGCATAATTATCTATGAACTTACGTGAGTAGTTCATTATGCCCAGGAATGATCTGTAGGAGATTTTGTCTTAATCACTGCTTCCACCTTCTTTTTCTGTGGGTTAATTCCATCCGCAGTGACTTCATGACCTAGGAAATTAACCTTGGTCCGGCACCATTGAGCCTTCTGCAAATAAAGTTTTACACCTGCTTTCCTCAGCTGGATTAGTACATGCCTCAACTCCTGAATATGTTCCTCAAAAGTTGTACTTTTGATCATGATGTCATCCACATAGGATAAGGTACCTCGTTCAGTGGCATCAGGCATTGCCTTTTGCATGAACACTGCAAACTCATGACCCGCATTTATGTACCCAAAGGGCAGTCGGGTTCACGCATACTGTCGTTTGCCAAATGTAAAGGCCAGTTTGTACTGATCCCTTTCATCCACCTTAATCGTCCACCTTGTGCACAGTCAAGGGCAGTGAAGATTTTGGATCCTTGTATTTGTGCCAAACATTGGTCAATATATGGCACGGGCTATCCGGACATATAAACACGTTTGTTCAACTGTCTTAGGTCCGAGCATAGACGAAATTGACCATTAGGTTTGAGGACTCCAAGTATCGGATGATTGAATGAACTGTGTACTGGATGGATGATACCCCTCTTCTCCAAGTTCTTGACGATTTCTGATAGTGACTCGTAAGCCGCCAGCGGAAGTCGGTATAGTTTGACAAAAACAGGGGGTGCATCGGGATCTGTCTGGATTCTTGTAACGTGTAGGTCTGTTTCCCCACAGTCATAAGAATCCTTGGCGAACATCTCTTGGAACTCTGCGAAGAGCTCCTTTAGCCGTTGACGCTTCGACTCGGGGCATGCGTCAGCCATGGAGATTTGTTCTTCCACCCGCTTCTGAAATTCTGGGAAAATCTCAGGCTGACTTAACTCGTAAGCTTCTTCAAGCTCACTAGTTAAATCATTCTGGGTGTAGCGTACCTTATCCTTTCCTTGCTGGTATGATTCATACTCTTTTTCATCGATCTCATGGTTGAAAACCAATGATGACTCTTCGATGTGGCATGTACCTTCTTCAGAGCTGAAAGGATAAACCGAGTGGATGTTAAATAACCCCTCAGGGGTTGAGGAAAAATGTTGTTCCACTGTTTGTTCCTCTGTCAGGTATTCAGCAGGAATTATTCCAATAACATCATTTTGGAATCCAAATGTGTAGTATTCCGAATCCATAGCTAAACCAATTACGGTGTCCTTTTGTAGGGATATGCTATGGGGAACCATGTTATGGATTACCATATGTAACTGATCCTGATGGATATTTATCAGGGGAGTAGGCTTTACCTTTAGGCCGAGTTGCTGCATTCTGTTGGATAAACAGATCAAGGCGTCTGCGTTCTTCAGCTTCTGTCCCATCTTTACTTTAATGGGGAGAAGAAATGGTTTGCATCCTTCAGGAATTTCAACTTCCTCAGCAACCATTATACTTACGGCATAGGGCATCTGTTGTCCCCATCGTAAGGCTTGTTCTGCATCCTGGAACCCCTCTGGGTTTCTCGGCAATCTGGACCATAAGGTGTTATTCACCAGGTCAATCTGTACGGCAAATCGGTACAGAAGGTCATTTGATACCATGGTTCATTTATCACAATGAAAACGTGCTCCGTAGTTTTACTTCCTATGGAGATAGACAAAACGCATCTTGCAACCACATTATGACTTTGGGAATCTCCATCCAGATCATGAACCCATTGGTCCTGTGGAGAGGAACTTTTAATCATTTTAGGATTGGTAACCTAGGCTTATGTAACTTGCTTCGGATTTTAAATCCAACTTGGCATATTTCACCTTGGGCTATATTGTTTACCTGTATGGGAATCAATAAATTGTCATTGACCTTTTCAATCCGTACCATCGATTGAACGTGCCTGGTCAGGTCCACGACTTTGTGATTCCCCCTTTCAAGAGAAATGGTTAATACATCATCATCCAGAGTTACCTTTTTGAATTTGTCCCTCTGGATGGTAATGATGTGAGCAGCACCATTGACATCTTCCTCGGGCTTACCATTTTTCAGCATTGTGACCTCCGGTATTTGATTGTTCCTGAAATGCACTTCAATATAGTTAGGTTTCTCTTCAATCACATGACAACTGCGTTTTGCTTGTGTGTTGCAAGAGTATTCATAGGCAATGGGTGCCTTCACCTGAGTCCATACTGCTTCATTAATGAAATTAACTATGGGACTCAATCTTTTTAATAAATCGATTCCTATGATCATCCAATCATATGGAAGATCCACAATCAATGTGGGATGTCTAATTGTCTTCTTGCCAATCTTAAATGCCAACCATGATGTTCCTTTTATCTATAAGGCATCTCCACCTACACTTATCAAAGAGCCATCAAATGTCCTTAATCGTGGCTTCTTTGTTGTCAAATCCAGAACCTGTTAGAAATAAGTGCAAGATAAAATAGTGGCTTGTGATCCAGTGTCTATTAATCCTTTGATTGGTCCGATAAGTTCATTTTGGAGATATATCTCCACAGAGTATCGGCCATCCACCTGCAAGAAATCACAGGGAAAGTTAGGATGTTTACCCATCTGCTGTCTGAGAGGTTGACCTCTTTGCAGCTCCGTGACCTCTGCATTCCTGAGTCTCCCAGGACAAGCTGGAGGAGCAGCGTTAGACCCCCCCCCTTTGGGACAAGCTGTGTGACATCACAAGTCACAGATGGCTCATGGCTAGATGCTGGAACGATGGGATTACACATTGTAACAGACATCTGGTCATATGAATTGACATTATTAGACTGCAAGACAAATTACATCTTAGACATTTCCCCCCTGGCCCTAATTTCAGGGTCAGGGGTACTGCAACGAAATATAGAATTAGGAATCACATCAGATTCTACCACACTCAACTTAATATCCTTACAGTGGCCTAGGTTCTGAACCGGCCCAATCTGTTTTATGATGTTAAACTGCTGGGACCGGCAGTTGACCCTAAAAAAGGATTAGGTTGTTTTTCTGGGGATAACTGGGACAACTTTCTTACCATGTCGCTCAGCTGGGCCACTTGCTCTACCAGCTGATCAAACCTGTTTGGTTTGGGCACATTTTGGCTTTGCTGGGCACCCTGGTTATTGGTAGGTGACCTACTCCTGGGTGAATTTGAGGATTCCTGCCTATCTTCCCTCTGTTGTCTGGGCCTATTATCCCAACGCCTATAACCTTGGTAACCCCTATTGTTATAGGGCCTATATCCCTGGGGACCCCTATTGTAATAGGGACGGTAGTTAGACTTCCCATAACCTGAATTATTCCCCTCTGATCCATTAGTATTTTGGGGTTTGGTCTGTTTGGGCAGTCCTACCTGTTGTTGCTGGGCTTGTTGAGCAGGTCCTGTAGACTGAGGGAACCTTCGTGGCTGGCTTTCAAATCACAAGATAGGGTTTACCTTAGCTTCAGCTTCCCTGTGCTCTGGGGATTTTTTAAACCTTTTCTCACCTGTTGCATGGCCCTCACTGATATTATACAGCGTGGTGGCAGCAGTCACCAACCTATCCAAGGGAGCATCAATATCCAGATTTCTGGCAAAGTTAAGTTTGATCTGGGTTGGCATAGCATCATAGAATGTTTGAATTCTTCAGATTCCCAATTTGGGGATCTATATGCCAACCCATAGGCATTTTTGAGGACAGAGAGGAACTCTGATTGGGTCTACATGTAAGGTTATATATGTCCCGTTTTCCAGCAGTAGTGGTTCGGTATGGTCCGAATTCCAATTTAACTTTATGCAAAACACTTGGTCAATCTTGTACTCCTCTCTCCTTGAAGGATGTAAAGTAATGACGATATTTATCATCAAATGCCCATGGAAGGAATCTGATCCGGTCAGCATCAGAGTACAATTTTAAAGAATCCATAATGGATTCATACAGTTCTAAGTGATTGGCTATCTGAGAAGAACCTTTCTTGGAAAATTTGGATACTGTAGCATTTAAAAACTTAATTATGCTGGAGGATCTCTGATCCTTTTCTGAATATTGGGATTTTTTCTTCCTAGAAACCACCTCAGCATATGTTGGTCGCCTGTGATCCTGTGGCAAGGAATAAGTCACACGCTTCTCCACATCACTGTCAGACTCACATGCACTTTCACAACTTTCATGAGACTCATACGACACAGGTGATTTAACCCTAACCCTAACATGTCTATCCAGGGGAATATGAGGAGAGACACTTCTAGGGGCTTCCGTGTTATTGGCACCTAGTAAGGCGGTTACAGTTTGGAATGCCCGACTCAGTTGGGTTAATGCCTCCTGTTTAATCATGCCAACACTTTCAGGTTGCTGATTGTCTTGGATGGGGTCTGTTTTAAGAGCATGTGATGACATGTCTGGATATTGGGGAGTAAGAAATGGAGGGTCAGGAGATCTCACAGTGTTAGATGGATCCCTTTCAGCATTGACTATATTATGGGCTGATCCATCTGTCTGTTTAATTTTGGAATACTGGAGATATAAATCCACTAAATCACTTTTTTCCTTTTGGTATGCATCATGGCTGTGACTAAGGTTGTACTCTAAGTCTTTGATCTTCGCATATGCGGATTTTAGTTCTGATTCCATCTTGGATACATATATTTTTGTACCCATTATAGACTCTTGCCTGCAGCTCATTAGTCCATTCATCTATATTTTTATCTAACTTCAAACGGGAATAAACATACTTGATAACCTTAGAGATTATCTTTCCTGGGTCAGATGGACTATCTGCTAAAGCCTGGCTATTACCTGGGTCGCTGCCTGTTACACTCATGATTCTGATCAATAATCGATAACAACAACAATTTGACTTGCCAATAAGGATTAAGGAATATTTTCACTAATTCACAAATTGGTTATAGAAATATCTCAATCAATCTCAGCAGTGCCTCCAAAATATGTCGGGTATTTATTTCATATAAGATATTAAATCATAAAAATTATGATTTCATATTTTTATGAAATATGAAAAATTCAATTGGCGGACATATTAACGCCAGTTCTTTTATTGATGAGATCTAAAGTTAATTTGTGCAGATAATGAAACAGGGTGCAATTAATTATATAAAATATAATTTATTACAAATAAATACAGTAAAAAAATGGCAAACAAATTAATACAAGGACATTATCAAAATTTAAGATAAAAAGAATAAACACGGATTAATACAGGAAGAATAACTGATCCACTATGTCCTTATGACCAATCAAAGATATATATATATTAATATGATATTATACCCCACTCGGCAATCAGACTATGGAAATATAATTTCCCAGAGTTTTTCCTCTACTCAGACAATGTCTAATCTCCCATTAGCAATATGCATCTTTGCTAAGAGGATAACTAGCATTAGTGAGGTGTCTAACACTATATGTTCCCACAATATGGGAACTCTTGACTATATGCCGAGAGGAAAATCTTATTAATACCACAATCAGTAAGTATAAATATACATTACCGGGTCAAGGATGAACAGAGTTTCGGATGTGATCAGATCTCAAAAACTTTTCCAGTATACAAAAATGAATCCAAGTTTCTTTGTGATAAATCCTTCTTATGGCCAATGTTTCTTTGTAGCAAGATTTTCTTGTGTTGTAGTTGTATTTTAGTTGTTGAAGTCCTTTAGTTGCAGAAGTTTTAGCAGTTTTTTTTTATTTGAAGTCCTTTTTTTTTGTTGAAGTCCTGACTAACCTCTTACATGCATACTTTATACCCCATGTTATCTAAGAACTCATCCCCTTCTAGATTAGGGATTTCCAATCAGATAAGGTGGGTGTGACGTATGTTAATCATGGGGATGATGTCACTTAATTGGCATTCCTTAGAAACTTCTGCCCATCTACCACTTGATGGCACTGTTGTATCATATAACAATTTTAAATATTTTAAGAATTAACACATATATATGGCTTCTTTACACCACTTAAACTTTGACCTTTTCCACCTTAAATCAATTAGGAGGGACTCTTTCTGACACTTTGCTCAGACTGACTGGCGGTATTAGAAGTTTCCCTAATTTCTGAATTTATGGGGCAGATAAGAGTATAATGGTCCTTAGAAAGTTTTACCCAGTTTGTGTATCTTAGCCATCCAAATGACTGATTAATTGCCATCTAAGATAACTAAGCTCTTCTCTAAAAGAATATCCTCTTAGTAGAAAACCAGCTTATATGCTTCTACAAAATATACTCTCATTGATACATATGTAGCATAATACATATATATAAACGGATACAATGATACATTATCAATAACTGGATATGATTATACAAACATTATATATATATATCATTGGTTAAAATATACAAAATTATATGCAATCACACGTGAATATACTTTATACTGGTGATTATATGGAATAACGCTGCATACCAGTGTCTTAAGCAATAACCTCTCTTGACCCCGGTACTTAAGATAGTTTACGTGAGACTCATTATATTCTTTAAGATACCACACCTGTTGGCCATAACTTTTAAAACAATATACATTGCATGCCAGTGATTTTCCATACCAGTTAAACTTATCCTGACCTTTTTTAGCTTATTCCAACAGAGAGTTTGCCTCTTAAAGGTAATGTGAATCTCCATTTTGGTTCTAATATTGTCAGACCTTAATGTGCAGATATAAATATGCCCGACACTTTTTATATTCACGGAGCTTGAGCACCTATGCTGGAATATGTATGAATTATCTTGGTGTCATCACTTGTGACAGGATAGTTGAGGTGACATTTTCATCATAAACCCGCCCCCCCCCCCCCCCCAAAAAAAAACCCCCTGAAAAGTAGAGTAATAAGGTAAAGTATATTAAACACTTCATTACTGGGGGTTGACAGTCCATAACGTGCATACTTCTGATGCAGCAATGTCTTGTATTTTGCAACACAGAAAGCAGTGTATCATAACAGGAACTTTGGCTAGTGTGCTAAAATGTGGACGATAAGGTGATTTTCAAACATATGCACATTTTGCCCAAAAGCCATAAACCAGTATTTTATGCAGCTTGTCCTTATAATGACATGAACTCACCACATGGCCATTTGCTCAGCACAGTGACGTTATTATACGTGTGGTGCTTTAGGTGAGGGCTTGAGTGTCTTTTTAATAAGGTTTGTGACTAGCACCCTTTCATATAATTAAAGAGTTTCCTGGGAGGAAAATACAGAAGAGCTCTCCTCGGAATAGGTCATCAATATCTAATTTTTGGGGTTTCAACACCCGACACTGCCACAATCAACTGTTTGAAGAGGCGGCAGCACACCAAGTAGAGCACAGTTCATTGTATAGGAGCTTTGCTCGAAAGTTACTGAGCATGTGCCTGGGCCATGTGACATCATTGGCCTAGGGGGAGGCTGAAGCTCCAAAGCCTTCTCTAACAGCTGTATTGCTGCTGTGCTTCCTATTTTACTGGATATGGTTTGTGAATGGTTTGGTATTGGATATTTGTTTGTGTAAAAGAAAGTTCCACCTTAAAAGGGTACTCCCATCTCAAACAATGAGGGTATATCACTAGTACGATGTATGGGCATACGGCAGGCTTCAGAGTGGAAGGAGCACCATATGGCTTTTGGAGAGAGGATTTAGTTGGAATGGTAATTGGGAGCCATGTCGCATATGAAGACACCCTGAGGTGGCCCTACAGTAGAAACCCCCAAAAAGTGACCCCATTCCGGAAATTACACCCCTCAAGGAATATTTCAAGGTGTGGAGTTAGCACTTTGACCCATCAGGCGTTTCACAGAATTAGGAAACACTTGGCCGTGAAAAGGAAAAATTACAATTTTTTTCAGAAAAAGTTGCTTTACACCCACAAAATACACTCCACATTTTGTTACCTATTTCCCCCCGAATACGGCAACACCATATGTTCTCAAAAAATTATGTATGGGCACACAGCAGGGCTCTAGCGTCAAGCAGCAAAATATGGATTTTGCTGACCTGAAATTAAAAACCCCAAAAATTAAAAACCCCAAGAAGTGACCCCATGATTGAAAAAGCACCCCCATACCAACATTTTAAGGGATGGAAAGGGTACTTTTCAGCAAACAGGTGTCTCACAGAAGGCAGAAACACTTGTTAAAGGATTTTAAAGCACACATTTCTAAAAATTAAAAATTACTAGCAGACCCCAATTTTTCCCCCGCAAAGGGGTTAAAGGAGAAAATGCACCCCGGTATGTGTTCCTTATTTTCTTCCCATTCAGGAAACACCCCATATGTGCTTGTAGGCTGCTGTATGGGCGTGCAGCAGGGCTCTAGAGGCAAAGTGCAGACATGGATTTTAGGTGCCATGTCACATGTAAAAAAATTCCCCAAAAATAAAAAATAAAACAAGAAGTGACCCAATTTTGGAAAGAGCACCCCCGTACGAACATTTTGAGGGGTGGAAAGGGCACTTTTGACCTAACAGGTGTTGCACAGAAATGAATACGTAGTGGTTGGTGAAAAGTGGATATGTAAGCTATGCGGACTAAATCAGAGAATATAAGGTGGTAAAACTACAGGGTACAACAAGGATGAAATTAAATTAATACTCCATGGATAAGTGGTAGATTCTGAAACAATCCTTGATGCACAGGTTAGGTTTTTCAGGGCATCTTTCGCAGTGGTAAATGGTGTCTTCCCTTATCCCCCTTTTGGAACACACCCTACATCTTTTTTTGGGTCCTTCCCTTCCTCGCTGTTTAGGGGACTTCACCAGGGTAATATTGCCCTGGTACAGCTCAGGCACCGTAACTTGCAGAAGTACTGGGGCCCCCCAATTGCTTGGTTTAGAAAAATTAGTGTCTCTAGATCTAAATAGCACGTACGCATTTTACAGTGCCATCTTTACAATGTGCATGGCCAGCTTTTTGTACCACACTTTTGTTTTTTTGTGTGGCACTGTAGGGCTTCAGAACTTGATCTTAAAGATCATCACTGGCTATGTGCGTATTGTAGTCCAGAATGCAGTCTGGTTTGGGGGTAGTGGTTGTGGTACCACGTACAGGGGCAGGAGAGCTGGTGTTAATGGGAATGGTGGTCAGCAAAAGGATATCCCTCTTGTCCTTGTACTTAACCGCCAACATGTTCTCATTGAGGAGAGTACGGCTGTCTCCTTTTCTTAGTGGTTGCGCTACCAGGGATCTAGGGAGACCTCTCTGATTTTTGTGTACTGTGTCGCACACCACAGTACCTCTGGAACTTAGTGACCGAAACAGTGGTAGACTCATGTAGTAATTATCCACGTATCGATTTTAACCCTTATCCAGCAGTGGGTGCAGTAAGTCCCACACTATCTTCCCTCTAACTCCTAGTATAGGTGGGCTTCTGGGGGTTCAATCCAGGTGTCCCTTCCTTCATAAACCCGGAACTTATGAGTGTACCCAGAGCTACTCTCACAGATTTTTTACAGTTTTATGCCATACCTTGCCTGCTTGCTGGGCAGGTACTGGCAGAATATTACCCTCCCTTTGAAAATTAATAGGGATTCGTCTATGCCAGCGATGGCCAACCTGAGGCTCTCCAGCTGTTGCAAAACTACAACTCCCATCATGCCCGGACAGTCTACAGCTATCAACCTACAGCAGGGCATGGTGGGAGTTGTAGTTTTACAACAGCTGGAGAGCCGCAGGTTGGCCATGCCTGGTCTATGCAGACATTTTGTTCTGGGGTGTACACTTCTGAAGTGGTCAAGGACGGGCCTAATTTTGAACAGACGGTCAAATGCAGGGTCATTGGAATCAATTACGGGCCATGGTATTACTGTAAATTGGAGTGTGGTACAAGACATCCGCACTCCAATACTGATTAATCTTTGGTATTTACTAACACCCATGTGCAGCAAGAGCCCCCAAAAGGTTATCATCTCTGCTGCATTTACTAGGGTCCAACCTTGGGGTCTAGCGTATGGCGTTGTGGGGTTCTGGGAAATAAATTAGTGGGCTTATAAATTTGTTTGGGTTACCATCAAATTTATAAAATCAGAGAAAAAGATAAAAAAAAATAATAATAATTCTGTGAAGCCAGCACAATCTATCTGAATTCCTGAGCTGCTCACAAACTCAGGAATTTGGGGCCGATAATCGTCAGGGGGTGGGGTCCATATGGGGTCACTCTGAGGCTGTCTCCACTGCTACCCTGGGGCTCCTTCTAGAGGGTCAATCATCACCGAATGATGATGTTGAGGGGGTAGAGGAAAGTGGCATCCTCTTCTCCCTCACTGGCAGACTCAGTATCGGAAGCAAGCATGGTGTATGCCTCTTCAGCTGAGAATACTCGTTGCAGTGGATGGGACATTTTTATTTTATTCGGGTGTGACGTGTGAAATGTGTAAACCTTTTTTTAGTGTGAGGGGTGTCTATGTTGTGTTTTCACACGTGAAGGGGTTTGTAATTAATTTGAAATTAAATTTAGGAGAAAAAAAAGGAGAAAGTATTTTCTGCAAAAATTTGGTGCTCTCTGCAATAGTAGATAATGCCAGGCACATTTTGAGGTAGTCCAACCTCTTCTTCAGTGGCCACACTGTCTCACTGAAGGATTTCATTCCCTCATAAACATAAAGAGGAATAAGGAAAATGCAAAGTAAAGTTTTATTTTATTTTATGACAAGTCCTATATGGGATGTTTTGGTTGACAGAAGCCAGTGATTTCTGATTGGTGGGGGTCTGAAGGATGATACCCTGACTAATGCGAAGAATGAAGGAGCCATGGTCTATGCAGCTGATACAATGGGCCTACAGCCAGTAAGGGATGTCACAGATTGGTAGTTGATGGGGGTTCCACAATCTGCCCTTAAAAATTACATCTCAAAACGTGTGAGTGCCTCTTAAAGGGTTTCTACCACTTGCATATCACATATTTGGTGATCAGACACTAGCGATCCGCTAGTGTCTGATGTAGCTTACAAGCTAATTATTACCTTAATCCGTTCGGCCCATACCTCAAAAAAAGCACTTATATCTTTATGCAAATGAGCCTCTAGGTGCTATGCAGGCGTTTTTCCAGCACCTAGAGGCTCCGTCTACCTTGCAGTTTGCCGCCCATCGCCTCGCTCCAGCACGCCCATCTCTTACCGTATTCGATCCTCCCCCTGCTTCAGCCTTCAGAAATCCCGCGCCTGCGCCGTTCGTCGCGGCATTCGGAGGCATTCGGCGCAGGCGCAGTCAATGTCTGACCGCTCCGTGCTCAGACATTTCCACTGCGCCTGCGCCGATGTCATCGGCGCAGGCGCAGTGGAAATGTCTGAGCACGGAGCGGTCAGACATTGACTGCGCCTGCGCCGAATGCCGCGACGAACGGCGCAGGCGCGAGATTTCGGAAGGTAGAAGCAGGGGGAGGATCGAATAGAGTTGAAGATGGGCGTGCTGGAGCGAGGCGCTGGGCGGCAAACTGCAAGGTAGACGGAGCCTCTAGGTGCTGGAAAAACGCCTGCATAGCACCTAGAGGCTCATTTGCATAAAGATATAAGTGCTTTTTTTTAGGTATGGGCCGAACGGATTAAGGTAATAATTAGCTTGTAAGCTACATCAGACACTAGCGGATCGCTAGTGTCTGATCACCAAATATGTGATCTGCAAGTGGTAGAAACCCTTTAAAATTAATGCAAGTAACCATAAAATGTTCACATGTAAGAAAGCAAAGCAGTAAGATGCTTCCTCTCAGACAAGCGCTACTTTAGGAGACATGACAGACTGTTGCTTTCAGGGCAAACACAAAGTAATGAAAGGGATTTTCTTCATAAACCAATGGACGAGTCCAGTATAACCTTCTAGTTGCACACTAAGGCTATGCTGGGACTTGTAGTTCCACCAGCGCAGGTGTTGTTGGCGCCCCGCGGGGAGGTCAGAAACCAAAACTTACACACCTCCTCATGTGCTCTGCACTGACACCGCGGCTCGGACAGGGAGGCGTCTATTTCCACCATGCACTTTCGTCACAGGAAGAAAGTAAATGGTAGCTGCTCATTGGGGTTGGCAGATTCGGCACAGAATGGCGGCTGAGGACGATGATCGGAGCTGTGGTGTTCTGTGTAGGAAAGTGATCTTGGAGACGCACACACCATGGCTAATTTTATATGAAGTAATGTGATGCAGTGTAAAGGGGAACGGTGCCAAAAAAACTGTGCTTTTTTTTTTGTATTGTCGCTTCCATAACAACCTGCTCTATAAAAATAGCACATGATCTAACCTGTCAGATGAACGTTGTAAAATAACAAAATAAAAAAGGTGCCAAAACAGCTATTTTTTGTTACCTTGCCTCACAGAGTGTAATATAGAGCAACCAAAAATCATATGTACCCTAAAATAGTACCAGAGGAGCTTCAAATGGGACATTGAGTCAAAAAACCAGTCCAGCAAAATCTGCCTTCCAAAAACCATATGGCGTTCCTTTCCTTCTGCGCCCTGCCGTGTGCCCGTACAGCAGTTTACAACCACATATGGGGTGCTTATGTAAACTACAGAATAAGGGCAATAAATATTGAGTTTTGTTTGGCTGTTAATCCTTGCTTTGTTACTGGGAGAAAAATGGATTAAAAAAAGTGAAATTCTGAAATTTCATCTCCATTTTCCATTAATTCTTATGGAACACCTAAAGGGTTAACAAAGTTTGTAAAATCAGTTTTGAATACCTTGAGGGGTGTAGTTTCTAAAATGGGGTCATTTTGGGGTGGTTTCTATTATGTAATTGTCATGAACAAGGGAGTGGGGAAGAGGAAGTGCACCCACTAGCTGCTACCCACGCCTCTGTCCCTGCCTACTTACACTACCCGTCCTAAGCGACGGGGCGTAACTGGGCGACGGTCCCTAACCTCTATAAGTGCAGAGAGGCCGAGCGGACAGACAGAATATAGCCAGGCAGAGGCAGTAGGAGGGAACCCTGCAGATGGATCCGAAGTCACATAAAGTGTCAGGAGCAATACTGTAATGCCAGAGATAAACACTAATGTAGGCGAACAGAGGTAACAAAGACGGTAATTAATACACCTAGGGTCAAACCAGGATGTCACGTACACAAGGAATAGCAAGGACAGGTCAGAGTACAAGCCGAGGCTCAAACCTGGAGGTAACAGGCTGCCTGTATAAATAGTGGAAGACTAAGGTCATGTGACATGGCCAGCGTCACATGACCCACTCAGACACAGAAGCCGAGCACTGAGTGGCCAGCTCCGTGCTCAGCCTGATACTGTTGCCAGGGGAACGGAGAACACCGACCGCACAGACAGCAGGAGCATGGTTGGGTACACTCCGCCCCCTGTTACCTGGGAGATGGGGACGCCGTGTGCGTCGTCGCTCAGGGAGAGAGGCAGGACGCCGGCGGTGCAGCAGGATCGCGTCGCCGGCGTCCTGTGACAGTACCCCCCCTTTCACGAGGGGCCTCAGGACCCAAGGACAGTGGAGACGTCTTCCCTGGGTTTTTGATTGAACCTCTTAATCAACCTATATCAGCGTGAATTCTATGAGCAGGTACCCAGGACCTTTCTTCAGGTCCAAAACCCTTCCAATGAACCAGGTATTGCAGTGAGTTTAGGACCTTCCTAACATCAATGATCCTAGAAACAATAAACTCATCTTGACCGCTAACCTCCAGCGGAGATGGAGATTCCTGTGGAGGAACAACAGGCGAAACATATTTTTTGAGCAAAGAATCATGAATTTGAAACATGTCTGGTAGTTTCAGCTTAAAAGATACCGGGTTAACAATGCCAAGTATTTCATATGGTCCTATAAAGCATGGAGCAAATTTCCTAGACACCCCTTTTAAGGACAGTTTTTGGTGAATAGCCACACCTTCTCCCTTAGTGCATTTCCTGTTAGCTTGCTTTTTCTGAACCTCCTGGGCTTTCTCCAGGTTCGACTGAACCTGGGCCCAGACTGTGCACAGTTTTGAAGTAACCAATCCACAGGATTAGGCGAAGCCACGGAAGAACAAGAACCAAAACGGGGATGAAACCCTAAATTGCAGTAAAACTGAGATACCCCCGTGGATGAGTTCACTCGGTTGTTAATGACAAACTCGCCAACAGAAGGTACTTCCCCCACAGACGGTGGTTGTCAGAGATATAGCACCTAAGGAATTACTCGACAGCCTGATTCAAGCGTTCCGTCTGCCCATTAGTCTCGGGATGAAAGGCTGACGAAAAGGACAATGAAATTTCGCATCTCTGGCAAAAGGCTTTCCAGAATCTGGAAACGAATTGGACACCCCTGTCAGAGACAATATTCTCAGGAATTACATGATACCGAACAATGTGATCGATAGCCAAAGTCTTATCACTAGGGAGTTTACTTAGAGGAACAAAGTGTACCATTTTTCTGAATCTGTCTACCACTACCCAGATCACTGACTTTCCTTCGGAGGGTGGCAAGTCAGTGATGAAATCCATAGATATGTGTGACCAAGGTCTACTCAGAATAGGTAGTGGTAGTAACTCACCCGCAGGGCGGGTTCTAGGAGTTTTGGACCTTTCACATATCTCGCAGGCAGACACATACGAACTGATGTCCCTAAATAATATAGGCCACCAGAAGGTTCTAGATACCAATTCCTTAGTGGCTTCAACACCAGGATGACCACAGAGCACAGAATCATGGCACTCAACCAGAAGTCGGAGACGGAAATGGCCAGGAACAAATAATTTATCTGTGGGTGTTTGTGCAGGAGCGAGATGTGCAGATTTAATCTCCGAAGAGAGTTCAGCAGACACCGATGCTATGATGATGTTTGATGATGTTAGCTGGTAAGATGGGTTCAGGAGGTTGGAAGGCACAAAAACTTTGAGATAAGGCATCAGTCTTAACATTCTTACTTCCTGGTCTGAAAGTGATAGAGAAGTTAAACCGAGTAAAGAACAAAGCCAACCTGGCTTGCCTAGGATTGAGACGTTTAGCAGACTCAAGGAACAATAGATTTTATGATCAGTGAGAACCGTCGCATACTGTTTGGCCCCCTCCAAAAAGTGTCTCCATTCCTTAAATGCCCATTTAGTGGCCAGTAATTCACCATTCCCAATGTCATAATTCCTCTCTGAAGAAAAAAATTTACGGGGGGAAAAAAGCACAGGGTCTTAGATTGGTGAGCTTAGGCGATCTCTGAGAAAGAACCGCTCCCACTCCATCCTCCGAAGCAACAACTTCAACCACAAAAGGTCTCTCCTGATTTGGCTGAATCAAGATTGGGGCATCTCAGAAGCACTTCTTAAGGGTTTCAAAGGCTTTGATGGCCTCAGTCGGCCAATTAACAAGATCTGCCCCCTTCTTGGTTAGGTAGGTTAGCGGCTTGGCAATAACAGATTTTTTAAAATAAATTTTCTATAATAGTTAGAAAACCCAAAAAAAAGCTGTAATGCCTTTATGGAAGATGGTCTCATTCACTCCAGGATAGCCCGCACCTTCCCCGGATCCATCTTAATTGAGTGAGGGGTAAGAACATAACCCAGGTACAATATCTCTTGTAACACAAATTTTTCTAACTTGGCGGATAGCTTATTTTCTCTGACAACTTCGAGCACATGTTTAAGATTGGACATATGGGACTCCCAATCCGCAGAGAAAATAAGGATCTCATCCAGATAAATAATCATAAACCTGCCGATAAATTCCCTGAAGATGTCATTCATAAAGTTCAGAAAAACTGCTGGGGCATTACTGAGTCCAAATGGCATTACCAGGTACTCAAAATGTCCCTCCGGAGTATTGAAGGCATTTTTCCACTCGTCTCCCTCCTTGATACGAATCAGGTTATATGCACCTCTTAAATCAAGCTTAGAAAACCACAATGCTCCCAGAACCTGATTGAACAAGTCAGAGAATCTAAGGAAGGGAATATTGATTTTTAATGGTGATCTTGTTCAATTGTCTGTAATCAATACAGGGTCTGAGGCCACCGTCCTTTTTAACAAAAAAGAAACCTGCCCCTATTGGACAAGTAGATGGCCTGATATGCCCCTTACTTAGGCTCTCTTTAATATAATCTCTCATGGCACCAGGTTCCAGCCCCGACAAGTTAAAAATACGACCCTTGGGAAACCAGGATCCAGGCGCCAACTCAATAGCACAATCGTAAGACCTATGGCATGGAAGCTCCTCGACCTCGGAGGTAGAAAAAACATTGCAGAAGTCTCAATATATGGAGGAATGGCCATAGGGCTAGAAGCAACCCCCGCTTCCATTATGGATACACAAGAGGAACAGTTAGGACCCCACTTTTCTAATTCCCCCATAGCCCAGTTGATGGTCGGATTGTGAACTTGGAGCCACGGCATTCCTAAGACCACTTCAACAAGCAAATTCTTCAGTATGAATAGGGAGCATTTCTCAGTATGACACACTCCCACGGACAAGGTTATCTCTGGCGTGCAATATATGACCCCCCCCCCCCTTCCCCGGCAAAAGAGTAGCGTTAATGGCTACAAGACTTATAGGAGTGGACAAGTTTAACACCAGTATTCCCACTTGTAGGGAGAAACTTAGATCTAGAAAGCTAGTGGCAGAACTGCAATCAATTAAAGCATTACCTGAACTCTTATTAGGCCCAAAAACAACAGTAATGGGAACTAGCAATGTTTTTCTTACCACCACAGGAAGTACCTTGTCTTTGGATCCCTTTAGGAATTAATGACCTTTCGGAGAAACAGGTACCTTGTTGTCGCCGTTGTTCCCTTCTGGTCATACCTAATTGCATAGGTTCTTCAGTCGAAGCTTTCACCCTGGGTCCCACTGGAACGGATTCAGGGTTAGGCAAAGTCTGTGAAAGAAATAAATGTTCCCGCTGTCTCTCCCTAACACGTCTGTCCAATCTAATAGCCAGGGTCATAGCATCCTCTAAGGACTCGGGACAGGGATAACACACCAGCACATCCTTATGATTCTCAGAGAGTCCGGACCTAAACTGGCTTTTGAGCGCTGGTTCATTCCAGCTAGAAGGAATGTACCATTTATGAAACTGAGTGCAGTAATCCTCTACTGGCCGATCACCCTGGACTAGGGCCTTAACCTCTTCCGGACATAGCAGTGCTCCAGACTAAAAAAAATACCTAGTAGCCATTGGCTCTTGAACTGAAAAATTTAGGAGCCAAATCAAATTTTTAGTCGCCAAATCGAAACCGAATCAAAATTTTGGCATCGTGAAAACACTACGCCGATCAGATCGGCGTAGGGTTGTTTTGATACCAAAATTTTGATTCGCTTTCGTCACCATAAAAAACTATTGCGATACTCAATACCGCGCAAAAAAAGAAAAAAAAACACACCAAAAAAAGCCGCGTGCATCTCGCATTTTATGAAACATTCGGCCCATAATAGAACAGTCCTATCCTATTTTTTGGGGTGACAAGGTGACTAAAAAATGGCGAATGCTCACTGCATAGGAGATATTTTTTAATAATTTAATAGTTTGGACAGCGCTATGTAATATGTTTATTTATTTATTGTTTATATATTTTATATGTAAAATTGGGAAAGGGGGGATTTAAACTTAATATTTTAGGGTACTTTCACACTAGAGTTTTTCTTTTCCGGCATAGAGTTCCGTCCTAGGGGCTCAATACCAGAAAAGAACTGATCAGTCATATCCCCATGCATTCTGAATGGAGAGCAATCCATTCAGGATGCATCAGGATGTCTTCAGTTCAGTCATTTTGACTGATCAGGCAAAAGATAAAACCGCAGCATGCTACGGTTTTATCTCCGGTGAAAAAAACTGAAGATTTGCCTGAATGCCGGATCCAGCATTTTTCCCCATAGGAATGTATTAGTGCCAGATCTGGCATTCAAAATACCGGAATCCACCCGCACTAAATCCGGACCCATTCACTTGTATGGGGCTGTGCACATGAGCGGTGATTTTCACACATCACTTGTGCGTTGCGTGAAAATCGCAGCTTGCTCTATGTTGTGTGTTTTTCATGCAACGCAGGCCCCATAGAAGTTAATGGGGCTGCGTGAAAATCGCAGGCAAGTGCGGATGCAGTGCGATTTTCACGCAAGGTTGCTAGGATGAAAGTCTATTCACTGTATTATTTTCCCTTATAACATAGTTATAAGGGAAAATAATAGCATTCTTTAATACAGAATGCATAGTAGAAGGTCAATATAATAAACATTGGTGGCGCAGTGTGCCCCCCCAACACCCCAGTATGATAAACATTGGTGGCGCAGTGCACCCCCCAACACCCCAGTATAACAAACATTGGTGGCGCAGTGCGCCCCCCCACTATAATAAACATTGGTGGCGCAGTGCACCCCCCATCACCCCAATATAATAAACATTGGTGGCGCAGTGCACCCCCCAACACCCCAGTATAACAAACATTTGTGGCGCAGTGCGCCCCCCCAATATAATAAACATTGGTGGCGCAGTGCGCCCCCCCAACACCCCAGTATAATAAACATTGGTGGCACAGTGCGCCCCCCAATATAATAAACATTGGTGGCGCAGTGCACCCCCCCCAACACCCCAGTATAATAAACATTGGTGGCGTAGTGCGCCTCCCAATGTAATAAACATTGATGGCGCAGTGCGCCCCACAATATAATAAACATTGGTGGTGCAGTGCACCCCCCCAAATATAATAAACATTGGTGGCGCAGTGCGCCCCCCCAATATAATAAACATTGGTGGCGCAGTGCACCCCCCCAACACCCCAGTATAATAAACATTGGTGGCGTAGTGCGCCTCCCAATGTAATAAACATTGATGGCGCAGTGCGCCCCACAATATAATAAACATTGGTGGTGCAGTGCACCCCCCCAAATATAATAAACATTGGTGGCGCAGTGCGCCCCCCAATATAATAAACATTGGTGGCGCAGTGCGCCCCCCAATATAATAAACATTGGTGGCGCAGTGCACCCCCCAACACCCCAGTATAATAAACATTGGTGGCGCAGTGCACCCCCCCAACACCCCAGTATAATAAACATTGGTGGCGCAATGCGCCCCCCAACACCCCAGTATAATAAACATTGGTGGTGCAGTGTGCCCCCCCTCAATATACTAAACATTGGTGGTGCAGTGGGCAGTGCCAATGAGGGTTAAAAAATAAAAAATAATGAACACCCCCCAACACCCCAGTATGATAAACATTGGTGGCGCAGTACGCCCCCCCAATATAATAAACATTGGTGGCGCAGTGCGCCCCCCAACACCCCAATATAATAAACATTGGTGGCGCAGTGCACCCCCCCAACACCCCAGTATAATAAACATTGGTGGTGCAGTGCGCCCCCCCAATATAATAAACATTGGTGGCGCAGTGCGCCCCCCAACACCCCAGTATAATAAACATTGGTGGCGCAGTGCGCCCCCCCAACACCCCAGTATAATAAACATTGGTGGCGCAACGCGCCCCCCCCAACACCCAAGTATAATAAACATTGGTGGTGCAGTGTGCCCCCCTCAATATAATAAACATTGGTGGCGCAGTGCGCCCCCCTCAATATAATAAACATTGGTGGCGCAGTGCGCCCCCCCTCAATATAATAAACATTGGTGGCGCAGTGGGCAGTACCAATGAGGGTTAAAAAATAAAAAATAATGAACACCCCCCAACACCCCAGTATGATAAACATTGGTGGCGCAGTGCGCCCCCCCAACACCCCAATATAATAAACATTGGTGGCGCAGTGCACCCCCCCTCAATATAATAAACATTGGTGGCGCAGTGGGCAGTACCAATGAGGGTTAAAAAATATAAAATAATGAACACCCCCCAACACCCCATTATGATAAACATTGGTGGTGCAGTGCGCCCCCCCAATATAATAAACATTGGTGGTGCAGTGCGCCCCCCCAACACCCCAGTATAATAAACATTGGTGGCACAGTGCGCCCCCCCAATATAATAAACAATGGTGGCGCAGTGCACCCCCCCAACACCCCAGTATAATAAACATTGGTGGTGCAGTGTGCCCCCCCTCAATATAATAAACATTGGTGGCGCAGTGCGCACCCCCTCAATATAATAAACATTGGTGGCGCAGTGGGCAGTACCAATGAGGGTTAAAAAATAAAAAATAATGAACACCCCCCAACACCCCAGTATGATAAACATTGGTGGCGCAGTGCGCCCCCCTAACACCCCAATATAATAAACAATGGTGGCGCAGTGCACCCCCCCAACACCCCAGTATAATAAACATTGTTGGCGCAGTGCGCCCCCCCAATGTAATAAACATTGGTGGCGCAGTGCGCCCCCCAATATCATAAACATTGGTGGCGCAGTGTGCCCCCCCCAAATACAGGGAGTGCAGAATTATTAGGCAAGTTGTATTTTTGAGGATTAATTTTATTATTGAACAACAACCATGTTCTCAATGAACCCAAAAAACTCATTAATATCAAAGCTGAATATTTTTGGAAGTAGTTTTTAGTTTGTTTTTAGTTTTAGCTATTTTAGGGGGATATCTGTGTGTGCAGATGACTATTACTGTGCATAATTATTAGGCAACTTAACAAAAACCAAATATATACCCATTTCAATTATTTATTTTTACCAGTGAAACCAATATAACATCTCAACATTCACAAATATGCATTTCTGACATTCAAAAACAAAACAAAAACAAATCAGTGACCAATATAGCCACCTTTCTTTGCAAGGACACTCAAAAGCCTGCCATCCATGGATTCTGTCAGTGTTTTGATCTGTTCACCATCAACATTGCGTGCAGCAGCAACCACAGCCTCCCAGACACTGTTGAGAGAGGTGTACTGTTTTCCCTCCTTGTAAATCTCACATTTGATGATGGACCACAGGTTCTCAATGGGGTTCAGATCAGGGGAACAAGGAGGCCATGTCATTAGATTTTCTTCTTTTATACCCTTTCTTGCCAGCCACGCTGTGGAGTACTTGGATGCGTGTGATGGAGCATTGTCCTGCATGAAAATCATGTTTTTCTTGAAGGATGCAGACTTCTTCCTGTACCACTGCTTGAAGAAGGTGTCTTCCAGAAACTGGCAGTAGGACTGGGAGTTGAGCTTGACTCCATCCTCAACCCGAAAAGCTCATCTTTGATGATACCAGCCCAAACCAGTACTCCACCTCCACCTTGCTGGCGTCTGAGTCGGACTGGAGCTCTCTGCCCTTTACCAATCCAGCCACGGGCCCATCCATCTGGCCCATCAAGACTCACTCTCATTTCATCAGTCCATAAAACCTTAGAAAAATCAGTCTTGAGATATTTCTTGGCCCAGTCTTGACGTTTCAGCTTGTGTGTCTTGTTCAGTGGTGGTCGTCTTTCAGCCTTTCTTACCTTGGCCATGTCTCTGAGTATTGAACACCTTGTGCTTTTGGGCACTCCAGTGATGTTGCAGCTCTGAAATATGGCCAAACTGGTGGCAAGTGGCATCTTGGCAGCTGCACGCTTGACTTTTCTCAGTTCATGGGCAGTTATTTTGCGCCTTGGTTTTTCCACACGCTTCTTGCGACCCTGTTGACTATTTTGAATGAAACGCTTGATTGTTCGATGATCACGCTTCAGAAGCTTTGCAATTTTAAGAGTGCTGCATCCCTCTGCAAGATATCTCACTATTTTTGACTTTTCTGAGACTGTCAAGTCCTTCTTTTGACCCATTTTGCCAAAGGAAAGGAAGTTGCCTAATAATTATGCACACCTGATATAGGGTGTTGATGTCATTAGACCACACCCCTTCTCATTACAGAGATGCACATCACCTAATATGCTTAATTGGTAGTAGGCTTTTGAGCCTATACAGCTTGGAGTAAGACAACATGCATAAAGAGGATGATGTGGTCAAAATACTCATTTGCCTAATAATTCTGCACTCCCTGTATATGTGTCTTGGTTTGGATTGTGACAAACACAAAGGTACTGTAATTATCTCATTTTAGAGCATAAATTGATTAGTGAAATCATAGATAGCAATTAGATGGAACTATTTCAATACAAGAGAACCAGCGATGGATGAAGTCCCTATGTGATCTATATGGTCAAAAACTGGACTAGGCTCCTGTGTGTCCATGATATTTCCAATCCACTAACAAAATAATTTAAGATCTTCGAGTAACTCGGAGCATCAAAGTCTTTTCGATGTAAATGAGTGGCGGCTATCCGCCAAAGGAACAACCAGAGCGTACCATAATTGTCGCGCTGGTCCCCCATCAGCAGGCAGCGGCCACCCCTGTTCGACGTCTTAGAGGAAGCCGAAGATCTCCATTTCTGCGTTTAACCCATTTGGTAGAATTAAGTCGAATTCAAAGATTCTTCTAGATTCTATTCTTGACATCCTGTGTACATGGTTGCCGCCTCTCCAATATTTTATTACTTTCTCTAATGCTATGTATTTTAGTCCTGTGGGATCTTTGTTATGGACAAGTTTGAAGTGGTTTGATAATGTATGTTTCTCAAATCCCTTTTTTGAAATATGTTCGGATATCCGAGTCCTTTTGGTTCGGCCTATATATACTGTAGTTTTTGACATGGACATTCCAGGGCATATATAACATCAGTTGAACTGCACGTTAAGAATTCCTTGATTTCATGATTATGTGAGTTTGTCTTGGATGTAATATGTGTTTTTTGGGGGAATGATGCTATGTTGCAATTGTTACATTTTCCACATCTGTAAAAACCTGTAATATCTACCCATTCTTGAATGGATGGAGTGTTCTGCGAGGTCTGTTTGACAAATGGGGCTACCTTCAGGCCTAAGTTTGGGGCCTCTGTGAACGTTATTTGTGGGGTAATTAGAATCATAGATTCTATTGTTTTATATGATGCCAGTGATTGTTGAAAATGTTCTTGATTTTTTTTATATTGTGGATTGTAGGGGAGAATAATCCTAAAGGAAGTGTCTTCCTGTTTATATTTCTCATTATTTTTGGTGTAAAAGTTTTTTCTGTCCATATATCGAACTTGATTTAATGATGAATCGATGAGCAAAAATTGGTATTTCCTATCTGTAAATGTTTTTTTTTACATTTTCTGTGCTTTTTCTTCAAATAGTGTTTCCAATGTGCAGCTCCTTTTCACCCTTGGAAATTGTCCTTGTGGTATATTTGTGAGCCAGGAAGGTAGATGGCAACTGTCAAATTGAATAAAACTGTTTTTAGCTGTAGGTTTTTGATATGTAGTACAGATGAGTCTGTCTTTATCTATGAATATTTGTAAATCTAGAAATTCTATCTTGGATGAACTGATGATTGGTGTGAATTGTAAATTGTATTTATTGGAGTTTATTTCTTTCAAAAAGGAGTGTAGCTGGTCCTCACTACCTTGCCATATAAACAAGATGTCGTCTATATAGCATCGCCATAGCACTAGGTTCGTCCCAAGTTTTGGCGCTATGGTTTCTTTTTCCCACTGCGCCATAAATACATTTGCATAACTAGGGGCGAACCTGGCACCCATGGCGGTGCCCTGAATTTGTAAGTAAAAGTCAGAGTTCCAGTAGAAATAGTTGTGGTTTAGTATGAAACGTATCCCTTCTGTTATGAAATTGATCTGTTCTATTGGAAGTTTGGCTTCTTGGATTAGTTGTTTTTGTACGACTTCAATCCCTTGTAAATGATTGATACTTGTGTACAATGACTGTACATCTAAAGTACCAATAGTGTGGATCAAATTAAAAATTTTCTATTATATTAATTATTTGGGTAGTGTCCTTAATGTAGGAATGTTTTTAACCCCTGGTTGTAAGAGGGTGTCAATGCACTGAGATAAATTGTTCTGTGTTTAGGATATATTTATGTTCTATTTCAGACAGAATTTCTTTTTCTAGACCCCAATTGCAATATTGTGTTAATTACGAATAAAATTGTCCTGTGGGGTCAGTCAATTTTTTATATGTATTAGTGTGACGCATTTCGGCATACAATCTGCCTTTCTCAAACTGTTTGGGAAAGGAAGATTGTATGCCGAAACGCGTCACTGTAATGTGGCAATAAATCACAGCAAGATTATATACTAGCAGCGAGTGCCGATCCTTTTTTCTGTTATCTACATGGGGCACCTGCCCTGGGACACGCGCACCGCCACTCTGTTTTCCACAGTGCCGATCAATACATTGTGTACAAGTCTACACGTAAGAGATTTCAATCTGCATTAGGTTCTTAAAATGTTATTGCCAGATGAATCCCTATGGGAAGAGTTTTCTATAAGAGAATGTACACAGCTACAAGGGGTAAGCATTCACCATATGATGACATCAGAATTACTAAGCAATTAAAAGATGAAATAAAAAATATTGATGCAATTTTTGGAAACATTTAATGGAAATACAGTATGTTCTGGCAGGAAGATTTCATAAATTCCGATTCATTGAACCTATTCACAGATGCCGCAGGGTCAATAGGTTATGGAGCCTATTTTAATAAAAATTGGTCAACTAAAAGATGGCCCTTCCATCAATTTCATTAATTAACAACATAGTCTTTTTGGAATTATTCCCAGTACTGGTGTCATTAACTATATGGAAAACTGAATTTAGGAACAAAAGAGTATTACTATGCTATGACAATAAAAGGGTGGTATTCACAAACAATTGCCTCACTTAAAATCTGAACCTGTAGTTAGTTTACTTAGACAATTAGTACTTACATGGTTAAATGGTTATGGTTAAAAACAAAATATATAGAAGGAAGATTTAACTGTATTGCTGACTCTTTATCCCAACAGAACTTAGCAAATTACTGTAAATTAGTGCCGGAGGGCATCGAGAACAGGAATACTATGCCCTGTACATTTATGGACAGTGTCGTGTAATTTCATAAGTGTACAATCCTATCTGAAAATATTACAGTTTAAATGTCAATGCTCATTGCCTTCAAGTATAGAGACAGACTGAACCAGGGTCTAAAATCTCTGTAGGATTGAAACAGGCCGAGATGAGGTTATGCTGAGTTCAGTTTGGGTAAAATGTTTGTAGGGACATACAGTGCAGACCAAAAGTTTGGACACACATTCTCATTCAAAGAGTTTTCTTTATTTTCATGACTATGAAAATTGTAGATTCACACTGAAGGCATCAAAACTATGAATTAACACATGTGGAATTATATACATAACAAAAAAGTGTGAAACAACTGAAAATATGTCATATGCTAGGTTCTTCAAAGTAGCCACCTTTTGCTTTGATTACTGCTTTGCACACTCTTGGCATTCTCTTGATGAGCTTCAAGAGGTAGTCACCTGAAATGGTCTTCCAACAGTCTTGAAGGCCCTTTTGCCTTCACTCTGCGGTCCAGCTCACCCCCAACCATCTCGATTGGGTTCAGGTCCGGTGACTGTGGAGGCCAGGTCATCTGGCGCAGCACCCCGTCACTCTCCTTCATGGTCAAATAGCCCTTACATAGCCTGGAGGTGTGTTTGGGGTCATTGTCCTGTTGAAAAATAAATGATGGTCCAACTTAACGCAAACCGGATGGAATAGCATGCCGCTGCAAGATGCTATGGTAGCCATACTGGTTCAGTATGCCTTCAATTTTGAATAAATCCCCAACAGTGTCACCAGCAAAGCACCCCCACACCATCACACCTCCTCCTCCATGCTTCATGGCGAGAACCAGGCATGTAGAGTCCATCCGTTCAACTTTTCTGCGACGCACAAAGACACAGTGGTTGGAACCAAAGATCTCAAATTTGGACTCATCAGACCAAACCACAGATTCCCACTGGTCTAATGTCCATTCCTTGTGTTCTTTAGCCCAAACAAGTCTCTTCTGCTTGTTGCCTGTCCTTAGCAGTGGTTTCCTAGCAGATATTCTACCATGAAGGCCTGATTCACACAGTCTCCTCTTAACAGTTGTTCTAGAGATGTGTCTGCTGCTAGAACTCTGCGTGGCATTGACCCGGTCTCTAATCTGAGCTGCTGTTAACCTGCGATTTCTGAGGCTGGTGACTCGGATGAACTTATCCTCCGCAGCAGAGGTGACTCTTGGTCTTCCTTTCCTGGGGCGGTCCGCATGTGAGCCAGTTTCTTTGTAGCGCTTGATGGTTTTTGTGACTGCACTTGGAGACACTTTCAAAGTTTTCCCAATTTTTCGGACTGACTGACCTTCATTTCTTAAAGTAATGATGGCCACTCGTTTTTCTGTACTTAGCTACTTTTTTCTTGCCATAATACAAATTCTAACAGTCTATTCAGTAGGACTATCAGCTGTGTGTACACCTGACTTCTCTACAATACAACTGATGGTCCCAACCCCATTTATAAGGCAAGAAATCCCACTTATTAAACCTGACAGGGCACACCTGTGAAGTGAAAACCATTTCAGATGACTACCTCTTGAAGCTCATCAAGAGAATGCCAAGAGTGTGCAAAGCAGTAATCAAAGCAAAATGTGGCTACTTTGAAGAACCTAGAATATGACATATTTTCAGTTGTTTCACACTTTTTTGTTATGTATATAATTCCACATGTGTTAATTCATAGTTTTGATGCCTTCAGTGTGAATCTACAATTTTCATAGTCATTAAAATAAAGAAAACTGTTTGAATGAGAAGGTGTGTCCAAACTTTTGGTCTGTACTGTAGAGTGTGTTGTCTCTTAAAATTATTGTGAGCAGATGTAGTGTGTCTGTTAATACTATAATGGGTCCTACAGACATGTATCTGTGAGAGACAACCATTTCAATAGCAATGTATTATTTTACTTCATTACAAAGTCATTAGGGAAGTCTACTTTATAGGAAGAATTGGGTGTATGAATGTCCCATTCATGTCTTCATAATTATATTCTATATATTCCTGTGTGGTATATTTAAATTTGCAACATATCTTAACCAATGACTTATATAATATGTAATCTATGTATAACAGTGTGTCTATAGATATATCATTCAGAATATATATTTTATGCCATGTGTATCCCACTGACCATATAGACTTTTAAGGTTTAGAAAGTATTGAAGTTGTCTTCCTACTAATTGGGTTTCATGAGAAGAGCTGAATGTTATTAGTAGCCATGTGGGCAAGTTAATGAACCCGGATGTGAAGTAAAAGGAACCATTGTCCATTGTCCCTAAGAAGACAGTAGGAGATGGTGACTCCAACATGTCTAGATTAGGGGTAATTAAAGTGTCAGGAAGAAACCCTTAATACTGATGTACAAACCGGATTCCAAAAAAGTTGAGACACTATACAAATCGTGAATAAAAACTGAATGCAATGATGTGGAGGTGCCAACTTCTAATATTTTATTCAGAATAGAACATAAATCACGGAACAAAAGTTTAAACTAAGAAAATGTACCATTTCAAGGGAAAAATATGTTGAATCTGAATTTCATGGTGTCAACAAATCCTCAAAAAGTTGGGACAAGGCCATCTTCACCACTGTGTGGCATCTCCCCTTCTTCTTACAACACTCAACAGATGTGTGGGGACCGAGGAGATCAGTTTCTCAAGTTTAGAAATAGGAATGCTCTCCCATTTTTGTCTAATACAGGCCTCTAACTGTTCAATCGTCTTGGGCCTTCTTTGTTGCACCTTCCTCTTTATGATGCGCCAAATGTTCTCTATAGGTTAAAGATCTGGACTGCAGACTGGCTATTTTAGTACCCGGATCCTTCTCCTACGCAGCCATGATGTTGTGATTGATGCAGAATGTGGTCTGGCATTATCTTATTGAAATATGCAGGGTCTTCCCTGAAAGAGATGACGTCTGGATGGGAGCATATGTTGTTCTAGAACCTGAATATATTCTTCTGCATTGATGGTGCCTTTCCAGACATGCAAGCTGCCCATGCCACATGCACTCATGCAACCCCATACCATCAGAGATGCAGGCTTCTGAACTGAGCGTTGATAACAACTTGGGTTGTCCTTGTCCTCTTTGGTCCGGATGACATGGCGTCCCAGATTTCCAAAAAGAAATTCGAATTGTGACTCGTCTGACCACAGAACTTCCATTTTACCACACTCCATTTTAAATGATCCCTGGCCCAGTGAAAACGCCTGAGCTTGTGGATCTTGCTTAGAAATGGCTTCTTCTTTGCACTGTAGAGTTTCATCTGGCAACGGCGGATGGCACGGTGGATTGTGTTCACTGACAATGGTTTCTGGAAGTATTCCTGAGCCCATTCTGTGATTTCCTTTACAGTAGCATTCCTGTTTGTGGTGCAGTGTCGTTTAAGGGCCCGGAGATCACGGGCATCCAGTATGGTTTTATGGCCTTGATCCTTACGCACAGAGATTGTTCCAGATTCTCTGAATCTTCGGATGATGTTATGCACAGTTGATGATGATAGATGCAAAGTCTTTGCAATTTTTCGCTGGGTAACACCTTTCTGATATTGCTCCACTATCTTTCTGCGCAACATTGTGGGAATTGGTGATCCTCTACCCATCTTGGCTTCTGAGAGACACTGCCACTCTGAGAAGCTCTTTGTATACCCAATCATGTTCCCAATTGACCTAATTAGTGTTAATTGGTCTTCCAGCTCTTCGTTATGCTCAAATTTACTTTTTCCAGCCTCTTATTGCTACTTGTCCCAACATTTTGGGGATTTGTTGACACCGTGAAAATTTGAATCAACGTATTTTTCCTTTAAAATGATATATTTACTCGGATTAAACGTTTGATCTGTCATCTACGTTCTATTACAAATAAAATATTGACATTTGCCATCTCCACATCATTGCATTCAGTTTTTATTCACAATTTGTTTAGTGTTCCAATCATGTTCCCAATTGACCTAATTAGTGTTAATTGGTCTTCCAGCTCTTCGTTATGCTCAAATTTACTTTTTCCAGCCTCTTATTGCTACTTGTCCCAACATTTTGGGGATTTGTTGACACCGTGAAAATTTGAATCAACGTATTTTTCCTTTAAAATGATATATTTACTCGGATTAAACGTTTGATCTGTCATCTACGTTCTATTACAAATAAAATATTGACATTTGCCATCTCCACATCATTGCATTCAGTTTTTATTCACAATTTGTTTAGTGTTCCAACTTTTTTGGAATCCGGTTTGTATATTCGAGAGGTTGAAAAGGTCATTATTAGATATTTAGAATTAATGTTGAAATTGTTATGTGGTACAACAGTGCCATCTAGAGGTAGATGGACGATGTTATATTATTTTATAACTTGTTTTCTCCAGCATATCAAGGGTTAAGATTACATCATAGTAGTATTAACATATGTTACACCCTCCTCAATTGATCATAATCCAGAAGGAGGTAACGTAAGATACCAGGGAGGATAAGTATTGCTGAAGAGGAACATATATGGAGATCAAACCGGGAGATCAAAACCATCAGATCAAACCATCAGATGAGATCATCAGATCATAAGAAAGGATATCAAAAGAAACTTGAATTATATTTTGACTACTAAAGAACTCCTGAGAACTGGTCCCATCCGAAACTCTGCCCATCCTTGACTTGGTAACGTATGTTATATTTTTGCTTGTGATATTAATTAGATATTCCTCTCAGCATATAGTCAAGAGTTCTCATACTGTGGGAACATATAGTGTTAAACATGTTCCTAAATGCTAGTTGTCCTCTTAGCAAAGATGCATATTGCTAATGGGAGATTAGACATTGTCTGAGTAGAGGAAAAACTCTGGGAAATTATATTTCCATAGTCTGATTGCTGAGTGGGATATAATATCATATTAATATAATTTATATTTTTGATTGTCATAGGCTGAGACAGAGTCAAGGGACAAAATTTATTGTTCTTGTATTATTCTAAATTTTGTCATGAACCTGTTGGTAAACAGAAAATCCTGAGTTTCTCTTGATGTATTAATTATTGGTCTGTTTGATAGAGATATAGTATTTATGTCTTATCATATGTAATGTTAAAATAATTCTGTGCTGGTGAGAAAGGGATAGTGGGTTACACAACCATCTAGTGGTGTTTTGTTGGTATTGCGTCGATTTGTCTATCCATTGATCTTATGTCAGTTTTATATTGGATTTTTACTCATTTATAAATAAATTATTACATATATTTTGCATAATTGATTGCCCCTTTGTTTTCATTAATTGCATACATTAAATTTAGAGTCTCAAGATAAAAGAAAAGGCGTTCTATGTCCGCCTAGTGGATTTCCTGACTGATTTCCATATTTTATTGACATTTTATTTTTTATATAAAATATTTATATTTTATATAAAAGATATACCTTGACAACAGCGATCAGGGATTAGTTAACAAACTAGTTCAACATTCTCTAGCACCAGCTGCATGGGCTGCACATACAGCTGCATGGCATAATTGGAGTGAATTCTGCCCTGCCAGTAACATATTGGTTAAAAATATTTTTTTTCTTATTTTCCTCCTCAAAAACCTAGGTGCGTCTTATAGGGCAAAAAATACGGATATATATATATATATATATATATATATATACATATATATATATGATACATATGCCCACAAAATGATGTATTCATGTAACGATAACTATGGAATCAGTTTACTAAATAATGGAACATAAGGTCCTTTAGGTAGTTGAACCAAACATGTATTTAAAGTCATGATCAAATTTGCCTGCCTATCCAGTAGGTGATGTTTAATATTACCTTCTCTGGGGGAGAGGGGGGATTGTGATTTCACTAAATCAATGGACTTTACTCTGCATGATGCCAGTTTTTCTCCATGGCACTCTTTAAAGTGCTTGGAAGTTCCAGAAATATTGCGATTATCATTCCCAGAGAGACCATTAATATGTTCTGGGAACCACATTTTTAAACTTTTTTTTATATTTATGCCTAATATCTCAGAGGGAACCTGTTCTAAATTGAAAGTTCCTATCCAGAAACTCTTGTAAACCTTCAAAGTCCTGTAGAATGTATCTCAGAACTTGACTGGAGTTCTCCATCTTGTATTTCCCCTCAACTGTAACTTCTTTATCCTAAATGCTAGGAGTAATGCTGGTAAAGTAGATGTATATTCCATTGTGTCCTGAAAAAATGCAGCAAGTAAAGGATTTATTTTCACCTGTGCTATTGCTCCATATCTGTCAATTGTCTGTGTATCCTAGGCAGGCAGCTTCCAATCAGAGACAAAAGTAGAACACGCAAGCTGTAAACGCACAAGTCTGATTTTGGTGATACAGTTTAAAAAATTGCACAATGTTCTGTTCACCTATACCTTGATAGGTACTGACAAGAAGATGTTGAAGCTAGGTGTTTCCATTGAGTACATCTGAAATTGGATAGATCATGGTTGATGCACCATAAAAAATACATGGCCATCATTGTTAGAAGCTGCTATAAGAAAAACACAATTGCTGTACAGCACTTTGTAGACTTTTGATGGCTTTTCCCTTAACCACTTACCGCTACGCTAACGCCGAAAGGCGTCATCCCTGCGGCGCTCCCAGGCTACGCTAACGCCGATTGGCGTCATCTCGCGTGAGCCGAGATTTCCTGTGAACGCGCGCACACAGGAGCGTGCGTTCACAGGAACGCGTAGTGCACAAGTTCATCTGCAGCCTGCCGGCCGCGATCATTGGCTGGCAGGCTGTAGATTTTTGAATCGACGAATGAAATGGTTATGTCAGACGCTATTTTGAAAATAGCGTCTGATATAACTGCTGCCTGGTCCTCTGGTGGTCTCTTTCGCTTGGATCGACCACCAGAGGACACAGGCAGCTCAGTAAGTAGCACCAAACACCACACTACACATTAGATATTACCCTGTCATTTATTAACCCCTTATTTAGCACCTGAACACCCATATTAGACTCCCTGATCACCCCCTTGTCCACCCCCCTGTCATTGATCACCTGATGATCCTCATTTGCAGCAGAGTGGTGCTAGCGCTGATCTTGTTTATGGTGCAGCATACACCAGCAGCGCAGCACAGCCTGGACCTTCTACCAGCACTGCCGTATTCCCTGGTTAAGTGGCGAGCACCAGAAGCGCAGTTGCAGCTGGTACGGTGGCACGTGCAATAACTCCCCTGTCGCAGCCACCGCGTTCACAGGCCCGTAGAACCCTTAGTCTCCCAGAGGTGCTGGCAAATCCTAATTGGCAATCCCCTGATTCCGCCGCACCTGTATTGCCCCCTTTCACCGCCCAGTCTGGAGTTCGCGTGGAGACGGCTCATTTAGGATCGGCCCTTCAGTTTTTTGAGCTGTTCTTCACCGCGGATTTCTATGACCTAGTTGTGGCAGAAACCAACCGCTACGCCACACAGTTTATTACCAGCCTTTCCGGTGGAAACCAGTCACCGTTTCCGAGTTTAATTTTTTTTTGGGCCTTCTCCTCAGCATGGGTCTAACTAAAAAAAATGTATTGCGGTCATATTAGTCTAAAGACCCAATACATTTCATGCCCATGTTCTCTGCTGCAATGTCTAGGGCACGTTTTGAGGCCATCATGTGCTTTATGCATTTTACGGACAATAGCACCTGTCATCCAAGAGGCCACCCTGCTTATGACCGGCTCCATAAAATTCGGCCTCTCATAGACCATTTGTCATCCAGATTTGCAGATGCGTATACCCCTAATCAAAACATCTGCATAGACGAGTCCCTAGTACATTTTACCGGGCGCCTTGGCATAAAACAGTACATCCCCAGCAAGCGCGCCCGGTATGGGGTCAAACTGTATAAGCTCTGTGAAAGGGCCACAGGCTATATATATCGTTTTAGGGTCTATGAGGGAAAAGACTCAAAACTGGAGCCGGTCGGATGTCCTGACTACCTGGGGAGCCGTGGCAAGATTGTCTGGGACTTGGTGTCACCCTTACTCCCCAAGGGGTACCACTTATACGTGGACAATTTTTACTCAAGCGTGGCCCTCTTTCGGCACTTACATCTAGTCGGAATTCAATGCTGTGGCACCGCGCGACCTAGTCGCCGGGGCTTCCCCCAACGGCTCGTTAGTACCCGACTTGCACGGGGGGAGAGGGCTGCCTTGTGTGACCAAGAACTGCTCGCGGTGAAGTGGAGGGACAAGAGGGACGTTTACCTTCTGTCCACCATTCACGCAGACACGACTGTCCAAATTGAACGGGCAACTGGAGTCATTGTGAAACCCCTCTCTGTCCACGACTATAACCTTCACATGGGAGGGGTGGACTTCAATGACCAGATGTTGGCTCCCTATTTAGTTTCCCGCAGAACCAGACGCTGGTATAAGAAGGTGTCTGTTTATTTTATCCAATTGGCGATGTACAATAGTTTTGTTCTCTACAGTAAGGCTGGGAGAACAGGATCCTTCCTAAAATTCCAGGAAGAGATCATTTCGGAAATCCTGTATCCAGGAGGGTCCGTGCCCCAAGGCCCTGATGTAGTGAGCCAGCTACATGGCAGACTCTTCCCGTCTGTCTATCCTGGTACCCCAACTCAACGTTCCCCAAGAAAAAGATGTTGTGTCTGTAGCAGGGGTGGAATAAGGCGTGACACCACCTTTTTTTGTCCTGACTGTCCTGACCAGCCTGCCCTATGCATAGGGAGGTGTTTCCGCAAGTTCCACACTCAGGTACACTATTAGCATAGGGATTGCGTACACAGGACAGGCACACAGGGGTCTTAGGGCCCTTTCACACAGAGCTGCCACAAACCTCTCCTTTCACCTGGGACAAAGTGCATAATGTACTTCGCCGCATCTCTGGGCGATTTGCGCTTTGCACATTGTCCCATGGGGAAGGAGAGGTTTGTTCAATAAAGGTAAAAAAAAAAAAAAAAAAAAAAAAAAATCACCGGTAAGCAAAAAAGTTATTGTTCTGTTTCAAAAGTTTATAAAAGTTAATGTTAATAAATTTATTGCATTGCGGCCTGGTTTTTTGTTTTTGTTTTTTTTACCTTCTAGGTGGACCAAGCGATCAAGCAGCTGCAGCACTGATGTGCATTCTGACAGAAGCATTGCGCTGCTGTCAGATTACACAAAAGTCAGTGTATGCGGTGCTGCAAGACGAGATTTCTCCTCTGCAGTAACAGATACGTTTGCCAAGGCATACGAGCTGAGGAGGAGGTGGCGTTCCTATGCTTTGGCAAACACTTTGTATATATAAAAAAATATAAAAAATCCCGGCAATGATTTATTCATCCACATCGATTGATGTGAATGGAGAAATCGGGTTTGCCAGGGCATACGAGCTAAGTGGGTATGGATGCTGGGCGGAGCTCCTATGTCCTGGCAGACGCCTTTTTCCCTCCTTTTTTGGGGGGGGCAGAGATTTTTTCATCCACATTGATCGATGCGAATGAAGAAATCTGTGCCGTTCATTTTTTTCTTTCAGCCCAGAGGCTGAACAGAAAAAGAAATCTCATTACCTGTATGCTCAATATAAGGAGAATAGCAGAAACTCCTAATGCTGGCCATACATGTAATGATTGCGGAGACCCTCAAATGCCAGGGCAGTACAAACACCCCACAAATGACCCCATTTTAGAAAGAAGATACCCCAAGGTATTCGGTGAGGGGCATATTGAGTCCATGAAAGTTTTAAATTTTTGACCCAAGTTAGCGGAAATTGAGACTTTGTGAGAAAAAAAAAAAAAAAAGAATCAATTTCCGCTAACTTATGCCAAAAATGTTTTTTTCTATGAACTCGCCATGCCCCTCATTGAATACCTTAGGGTGTCTTCTTTCCAAAATGGGGTCACATGTGGGGTATTTATACTGCCCTGGCTTTTTAGGGGCCCTAAAACGTGAGAAGAAGTCTGGGATCCAAATGTCTAAAAATGCCCTCCTAAAAGGAATTTGGGCACCTTTGCGCATCTAGGCCCTCAAATGCCAGGGAAAGAATGCACCAAACAGATGTAACACTGACTATGCTGGCAAGACACAAATGAAGGTATTAAAAGCTGAGACTTTTGCCAATATGTTCCAGTAATGGAGATATCGGAGCCCATCATGCACCACGTCACGGTTCTCAGCATGGCAAGGGGTCCTAACCGCTGCTCTAACTATGGTGTGAACACGGTCTGGGGGTGATATAATTCAGCTCACAGCAAAGCTTCCCACAAACGCCCAGCATGAAGGCTGCGGTTGTGCAATGTGAATGAAGCCAGGCTGCGAGCCACACCTTCATTCACATTGCACAACCGCAGCATACATGCTGGGCGTTTGTGGGAAGCTTTGTTGTGAGCGGAATTATATCACCCCCAGACCGTGTTCATACCATAGTTAGAGCAGCGGTTAGGACCCCTTGCCATGCTGAAAACCGTGACGTGGTGCATGATGGGCTCCGATATCTCCATTACTGGAACATATTGGCAAAAGTCTCAGCTTTTAATACCTTCATTTGTGTCTTGCCAGCATAGTCAGTGTTACATCTGTTTGGTGCATTCTTTCTCTGTGTTTCATATGATTGCTACATTCCGTGTAGTTTGCTCTTGTGGTGCATGTGGACCGCGCCGACATCCTCCATTGTATTCATATTTTGCTGGGGTCAGTCGATTACTGCGGTCCACATGCGGTCGGGCTGCTCCCCCTAATTAAAGACACGCCACTGTGTCAGGGGCTGAGCAGCTCCTCCAGAATTGCCACTATATTTTTTTGGTTTCTGCCTCAAATGCCAGGGCAGTATAACTACCCCACAAGTGACCCCATTTTGGAAAGAAGAAACCCCAAGGTATTCCGTGAGGGGCATGGCGAGTTCCTAGAATTTTTTATTTTTTGTCACAAGTTAGCGGAAAATGATGATTTTTTTATTTTTATTTTTTTCCTTACAAAGTCTCATATTCCACTAACTTGCGACAAAAAATAAAAAATTCTAGGAACTCGCCATGCCCCTCACGGAATACCATGGGGTGTCTTCTTTTCAAAATGGGGTCACTTGTGGGGTAGTTATACTGCCCTGGCAATTTAGGGGACCATATGCGTGAGAAGTAGTTTGAAATCAAAATCTGTAAAAAATGGCTGGTGAAATCCTAAAGGTGCTCTTTGGAATGTGTGCCCCTTTGCCCACCCAGGCTGCCAAAAAGTGTCACACATATGGTATCGCCATACTCAGGAGAAGTTGGGGAATGTGTTTTGGGGTGTCATTTTACATATACCCATGCTGGGTGAGAGAAATATCTTGGCAAAAGACAACATTTCCCATTTTTTTATACAAAGTTGGCATTTGACCAAGATATTTATCTCACCCAGCATGGGTATATGTAAAATGACACCCCAAAACACATTCCCCAACTTCTCCTGAGTATGGCGATACCAGATGTGTGACACTTTTTTGCAGCCTAGGTGGGCAAAGGGGCACACATTCCAAAGAGCACCTTTAGGATTTCACCAGCCATTTTTTTTTACAGATTTTGATTTCAAACTACTTCTCACGCATATGGTCCCCTAAATTGCCAGGGCAGTATAACTACCCCACAAGTGACCCCATTTTGGAAAGAAGACACCCCAAGGTATTCCGTGAGGGGCATGGCGAGTTCCTAGAATTTTTTATTTTTTGTCACAAGTTAGTGGAATATGAGACTTTGTAAGAAAAAAATAAAATAAAAAATAAATCATCATTTTCCGCTAACTTGTGACAAAAAATAAAAAGTTCTATGAGCTCACTATGCCCATCAGCGAATACCTTAGGGTGTCTACTTTCTGAAATGGGGTCATTTGTGGTTTTTTTCTATTGTCTGGGCATTGTAGAACCTCAGGAAACATGACAGGTGCTCAGAAAGTCAGAGCTGTTTCAAAAAGCGGAAATTCAAATTTTTGTACCATAGTTTGTAAACGCTATAACTTTTACCCAAACCATTTTTTTTTACCCAAACATTTTTTTTAATCAAAGACATGTAGAACAATAAATTTAGCGATAAATTTATATATGGATGTCGTTTTTTTTGCAAAATTTTACAACTGAAAGTGAAAAATGTCATTTTTTTTGCAAAAAAATCGTTACATTTCGATTAATAACAAAAAAAGTAAAAATGTCAGCAGCAATGAAATACCACCAAATGAAAGCTCTATTAGTGAGAAGAAAAGGAGGTAAAATTCATTTGGGTGGTAAGTTGCATGACCGAGCAATAAACCGCTAAAGTTGTGGAGTGCCGATTTGTAAAAAAAGGGCCTGGTCACTAGGGGGGTATAAACCTGTGGTCCTTAAGTGGTTAAAGGCAGAAATTGTAAATCAAGGAGGCAAGCAAACATGTACCAAACTCAACCAAAAGACTGAGTTGTGGGCTGTTGTAATGGTGCAATCATGAAGAAGAGGCAGACGCCAACATGAGTGATGGACATTATGTGACAAATTACAGATTCTGATTTCTCAATGACAGCAATCTGAACAATGGGCTTGAATGTCGAATGATCCGCTCTCTTGGCAATGTCAATAGTAGAGGAGACAATGATATTCTGGGATATTGATGTCACTTTTATTATCCTATTACCATCTTGTCCCAAGTCAAACTTGTAGCACCCTATTCTCAGAGGAGGTATAAAATAAGTTTTAGCTGTTAACAACAGCAATTTCTGCGATGGTATCATATTTTACGCAAGGATATGTGAAGCACAAAGGCCTACAAAGGCATACAAGGAGCCAGAGTCGCTTGACAGAAAGATGTGCCCATTGTGTGTGTCTTCTTCAGCTCCCCATGCATCATGACAAATGGTCACGTGATGCAAGGGGGGAAGTTCAATGCTGATGTCCACAATTGGCTGTAGCAACCAAAGCTAGGAAGCAAAGGAGCTAGGAGCCAGCACTAGGAAGCATATAAGAGAGCTTTCCTTTTAAGGTCTGCTCTGGGAAGGGGCGTTGACCAGAGGAGGAAGATCAGAGGCTCTAGGGTTAGCGGCAACACCCCCATTGGTCCCAAAGGCTAATTTGCATAAAATAAAATTTCATTTTTCACAAAATCTGCGGCACATAGAAAGAAGGGACAAAAACTGTTAGCTTCAGCTGACAATAGCACATGTCTGCCCTATACCTCATAAATAGCTGAAGGGAGCCTGAGCGGAAACAAAAATGAAAAAAGTAAAAATAAAGTTTTATATCCAATGAGACCATTCAAAATCAAAATGTTTCTTTTGTTTATATTTATCAAAATATAATTGTTCATATTTAACTGTCAATTCTGTAAGGGATATCAAATTAGAGAGAGCTTCAGGACCTTATGAGAGCTCCAGACCCATATTATTATTAAATGAGCCAGAATTTTGTATATTTTTTATAGTTTAACTCATTTTCTAGTTTATCTACCTATTATCAAAAATATATCCAAGAATAGTTGTACGCAGATCCGGAGTCAATTGAACTGAGTAGTACCTTTCATTTATCATATTATAGAACTGGGTCCAATAATCACAATAATCGTAAATATGTTTAAGGATATTAGTCCAAACTATATAATCTATACCTTCAGAATCTTTACACCATTTTCCAATCTATTAAACTTGCATTTCTTCAAATGTCTACATATAATCAACCTATAGTAGCATAGTAATAGTTTGTAAGTCGGAAAAAAGACATATGTCCATCCAGTTCAGCCTGTTATCCTGCAAGTTGATCCAGAGGAAGGCAAAAAAACAAAAAGTGAGATAAAAGCCAATTTTCCTCATTTTAGGGGGAAAAATTCCTTCTCAACTCCAATCAGACAATCAGAATAACTCCATGGATCAACGACCCCTCTCTAGTAGCTATAGCCTGTCATATTATTACACTCCAGAAATACATCCAGCCCCTCTTGAAATCTTTTAGTGTACTCACCATCACCACCTCCTCAGGCAGAGAGTTCCATAATCTCACTGGTCTTACTGTAAGGAATCCTCTTTATAGTACAAACTTTCTATCCTCCAGATGCAGATGATGTCCCCTCGTCACAGTCCTGGGGATAAATAGATGATGGAGAGATCTCTGTACTGACCCCTGATATATGTAGTTTCAAAAATAGTTTTATTGAAGGATTGTACAGAATCTGGGGAACATAACCAAAGACAGAGCCATAATGAAAGGCCCCACACAGGAGGCGGCTGACCATAAAGCTTTATGAATACACAATCAGTTAACCCCTTATGGACCGGGCTCATTTTCACCTTAAGGACCAGGCAATTTTTTGCAAATCTGACCAGTGTCACTTTATGTGTGAATAACTTTAAAATGCTTTTACTTATCCAGGCCATTCTGAGATTGTTTTTTTGTCACATATTGTACTTCATGACACTGGTAAAATGGAGTAAAAATTTCATGACACTGGTAAAATGGAGTAAAAAAACAAAAAAACATTTTTATTTATAAAAAAATACAAAATTTACCCAAAATTTGGAAAAATTTGCAAATTTCCAAGTTTCAATTTCTCTACTTCTATTACAAGGTTCAGAAGTTTAGAAGACAATCTTGAAATTTTTCAGAAATTTTCCAAAACCCACTTTTTAAGGACCAGTTTAGGTCTGAAGTCACTTTGTCAGGCTTACATAATAGAAACCACCCAAAAATTACCCCATACTAGAAACTACACCTCTCAAGGTATTCAAAACTGATTTTACAAACTTTGTTAACCCTTTAGGTGTTCCACAAGAGTTAAAGGCAAATGGAGATAACATTTCAGAATTTCGATTTTTGGGAAATTTTCTTTTTTTTATAAATTTTTTCAAGTAACTAAGCAAGGGTTGACAGCCAAACAAAACTCAATATTTATTGCCCTGATTCTGTAGTCTATAGAAACACCCCATACGTGGTCGTAAACTACTGTACGGGTACACGGCAGGGCGTAGAAGGAAAGGAGAGCCATGTGGTTTTTGGAAGGCAGATTTTGCTGGACTGGTTTATTTACACCATGTCCCATTTGAAGCCCCCTGATGCACCCCTAGAGTAGAGACTCCATAAAAGTGACCCAATCTAAGAAGCCACACCCCTCAGTTTACTGTCCGGGATGGCCCTGGCCTGGGCTACACCACTATGGGACCGCGCAAATCCTGCCACCGCTTCCGTCCAGAGCTTCTGCCTAGAGTTCCAGAATGTTTTTGAGGAGCCTGCCTGGGTTACCTCCGCAGAGACTGCCTTACTAAATTGGACCCAAGGAGGTTCTTCCGTGGGTGACTATGCCATTCAGTTCCGCACCCTGGCCTCTGAGCTGAACTGGAACAATGAAGCCCTTTGCGCCACCTTCAAGAAGGGACTTAACAGTGAAGTAAAGGACGTTCTGGCTGCACGTGAGCTTCCTTCCACTCTTAGTGACCTCATCTTGCTGGCCACTAGGATAGACAAACGTTTCGCTGAAAGACAAGAGGAACTCCTCCTTGAAAAGGAAAAAGCTCGTCCTAGACGCTTTCCTCGTCTGGCTCCCGTTTTTCTGCGTCCACCTCAACCCGCTACTGGGTTTTCCGCCGTGGAAGCCATGCAGGTGGATCGGTCACGCCTGACTCCGCAAGAACGAAGCCGCCGCAGAAACGAGAACCTGTGTCTGTACTGTGCCAGTACCGAGCACTTCCTTAGAGATTGTCCTCTCCGTCCACCGCGTTCGGGAAACGCTCGCACCTAGTAAACGTGGGAGAGTCGTTGCTAGGTGTGGATTCTTCATTCACGCCTCCTTGGTTGACAAGTACCGTATTCCAGTAATCCGTCTACCCAAGCCGTTTTTCATCTCTACTGTTAACGGTGAGAGACTCTCTGCCACCGTGCAGTTCCGTACCCAGCCTCTGCAGATGGACATCGGAGTATTTCATACCGAGACTTTAGAGTTCTTTGTCCTTCCCTTCTGTTCCTCCGAACTCCTCCTGGGTCTGCCGTGGCTTCAACGTCATAGTCCTGTCCTGAATTGGTCCACCGGTGAGATCCTGCGTTGGGGTTCCTCCTGTTCGGACCGCTGTCTCAAGCCTGCTCTGGTCAAACAGAACCCGCAAGTTTCTCCGCCTTCTGGGCTGCCCAAGCCATACCATTCCTTCGCGGATGTCTTCTGCAAGAAACAAGCTTAGGTCCTTCCTCCTCACCGATCCTATGATTGCCCGATCGACCTGATACCCGGTTCTACTCCACCTCGGGGCAGAATTTATCCTCTCTCACCTCCTGAGACTCTTGCCATGTCCGACTATATACGTGAGAACCTACAGAGAGGATTCATAAGAAAATCTTCTTTTCCTGCTGGGGCCGGTTTTTTCTTTGTGACAAAAAAAGTGACAAAAAAAGACGGCTCCCTCTGCCCCTGCATTGACTACAGAGGTCTTAATAAAATTACCATCAAGAACCGTTACCCTCTGCCTCTAATCTCTGAGCTATACCTTCGAGGGGCCTATAATCTGATCTGTATCCGTGAGGGAGACGAATGGAAGACCGCCTTTAACACAAGGGACGGGCATTTTGAGTATTTGGTGATGCCCTTCGGCCTCTGCAACGCACCTGCTGTCTTCCAGGAATTCGTCGATGATATTTTCAGGGACTTACTTTACACCTGCGTGGTCGTATACCTGGATGATATCCTCATCTTTTCCTCCAATTTGGATCAACACCGGGTCCATGTGCAACAAGTTCTTACTCGTCTTAGGAGAAATCGCCTGTGGGCTAAACTTGAAAAATGTCTTTTTGAACGGACCTCCCTGCCTTTCCTGGGATACATTATCCCAGCCCAAGGACTTCAAATGGACCCAGCCAAGCTCTCGGCGGTTCTGGATTTGCCACGCCCCTCTGGTCTCCGAGCCATTCAAAGATTTCTGGGCTTTGCGAATTACTACAGGCAATTCATCCCTCACTATTCCACTCTGGTAGCTCCTATCGTGGCCCTCACAAGAAAAGGAGCTAACCCCAAATCCTGGCCTTCCCAAACCGAGGAAGCCTTCCAGTCCCTGAAATCCGCCTTTGCCTCTGCACCCGTTCTCTCTAGACCTGATTCCACCAAGCCTTTCTCTCTTGAAGTGGATGCCTCCTCGGTGGGAGCCGGAGCTGTCCTCACCCAGAAGTCTTCCCGGGGCAAGACTTCAACTTGTGGCTTCTTTTCTAAAACATTCTCTTCCACAGAGAGAAATTACTCCATTGGGGACAGGGAACTGCTGACAACTTTGCATAAAAAAAATGGGAAAAGTTGTCTTTTAGAGACATATTTCTCTCACTGACAAAATTAACTAGAGGGCTACAAGACGTGTGCCTAAAACAACAGTTCGGTGAACCCTTCTGTGTCTGTGGCTTCGAAGTAGATGGATGGTCACTGCACTTCTGCTAACAAAGTTGCGCTGGCCGAAAAAGCTTCAATTTGCATGGCAGTATTGGAATTCGACCTCCTCTGATTGGCAAAGGGTTGTCTTCTCCAATGAGTCACATTTTCTGCTTCATCGATCAGATGGACAGTGGCAAATCAGTCAAGATACATCAGAGAATAAATAGCCTGCAACCACTGCTGGAAGAGTACAAGCTGGCGGTGGTCTGGGGAATGTTTTTGTGGCATTCTCTGGGCCCACTCATCTATGTGGGAGGAACTCTCAACCTACAGTATTTGGGTACAGTATGAATGCAACCTTGCAGATCACATACAGTCATATAGGGGTGTAGCTATACGGGGTGCAGAGGTAGCAGTTGATACCGGGCCCAGGAGCCTCAGGAGGCTCAAAGACCCTTGCACTACATAAGAAGACAGCGATATTTTAGAAAGTGCATTCTGGTCAAGTTACACCTCTGGCTGGAGGGAAGGGATTAGGTCAAGAATTTGGAATGGGGGGGAGGGTGCCATTATAATTTTTGCGTCAGGCAGCACGAAGGCTATGTACTTACCTGCCCCTGGCCACAAAGCACTGAATAAAAGAGGGTCCAAACTGGACTCTTGCACCAGGGCTCATGAGCCTTTAGCTACGCCCCTGCAGTCATACATGCTGATTGTCTTTCCTGGGGCAGATGGGATCTTTCAGCAAGACAATGCGAGATGTCAGACAGCTAGAAATGTCCAACGTTGGTTAGAAGAGCATAATGAAGACTTCCAAGTACTACCTTGGCCCCAGAATTCCTCAGACTTGAACCGAATTGAGCATCTGTGCGGCCACCTTGATCATCAATTTTAATGTATGGAACCTCCCTCACGCACCCTCCAGCAGCTGTTGGATACAGTGCAGTCAGCACAGCTCTAAATATCTGTGACAACCTACCGGAAACTTATTGAGTCACTCCCAGCCCATCTAGCTGCTGTCTGTGCTGCACATGGTGGCTACTCTGGATACTAGCTGGTGGTCATAATAATTTGACTGTGCATAGTGTGTGTACAGTATATTGCATGAATATATCTACATACTATACTGGGTGTATACTATGTATGCATATATACACTACTCAAAACGTAGGGATATTTGGCCTTTAGGTGAAATTTATGGAAAACGTAATAGTGATATTATGTCATGAAAATAGGGCATTTAAGTAGAAGCATGGAATGGTGATTTCCACATCACAAACTATTTATTGAAACAAAAGCCAAAAACAGTGGTGGGTATAAACCCACAAAAAATGTCATTGTCTCAGTAACTTATCATGTGGCCTTGTGCATCAATTACAGCTTGACAACGATGTCTCATGCTGTTCACAAGTTGACTTATTGTCCGCTGAGGCATGGCATCCCACTCTTCTTGAAGGGCGGCCCTCAGGTCATTGAGGTTTTCTGGAGTACAGTGTTATGAGCCTCTGCACAGCGACTCAGATGATCCCATAGGTTTTTAATGGGATTCAGGTCTAGAGAAAGTGCAGGTCACTCCTGTAACAGGGAGCCGGCGGTGCGCTTTCTCCTTGCAGCACCGCCGGCGTCCCGCTGATCGAGAGGGAGGAGGAGCCGGCGTCGGACGCGGCGGGCATCCTCATCTCCCTGGTAACAAGGGGGTGGGGAGGATCCGGTGGCGGATGCTTCCTCAGTGTGGCCGGCGTGCTCCATCCCCAAGGCAACGAGCAGGGGACGAGCGCCGACGCATATGAGTGGGCGCTAATAGATTTAGCTGGGGCTGACGCAGGGCCACGTCACATGACCATTCAGTCTGGCCTATTTAACAGACAACTTGCTGGCCACAAGTTGCCTCTGATTGGTCTTACTACTCACTAGCGTTTTCCAGCATTTGTGATTTAGTGAAATCAACCTTGACCCTGGGTTGGTGGGAGGACCAATATGTCTTCCCAGATCAGCATCGTTGGTGAAGCGAGAATATCACCTTTTGGACTCGCTACATCGACGATATTTTCCTGATCTGGGAGGGTAGCACGTCTGCTTTCCACAAGTTCATCAATACGCTTAACCAAAACGATATTGGTTTGAGCTTTACCTATGAGACCCATATGGAGCAGATTATGTTCCTCGATGTAGTAGTAAAAGAAACTGAGGGGACCCTTAGCACATCGGTTTATCATAAACCGACGGCAACCAATAGCATCCTTTACTAGGATAGCCACCACCCAGCTGCTGTGAAGAGGGGGATCCCTAGGGGGCAGTACCTGCGGGTTCGCAAGAACTTTTCCTCAGGAAGCAACTTTTATTTTGAATCACAAAAATAAAAAAACAGACTACTACAGAGAGGGTACCCTTTGCCCCTTCTAAGAGTCCTTCCAATATGCAGAGTCGAAGAGAAGGGAGGACCTACTGTGGCCAAAGCATAAAGATAGTTCGGATAAGGGGCAGATTCGCCTTATATCCACCTTCGACTCTGGCAACAAGGAAATAATGTCCATTCTGAAAAAACATTGGCCAGTACTAACAATGGACCCAGACCTAATGCAGGCGATCAGGGAATATCCCCAAGTGACCTATCGGAAAGGAAGAAGTCTGCGGGACCGTTTAGTCCACAGCCACTACGAGGGTCCCAAAAAAGAGTGCACTTGGCTAAATCGTAAGCCCTTGGGTATTTCTAGATGCGGATCGTTCAAGGCCTGTAATTTTTATTAATACCTCAAAAACAGTGATATGTTCCATGACACAACGCTCCTATGGCATCCGGGACATCGTTAATTGCAGGACAAAAGGCGCTGTATATATTTTCCAATGTAATTGTCCTATGGACTACATTGGCAAGACCAAGAGAGAATTCAGAAGAAGGATTTGCGAGCATATAAACGACATAAAAAAAACTAAAAGATACACCAGCGGCCCATCATTTTAATAATTGCCATAGGGGCAATGTGGCCTCTGCTTGTTTTTCAGTACTCGAGGTACTCCCCTTACCTGAAAGAAAAGGTGACTGGGACAAGAGGATTCTTAGAAAAGAGGCCTCTTGGATATATTGTTTCCAGTCCCAGTCCCCACTGGGTTTGAACGAAAGACTAAATTTTACATGTTTCATCTAAAAATCCCCTGTTCGTCCGATATGTACTCCCCGTCAGGAATAAGTTGTATTTATCTTTGGTATGTAGCCCTCAAACTGGACTAATCGATGCGAAAAGCATCCTTCTGCATAGGTGATTTTAGTATCAGATTACCTTATCCTTACTAAGCTTGGTGTCATTTCCCCTTTACTTTTTTCATCTTGTAGGGAATGACTTAAGCGATCATTATCTCTTCTCTTATTATTATTTTGATATTTTATTATTAAGAAAAATGTCTATGTATGTATGAGGTCCCCCTGTTTATTGTCCTTGGCTGGAGGGTGGTGGGCCACTACAGACTATGAATATTCCTTAAAAAGATCTAATTAGACGATCCCAATTACTGGGGGGCTCTTATTTAGGGTCTTTAAATGTTTGAAATCATCGAGGGAATACCTTGCCCGACGATGCGTTCCATCGCTGCGTTCCACTTAGTGCCAGGAACTGATGTCCTAGCACTTCCAGTTTTGTTATGCGTATACACCATGAGTGTCACGATACCGGAAGTGACATGGATATGACGATCTGCATTCCGGAATGCGGTTCAAGCGCTGGAAGGAGTTTTCTTGCGCCCGGAAATTGGATCTGGACAAGCGCTGTCTTAAATAGTTGGCGCCACCACAGCCAGGGCTAGCTTTGGGCCCAGACAACCTGGCGTCTTCTGTGGGTAATCCACCATTTTCCCGCCTGTAAGTAGGAAAAGGCCTCTGCCGTTTGATGCATAATTTGTTTGCTCAGATTGATTCAATTATCCTATATGTAAAGCCTGCGGGCCTCCTCCTGAGTTATGCGTGTGTCTATATGCTTTTTCTAGGCATTTTTTGGCCTCCAACTGATATGCTTCTATATATATATATATATATATATATATATATATACATATATATATATATATATATACTTGTTTCTAGGAATCTTTAGCGGGATAGAGAGTCTCATTTCTCTCTTCTTTCCTTTGGTGACCTGCAAAAACACCCTGTGGTTTGACATCTGGCTGGAAAGCTAAGTATCACAATTGCATCATACTGTGTTTGTCTATCCTGATTCTTTCCCCCCCTTGATGAGCCTGATAAATGTTAGGCGAAACGCGTCGGGGCTTTATGTATATAAATTTTTTTTTGGGGGTTTAAGAGAGTAATGGTGATGTCCTTCCATTAGGATTACCAGCCACTCTCTACCTTATTATTGTTAATATCTTCCCTGTTTAGGGTTTGCTAGGGACCGGGTAGCATTAGGTTCGGGGACAGGGAACCTCCACCATCAGGGTAAGTTTTTTTCTTCGGCCCTGCAATCTTTTTGGGCTAGAACTTACTTCCTTTTACCCGTACCCGAGTGTCTACCCCGTCGCCATGTATGTTTTTATTTTTTGGGGGCCACTACTCCCCCACTGAGTAATCTTGGTAACTGTAGTACACCACTGTTGGTATATACATACCTATACCCGCTTAAATATTAAATAAAGGTAATTTTAAAAGTCACTTTTTTTCATATATGCTATTTACTCCTAAAAACGGTTGTGACAAAGTATCCTCTAAGAAAACTTGATCTTGTGTAATAATTTTGTATTAATGTGATCTCTCAGCTCCTGACCTCGATTTGTATTTGACCTTGATCCTGTGTTATTCCTTTGTAGTTATGTGACCTCCTGGCACTTGACCTCGGCTTCCATTGTATTCTGATTTTCCTTACGGTTTGTTATTTGCTTGTTTGGTTTCTGCCCAGCCTAGTAGTTTACCTTTGTGTCTTAGTCTCTTGTTTTCTTCCACCTTGTTCCCTTCCTGTAGGCCCCTGCACGTACTGAAGCCAGGGACTGCTGTCCAGTTGTACACCATCGGTTAGGACGGACCTCGCAAGTAGGTAGGGATAGTGTTGTGGGTGGAGTTCAGGGCTGCACTTATCCCTACCATTTGTGACAACTCTATTTGAGGTACCCTAGCCTCCAGCAGCTGTTCCCTAATGATGCGACCTCGATAAGCTGGCACATTGTCATCCATGAAGATGAAATTAGGCCTGTGTTTTTTATGCAGAGGCATCATTGGCGGCTATCATTTTTCCTCAGCATGAATCAACTTTCATCAATGAACAGCACTCAGGTCCACTAGTCCCTCGTCCAGTGTAGACGCTCCATGGCTCATGCAGGATGATGATACTGTTCGTCTAGGACGCACACCATGCTGATGTAAATAACTTTGACTTGTCTGACATGACACTTATGTACCTCTCACCTCCCTTAACCTCTTCAGGACATAGGGCGTAAGACCTTATGTCCTGGTACTTAAGGACACAGGGCGTACCTGTATGCCCTGTGTATTTTCGATCACCGCCGCGGGGCGGGCGGTGATCGGAAACCCCGTGCCTGCTGAAATCATTGAGCAGGTACCTGGGGCAAATGCGCTGGGGGGTCCTGTGACCCCATCCCCCATGTATGCGATCATAGAAAACCGCAGGTCAATTCAGACCTGCGGTTTTCTGCGTTTCCGGGTTATTCGGGTCTCTGAAGACCTGATAACCCGGAACAGGATGGTGGTGTGATTTCACCCCACCAATCACCATCCTGCGATCCTGAGAGGTGATGGTGACATCACCTCTCAGGATCGCCTCTGATTGGTTGGTGGGCGGGCCGGCGGGAGATTCAAAAGATGCAAGCGCTCCTCTCCTCCTCCTTTTGTGTTCCGGAGCCGGAGGAGAGAGGAGCTGCCTGCATGTCATCCATCGCTGCCAGCATCACCCCATCTGTGCCCCCCAGGACCCGATCTGTGCCCCAGCATCCCCCTCTGAACTTCAGGTACATAGGGAAAGTTTGGGTTAGGCAGGGAAAACAAAGGGAAAGTTAGTTTGTTAAACTTTTATTGCATCACCCTAAGTTAGGGTGTCTGGGGTCCACGGCACAGCTGTGTGACCCTAGACCCCCCAGGGGTGCTGCCGCTTGCCCCCCCTGCCCACCCCAACTTTTTTGGGGTGCAGTATATATTATTTTTTTGTGTACGCTGACTGTGGCCGGCACTCTTAGCGTATGGCCACTGTTAGCGCATCGCACACCCCACCACTGATCAACTTCGGACGGTTGATCAGTGGTTTTGAATTTTTTTTTCACATTTTTTGCCCTTTTTTTGTTATTTTTAATTTTTGTTTCTGTTAGTTTTAGGGTGAGTTCGTGAACACCCGTGCCCCCCCACACACACACACACCAAATAAAGATTTGCACACACGCACATACACACGCAGACACACACTCCCCTATGGCCCGCTGGACATTCTCGGCCGAGGAGGAATACACCCGGCCCAGCTTGCCTGGGTGACCCCACATTCCTGTTGTCATCCGCGTCCTCATCATCTAGCGATGATGATGAGCCCCCAAGGCGGCGGAGACGCTGCCAGGCGGAGCAAGGGGACCGCCATGTTAGGGACCCTGTGGCCCAGCCTAGTACGAGCAGCTCTGGGGCTCGTACTGGTTTCCCGACCCACCAGTTAAATCCACCGGAACACCCTGCCAGTGAACTAGTCTGGTGTAGCCAGTGAACTAGTCTGGTGTAGCCCATAGCGAGCCCTTGATTCCTGATTTTGTAGGCCAATCAGGAATCCAGATTTCCACAGTGGGCTACACTGAATATGACTTTTTTTCTCATTTTTTCAGTGACCCACTGGTAAATCTGATGGTGGAGCAGACGAACCTGTACACCCAACAGTTCGTTGCTCAACACCCGGGCTCCTTTTTGGCCAGGCCCGGTGGCTGGACGCCGGTCAGTGAAGCCGAAATGAGGACATTTTGGGGCCTCGTGCTGCATATGGGCCTGGTCAAGAAACCCAGTGTCAGGCTGTACTGGAGTGGGGACGTCTTATACCAGACCCCACTTTACAGTACGGCCATGACACGCTCCCGGTTTGAGGCCATCCGGAAATGTCTGCATTATTCAGATAATGCAGCATGTCCCCCCCGAGGTGATCCCGCCCATGACCGTCTGTATAAGATACGGCCGGTCATTGATCACTTTGGGGCCAAATTCATAGAGGCCTATGTACCTGGAAGGGAGGTCGCGGTTGATGAGTCTCTCATTGCGTTCAAGGGGAGACTCATTTTCCGCCAGTATGTGCCCTCCAAGCGGGCGAGGTATGGCTTGAAGCTATAAAAAATTTGTGAGAGTACCTCAGGGTACACTTACAAATGTCATGAATACGAGGGGCGAGATTCCCGGATTCAACCCCCAGAATTTCCCCCCACACTGTGTAAACTTGTGTGGGACCTTATGTACCCACTGCTAGATAAGGGTTACCACCTTTACGTGGATAACTTTTATACCAGTATCCCCTTGTTCCAGTCCCTTGCTGCCAGATCCACGTCCGCTTGTGGGACCGTGTGGAAAAATCAACGCAACCTCCCTGCCCATCCCCTCCAGGTACCTATCACCAGGGGTGAGACCTATGCCCTTACCACTGGAAACCTGTTGCTGGTCAGGTATAAGGACAAGAGGGATGTCCTTATGCTGTCGACAATTCATGGTAACGGCATCACCCCTGTCCCTGTGCGAGGTACCGCGGCACCGGTCCTCAAGCCCGATTGTATCGTCGACTACAATCGGTATATGGGAGGAGTTGATCTCTCTGATCAAGTCCTCAAGCCATATAATGCCATGCGCAAAACCCGGGCATGGTACAAAAAAGTTGCGGTCTACTTGGTACAGGTTGCCATGTACAACTCTTTTGTGCTGTCCCGGAGCGCTGGCAACACAGGGACATTCCTTCAGTTCTATGAGGCAGTCCTCAAGGCCCTGGCCAACACTTTCCAGGTGTGGTCCCCCATACTGGAAAGAAGGGACGAACCCCAAAAAAGTGCAGAGTGTGTCGCAGGAGGGGAATACGGAAGGACACCACTACTCAGTGCGACACGTGCCCCGATCATCCGGGCCTCTGCATTATTGGTTGCTTCAGGGAGTATTACACTTCCATGGTGTACTACATTTATATCCTAATTTAGCACTGACATCGGATAAAAAAACTGGTTCTCAGACTTGACACCCAAAAAAACTAAAATAATTTATTAAAAGTAGACATATTAGGTATTGCCGCGTCGGTAATAATCTATAAAAATACCCCATGACCTAACCCCACAGATTAACACGTCACCTTACATAATAAAAAGCTTTATAGCAAGCGATCAAAAAGTCATATAACCCCCAAAATAGTGCCAATAAAATCATCCTCTCATCCCCCCTCTCTGAGCCCCCACATAAGATAATAGGATAAAAAAAAATAAAAAAAATGACTCTTAGACTTTAGAGATACCCCCCAAAAAATAATTTGTATCAAAAAGGATAATATAGTCTAAAACCTAAATACATGTAAAAAAAAAGTAGACTTATTAGGTATCGCCGCGTCCGTAAAAAGAATCTCCTCTATAAAAATACCCCATGACCCACCCCCCAGATTAACACGGTCCAAATAAAAATATAAAAAACGTCCAAAAAAGGAATTTTTTGTCACCTTACATAACAAAAAGTTTAATAGCAAGCGATCAAAAAGTCCTATAGCCCCAAAATAGTGCGAATAAAACCGTCCGCTCATCCTGCAAAAAATGAGCCCCTACATAAGATAATTGGATAAAAAAAATGACACTTAGACTTTAGAGATACAAAAAAAGATTTTTGTATCAAAAAGGATAATATAGTCAAAAACCTAAATAATTGTATTAGGTATTGCCGCGTCTGTAAGAATCTCCTCCATAAAAATATCCCATGACCTAACCCCCCAGATTAACACGGTCATAAAAAATAAAAAAAACGGTGCCAAAACCGCTATTTTGGGCACTTTTCCATTTCAATCTGTTTTTTTCCGGTAACAAAACAAGGGTTAACAACTAAACAAAAGTTAATATTTATTACCCTGATACTGCAGTTTACATAAATGCCACATTTGTGGTCGTAAACTGCTGTATCAGTAAAAGGGAGGCCGCAAAAGGAAAGGACCGACATGGTTTCTGGAAGGCCGATTTTGATGGCCTTTTTTTTATTGACACCATGTCCCTTTTGAAGCCCCCCTGATGCCCCCCTAGAGTAAAAACTCCCTAAAAGTGACCCCATCTAAGAAACTACACCCCTCAGGGTATTCAAAACTGATTATACAAACTTTATTAACCCTTTATGTGTTCCTCAACAGTTAATGGCAAATGGAGATGAAATTTCAGAATTTCAATTTTTGGTAACCTTGCCTCACAAAAATGTAATATAGAGCAACCAAAAATCATATGTACCCTAAAAATAGTCCCCAAAAAAAGCCACCTTATCACGTAGTTTTCAAAATGGGGTCACTGTTAGGGAGTTTCTACTCCAGGGGATGCATCAGGGGGGTTGAAACAGGACACGGTGTAAATAAACCGGTCCATAAAAATCAGCCCTCCAGAAACCAAACGGCGCACCTTTCCCTCTACGCCCCGCTGTGTGGCCGTTCAGTAGTGTACAGCCACATATTGGGTGTTTCTGTAAACGGCAGAGTTGGGGCAATAAAGATACAGTCTTGTTTGGCTGTTAACCCTTGCTTTGTTAGTGGAAAAAATGGGTTAAAATTGAAAACTAGGCAAAAAAATGACATTTTCTAATTTCATCCCCATTTGCCAATAACTCTTGTGCAACACCTAAAGGGTTAACGACGTATGTAAAATCAGTTTTGAATACCTTGAGGGGTGTAGTTTCTTAGATGGGGTCACTTTTAGGGAGTTTCTACTCCAGGGGTGCATCAGGGGGTTTGAAACAGGACATGGTGTAAATAAACCGGTTCATAAAAATCAGCCCTCCAAAAACCAAACTGCACACCTTTCCCTCTACGCCCCGCTGCGTGGCTGTACAGTAGTGTACGGCCACATATTGGGTGTTTCTGTAAACGGCAGAGTTGGGGCAATAAAGATACAGTCATGTTTGGCTATTAACCCTTGCTTTGTTAGTGGAAAAAATGGGTTAAAATTGAAAATTAGGCAAAAAAAAGAAATTTTCAAATTTCATCCCCATTTGCCAATAACTCTTGTGCAACACCTAAAGGGTTAACGACGTATGTAAAATCAGTTTTAAATACCTTGAGGGGTGTAGTTTCTTAGATGGGGTCACTTTTAGGGAGTTTCTACTCTAGGGGTGCATCAGGGGGGCTTCAAATGGGACATGGTGTAAATAAACCAGTCCAGCAAAATCTGCCTTCCAAAAGCCAAACGGCGCACCTTTCACTCTACGCCCCGCTGTGTGGCTGTACAGTAGTTTATGTCCACATATGGAGTGTTTCCGTAAACGGCAGAGTCAGGGCAATAAAGATACAGTCTTATTTGGCTGTTAACCCTTGCTTTGTTAGTGGAAAAAATGGGTTAAAATGGAAAATTAGGAAAAAAATGAAATTCTCAAATTTCATCCCCTTTTGCCAATAACTCTTGTGCAGCACCTAAAGGGTTAACGAAGTTTGTAAAATCAGTTTTGAATACCTTGAGGGGTGTAGTTTATATAATGGGGTCATGCAAAATTTGTAACAAGAACCCCCAACTACCATTTACAATACCTCTGGATGCTAGCTCTGCCACCTATTCGCCTGGCAAGCTTTATATTTGTAGCTAATGCCCGATATGAAAAAACAGTGTACAGGATGAATTCTGGAGTGCACTGTATTTCTGTTTTTCACTTATGGAAAATCTATAAAACAAGATGCTTGGGGTCATGTGTAGGATTATATATTCATCTGTCATTCTAATTACCCAGTTGGTTGACCATGTTAATTTATTTCTTACTGATAGGCTCATGTGTCAACCTAATGTAACAGCCTGTGTCCTGGAGCTCCGTTTAAAGTTCATCTCTGTAGCTACAGACATTCATAATGACAACTCTTCTGTTGGTCTTTTAATTACTGTCATCATTCTATTCATATATGAATAATGTTCTAGATTGTATTGCATAATGTATAAAGAAAGTTCTTATATGAAACCTGTAACGACATCATGGATTTGTTAAACAAGCAAGTTTGTTAAAATAAACTCACGTTGCCTTTTCTAGTGCTGAACACACACGGCCCTTCCACTGCCTTAGGGAACATTTGCACAATAGCTGGGCCATTTTTCCTAAATAATTTCTACAAAGAAATTGTTAAAATACTAACATATAAATGATTGATGTCATGTAAATGAAATAGGGTGGAATATGCATGTTTTCTTTTTACAGGGCCGTCATGAAAACATTAGCACCCTGGCTGCTCTTCACCTTCACCTTTTGCTCACATTCTGCATACCGCCACGCTGACGTCCCCCAGCGATTTTGTAAAAAATTCCCACACTGGCGAATATGGCATTATCCTTCCACCACCACCAGATGCCTGCCTGCTGTTTATGAACCCGTGCACTGCTAGTGTCAGACGGTGTACCCCTCCTGCGTTTTGGCTGTAGATCTCCCACTGCTTCCTCCCTGCTGTCTCACAAACAGGCTGCTACCCACACCCCCTGATGATTACGATGCCCCATCTTACCCTGGCTCCCCCGTACGATCGGCTACATCATTATCTACATCTGTTTGGTCATCAGTCACTTGTGTTACCCTCCCCTATCTCTTGTGCACGTCTCTGATCTCTCACATGTGCTCCCACCCAACTGTCATTATCGGTAGTTGCATGCCTAGAGAAGTCTTCAGCGGACCTCTACTCCAAGTCTGTGCTGGCATGTAACTGCTGACTATCCTCACAAAGCTCATCCTCACTGAAAAGCAGGGCAGAGCCGGCTGCTATCATTACTTGCATGACAGAAGGAGCAACAAAAGCAAGAGGCAGGTTCAGGACAGGTGAGGGCACAGAGGCAGTTCCTGGGCCATGTCAACTAAGCATGGTGTCAGTGAAACCCACCGATTCCCGGCTGTGTGTATCTGTTGTCATTTGAGATGATGTTGAAGAGCAAGTCAACCATTCCAGTACAACTGGATTGTTGGTCAAAACACAACTGCTGGGTGATAGTGACAGCTGTGGCCTGTTGCTGCAGCTGCTACCAACCACCCTTCTTTTGTTGCTACTTGTGCTGGCCACAACAAAATTTGTGCCACTGCCCGTTCCTTTTTAGGGCCCAGGGAAATGTCTGTGTGCCATAGTGTACAGTAACTGTATCAGTAATTTAACAGATTAACAATGAATTTCGCAGCATTTCAACAAGATAAACACAGTGATATATTAGACTGCCATTTAATACTGAGGCACAGTAATTCTGTAACAAATTAACTGGGAATGTGGCAGCAGTTGAACAAGATGCACACGGTGATATATTAGACCGCCCTTTAATACTTAAAAACAGTAAGGCCTCTTTCACATGGGCGAGTTTTCAGCGCGGGTGCAATGCGTGAGGTGAACACATTGCACCCGCACTGAATCCGGACCCATTCATTTCTATGGGGCTGTCCACATGAGTGGTGATTTTCACGCATCACTTGTGCGTTGCGTGAAAATCGCAGCATGCTCTATATTGTGCGTTTTACATGAAACGCAGGCCCCATAGAATTGAATGGGGCTGCGTGAAAATCGCAAGCATCCACAAGCAAGTGCGGATGCGGTGTGCGATTTTCACGCCTTGGTTGCTAGGTGACAATCGGGATGGTGACCCGATCTTTATTATTTTCCTTTATAACCTGGTTATAACGGAAAATAATAGCATTCTTAATACAGAATGCTTAGTAAAATAGGGATGGAGGGGTTAAAAAATTATTATAATTCAACTCACTTCATCCACTTGTTCGCGCGGCCGAGCTTCTCTTCTTTCTTCTTCTTTGATGACCTGGGAGGAAAAGGACCTTTGGTGACATCACTGCGCTCATCACATGGTGATGGATCATGTGATGGACCATGTGATGAGCACAGTGACGTCACCAAAGGTCCTTTTCCTCCCAGGTCATCAAAGAAGAAGAAAGAAGAGAAGCCGGGCTGCATGAACAAGTAGATGAGGTGAGTTGAATTATTATTTTTTTAACCCCTCCATCCCTATTTTACTAAGCATTCTGTATTAAGAATGCTATTATTTTCCCTTATAACCATGCCTTATAAGGGAAAATAATAAAATCTTCTCTGTGAAAAAGTCTGGGTTCGGGTCTGGGTACCAAACATGCCGATTTTTCTCACACGCGTGCAAAACGCATTAAAACGCTTTGCACTCGTGCGGAAAAATCGTGCATTTTCCTGCGACGCAACCGCATCCTATCCGGCCCTCGCTCGCGACGCCCGTAATGAAAGAGGCCTAAGTCTATCTATAAAGTAACTGATTAACTATGACTATGGCCGCAGTTGAACAAGATGCACACGGCGATATATTAGACTGCCCTTTAATACTGAGGCACAGTAATTCTATGTATAACTGTGGGGTGGGGGGGGGGGGGAACTTATAGGGCTAAAACATAAGGTATGTATGCTGTTAAAAGGCACAGTTTTTTTTGTTTGTTCTTTTTTTTTTTTTTGCACAATTTACCATCAACACAGGATCCATGAGTACATACATGATGCAAGCTACTTTTTCTGTCCTGTTTAAGAACATGATTCTGTTGCTTTTGTATATTAGAAGTAAAGAAGTCATTGGTGACAGGATTGACCATTTTGTCTAATTTTGAGGAAAAAACACAGTGGTGCAGATTTACTCATGCTCAGATGGTCTAGATGTAGGCTGCCTAGACATGCACCAGATATATCCTGGTGGCTCATGCTAGATGATAAATTTGGTGAATGGTTAGACATATTTGTCTGACTCTATACCAAATATTGGTTGGCTTAGTTTGTGACAGAATTTTATACCAGAATTATAGCGCAATTTTGAACCAAAATGGTGTATATTTTCTGTTAAGCCACACCACCGTAGTATGCAAAGACAGTGGATATTTTCGAAAATTATCAATTTAAGTCATAGTCTAGGTGCACATTGATTAGTAAATATGGTTGAGTACCTTTGAGCAGGATGCTAAAATGTTATACAAACTTAGCCTGACTTCTTTTACAAGCTTGGTGTTCACCTTTTTTTCAGAACTGCTGAAAAATTTAAAGAAGCACACCCAAAAACTTTCTATTCTCTGACCTGTTAGAAAGGTGCATGATGTAAACTGTAGTAAAGCTAATCTTACGAGTGACTGTATTTGTGAGGTATAACCTCCCCTATGTTCCTCAGCTGTGCCATGTGACCAACACTCTGACTCTTTAAATAACACAGCATCTTATGTGTGGACAGGAAGCCCATTTATGTATTCCTATGGGAGCCTTAATGTCAGTCTCATAGGAATGAACAGAGAAGTAACTGATTTCTTGTACTGTGTCAGTGGGAAATCAATGTTGGTCACATAAAAGCTCAGGATCAGTAAGGAGGTTATAACTCGAATACAGTCACTGTTAAAAAGATTGCCTTCATGCAGATTACATTATGTACCTTTCTAAGAGGTCAGAAAATAATATGGCTGGCTTTGCTTTTAATTACCGTGAAGTGCCACTTCCTCAAGGGCACCTGGGTTAAGCCTACAGGCTGCAGTGTTTCAAGGTCAATGTATAAGCTGCTCCACAGCCCTTCCCCTCTGCTATGAAAGACAACTGTAGCTTCCACACCAAGAGAAGGCTACAGTTGTCACCCAGAACAGGAGGTAGTGGCTATAGAAATGGTCATATATTGATCCTGAAGCACTGTGGCCTGCGGGCCCACCACTTGTGCGAGCACAGACTGTGGGATTCAAATAACATTTTTTCAGCACTATGGTGATTAAAAAAAGGGACATGGTTATATTTTACCTCCTGTCCTCTGCCTTTTAGAAATTTGAGAGTGTGGAACCCACTCCATGAGATAGCAGGTGTAGTTGAGGAATGGCAGTAGTCATTGGAGTTCAAATACAAGCAGACTTTATAGAAGTGCATAAACATGGCGGTTTTAATTCACTCCAGGATCACAGGGCACAGTACATAAAACATGATGTTACAGTTAAGCAGCAGCTGATGGCGGCATTCTACAGTTTTATTCCTCAGACTAGTGGACTGCTGAGCTTCTATATACTGTGAGATAGTGACAGATCTCACAGAAGTGAGAGGCAAGGAAGGGGTAGATAGTGCGGTCCACACCCCTATTCCACCACAGGTGAGACCATCTGGAGGTGCTCGGGCTGGCATAAAGCATCTCCCAGGGTGTATGTCTAGGGGAAGAAGATTCAGGCTCTGTATTAGTGGTCTCAGCCGGACTGGCTAAGGGCCCACAGGGATAGGTGTTAGCCAGACATGGGGGATGCCGTAATGCCTGGGTGCAAGGGTCACAAGGCCAGAGTTGGAGGGACTACTGGGCCACACTCCCCCATAAAGGTACTGGATGTGAGACAGGATGTGAACAGGGCTCTGTACAGCCAGATGGCTGTGGGACACTGGGCTGGGAAAGCCGCTTGTAATTACCATGTGCGAACGGTGCTTTAAGTAAGGTAGGAAGGTACCTTGTTTAGTTAGAGCCCAGCAAGGCAGGTGTTTATTTTGTATGATTTATGTTTGTTTTGCTGAGGTGGCAAATAAAAGCGATGTTTGGACCTTAAACTTGGCGAAGATACTTGTGTGAATGACCCCCGGAGAAGAGCTAAATCCCCCACAATACATACAGGTTCAGGTTGGATCAGCTGCTTCAGATCAGTGGCAAGACTCTCCACGCCTATGTCTCGGACATGCTCACTCTGTCCTCTGTTCTGCTTTACTCCATAGGGGTGCATAAGCATGGCAATTATAATTCACTCCAGGATCAGAATGCACAGTATGTAAAACATTTACAGCTCAGTGACCACTGATGGTGGCATTCCATGGAGTAGTTGTCCACTGGACTGCTGTATACATACAGGTTCAGATGGGACCAACTGCTTCGGCTCAGTGCCAAAACTCTCTGCACTGCTCTCTCAGGCATGCTCACTCTGTCTTCTGCAGTGCTCTCATGGGTAGAAATTTTCGGGACACCCTTTACCAGGCTTTTTTACAATTGCGAGCCATCATTTGTGTAGAAGGCCAAGGGCCAGGCTGCAGATTAAATAAGTTTTCCAGGATTTTTTTTACTGATGATCTACCCTCTGAATAGGTCATCAGTATCTGATTGGTGGGAGTCTGAAACCCAGGACCCCGCTGATTAGCTGACTATCTTCTTGTGGCTTTCAAACACAGCGCAGTACACTATATGGCTGTTGTGCTTGGTATCTGTCATGCCCTGCTCAGGCTATGTGCGGAGGTCTGCCAGATTAGCAGCACGTGTGTAGCTTTTTTGTTTTGTTTTGGAGTTGAGCTATATCCGCCTCCCTTCAGGTGCACTGTGTGTTGTCGTTGGTTTGAGTTTAAATTACGCCCACTCCCAGTGTCCTGTGCGGGTTATAGCTTCTGTCTGGCTCAGAGGAAGGAAGGATTTGCTGTTCCTGCTCAGTAAAGATAAGTTGTTTTTTGTTTTCTTGTGGTTGTCTGTCTAGGCTATTAGAGAGACGCCTGCCCCTCCAGGTTCTGAGGGAGCAGGCTGCCTCTTTCCCCCTTTCACCATCTTAGGGATTTTAGGGGAATCTTCAGCCAAGGCACGAGGACACGTTATTCCCACCTTTGGGGTCTAAACGTGGGCATAGAAGTCTAGGGAAAGCTGGTAGGGATTTGTCAGGAGGTGACCTTTATCCCCAGCTTCTTGCCTAGACACTTGTTTGTTTATTTTCTGTGTATCTTGTATCCCGTCCGCCGTGACAGTATCGCAGCACAGCCCCCTTCACATTAAAAGCTGGAAAAGCTGAGAAAAGGCTCGCCTTCTCAAACAGCTGATTGGCGGGGTTCCTGGGAGTCGCCCCCACCGATCAGATACTGATGATCTATCCTGAGAATAGGTCATCAGTAGGATAATCTCGGAAAACCCCTTTAATGATGAACTTACAGATTATTTTTCATTATCAAGAGGCACTAGACAGGGATGTCCTCTATCACCCCTTCTATTTGCTTTGTTTATAGAACCCCTGGCTATTAAGATTGGGTCAGATACCTCTTTTGATAAAATATCATTGTACGCAAATGAGAAATTACATTTTGTTTAAATAATTTGGATAAAAGGTAGTTTAGATTGTTAAGGAATTCAGCAGTTTTTTCAGGACTGAGTAATAATTGGGCCAAAGCCAGCTTCTTGTCCATGGACCAGGACAGGGATAACATCATTGGGGAAAATATGATAGTTCAGGAGGTATCAGAGCTAGAGTACTTGGATACATATTAGTAAGAAGCTGGTGGATTATGTACCATTTAATATATATACTGCCCCTTGTTAATAAACCTAGCAAACAAGTTAATGTATGGATTAAATTGCCTATATCTAAGGCTCAGAGGATTGCATTGGTTAAAATGGTTATTCTTCCCCAATTTATTTTTCATTTCAGTGTTGTCTGGTTTGGATTCATGACCATATATTTAAGACTTTTAATTAATTGCAGCATTAATCAATGAGTTAATATGGGGCAGAAAAAGGATGAGGCTGAAGTTTGACCTTCTAAAAGGGGCTGTCCTACAAAACATATTCTACAGTTTTCAAACCAGCGCCTAGACCTGAATACTTTTATAATTATAAGTAATCAAAAATTCTGTATAGCCACTGAGTTATTCAATAACATGTATCTGTATAGCGCCACCTGCTGTTTGTTTATTTTCTTATTTCTTTGTCCTGCTCACTGAGATGGCCCCACATGCTCAGTTTCATCCTCCAACTGACTCCTGAGCTGTGATAGGCAGAGCATGGACACGCCCCCTTAGCTGCAGCAGAAAAGACACTACCCTTAGATGCAGCAGAGAAGACACTCCCCTTGAGCTGCCAGCTTGATATAAATCTAGCAGAGCAATGAATGGGGAGATCTCTGCATCCATGTGAGGTACAGGGCAGTTTCTAGCTTTATATAGAACCAAACAAGAAAAAGGCCTCACTTATAATGCCATAATCAAGGGCAAGCAAGAAAAGCAACTATAAAAACCTAAAGTGTTGTCCAACAAACAACAAATGAATTCCCAATGTAAAATATATATTATTTTATTTCATCAAAATAGACAATACATGATTCTTAGAATAATAGGAATAACAAGAAAAACGTTTAGAGAGGTCAGCAGAAAAACCCCTGGATGCCGCAGTCCCCCGGCCGATATTTCTATAACCCACCAAAAGATGGAACACATGTCAAGTGTATATGGAATATATAATATGGTGATTCACAGAAATAAGAGGGGGTTATTACGTATACAACCCCCAGAAAAATGATTCTGACTGTGATCATCATCTATATATATATCCACAGGATAAGACTCAAATGCTGGATCTAGATATACAAGTAAGAGCATAGGCAAAGTATAATGCCCCTATGGGATGTAAAACAAATAGGTAAATGAGACCCCATGCACCAGACCCTCATGAGAGCTGTGAGCAAAAACTCATCCGTGGCTAACTTAATAAAAAGTCATAGCATACCTTGAGACATGATAGAGGGCAGAGAAGGTAGGCAGGAGACAGGCAAGAAGACCCCGACGCGCGTTTCTCCTCAGCTTCGTCAGGAGGTAATATGAGTGTGGCCATAGACTCCTATTTATATCCCCCATGTGGCTTCAGGGCATAATATAATTAAATTATATTATACCAGCTGTTACATTATATTTAAAGGGATTCTGTCACCAGTTTTTGACCCCCACATTCAAAAATATGGTTATGTGCATGGAGCCCTTGTGATTCCTAATGTGGTCTTATAAGCTAAATCTGTAGGCTCATTTAGTGTAAAAAACGTTTTATCTAACCTGTCATTCATCTCGGTAAGGTGCCCAGGGGGTTGCTCATGGCTTCAAGATGCCACCCGCCGCCGCCGCCGTTCGTGCCCAGCTCCTCCTTTGCTGTCATCAGCGATGTGCCCAGCTCCTCCTTTGCTGTCATCAGCGATGTGCCCAGCTCCTCCTTTGCTGTCATCAGCGATGTGCCCAGCTCCTCCTTTGCTGTCATCAGCGCCTTTGCAACGCCTCCGGCTCTCCCTCACTCCCCCCTCCTTCTTCTCTAAGATCCCACGCGTGCGCACAGGCGACTGCGGCATCCAGGGTTTTTTCTGCTGACCTCTCTAAACCTTTTTCTTGTTATTCCTATTATTCTAAGAATCATGTATTGTCTATTTTGATTAAATAAAATAATATATATTTTACATTGGGCATTCATTTGTTGTTTGTTGGACAACATTTTAGGTTTTTACAGTTTCTAGCTTTGTTAGGGCTCATTCAGACGGCCGTATGCTGTCCGCAAAAATGCAGATCCATTTTTTTTGCGGATTAGATGCTGTCCCATTCATTTCTATGGGGCCCTTTTCTTCCATTGCACAGCTCAGCAAAAAAATGAAACATGTCCTATACTTGTCAGTGAAAATCAGGACATGGCCCTATTGAAGTCTATGGATCAGCAAAAAAACTGAATGCAATCCGTTTTTTTGCAGACATGCGGAATTGTCCTAAAAAAAATGATCCGCATTTTTGCGGACAGCATACGACTGTCTGAATGAGCCCTTACAAAGAGATTGTCATGTACTATATGATGTCTGATTTTCATTTTTTACATTAATCATGGGATAAACCCTTTAATATCTAAAGAGATGGGGCGGTGTCTATCTGTACCTAACATAAAATACTACTTTGTGGCCTCTCAGATGCAGTATCTGGTTAGATGTGATAAATCCTTATTTATATATTATTGGGTGTTTGTTATGTTCAAAGGATACCAGAATGACTTCGAGTTGTTCGGTTAATTACATATATCAGAATATAAAGGGCTCTCATTGTGTAACTTGTCTGATGAAATGTGGTGCTGGATTAAGATGTTCTTTGAGATAAGTAAGGCTACAATATACTCTCCTTTATGTCGTAACTACTATATAGATGATTTTCTGAAGATTAGTCATCATAATAGATAGAGAATATATAACATTGTTAATACCTCTCAGCTATTTGAAGGGGGGAAATCAGGAGTTTTTGGGCTCTCCAGCAAGAGTATAATCTGCCTGATTATTTTTGTTTTATTTTTATCAAATGTATCATGCCTATATACAAGTGACAAAGATTGGTTTCGACCTACCAATTTTAAGGTGGTGAAAAAGCGGAATTCAATTCAGTCTAAGTGAAAGGCTAAGTCAAAATGTTATGAAATCATTATCACCAAACATTCAGAAAAATTTAATTTTCCGAGTCTGATTACATAGTCTAAGGAGATAGAAGGTCTAGAAGGCAATTTATGGGATGGTATACTGCGTGATATATCATGTGTATTGAGGAGTGGTAATTATAGTCTAATCCAGTTTAGTATAGTTCAACAACTTTATTATTCATTTTAAGGAAAATTAGGAAGTGGGACAACTCAAACTGTCCAAGGTGGTCATTTTCTTGGGCATCCTCTTTTCATAATATTTGGTTATGTCCAGTTATTCAAAAAAATTACTTGTTACAGGCTTTTGATTTGATTAACCACTTCACATCTGGGCCATTTCTCCCTTCCTGACAGAGCCATTTTTTGCAAATCTGACGTGTCACTTTATGTGGTAATAACTTTAAAGGGAGTCACTTCCATATGGCCATATACAGTGCTTACATGGCTCTGTAGCACACCTATACAGGTGTAGAGACTTGGAGGGCGAGCAAAGGCAGAGGCTGGGGAGGAGTAAAGTGAAAAGAAGGCAGAGCAGCCTGGGCACCTACACACTGAACGCCGCCCCTGGGCACTTGCGAGTGCTCATTTGCATATGAATTAAACTTAGTTTTTCCTGCCGGTGCAAGTCTAAAGACAAAGGTACCGTTACAATCCTGTATAGGTGTGCTACAGAGCCATGTAAGCACTGTATATGGCCATATGGAGGTGACAGACTCCCTTTAAAAAGCTTTTACTTATCCAGGCCATTCTGAGATTGTTTTCTCATCACATATTGTATTTCATGACAGTGGTAAAATTGAGAAAGGTTGAGCACTCCCAGGTTGCTGATAGTTGAAGCTTTATTGGTCACTTTTCAAGCATCAGTGACGCGTTTCGGCGCGTATAGTGCCTTTCTCAAACTGTGAATAAGTGGCAATAACATACAGAGTGACAAACTAGTTTAAATAGCCAGCCCTGTATCATGTGGTTCTGACGTCATGTTGTCATAGCAACCGTGTACGCACCAGAGAACTCACGGGGTGGGTTATGCATAATGAAGATCAGCTGTTGCAGGTGGTAAGAATCTTATTCGCCGGACTTCAAATGCACTGTGAAAACATATTTAAAAACAGAACGAACATCTATGTAGGGCAACATACGGGGCAACAGTATTTCTTCTATAATTTGGAATTGCAGTTGTGCAATATTATGCTTGTGCGTATGAAAGTGGTATTGCCTTTTCGTATGGTGGATTTATGCTTACTGAAGCGATCTTTCATATGCATCGTTGTTTCCCCCACATAAGAAAGGCTGCAGGGGCACTTGAGGATATAAATAATGAACTTGCTGTCACATGTAAAATGGCCACGTATTGGGATCCGTTCACCTGTATGTGGATGAGACATGTATGCACCCTTTACCAGACTAGAGCAGTGTATACAATTGAGGCAGGGAAAGGTGACTTTCCTAACTGTGGATAGGTGTGTTTGTATAGATGTCATTTTATTGCTTCCAATGTCTGCCCTTATAATTTTGTCATGTACATTGCCTAACAGATCATCTGGGAATGTTGAAACTCTTCTATTGCTGGGTATGATTTTATTATGATGTCTGTTTAACACTGATCTCACCTTATTAATCCAGGGGTGATACTTTACAATAAAGGAGAGACGTTTGGCCTTTTGTGTCGGTCTCTTAATGGTAGTCTGAGGTGAGTCTATCTTAGCTAGCTGTTTCTGTAATAGATGTGGGGGATATCCCCTCTCCTGAAATTTGGTGGTCATCTCAATCACCGAACTGTGCAAATTGTCAGCTCACTGACTATTCTATTCACCCTTTTGAACTGAGAGTAGGGTAGGGATTTTTTGACTGCAGGTGGATGATTGCTATTATAGACCAATAGACTATTACGGTCAGTGTTCTTCACATGCAGGTCAGTTGCACACCTGCCGTCTGCCCCTTTAACCCCTTTGGGACACAGCGTTATTTTACCTTCAGGACCAGGCCATTTTTTGCAAATCTGACCAGTGTCACTTTAAGTGGTGATAACTTGAAAACGCTTTGACTTATCCAGGCCAATCTGAGACTCTTCTTTCGTCACATATTGTACTTCATGACACTGGTAAAATGAAGTAAAAAAAAACAACAATTTTTATTCATAAAAAAATACCAAATTTACCAATTTTATTTTTAAAATTGCTAATTTCCAAGTTTCAATTTCTCTACTTCTATAATACATAGTAATACTTAAAAAAATATTTATTACTTTACATTCCCTATATGTCTACTTCATGTTTGGATCATTTTGGGAATGATATTTTACTTTTTGAGGATGCTACAAGGCTTAGAAGTTTAGAAGCAAATCTTAAAATTTTTCTGAAATTTTCATAAACCCAACTTTTTCAGGTCTGAAGTCACTTTGCGAGGCTTACATAATAGAAACGACCCAAAATAGACCTCATTCTAGAAACTACAACCCTCAGGGTATTCAAAACTGATTTTACAAACGTTGTTAACCCTTTAGGTGTTCCACAAGAATTAATGGAAAATAGAGATACAATTTCAAAATTTCACTTTTTTGGCAGATTTTCCATTTTAATTATTTTCTTCCAGTTACAAACAAAGGGTTAACAGCCAAACCAAACTTAATATTTATGGCCCTGATTCTGATGTTTACAGAAACACCCCATATGTGGTCATAAACTGCTGTACGGGCACATGGCATGGCGCAGAAGGAAAGGAATGCCATGCGGTTTTTGGAAGGCAGGTGTTGCTGGACTGTTTTTTTTTTCACACCATGTCTCATTTGAAGCCCCCCTGATGAACCCCTAGAGTATAAACTCCATAAAAGTGACCCCATCTAAGAAACTACACCCCTCAAGGTATTCAAAACTGATTTTACAAACATTGTTAACCCTTTAGGTGTTCCACAAGAGTTATTGGAAAATGGAGATTCAATTTCAGAATTTAAATCTTTTGGCAAATTTTCCATTTTTTCCAGTAACAAAGCAAGGGTTAACAGCAAAACAAAACTCAATATTTATGGCCCTGATTCTCTAATTTACAGAAACACCCCATATGTGGTCGTAAACTGCTGTACGGGCACACGGCAGGGCGCAGAAGGAAAGGAATGCCATACAGTTTTTGGAAGGCACATTTTGCTGGACTGGCTTTTTGACACCATGTCCCATTTGAAGCCCCCCTGATGCACCACTAGAGTAGAAACTACAAAAAAGTGACCCCATTTTAGAAACTAAGGGATAGGGTGGCAGTATTGTTGGTACTAGTTTAGGGTACATATGATTTTTGGTTGCTCGATATTACACTTTTTGTGAGGCAAGGTAACAAGAAATAGCTGTTGTGGCACCGTTTTATTTTTTGTTATTTACAACATTCATCTGACAGGTTAGATCATGTGATATTTTTATAGACCAGGTTGTCATGGATGCGGCGGTACCTAATATGTATATATTTTTTTATTTATGTAAGTTTTACACAATGATTTTTTTTTTAACAAAAAAAATCATGTTTTAGTGTTTCCATAGTCTGAGAGCCATAATTTTTTCAGTTTTTGGGCGATTACCTTTGGTAGGGTATGATTTTTGCGGGATGAGATGACGGTTTTATTGGCACTATTTTGGGGTGCCTGTGACTTTTGATCGCTTGCTATTACATTTTTTGTGATGTAAGGTGACAAAAAAATGCCTTTTTTTCACAGTTTTTATTTTTATTTTTTTACGGTATTCACCTGAGGGGTTAGGTCATGTGATATTTTTATAGAGCAAGTTATTACGGACGCTGCAATACCTAATATGTATACTTTTTATTATTTATGTAAGTTTTACACAATGATTTCTTTTTTTGAAGCAAAAAAATAAATCATGTTTTAGTGTTTCCATAGTCTGAGAGCCATGATTTTTTTGGGCAATTACTTTGGGTAGGGTATGATTTTTGCGGGATGAGATGACGGTTTTATTGGCACTATTTTGAGGTGCAAGTGACTTTTTGATCGCTTGCTATTACACTTTTTGTGATGTAAGGTGATTTAGCACAGTTTTTATTTAAAAATGTTTACGGTGTTCATCTGAGGGGTTAGGTCATGTAATATTTTTATATAGCCGGTTGATACTGACGCGGTGATACCTAATATGTATACTTTTTATTTATTTATGTAAGTTTTACACAATAACAGCTTTTTTAAAACAAAAAAAAATGATGTTTTAGTGTCTCCATATTCTGAGCCATAGTTTTTTTTATATTTTCTGGGCGATTGTCTCATTTTTGCGGGATGAGGTGATGGTTAGATTGGTACTATTTTGGTGGGCAAACACCTTTTTGATCGCTTGCTGTTGTACTTTTTGTGATGTAAGGTGATAAAAAATAAAAGTTTGCCCCCCCAAAATTAAAAGTTTCAAGTAAAAATAAACAAAAATGTCATTTTCCCCAAATAAAGTAAAAAACAATTGGCAAAAAATAGGGAAGGAAAAAGGATACATATTAGGTATCGCCGCGTCCGTATCGACTGGCTCTATATACATCACACTTTTCACATTTCACTTAATTTTTTGTCCCACTTTGGGACTTGAACTTTTGGGGGTCTAATCCCTTTACAATGCATTCTAATACTTCTGTATTGGAATGCATTGGCTGCATGAGTAATACAGTGAGTATTACTCATACAGCTTCCGGCCTGTGAGATCCAGGGGGCTGGATCTCACAGGCTTGTCACCGGAAGGCAGTGCGATGCAACCCCCCCTCATCAGCTGGTTTAAAAACTAGGGTGCTGTCATCCAGTAAGTGGTTAAGGGTTTGTCTCTCCAGAGTAGTTAAGTTATGATGTGTATGAAAGAGACCTTGTTTAAATTAAACAGTTCTCTGTACCAGACTAACATATGTTTCTATGGGGTGTTGGGTCTTAGGTGGCATGTAATAACTTTTGGTTCTTAAGCCAAATTGTTTCAAAGTGAGTGTATTCCTGTCCTCATCTGGAGTACTGTCCCCCTGTGTTGCAATGTCCGTGTTAACAGAGAAATTAGCTTTTAATCGTCTGCTGCGAAAAAAACGTTGTAAATCCATGTCCAAGTAAAAAAAATCTAAGGTTGCAGTTGGGCTGAATGATAAGCCTTTTTGAAGTACCTGTATTTGAATTGGTCTAAGACTTTTAGATGACAAATTTAACACTAAAGTCTCTGATGTACCTGGAAGCGTGTCATCTGCGGTGCATCGACGTACCCGATTAGGGCGGTGACCTGCTCTCCTGATGTTGGTTTTCTTAGACGGCGGCGTCTTCCTAAAAAAGACGTTGGATGGCCAGTTGTAGAGTCAGATCCAGATTATCGGTTCCAGTCCTGCGGCCAGGTCATCTTTGTTGCGGAATCGCTACACCCGATTTGTCTCGCCATTTGTAAATCCGGTTCGTTAAGTAATCCTCAGAGTCCCATATATAGTTAATCCTCTTAGTAGTTTGGATATTATTCCTCAGGTCTATGCACTGTTTGTCGATCTTTTCTATGAGGACCTTTAAATCACCCAGTTTCAGACAGTCTCTCAATTGACATTCAGTATTCAATATTGTTTTCACAATCTGTGATTGCCTTTGTGAGATGTTCTATAGTTAAGGTGATAAGGTCCAAAGAGCATTTATTTAAGATGCTCGCAAAGCGTGTGCAGTACTTGAGGTTATCTCCAATCAATGTCGGTCTGAGGTTGACGCACAAACCGCGTGGGATTCGTGGTGGTACTCAGCCAGTGTTGCCGTGTGTAATTCAAGAGAAACAAGGTGTTTATTTTCCTTCTCCAGGTTTCTGCTCCTAAATTCACTGGGCGGGACCTTCAGGAAATCTGTTGAAGAGGTGATCTGTGCCACGATGTTACGTGCTTGATCTTCATTACAGCTGAAAGTACTCATTGAAAAACTGAAAATGCCAAGTTTCCACAAGTGCATGAACCAAAAACCAAAGGTATATGTTGTCCAACTCAGTCGGCAAGTTCATTATTTATATCCTCAAGTGCCCCTGCGGCCTTGCCTATGTGGGGTAAACAACGATGTGTATGAAAGATTGCTTAAGTAAGCATAAATCCACCATACGAAAAGGCAATACACTTTTGCCGATTCCATACCACTTTCATACGCACAAGCATAATATTGCACAACTGAGATTCCAAATTATAGAAGAAATACTGTTGCCCCGTCGAGGAGGAAATAGGACTGAAATGTTGATGAGAAGAGAAACATACTGGATCCATTGTCTTGAGACCTTGGAACCTAAAGGACTCAATAGGGAATATGCATTCAATAGCTTCTTGTGAACTGTACATAGAATACTCATTATGTTTTTAAATGTTTTCACAGTGCATTTGAAGTACGGGAAATAAGATACTTACAACCTGCAACAGCTGATCTTCATTATGATTCACTGAGTTCTCTGGTGCGTACACGGTTGCTATGACAACATGACGTAAGAACCATATGATACAGGGCTGGCTATTTAAACTAGTTTGTCACTCTGTATGTTATTGCCACTTATTCACAGTTTGAGAAAGGCACTATACGTGCCAAAACGCGTCACTGATGCTTGAAAAGTGACCAATAAAGCTTCAACTATCAGCAACCTGATTCCAATTTCTCTACTTTTAGAATAAATAGTAATACCTTCAAAAATAGTTATTACTTTATATTCCCCATATATCTACTTCAAGTTTGGATCATTTTATGAATGTCATTTTATTTTTTGGAGACGTTAGAAGACTTCCAAAACCCACTTTTAGGATTTGATATGTTATTTCTTAACCACCTCAGCTCCCCTAGCTTAAACGCCCTTAATGACCAGACCACTTTTTACAATTCTGCACTACACTACTTTCACTGTTTATTGCTCGGTCATACAACTTACCACCCAAATGAATTTTACCTCCTTTTCTTCTCACTAATAGAGCTTTCATTTGGTGGTATTTCATCGCTGCTGACATTTTTAATTTTTTTGTTATTAATCAAATTTTTTTTTCTGCAAAAACATTTTATTTTTCACTTTCAGTTGTAAAATTTTTCAAATAAAACTAAATTTCTATATAAATTTGTCTCTAAATTTATTGTTCTACATGTCTTTGATTAAAAAAAATGCAATAAGTGTATATTTATTGGTTTGCGCAAAAGTTATAGCGTTTACAAACTTATGGTAAAAAAAGTAAATTTCCGCATTTTGAAGCAGCTCTGACTTTCTGAGCACCTGTCATGTTTCATGAGGTTCTACAATACCCAGACACCCCACAAATGACCCCATTTGGGAAAGTAGACACCCTAAGGTATTCTCTGATGGGCATAGTGAGTTCATAGAAGTTTTTATTTTTTGTCACAAGTTAGCGGAAAATTATGATTTTTTATTTATTTTTTTTGTTTTCTTACAAAGTCTCATATTCCACTAACTTGTGACAAAAAATAAAAACTTCCATGAACTCACTATGCCCATCACGAAATACCTTGGGGTGTCTTCTTTCCGAAATGGGGTCACTTGTGGGGTATTTATACTGCCCTGGCATTTTAGGGGCCCTAATGCAAGAGAAGTAGTTTGAAATCCAAATGTGTAAAAAAATGCCCTGTGAAATCCTAAAGGTGCTCTTTAGAATTTGGGTCCCTTTGCCCACCTAGGCTGCAAAAAAATGTCACACATGTGGTATCGATGTACTCAGAAGAAGTAGGGCAATGTGTTTTGGGGTGTATTTTTACATATACCCATGCTGGGTGAGAGAAATATCTCTCTAAAAGTAAACTTTTCCCTTTTTTTTTAATACAAAGTTGTAATTTTAGAGAGATATTTCTCTCACCCAGCATGGGTATATGTAAAAAGACACCCCAAAACACATTGCCCAACTTCTCCTGAGTACGGCGATACCAGATGTTTGACACTTTTTTGCAGCCTAGCTGGGCAAAGGGGCCCAAATTCTAAAGAGCACCTTTAGGATTTCACAGGGCATTTTTTACACATTTGGATTTTAAACTACTTCTCACGCATTAGGACCCCTAAAATGCCAGGGCAGTATAAATACCTCAAAAGTGACCCCATTTTGGAAAGAAGACACCCTAATGTATTCGCTGATGGGCATAGTGAGTTCATAGAAGGTTTTTTTTTTGTCCCAAGTTAGCGGAAAATGATTATTTTTTTTTCTTACAAAGTCTCATATTCCACTAACTTGTGACAAAAAATAAAAACTTCCATGAACTCACTATGCCCCTCAGCGAATACCTTAGGGTGTCTTCTTTCCAAAATGGGGTCATTTGTGGGGTGTTTGTACTGCCCTGGCATTTGAGGGTCTCCGCAATCATTACATGTATGGCCAGCATTAGGAGTTTCTGCTATTCTCCTTATATTGATCATACAGGTAATGAGATATTTTTTTCCGTTCAGCCTCTGGGCTGAAAGAAAAAATGAACGGCACAGATTTCTTCATTCACATCGATCAATGTGGATGAAAAAATCTCTGCCAACAAAAAAAAGGAGAGGAAAGGTGTCTGCCAGGACATAGGAACTCCGTCCAACATCCATACCCAGTCAGCCCGTATTCCCTGGCAAACCCAAGTTGTCCATTCACATCAATCGATGTGGATGAATAAATCATTGACGTTTTTCTTCTTTTTTTTTTATATACAAAGTGTTTGCCAAAGCATATGAACACCGCCCCTCAGCTCATAAGCCTCGGCAAACGTATCTTTTTTACTGCAGAGGACAAAACTCGTCTTGCAGCGCCGCATACACCGACTTTTGTGTAATCCGACAGCAGCGCAATGCTTCTGTCAGAATGCACATCAGTGCTGCAGCTGGTTCATCAGTTGGGCCACCTAGAAGTTAAAAAAAAAGAAAATAAAAAAACAGATCGCAACGCAATAAATGTATTTACATGAACTTTATAATAACATTTGAACAGAACATTAACTTTTATAAACTTTTTTGAACTTTTGGAACAGAACATTAACTTTTTTCCTTACCGGTGATTTTTTTTTTGTTTTGCTTTTTTTTTACCTTTTTATAGGACAAACCTCTGCTTCCCCATGGGACAATGTGCAAAGCACAAATCGCCCAGATTTGCAGCAGCTCTGTGTGAAAGGGCCCTAAGAGCCCTGTGTGCCTGTCCTGTGAGATGCAATCCCAATGCTAATAGTGTACCTGTGAGTGGTACTTCCGGAAAAACTCCCCTAAGCATAGGGCAGGGTGGTCAGGGCAGTCAGGACAGAAATAGCGGGTGTCAAGCCTTATTCCACTCCTGCTACAGACACGACATCTTTTTCGGGGTGGTGCTTGGGTTGAGGTACCAGAAATTACATTGGGGAAATGTCGCTCGTGTAGACGGCTCACTACACTGGTGGATGGGGCCACGGAACCTCCTGTATACAGGAGGTTCTCGATGATCTCTTCCTGAAATTTGAGGAAGGATCCTGTTCTCCCAGCCTTACTGTAAAGAACAAAACTATTATACAGAGCCAATTGAATTAAATATACAGACACCTTCTTATACCAGCGTCTGGTGCTGCGGGACACTAAATAAGGAGCCAACATCTGGTCATTGAAGTCCACCCCTCCCATGAGCAAATTATAGTCGTGGACCGAGAGGGGCTTTTCAAATACACTGGTTGCTCATTCAATTTGTATTGTCGTGTCTGCGTGAATGGAGGAGAGCATGTAAACGTCATGCTTGTCTCTCCATTTCACCGCGAGCAGTTCTTTGTTACACAAGGCAGCCCTCTCCCCCCTTGCAAGACGTGTGGTGACAAGCCGTTGGGGGAAGCCCCAGCGACTAGGTCGCGCGATGCCACAGCAGCCAATCTGTTCTAGGAACAAATGCCTGAAGAGGGGCACACTTGTGTAGAAATTGTCCACATAAAGATGGTACCCCTTGCCAAATAAGGGTGACACCAAGTCCCAGACTGTCTTCCCACTGCTCCCCAGGTAGTCAGGGCAACCGACCGGCTCCAGGGTCTGATCTTTACCCTCATAGACACGAAATTTGTGCGTATAGCCTGTGGCCCTTTCACAGAGCTTATACAATTTGACCCCATACCGGTCGTGCTTGCTTGGGATGTATTGTTTGAAGCCAAGGCGCCCGGTAAAATGTATAAGGGACTCATCTATGCAGATGTTTTGCTCAGGGGTATACAAATCTGCAAATTTGGTGTTAAAGTGGTCTATGAGGGGCCGAATTTTGTGGAGCCGGTCAAAAGCTGGGTGGCCTCTGGGATGAGAGGTGCTGTTGTCACTAAAGAGCAGGAAACGCAGGATAGTCTCAAATCGTGTCCTGGACATGGCAGCAGAGAACATGGGAATGTGATGAATTGGGTTCGTGGACCAATATGACAGTAATTTATGCTTTTTTGTTAGGCCCATGTTGAGTAGAAGGCCCAGAAAAGTTTTAATTTCGGAAACTTGGACGGGTTTCCACCGGAAAGACTGGGCATAAAAGCTTCCCGGGTTAGAGCTCAAGAACAGCTAAAAAAAAAACAGTGCCGATCAGATCTGAGCTGTCTCAACCCGAACTCCAAACTGGGTGGTGATAGGGGGAACTACTGGTGCGGCTGAAGTTGGGGGCTACCAATCAGGGTTTGCCAGCACCTCAGGAACTCTAGGGGCTCTATGGGCCTGTCTGTGCAGTGGCTGCGACGGGGGAACTACTGCACGTGCCACCGTACCAGCTTCAACTGCCCTTCTGGTGCTCGCCACTTCACCATGTACGGCAGTGCTGGTACTAGGTCCAGGATGGGCTGCGCTGCTGGTGTATGCCTCACCACGTAATCCGACAGCGCCAGCCCCACTCTGCTGCCCTTGAAGCGGATCCTGCGCAACCTGTGGTCTAGCAACATGGGGCCGGTTATGCCTGGTGGTATCAGGGATCTCAACCTCCTCGTCCGAACTTTGGGTCAGAGTGCCACTGCTTTCTACAGGTTCATATTCTGACCCGCTGGATTCGTCGGATGAGGGTTCCTATTCCTCATCCGACTGGGTCAGAAGCCTGTAGGCCTCTTCAGAAGAATACCCCTTATTTGCCCTTTGGTCAACTAAATTTAGGGGGTATTCCCTGAGACTACCCAAGAAAAAAAGCAAGCCTGTCTTCCAAATAGGAGGCTAGCGAAGTACCGGAAGCCGCTGCGATTGCTAAAAAAAAAAATTTTGCGCTTGTAAAGTGATTGTGCAGTGATCAAAAAAATATATATTTTTTGTCACTGTGGCAGGCATGGGTGAACGCACGTGTGGGCAACCGATCAGGTCTGATCGGGCAAACACTGCTAAGGTGACACTAATACTATTATAGATCTGACTGTGATCAGTTCTGATCACTTACAGATACTATAAAAGTACTAATGCTGATTAGCAATACGCTAATCAGGGAATCAGTGACTGCGGTGCGGTGGGCTGAACGCTAACCGACGCTAACTACCTAACAAAGGGGCCTAAACTATCCTAAAACCTAACCGTCAATACTAGTGAAAAAAATAAAGTGACAGTTTACACTGATCACTTTTTTCCCTTTCACTAGTGATTGACAGGGGTGATCAATGGGTGATCAAGGGGTTAATTGGGGTGATGGGGGGTGATCTGGGGCTAAGTGTAGTGTTTGGTGTGTACTCACTGTGATGTGTGCTCCTCTGCTGGGACCAACCAACGAAAAGGACCAGCAGAGGAGCACAGAAGCCATTTAACACCTTATATTTATAAATATAAGGTGTTATATGGCTTCTGATTTGATTTTTTTTTAAATCACCAGCCTGCCAGCGATGATCATTGGCTGGCAGGCTGGTGACGAAATACTACTTTAACTTTTGCCGGCCCGCAATGCGCATGCGTGGGCCGGCTGTGTGCGTAATCTTGCGTCGACGGATGCGTCGCCGAGGAATGAATCGACCGCCTCTGGACCGCGATCCTGCGTTAGGCGGTTCGGAGGCGGTTAAAGTAAAAAGAAAATAAAGGTTTAAGAAAAAACAATGGTGGTCCATATCCGCTCCCCGGGGCAGGCACAAGCGCCACGCTTTTCCCCACTTCCCTCCTGTGTCGGTGGACGGGTTCAGCTCACCCCTTGCTACTCACCAGTGGCAGTCTGAGCTGCCAGAATCCTCTGTCCTTCCTGAAGGCCATGGCCTGCACTTCACCAGTGAACGCTTCTAGGCCTTTCACTAAGACGTGTGCACACTTTAAAGGGCCAGTGCACTTGCACCCTGGTTACGTCCGGCCAATGGCTGGTTACTTGTATCTAGTTAAGGCACCTTCCCTAGGTGGAAGATCCCTGGTCTTTAGTTTTCTAGTTCCTAGTTTAACCAGTGAAGGTATGCTTTGCAATTTGTCTGCCCATGTATCAAACCTTTGCCTGACTGATTCTGACACTTCACTGCCTGCCCTTAACTTGTTTACTGTTCTGACCCACAGCCCCCTCCTTCCCCCATCCAGACATCAGATATGTTTCACAGATATGTACAAACTCTGCCTGCCCTGATCTCTGCTTTTTTTCCTGAGTACAAGTATTGCCTGATCCTTTGGTGCTACGCATCTGTGTCTCTGACCCCCATGGCTCTGCTGCCAACAACACCGGTGCTACTCCAGGAGGAAGCGACCTGGTTGGTTCCCTGCAATGAAGTCCAGATAGCTGTACAGTGGTTAAAGGGTGAATACCAGGGGACTGCCAGGATAACATCCATAGGTTTAGCCCAAACCAGTTAGTTGGCATTGGAGTCCACGCCCACTGTCAACCTGTCACAGCAGATTGCATCTTGGAGAAGGCAAACCCTAAGCTCAGTTCCACCTCCTAGTGGATTTACTACTACAAACTCTAGCCACTAGGAATCCTACCTCTCTGAAGCCACCAATTACAACTTGGAAAACCACCATTTTCACCAGCATTACTAAGCATCTTTTGTAGTACATTTACATCAGAATAAAATGCAAGTGAAATTCACAAAAGGCTGACACACACCACTTCCCCGAATGCGTCCACCCTAAAAGGAAAATATGGTACAGTGCAGCATATAACATACCAACTTAAGCAAATGAAATATGCTCAATGTCCATATCCTGTAAAGGGGAAAATACACACATAACATGACAGGCTTAGACTGGCCCAGAGGAAAATGGGTGAATCCCCCTGCTGGTGCCTGAGAAAGGTGGACCGCTAGTCTCCCACTCCCTAGTGGCACATGGCACAATAGACTGACTGCACTACATACAGATAGGCAACATAGAACATCTCAACCAGCTTACAGTATGTTTATATAAAAAACTGGGCACATTATTTAGTAAAGTAACTAGTTTATTATTGTGAAGATATGTGTATTAGGTTGCCTGTGAAATGTACAATGTTATTCGTTGATTTGACTGTGTATTGGTGATTTCCCTTTGTCCTGAGAGATAATTGACTTACGTCTCAATTGTCTCCAGGATAGAGGGCTCTGTGAAACCGGTCTGGGCCGGATAGCATGCTTACAGCCAGGCCCCCAAAATACTTTTACTAACTTCGGAACCCCTGGTCTGATTCGTGCCAATTTTTTATATGTTGTTCCCCTGAATGGATTGATAGTGAATATGTAATTTTTATGTGAATGTGATGTATAGTTTTAAAGTTATAGTATATGTGTAAAAACTGTATTTCTCTGCCTGTGATAATTACATTTCTAATTGTGCAAGGTAATTGTATCACAGCCAGAAGGGAGGATTTTGTGTGGGCTGTGTAACGGACCGTTTCAGCAGACAAGGGGTTAAAATCCGTTTAGGCGATATGCCCCTTTCCGAGAGACAGGCACAGCTACTGCAGAACACCAACCTCCCGAACTGGATACAAAATAGCACTCCAAGCTGGAACCTCGCGGATAGCTGCCGGCAGACGAACAGGAAAAGCGTATCAGTCAGCTTACACTCCTGGCAATCAGTCTCCAACAGCATACAGGGAATCCCCCCAATAACGAGACAAGGCTCCGTGTTGAGGGTCAAGCAGTGCTCTCTGATGTGCTGGCACACCCAGCCTGGTTTTTATTACAGTTTTGCAAATACAACACATCCCCACAATGCATCATGGTTTCCTCCCCTCTGTCCCGGAGACGACCGAAGACAATCCAATTATCTCTCAGGACAAAAGGGAGATCACCAATACACATGTGGAGACAACAAGACAGACATCACCATTTAAACACACAATGGGACAATGGGACAATAGAACCACACCCAGCATATTCCTCCCAAGCTGATAAGTTACACTTATTATAAGTTGGTACAACTTTGTGAGGTTACATTGTCCATACATATTACTTACATCAATTTAAACAGTATAACTTGGGGGACAAACTTATCCAAAATTCCCTGGAATAGGTTCAGGGGTTTAAAAGTTACTATGGGCCATAATCCTGAGGCAAGAGGCTTTTAAACAGCCCCCTCCAAAACCCAGTGGCGAGGTTGGTTTTGCCACACATCTCCCCCCCCCCAGGGAAGACTAACCAGATACCTGACCTCACGCCGGTCGGTACCTGAGTTAGTCTGGCAGGCCACCCACAACAAAATAGTGGATCTGCTGAATTTCGTAGCCTGTCTCTGTCCAGTGAATCCACCAAGATTATATTTGTAGCTGGTACTCCCGGTCTCTGAGTTGCTCCCTGGCTTGGAGTGGAGGTTGCTTTGTGGGCAGGGATCAGCGGTACTCTGCCCTGGTGCCAGCGTTACCACGGAAGAAGCCTGGTTGGAGTCTGGTTGTTGGAGGGGGAAACTGACTGTCTCCCCTTTGGCTAAACTGCCCTGTTGCTGGGGGACAGGAACAACTGTCCCTACCCCCTGTGCTGTAAGTGCAGAGACCACGGTCCCATCTGCACAGTTGTGGGGCTTACTGTCTCCCCCTGGTGCGTTAAGCTGCCGCTGGGGAGAGGGGGTAACGAGCTCCTCTCCCATACATACTTCCAGCCGCTGGGGAGGGCGACCGACCGCCTCCGCTCCCAATACAGTGTCCTGCTGCTGTGGAAAGGAGACTGGGCTCTCTATTCCCTGTAGGACACTCTGCCGCTGGGGGACAGGACCGACTGTCTCTGCCCCCTGTAACTCCGTCTGCCGCTGGGGAATGGATACTCGGCTCCCAATTCCCAAAAAATCATGCTGCTGCTGGGGGGCAGGAACAACTACCTCTGCCCCCTGTAACTCAGCCTGCCGCTGGGGAGGGAAGCCGCTGCTCTCCCCTCCCTGCACTTCACACTGCCGCTGGGGAATGGAGACTAGGCTCCCAATTCCCAAAAAATCATGCTGCTGCTGGGGGGCAGGAACAACTACCTCTGCCCCCTGTAACTCAGCCTGCCGCTAGGGAGGGAGGCCGCTGCTCTCCTCTCCCTGCACTTCACACTGCCGCTGGGGAATGGAGACTAGGCTCCCACTGTCCCGCAACCGTAGCTTCCGATGGAGGTCCACCCAACGTGGCCGTCACCTTCTGCCCAGTATAGTAGGGTCTTAGACACTAGACTCCTCACAAACTTCACGTATTTCTCAGCTGGATTGGGTCTGAAGAAGTTCAGCCGCAACCACATCATATGGTCAAATTCCTCCACAGAGTATCTGTACCCCACTGCTGCCACCAATGTAACGGACCGTTTCAGCTGACAAGGGGTTAAAATCCGTTTAGACGATATGCCCCTTTCCGAGAGACAGGCACAGCTACTGCAGAACACCAACCTCCCGAACTGGATACAAAATAGCACTCCAAGCTGGAACCTCGCGGATAGCTGCCGGCAGACGAACAGGAAAAGCGTATCAGTCAGCTTACACTCCTGGCAATCAGTCTCCAACAGCATACAGGGAATCCCCCCAATAACGAGACAAGGCTCCGTGTTGAGGGTCAAGCAGTGCTCTCTGATGTGCTGGCACACCCAGCCTGGTTTTTATTACAGTTTTGCAAATACAACACATCCCCACAATGCATCATGGTTTCCTCCCCTCTGTCCCGGAGACGACCAAAGACAATCCAATTATCTCTCAGGACAAAAGGGAGATCACCAATACACATGTGGAGACAACAAGACAGACATCACCATTTAAACACACAATGGGACAATGGGACAATAGAACCACACCCAGAATATTCCTCCCAAGCTGACAAGTTACACTTATTATAAGTTGGTACAACTTTGTGAGGTTACATTGTCCATACATATAACTTACATCAATTTAAACAGTATAACTTGGGGGACAAACCTATCCAAAATTCCCTGGAATAGGTTCAGGGGTTTAAAAGTTACTATGGGCCATAATCCTGAGGCAAGAGGCTTTTAAACAGCCCCCTCCAAAACCCAGTGGCGAGGTTGGTTTCGCCACAGGCTGTAACCATTGTTTTATTGGCTACTGTAAGATAATGTGTGTGTCCCTCCCCTGCATGGGAGCACGTAATAAAAAGAGCTGCATCTGGCAGCTCAGGCGGTCTTCTTCTACCCTTCATCGTGTTTTGCCAGTTTTTTGGGTATCTGTGATCATTGTCGGCCTTTTGGCTAAGATCAAGTGTAGTATCTGTTCTTATCAGTCTGCCTTTTCTTGCCGGCCCAGGTCCTTGTGGGTACCCCCTGCACTCTGCCTTTGAGCATCGTTGATTAAATTCAGCTTCAGCTCACTGCTGCTATTGGGTGTAGGGCTATTCCCCAGGGAACAAGCGTGCTCTGGTCTCCGACCTCCTCTTGGCCTGTGGCTTAATAGTCTTGGTGTACGACGTTAGACAGTGCTTACTTGGATCTCAACAGCCTGAAGACGACAACTGGAAAATCTTCTCCGACTGCGATTCAGGAGAAGACTTTGCGAAGACTCGACGAGGAACCCCGACGGCGAGGACTGAAGACTCCGGCCTGAAGACTCCGGCCTCGGGGAACCCCGACGAGGAAAAGAGGCTCGGCGAAGCCCTACCCCGGAAGAAGCTCCTCCTCCCCAGGAAGAAGCTCCACCCCGGAAGAAGCTCCACCCAGCAAGAAGGAATCTGCATAGCCCCACCCCCCGTGGCAAGGGACGCTTTGCGAAGACACCACAGGAAGAGGACTAGAAGGAAGTAGTCATGGCCACAACCTCCAAGCCTCCCAAGACCAAGAAGGATGCTGCAGGACCAGCCAAGAAGCCCCAAGCCACCAAGCCCCCTGGACCCTCTGGGGCTGGACCGGACGCCTCTGCCCAGCAGAAAGGCAGCGGAAAGCCCGGCCAGGTTGCCCCTTCACTGGAGCCCTGGATGCGGCAGACCGTCGCCATGAAGCTGAGGGAGGTGGATGGAAAGACCCCGGAGATGACCGAGGAAATCTTCTGCCAGAAGATGCTGGTGGACCAGGGATTTTCGAAGCCGGAGACCCTCAGCGTCCAAGCCTTTATGACCGGGATCTTCTACGTGACCTTTGCGTCAATCAACATCTGTAGAAGATATTGGGAGAAGGTGAAATCGGCGGCATCGGACTCCACGTTTTCTCACTTTGTCAGGAATTGCCCCATTCAGAGGGAGGAAAGAAGGACTACGGTGTCTATGGGGAATCCACACACCCCCGGCAAAGACATCACCACTTTCCTGAGTCGATTCTGCACGGTGGTGAGGGAACCCACCCACATCCTGAACGGACTCGGCTTCTGGACCGGAAAGTGGTCAGCGGTCGTGAAACTCAACAAAGACGCGACTGCAGAAGACGGCCTCCAGCACCTGCCCCAGTCTTTTTCCCTAGGAAACTCCCACGGACTCATCTACTACCCGGATATGCCACAGTTCTGCAGGAAATGTGGACAGAAGGGCCATGAGTTGAGGAACTGCAAGGAGGATCCCTGCCGAATCTGCCGGGTCATAGGTCACGAGACCAAAGACTGTCCAAAGAAGGTGGCGTGCAACCTGTGCGGGCTAGTCTCCCACGTCTACAAGGACTGCCCAAAGAGGGACCGCACCTGGGCTTCAGTTGCAGCCAGGGCCCCGGCCGCCCGGAAACCCCACCCCCAGGCCCCGGCCCAGGCGGCAACAGAGCCCAAAGAGAAGCCATCTAAGAAAGAGGGTAAGCGGACATCTGCCCATGCTCCCGTTCCCTCCTCCTCCCGCCCAACCTCCCGCCCTGTCGTCACCACCACTGAGGATATCCACATCCAACTCCCCATCACCTCAGTGGCACCCTCCCGTGCCCCCAGCCCAACCCGCCCCGTCGTCACCACTACAGCAGAACTAACCTCTCCTCCAGCTGCTGTAGTCCTCTCTATGGAGGAATTTCCCCCTCTTGTCTCCCCAGATGTCAGCCAGAGGAAAGGGAAGAGAAAGGATAGGGACAGCCCCGTGGCTGACCATTCCAAAAAGAAGATGCTCGAGGTAGAGGACGTGGCCTCACCCAACAAAGAAAAAGAAACAGAACTGCAGATGGAAGAACCGGTGGCCACTAACGAGGACCCCGAACAGCAATCCCTCCACCCCCCCAGTAGCCTCGACGAGACCGATGTGGAGGATATAGTGGCCAACGGGGCAACCGCCGACCCGATGCGGCTACAGATAACCCTAGAGGAAATCGTAGCCACCTTCGCGCTGTTGCAGGGGCAACCCACAGACAGCGGACAAGAGACAGAGAAGCCGCCGGACGACCGGAGTGGTAACTAAGCTGTATCGTTCTCTGCTAACCTTTTTCTTTCTCTTACATGATGGCAAACTTTAACCTTTTTTCCATCAATGTTAGGAGCATTAGGGATCGGTCTAGACGTCAGACGATACTAACCTTCCTTACTTCTCAGGTTCCCGACGTTTTCATGTTGCAGGAGTGTGCTTTGCCCCCCTCTAGGTCCTACAACCACCTGGCCAGGCAGTGGTCCCATGGCCCCTCCTACTGGTCCGGTGGCGGCAGCTGTAAGTCGGCTGGGGTTGCCATCCTCCTCAGGGGAAACGCGTTCACACTTGACTCCGTCCAGGAGCTCGTCTGCGGCAGGCTTCTTGTCGTAGACGGCTCCTGGGCGGGAGAGCCGGTTAGGCTCATCAACGTGTACGCCTCCCCTGACAAGGGTGAGCGACTGGAGTTATTCCAGGCCCTACGACCGCAGCTCGCTACCACCAGGGCCGTAGTGATGGCCGGGGATTTCAACTGCCCGATAGAAGGGGACGGACGCAGCTCCGGGACCTTAAGCAAGCTAGACGTCACTTCCAAACTGCTTATCGAGATGGTGACCGAAGCGTCCTTGCAGGATGTTGTGGGATCCATGGGGAACGGCTCCATTAATTATACGTGGTGCCGGCCCGATGGCTCACTCCGTTCTCGGATCGACTTTGTGTTTACCTCTCGGGCAGTCAGGCGGTGTAGGCACTCTATGGTCCCTTGCTTCTTCTCTGACCACAGGGCCATTCAGGTCCAGTGCACCCTAGGCACCGGGTTTCCCCCGGGCCGTGGGTCCTGGAAGCTGAACTGCGCACTGCTGAATCGTGAGGATGTGCTGGCGGAACTTAGAGAGGTCTACATAGCTTGGCGGAACGACAAATGCTTGTTTAAATGTACTAGTGACTGGTGGGAGTATGTTAAAGTCCAGTTTCGTTGTTTCTTTCAGGCCAAGCAACAACATCAGGCGTGTGAGAAAAAGAAGGCCTTCAGAGCACTGCAGCGTGAGTTGCGGTCCCTGCAGGATCTTCACCGGTGCGGCTGGGACGTGAGAGAGGACCTGGAGAAGACCAAAAAGAGCCTGAAAAGGCACTTTGAGGAGGAATCCAGACGAATCGTCTTCCGTTCCAAAGTGGAAAACCTGGACAAGGATGAGAAGTGTAACTCGTTCTTTTTCAGGAAACTCCACGCCGGCCACACGCCCCTGAACGAACTCAGAGACAAAGACGGCAACATGCGTTCAGGGAAGGAGGAAGTAATGGGAGTCGTCACAGACTTCTACAGCGACCTCTACTCCCTGAGGAACACCGACCGGAAGGCCGCCGATAAATTCCTGTCAGGTATCACTAACCATCTTGATCCGGCAGGTGCGGAGGCCATGGATGACCCTCTGACGGTGGGGGAGGTGCTATCTGCCGCTAGATCCTTTAGGTCTGGCAGGACCCCGGGCAGTGACGGACTCCCAGCGGAGCTCTATGTAGCGCTGGGGGACCTGATCTGTCCGGACCTGTTGGAACTCTACGAGGAGATGGTGGTGGAGGGTACAATGCCCCCATCCTTGAGGGAAGGAATGATCACGATCCTGTATAAGCGGAAGGGGGAGAGATGTGACCTGAAAAACTGGCGTCCCATCTCTCTCCTGAACGTGGACTACAAGATCCTTGCCAAGGTACTGGCCAACCGGCTGAAGGTCGTCATCGGCGGAATCGTCCACCCGGACCAAACCTGCGGCATTCCAGGCCGCAGGATCGCAGACAGCCTCGCTCTTGTGAGAGACACGGTGCACTACATCCAGGACCGCCGTGTTCATGCCGCCCTGGTCAGCCCGGACCAGGAGAAGGCATTCGACCGGGTCTCTCATGAGTTTATGGGCAAGGCGCTGCGCAGGCTAGGTCTAGGCAGGAGGTTCTGTTCTTTTGTTGACCTGATGTACTTTGACATTTGCAGCACGGTGTTGGTGAACGGCTGGAAGACTGACCCCTTCTCGATTCGCTCCGGGGTCAGACAAGGCTGCCCTCTTTAACCTCTCCTTTTTGTTTGTGTTATAGAATCCTTCGCAGAGTCTATCCGGCAGAATGGAGAGATCAGAGGGATCACCGCACCAGGACCTGGACACTACGAGGTCAAGTGCTCGCTGTACATGGATGATGTGACCGTCTTCTGCGCTGATCGGCGTTCGGTGACTGCACTCGTCCAGACCTGCGAGGAGTTCGGACAAGCTTCAGGGGCCAAAGTCAACTGCGGCAAGTCAGAAGCCATGCTCTTCTGCCCCCTTCCCATTTACCATCAAACCAAACTTCATCAAAATCCTTGGAGTCTGGTTCGGGAAGGAAGGCGCAGCCCTCAAGTCTTGGGATGAACGCTTGGCCAAAGTCAATCAAAGAATCGGACTGTGGAGCCTTAGACAACTCACGATTGAAGGGAAAGCACTCGTCCTGCGCAACAAAGTTTTGCCTGTGCTCCAGTACACCGCACAGGCATGGCCCCCTCTTGCCACCGTTTCCAGGGCCATCACCAGGACAGTCTTTCGCTTCATCTGGGGATCTAAGATGGACAGAGTGAAACGAGCCATCATGTACAAAGAGCCCCGCAAGGGCGGAAAGGGCATTCCAGACCTGCCCACTTTGCTGCGGATCGCCTTTGTTTGTGACAGCGTTCGTCGGACTCTGAGAACTGCTAACGGCTCTGCGGGCAAGGCTATGTCTCGCTTTTTCCTCCTGCCCCTCTGGAGGGGTCTGGGCTGGGACAAGTGGGACAGCTCCATCCCCTACAACTGGCACGCTCCCTGGTTCTACGGGGACGTCGTCAGGTTTGTGAGGGAACACCAACTGGAGGGCCTCAAGCCCGACTTGTGGAAGCCAAAAACTATCCACAAGCTCATCAGAGCAAAGGATGTGGTGGAGTCAATTCCAGGGATCCACGACGACACCATAGAGACAGTTTGGACTAATGTGTCGTCAAACAGGTTGACCAACGGGCACAAGGACTTATCATGGATGGCCATACAGGGAGGACTGCCAACTCGGTCATTCATGGGTGCCCGCAACCTGTGCAAAACCCGGTACTGCCCCAGGTGCCCTTTCGTAGAGGAAACACCTTACCACCTGTTTTGGGAGTGCCGCTTTGCACAGCGCCTGTTGGATGCCCTGGAACATGAACTCAAAGACTCTGTGCCCAGGAACAGCCTGCAATGCACTTCGGTGCTGTATGGACTATTTCCTGGGATTCATACGGTTGAGGCCATCCAGGAGGCCTGGCGGCTTATGAACTGTTTTAAGGACGCTATTTGGGTCTCCAGGAACCGGCTTGTGCTCAGGAGGGAGAACATGTCCGTCCTCGACTGCCGCAGACTTATCCACAGCCTGCTGCGGGATTACAACATCTCTGAGGACGTCGAAGAAGAAGAGGACTGAACCCCTCTCCTTCCCCCCCCCTCTCCCTCCGTGTGTTTTTATGTCAATAAAGCTTCGGGCACGTGATTCCCCCCCCCCCCCTACCCCCTCCTTCCCACCTCCCCACCCACATCACTGTCTGAATGCTTTATTGTAAGGTTTATTGTGATTGAATAGGTATGATAGTGTAGCATGCATTGCGATGTACAGCGTAGGTCAGCCTGTGTCTTTATATAACAATGCCATGCTCGCCAAGACGAATATCTGTAATTTATTGAGTGCTGTGCAGCGCCACAGTACCAAAGTATGTATGTATGACGACTGATTGCAATAAAGACGTTTCAATCAAAAAAAATCTGTGATCGTTGTGGGATTTATACTGTTCCTGTGGATGCTGCATGTTATCCTGAGGGATTTTACTGAATTTAATCCGAAATGGACTAGGGCAGTGATGGTGAACCTTTTACAGACCGAGTGCCCAAACTGCAGCATAAACCCACTTATTTATCGCAAAGTGCCAACACAGCAATTTACCTTCAATACTACAGTCCAATATAGAATATCTTCCATGTACTTTGTCATTTATCTACAATAGCCTGCCTGTGCTGTTCATAGTGCGCCCTGCGCTGCTGAATGGCAGGAAAAGTCTACGACATATTGGTACACCATAGACTTTTTCCAAGGTGTGGGTGCCCACAGAGAGGGCTCTGAGTGCCGCCCCTGGCACCCGTGCCATAGGTTCGCCATCACTGGACTAGGGAATTACTGCAACCAAGGTCTGTTCGGCGAAAAGCAAACAAACTACACGCTACCCCTAATAGAGTTCGTTACAATTATTATAGATGCATCAAGTGGTTGAGATGACTTCTAGGTACAGAGATAGGTTAGCTTGTATCCTCTTTCCCCAGGGACCTGTTTTTTTTTAAGTCACTGCAGGGCCCCTCTAATTGATCATCATGCAGCATCTTACTGCCGCCGCTATGTGAGCAGGTGATATTTTTATGTAACTATTAGTGGGCCCCTAGAATGAATTTTACTGGTGGGCCCTAGGAACACTATCCGACACTGTAACAGACAAATTAACCAAACTTACTGTCCAAAATAACAGTTCTGGTAGAGCAGGTGCAGTCAGGTGCATGTGGGCCCCCACATGTAAACTCCCTTTAAGCTCCCAAAAAGATCTATTTGTGTTTCCATTTTTGATCAAGTGGTTTACCTGGAACAATAAATGATTCTGATATTGAGACTTATTTTTTTCTTCTTGGTTACCATATGGGTCATATGTATTTTCCAAGGAAATTAATACTGAGAATTAAGCTAGTACTCCAAGAGTGTTAGATACTGACATCTAGTTAATAAATCTTTACTGGAAGCTAGTAATTACATTTTGTTATTAACACCTTCTTACAAGCAGGATTTCAAACATTCCCCAGTGCCACAACTTTATGGTTTATATCACTGAAGTGTTAAGTTCCATGGCCGTTCCTTTCTGGGCAGTCCTCAGAATAGCATTGGGGGGGGTTCTATAAATTTCTTTAAAAAAACAAAATAGTTTTCAAATCCCCGCTGCCTAACTTGCTTCACTACAGGGTCTTTAGTGTGAATGGAATCTAATTCATAGTAAGGTCTTTATAGACATCTAATGGCTTTGAGAGGAAGTGCAAGTGGAAATTCTCACAGTTACTCATGAATGATATACATGAAAGCTGGTAACTTTCCAGTCTGTGCAGACATACCATAAAACCTACCTCACTCCATGAAGTGGTCTGTAGTTTTGGTATTCTTACTTATTCTTTTTGCTATTCTTACTTACTTTATGATCTATGTGTGGAGCATTATGACAAGTTCAATTCCTCAATTATATTTATAAAACATACAACTTCACAACATTTCCCCTGCAAAATGTTTTCCAGGAGAGGACTTTAGATTCAGAGACTTTAGGAGGGGACTACACTGTTGGTTGCTTTTCATTGCGCTGCATTATTGTACTTTTTCTTTCTTGTTTCTTTTGTAATCCCTTGTGTTCTAGTATTGACAACCCAGTCTAGTGCACATCTTGTCAAATGTAAGCAGTCCTGGAACAGCCATTTGAGGGTGCATATCTTTGTTCAAACTGTGAGCAAATTATCCTCTTGGAATCGCACATTTGCAGTATGCCAGACCGACAGGGGAATTATATGTGAGGTTACGGTGTGAGCAATAGGTGGGCTGAGGTAAATACAGTTCTGGTTACTCACGGTTACGTCATCCCTGGGCAGGCTCGCATAAGTGAAGAGGAGAATGGCACAATAATTCTCTGGGGCACACTCTGGTGTAAGGGACACAGGCCAGATGGTGATTCGAGGTGCCCTTGATGGTCTGTATTAATGTGCCTATGGCAAAGTCCCTTGTAGTCGTGACGTCAGTACCTCTTGTGGTGGTACAACCATTTATTGTAGTGTTAATTGAGGAACTGAAGACTGAGTCGAGAATGGTGTAATTCAACTTAAAACTTTTACTGAACGTTGCTCCTGGTAACAGTAACATCAAATTATAGAACAGTCTCTTTGAGATGGACAGAGGTAAACCTGCAACAGGTCCACGGCTGTCTGTCTAACTATTAAATGATATAGGTTTATGTGCTTACTGGTAGAGGACTTTTATGCTGGTCCTTGTTATCCCAGTGTAGGTTAGTGAGGCTGCCAGAGGCTGGTAAATCCTTCACTTTTAAATCCAAAGGTCCTAAGACGCTTGTAGAGATGGCCGTAACCCTTTAGGGGTCTCCTTCTTTAGTATTCTCTGAATTGATATCCTGCTGAGAGTATGGAGCACTTCAACTCAGGGATAAAGACTCCAGACTGAACTGGACACAATTGGTCTGGAACTAACTGGCTAGGCCTGAGCTATATATATACATATATATATATATATATATATATATATATATATATATGAGATATTTATCTCCCCCTAGTGGTAGGCTCAGTGTAATGCAATCTAAATACACCTGTAAGCAGGGATTATGCATAAAGATGCATTGCAGCATAAAAACAGGCTACATAAGGAATGCAAAGCAATACACAACAACTTTGCAGTACCGATGAGGGTAGTGGGACACTGCACATTCTTTATCTAAACAAGCGAATTTCAACACAGAGAAGCGTTGGCAATTTGGAAAGGAATTTACTGCTCACTGAGCAGGCACTCTAGGCAGTAGATGCTGCGGAGGGTGGTAGTATGAAGGTTTAGGAAAGTGAGGCAGTTAGCTGCGTAACAGAAAGCAGGGTAGAGGGAAGAGCAGTGGCGTACCTACAATAGAGGCAGACCACGCAGCTGCTATGGGGCCCGTGAAGGGTGGGGGGGCCCGGAGTGGATGGAAGGCCCCGCCCCTAATTACACTAACATAGCTGCTGTGACTCCACTATCACTTCTCCTGTGCTCAGGGCCCTCCTCCTCTTACATATTTTATCAATCTTCCTGCCGGCTTCTGCAGTGACAGACAGTCCCCAGCCAGCCTATACCAGTGTGCTTCTGTCTGTCTGCTGGGTGTTGAACTGGCCAATCAGCATTTAGCCGCGTTAATAGCCTGCTGCTGATTGGCTAGCCTAGCTCAGTAGACAGAGAGAGGACTGAGCGGGCGGGATGCTGGACTTGTCTGTCACCGCACTGCCTGCCCGGCTCAGTGATTTATAACCACCCAGAGACGAACTCCAATCCCCACAGACTGATAATGGCGTGCCCTGCACAGTTACGGACAAAGTAAGTAAGCAGCTGTGCACTTTCAATAGTAAAACAGAAAAAGATAATGGGGAAGGGTGGGGGGGCGGGGGGCACACTGCATCTATATAATCTTATCATATAGAGAACAGTGTGCCTCAAACAGCCCCCCCCCCCCCATGAATGCTGCTTGCTGTTGATGCTTATATAGACAACGATGCCCCAGCAGCCACCCCCGCAATGAACTCTGTTGCATTAGCATTAAGAAGAGTTCATGGAGGGGGGGTGCTGTGCAGAGTGGGCATAAGCAGGAGGAACGATGCTATGCAAGCTCCTGCCCTGCGCTCCTTCAGCTCTGCTCTCATATAAATCACTCTTCCTGCCTGTGCCCACTGTTCCAGGCTTTAGCAGACAGGCAGGAAGAGTGATGTGTGCTGTACATCACTTGCTGCAGCCCTAGTGAAATCTGTACTTCTGTACACCACTGTCATATCAGCGGTGTACGAAAGTATGGGAGAAAGTAATCTTATGGCGCTTATAATAGGTTCTAATAAACTTAATTCAGTTTATGTGTACTTTAAGTTAGGGATGTCCAACCTGCGTTCCTACAGCTGTTGCATGATGGAAGTTGTAGATTTGCAGTAGCTGGAAGGCTGCAGGTTGGACATCCCTGCTTTAAAGGGTTATTCAGGTTCTTTCAAGTTATCCCCTATCCACAAAAATGGAGGCCCTGTACTCTCTGAAGCCTGAAATGAACTGAGGGGCCAGGGAATTTCAGAGATATTTGAGCAGTGTACACATCCTGTGGATAGGGAATAGTTTGAAACGAAAATACCCCTTTAAAGGGATTCTGTCACCTCCCCTAAGCCAAAAAACGATTTTAAAGCAGCCATGAAGCACAGCTTACCTGGATTAGGCTGTGCTCTTTTATCTTGAAATCCGTCCAGCAGTTACTGCAAAAAACGACTTTGATTGATATGTAAATGTGTCCTGAAGGTGCCCAGAGGGCAAGAGCGAGCAGGGAAGAGCGAGCATCGGACGTCACTGGGCTCGGCGCATGCCCAGTGACGAGGATGAAGCTGCTGCCCTCAGTCTCCTGCTGATCGCACAGGCGCAGCCCTCAGTGGTTACTGCGCCTGTGCGAAAGTTCGTTCGGCGTGAGGGAGGGGGAGGAGAGGGAGGAGAGGCTGTGGCAGGCTGGGGGCGGCGGTTAGACAGTACAAGGAAGGCGGGCTGGGCACTGAAAGAGGGGCGGTACTGGGCTCTCTAAGAAGAAAAAAACGCCCCTCTGGGCACCTTCAGGACACATTTACATATCAATCAAAGTCGTTTTTTGCAGTAACTGCTGGACGGATTTCAAGATAAAAGAGCACAGCCTAATCCAGGTAAGCTGTGCTTCATGGCTGCTTTAAAATCGTTTTTTGGCTTAGGGGAGGTGACAGAATCCCTTTAAGGATTTATATTGTCAGTAGTAGGCTACATACGCATGGAACCATGTCTACTTCAAAATACGTTAATAATTTCCAGAGCAAAACCTTACGGGAAAATATTATTTTAGTTAGTTTTTAAGTTATTTATCCCTAACGGTTTAATTCGTAGTGGAATGGGCCACAGGTGCGTAGTGGGTGGGGTTAGGGGGCCCAATTCAGATTTTTGCTATGGGACCCAATGATTTCTATGTACGCCCCTGGGGAAGAGTGCCAGGGAGGCTAGCCCTGATCAGGCACACACTAATAAGTTTGCAAAATCGGCAGATGAGCGGGATGTCAGTTCAGGGATAGCACTGCTGCAGAAGGATGCTTCCTCTGCCAGTCAGAGGAGTGTCAACTCCTGGTCATGGTCCACATTGGAACCAATGGCAAAGTTAGAGGTACGTGGAACATCCTTAAAAATTATTTTAGGGATTTAGTTCACAAACTTAGGGCAAAGACTTCAAAGATAGTATTTTCCGAAAAAGTATCTGTACCATGAGCCACACCAGAAAGGCAGCGGGAGATTAGGGATATTAATAAGTGGATTGGAGCAAAAGTACAGTCACTGGTGGTATGATTTGGATGGAGCCCCTCCCCCACTAAGTAAGCGGCTCAACATAGATTTATTAAACTACTACTGAACATAACAAGAGAGGACCTTTTACATCCCAAGAATAGGGCATCGGAAGATGTCCAAGTGCGTATCATAGGGACCTATGACAGAGCACATAGAGAGGTTCAGGCACTCCTGAAAGAACACTGGGATATTCTGAGATCTGACTCAGATGTGCGTGACCTAGTGTGTGAGTACCCCCGGGTGACATATCGCCAAGGAGAGAATTTGAGGGACAAATTGGTTCATAGTGCGTTCAGCTCTCCAGTTAGTGAAACTTGGTTGACCTCAAGAAAACTGAATGGCACTTTTAGATGTGGCAATTGTATTGCCTGTAAGGCCATCAAAAAAGGAGGCCAGTTTATGAGCTCTGTTACTGGACGCAGCTATGACATCAAGTCCTTCATCAATAGCAGAACAGTGGGGGTTGTATATTTGGCAACATGTGTTTGCGGCCTACAATACGTGGGCAAAACTAAGCGTGAATTCAAGAGGCGAATAGGGGAGCACCTATAAGGATGGTGATACCCCTATTGCACAACATGTTGCGATCAACCACCCCACAATGAGAAACTGTGTTATGTTCCAGGGTATAGAACATGTAAGGACATCACCCAGAGGGGGGATATAGACATTTTACTCCTGAGAAAGGAGGCCCAATGGACCTTCACCCTTGACACGATCAAACCCAGAGGCCTCAATGATTCAATATCTTATGCGTGTTTTATTTGAGGGGGAGTGTCCGGACTTTATCCCACATAATTATGAAGTACATGGTATACACAGTTGGGTTCCTATGCCTGTGGACTACTGCAGTTCACAGAGCACTGTTCACACCTATTATTTTATAGGTATATAATATATGCGGTTTCTTCTGGAGGGGACTGTGGTATGAGTGCGTCCATGTATGTGGAGAGTGCGTCCATGTATGTGGAGAGTGTGTGTATGACTGCATCCTTGTATGTGGAGACTGCGTCCTTGTATGTGGAGAGTGCGTGTATGACTGCGTCCATGTATGTGGAGAGTGTGTGTATGACTGCGTCCATGTATGTGGAGAGTGTGTGTATGACTGCGTCCATGTATGTGGAGAGTGTGTGTATGACTGCGTCCATGTATGTGGAGAGTGCGTGTATGACTGCACTATGGGGGCATCTACTGGGGGCCCTATATACTGGCACGCATTATAGATGGACACTATGGAGAAGTGGGGGACAAGAGCACTATGAGGGCATTATATAGGGGCATTTAATACTGGCACCCATTTTGATGCCACTATGGGGAAGGGAGGAAAGGAGCATTATGGGGGTATCTATGTGGGGCATTTTATAGTGCCACATTATGGAGGGCACTATGGAGACGGGGAAGGAGCACTATGGGGGCATCTTCTGGGGGGACTATATAGGAGTATTTTATACAGGCACAAATTATAAGGTCCCTATGGGCACCTAAGCTCAACTGGGCACTAAGTGTTTTTTGTAGTGGCACACAGTGCAGGTCATTAGAACACATGAGGGCACTCTGGGGACATTGGCTCTACTGGGGGCCCTAAGAGGAGGTGTTTCTTTTTTTACTGCCACACGCATTTTTTGTACTGGTGCACATTATAAGGGGGGGGGGGGGTTCTACTGTCACACATTATAAAGATAATTATTACTATCGGGGCATTATGGTGGGCTTTATTACAACTGGGGGACTATGGGAGCATTATTACTTGTGGGACACATTACTGACTTTGGGAGCACCATTACTTTGGGGGCACCCTGGCACAGCATCAGTTTAGCACAGTTCTTTTTGCAGTATAGTTTTGGGGAGCACAGCTTTTCTCATTATTGGGGGTGCATGATGGGATGTTAATTGGAGGATGATGGAAAAGTAGGAAACTAAGATGTCTGTCAAACTCTGCAGAGACGTGAGATGGCTGAAAGAAATGATCACGGTGGTCTGGTCTGAATGGAGAAGATGAAGAAAGAGAACATCTACATCAGAGGAGACGTCACTGGATATAAGAGGTATGGGGTGCTGTATGAGGCTACTTTCACATCTGCAATAGTGATCCTGGCAGGCTGTTCCAGCTGAGAATTCACTGGATCCGGCACTGCTGGATGCTGACGGAATGCCCGCCAGTCCCATTAACTATAATGGGGTACGGCAGAAATCAGGCCACAATCTGGGAAAAATGCAGAGAATCAGCGGGACATAAACCGCTGCATGCTGTGCTTTGTGTCCAGTCGATTCCTTGCATTTTCTGCCGGATTAGGTGGCCGGATCGTACTAAGACCCCTAATGTCACCTGGGGACCCCCAAAGAACCTTATGTGTTGGCTGAAGCCTTCCTATCTTACTGGTGGCTGGCCCTGCCTCTCAATTGTGCTTCAGGTTTTGACTCCGCCCCTAGACTGCAAGGGGGTGGGGCCTGTTGTGGGTCATGTGATTGGGCTGCTCAGTCAAAAATGCCCGGGCCTATTTTTTGTCCCAGTCCGGCACTGACCCTAACCCCTGCATTATATCATTTACCCCTTGCCATATCCCTGCATTACCCTATACCACCAACGCAGTATCCCTTTTCTTATATCCCTTTACCACAACTACCCCTGCATTGGACCCTGTAACCCTTGTATTGTGTAACCCCTTGTAGGGACAGTCTAGCGTCAGGTTGGAGGGTTCTACTGTGGTTACGTGTGTGTGTGAGTGCATGTCTAGCTAGATTTTGGTGTGGAATTATAGTTGGGATTGTATAGTGTTAGTTTAATTCGGTTTATTACAATATGTTAGTGAATTACCGTGTGTGTATATATAATACTGCGGGGATTCGCTCTGGTAGGCAGATTAGCGGACGAAGTACAGAGGCAAAAACAAAGTCTTTAACTTAAACAGTCAAGGGTTTATTCACACATAAACAAAATGACAGTTCGCTGTCTTGGTGTTCATTCACACATGACAAGTCCACAGAACAAAAAACATTCACCTTGTCAGCGGTTTTGTCAGCAGCAGTCCACAACAGGCTTTAGGGGCCTGCTTCCCAGCAATGCTGCTCTCAGCCCTTTAGCACGGCACACATCCTTATATCTCAAAACACAGAGACTCCACAGCTTCCCTGTCAGAGGGAGGATAATCCACACCACCTGACAGTGCTGCCTGTGCTTTTATATCCCAAACCAAGACCCGGCCTGGAGCGTGCAGAGCCACCCACCCAGCACTTTGGCTACTCCCAGTAAGAGCCATCCCGGATCGGCTTTGCAGCCATACTAAACAACAAACAGTGTCAATCAGCAGTAGCTGCCGCTGGCACCTGAAACTACCGGCTCTTACCTCACCGAGGCCAGGAACCTCGGTGACACATATATTCCATCAATGACGGACCCTTGCGCCTTCCTACACTATATATTTATTTCTATAACCATTAATATAAATACACTGAACAAAAATATTTAAACGCAACACTTTCGGTTTTGCTCCCATTTTACATGAGCTGAACTGAAAGATCTGAAACATTTTCTACATACACAAAAGGCCTATTACTCAAATATTGTTTACAAATCTGTCTAAATCTGTGTTAGTGAGCACTTCTCCTTTGCCGAGATAATCCATCCCACCTCACAGGTGTGGCATATCAAGGTGCTTATTAGACAGCATGAATATTGCACAGGTGTGCCTTAGACTGCCCACAATAAAAGGTCACTCTGAAATGTGCACAGTTTTTCCTTACTGGGGGGGGGGGGGGAGTCAAAAACCAGTCAGTATCTGGTGTGGCCACCATTTGCCTCACGCAGTGCAACACATCTCCGTCACATAGAGTTGATCAGGTTGTTGATTGTGGCCTGTGGAATGTTGGTCCACTCCTTTTCAATAGCTGTGCGAAGTTGCTGAATATTGACAGTAGTCAATAGTGGCGGGCTAAGGAAACTGAACTACTAAATACATATCCTGCAGGATCCAAAAGTGCACATCCGAAAAGTTAATATCGAAAAGAATATCTTCATTTGTCTCTAGCCTACACTTGCAGTTAAAATCACGTGATCACCAAACACCACGTGGGACGCTGACATTCAAGCGCAATAACAAAGCACCGCGAAAGAAAAGAGATAGATGAAAAAGCAGCCCTCGATTGGGTGAGTAGCTGTACAGCAGGCGGGACGCCCCTGCAGTAAGCAACACCAAAGTCTTCCAGTAAGTAGAGACAATCGTATATAATTAGAAGGATTTATCGATAAGTCCCATACTATTTGATTAATCCACTCTGCTATAGCATTTTCCACTTGAAAACACAGTGGATCAATCTCAATATCATTGAATTAAAAGACACTGTTTTCATTGCTATGCGTATAGCATACCTGGAAGATGATACAGTTGCAAGAAAAAGTATGTGAACCCTTTGGAATTATATGGATTTCTGCACAAAATTGTCATAAAATGTGATCTGATCTTCATCTAAGTCACAACAATAGACAATCACAGTCTGCTTAAACTAATAACACACACAGAATTAAATGTTACCATGTTTTTATTGAACACACCATGTAAACATTCACAGTGCAGGTGGAAAAAGTATGTGAACCCCTAGACTAATGACATCTCCAACAGAGCTAATTGGAGTGAGGTGTCAGACAACTGGAGTCCAATCAATGAGATGAGATTTGAGGTGTTGGCTATAGCTTCCCTGCCCTATAAAAAACACACACCAGTTCTGGGTTTGCTTTTCACAAGAAGCATTTTCTGATGTGAATGATGCTTTGCACAAAAGAACTCTCAGAAGACCTACGATTAAGAATTGTTGACTTGCATAAAGCTGGAAAGGATTATAAAAGTATCTCCAAAAGCCTTGCTGTTCAATAGTCCACGGTAAGACACATTGTCTATAAATGGAGAAAGTTCAGCACTGGTCCTACTCTCCCTAGGAGTGGCCGTCCTGTAAAGATGACTGCAAAAGCACAGCGCAGACTGCTCAATGAGGTGAAGAAGAATCCTAGAGTGTCAGCTAAAGACTTACAAAAGTCTCTGGCATATGCTAACATTCCTGTTAGCGAATCTACGATACGTAAAACACTAAACAAGAATGGATTTCATGGGAGGATACCACAGAGGAAGCCACTGCTGTCCTTAAAAAAATATTGCTGCATGTTTACAGTTTGCACAAGAGCATCTGGATGTTCCACAGCAGTACTGGCAAAATATTCTGTGGACAGATAAAACCAAAGTTGAGTTGTTTGGAAGAAACACACAACACTTTGTGTGGAGAAAAAGAGGCACAGCACACCAACATCAAAACCTCATCCCAACTGTGAAGTATGTTGGTGGGGGCATCATGGTTTGGGGCTGCTTTGCTGCATCAGGGCCTGGACGGATTGCTATCATCGAAGGAAAAATGAATTCCCAAGTTTATCAATAAATTTTGCAGGCCATCTGTCCACCAGCTGAAGCTCAACAGAAGATTGGTGTTGCAACAGGACAACGACCCAAAGCATAGAAGTAAAGCAACAACAGAATGGCTTAAACAGAAGAAACTACACCTTCTGGAGTGGCCCAGTCAGAGTCCTGACCTCAACCCGATTGAGATGCTGTGGCATGACCTCAAGAAAGCGATTCACACCAGACATCCCAAGAATATTGCTGAAACAGTTCTGTAAAGAGGAATGGTCAAGAATTACTCCTGACCGTTGTGCACGTCTGATCTGCAACTACAGGAAACATTTGGATGAAGTTATTGCTGCCAAAGGAGGTTCAACCAGTTATTTAATCTAAGGTTTCATATTCTTTTTCCACCTGCACTGTGAATGTTTACATGGTGTGTTCAATAAAAACATGGTAACATTTAATTCTTTGTGGGTTATTAATATAAGCAGACTGTGATTGTCTATTGGTGTGACCTAGATGAAGGTCAGATCACATTTATGACCAATAAAATCACATACTTTTTCTTGTAACTGTATATACTTTTATACAAGAATAACTACAAGTGCAATAACGATCATATATACGAAAATATGGCACTTGCCATTGGTGCACTATATAGATCTTTACATCATATTGTTTCTCAATTAATTTCTAACAGCAAGGAATCCTCACTTGACTTTTATTAGATTTTGTATTCCATTTTTATCTGAATTCTACTGAGACTCAATTTTTACCATATAAATTCCACCAACTATAATATATGCATTTTGTAATTGTCATTTTTTTTAAATCAATATTATTTTGTCTTACTATATGATCCGTATTTAAGCTGTGTGTTCTATATTTTTATCACTATATTTTTATTACTATATTTTAATACAATATCATTTATCAATACAATATTTATTAAATTTGCTTTATATGAAATCCAGATGGTGAGTGCCTGCTAATTATATATATATATATCAGGAACTGGAACACGCTGTTGCATACGCCGATCCAGAGCATCCCAAACATGCTCAATGGGTGACATGTCGAGTAAATATGCTGGCCATGCAAGAACTGGGATGTTTTCAGCTTCCAGCAATTGTGTACAGATCCTTGCAATATGAGGCCGTGCATTATCATGCTGCAACATGAGGTGATGGTCATGGATGAATGGCACAACAATGGGCCTCAGGATCTCGTCACAGTATCTCTGTGCATTCAAAACGCCTTTAATAAAATGCACCTGTGTTTGTTGTCCATAACATATGCTTGCCCATACCATAACCCCACCGCCACCATGCGCCACTCGATCCACAACGTTGAAGCCAGCAAACCGCTCACCCACACAACGCCACACACGCTGTCTGCCATCTGCCCTGAACAGTGAAAACTGGGACTTATCTGTGAACAGAACACCTCTCCAATGTGCCAGACTCCATCGAATGTGAGCATTTTCCCACTCAAGTCGGTTACGACGACAAACTGCAGTCATGTCCAGACCCCAATGAGGACAACGAGCATGCAGATGAGCTTCCCTGAGACGGTTTCTGACAGTATATGCAGAAATTCTTTGGTCATGAAAACCACTTGTTGCTGTAGCTGTCCAGGTGGCTGGTCTCAGATGATCATGGAGGGGAACATGCTGGATGTGGAGGTCCTCGGCTGGTGTGGTTACACGTGGTATGCGGTTGTGAGGCTGGTTGGATGGACTGCCAAATTCTCTGAAACGCCTTTGGAGACATGCAGCATACGGGTAGGCTACCCGACACTGCTAGATTTGAATGTGTAGTTCCCTTTAAGCCAGTCAGGCCGGTTACCGGCAATCCTTATCACAGCCAGCAGAGGGAGCCCCCAGTTCAGTATAAATAGGCTAGGGCCTAGCTCAGGAAGAGAGAAGTTTCCAGACTCAGTGCAGAGAGGGTTCCCCTCCTGAGTCAGTATTCATAGAAGTCAGAAGGGCATAGCTAAACAGCCTGAAGACACAGAATACCACAGAGGCCGATCAGATAAAGCAAGAGGTACTCAAGATAACAGAGGAGGTACTAGATAAGGACAGCTTCAAGGATACGCCAGCTATAGGGCATTAGACCTTGGAGAAAAAGTCACATGTTTCAGGACCAGTCAGGAATAGTGTGCAAGCCGCCTGTACTGCATCTCCTGTAAGTAACACTCTGTAAAGAACATTGCTATAACCGGCCAGTCTGTACTTCTAAGAACCAACTGGGTTCAAATAGAAACCAACTGTCTTCCTTGGAACTGCGCTTCCAACTGCGTCCATGTATGATTATCACTGACATTCAGTAAAAAGTTCCCGTTTTGGTTGGCTAACCCGTGGTTGCTTCATTCTTCTACATTACTATACACGGCGTGTCACCGTTTAATTGACACTGGCGTCACGAACATTAAATACCTGCCTGTTCCAGTATCTGACCAGAATTGAAGACGACAGTGGATCCCAGGTTAGTGGGTAAATCTGCACTACAAAGCCCAGCATACACTACTGACCCCCTGGGACACTGCATCGCTCTTTTTGGCGTCACGAACAGGATACGCATACTTCTGAAGTGCAGAGAAGTGTGAACTGTGTGCTTTAACTATTCCACCACCGTATTGCAAAGACTGTAACCTTTATTCCCAAATCTGTGGATTACAATTGTGCCTGGGAGGAATCGGAGGCGCTGTACTGTGTTGCGCTACCCCCAGAGGGAAAATCGTATTTGTGGACTGTGATTTATTGGACTTTTCAACACCCTGCTTGCTGTCAGGGAATCGTGATCAAGATGGCCACCAGCCGCCTGGAGTAAAGTTTCCCGCGCTGCTGAGGACCTTCGTGGGCGGATCCCTTCAAGGACACCGAAAAGCCCGCCCCTCTTCATCATCGCACCGCCGCTGCCCTGTTTCCTCTACGTCACCGCGGTCGCAGGAAGTCCGGAGTCTCTCGAGATTTGGCCTGCGCACACCCGGCGAAACCGGTAAGAACTTGTATCCGGAGGGAAGGGGATTGTTCCGGCCCCTTTAGTCACCAGCGGCCACCTCGTAATAAGGAAACATGTCAGATCCGGGAGTTGCCGAGCGGCCGGACCCGGGAGAGCTTGCGGCTCCTAATCATCCTATAGCCCCCAGCATGATGCCCTTTACCATGCCTTACTATTTTGGGGCCCCATGGTTTCCCCGCTATAACGGAGAGGCCCATACCCTAAGAGACTTTAAAGAAAAGTTGCTGGCCTTATTCAAACTATACCCCATAAATGCCGATCAGCAAATGGAAATCTTGCTAGCGCAACTGGAGGGGGCTGCCCGCAGAGAGGTATTATCCTGGCCTGCTGCGGAACGGAATACTCTAGAGCAGATATTCACCCGCCTCAGGGCCACTTTTGAAACGAGGACTGCCTCAGAGATAAAGATGCACTTCTTTGGCAAGAAACAGAAGTCCGGTGAGTCCCTCCGTGACTATGCCCTATCCCTTCAGGAGGCTTTGGGGGCTGTAATTCAGATAGATCCCAAGGAAGCTGATAACCAGGATCAGACCCTGAGGGAACAATTTATTACCGGAGTGGCTAGTGAGCAAATAAGGACCCAATTAAAGATGCTGTCCGCCCAACACCCTAACAGTACCTTTCTGGACTTTAAAGAACTGGCTATAAAAATTCTGGGGTCAGCAGTATCTACAGAGTTGAGCACCCCACCTGAGTTATCAGCCTGCAGGTCAAAACCGTTTATCATTAACCGAGCTGAGGCCGGTCAAGCTGTTCAAGCTACAGCTACCGATACTATCGCCATGCTGACAGAGCAAGTAAATCACCTCACTAAAAGCCTAGAGAGAGTGTGCAGAAAAATGGAGGAGTGGGAAAAACCTATGATGTCAGAAGAGGAGTTCCTGTCACCCTCTAAGCCGTTCCCACCTCCATACCAAGAGACTCACCCCAGGGATCCTGGGAGGCGCAATAGGGGTCGCAAGCGGCCCGTGTGTACATACTGCAAAAAGATGGGACACACAGAATCCACTTGCTGGCAGTTAAACGGGCAACCCCTGAGGCTGAGGACCACCCCTCGGGAGGTAGAGCACTAGGTCCAAAAGATCCAAATTGGATGCCACGGTATGTAGGATCCCATCCTAAAATCAATGTGGAGATTAACGGGGTCCCCTTTGAAGCCCTATTAGATACTGGGTCTCAGGTCACTACTATTCAGCTGCCCGCCTTTGAAAGATTCTGGGACACCAACCAATTGACCCAGCCGCCTGAATCCTGGGTAGAGATTATCGCCAGCAATGGCAAACCGGTAAGGATCCATGGATACTGGGAACCCACCCTGCAGGTGGGAGAAGTAACCTTGCCTCAACAGGGGGTGATAGTAGTACAGGCCGGCGACAGAGGAGGACATCCTGTCATTCTAGGCACCAATGTCTTCAAAAACTGTTATGCAGAAATACTTGCCGTATTACACCAGACTCTGCCCACCGCTTCCTCTGCATCCAAGAGGGTGATTCAAAAGACTATCACTGTGTTAAGTGCCCAGCAGAGGTTTGCTAACGGGAAAGGAGAAATTTGTACTGCCAGGATTCGTGATAATAAGCCTGTGACTTTGCCTCCTAATTCCCAAACTCTCTTATGGTGTCGTGCTGTCCTGGGAGTCCAAGGCCAAGATTATCCAGCCCTGGTGGAACCCATCCAGATGGAGAACTACCCTTATGTGAGAGCTGCCAAGTGCCTGGTGAACGTCTCCCAAGGTAAAGTACCTGTCCGTCTGATTAACCTGAGTGATCATCCTGTTGCGCTTACTAAGCATTACCCTGTTGCCCAGCTTTCTCAGGTGTTCTTCCAAGACATCATCCGTCTTCCAGTGACAGAAAAGCCGCCAGCTGCAGTCAGCGGATGTCCGCCGGTGCCCCAGTCACAAGTACCCTGGTGGGAAGAGCTACATGTCGGGGACGAGACTACCCCCCAACATCAACAAGACGGGATACTACAGCTTGTCAAAGAGCACCACCAGGCCTTCAGTAAACATGCTGCTGATTATGGAGAGGTTAGTGCCATACAACACACCATACCTACTGGCTCTCATCCTCCTATCAAGGAGAGATACCGACCCTTACCGCCTACTTCATATCAGACTGTAAAATAAATGATCCAAGAGATGAAAGACTCTAATGTAATCCGGGACAGTCGTAGCCCGTGGGCGGCACCCCTGGTCCTTGTAAAGAAGAAGGATGGTGGTATCCGTTTCTGCGTGGACTATAGAAAAATTAATCAAATAACCCACAAAGACGCGTACCCACTGCCCCGCATTGAAGAGTCACTAACTGCTCTGGGCTCCGCTGCCTATTTCTCCACATTGGACTTGACCAGTGGCTACTGGCAAGTACCCATGGCCCCGGCAGATAGGGAAAAGACTGCTTTCACCACTCCCATGGGCCTGTTCGAATTCAATTGTATGCCGTTCGGGTTATGTAATGCCCCAGGAACTTTCCAGAGACTAATGGAGCGGTGTTTGGGTCACAAAAACTTTGAAACAGTGCTGCTGTATCTAGATGACGTCATTGTGTACTCAAAAACATATGAAGACCATCTGAAACACTTAGCAGAGGTCTTTGAAATCCTTATCAAATATGGCCTGAAGGTAAAGCCATCCAAGTGCCACTTGCTCAAACCTGCGGTAAAATACCTGGGGCATGTGGTAAGTGGAGAGGGCGTACAACCTGACCCTGATAAGTTAGCGGCTGTTCGTAACTGGCCGGTCCCCACTACCGTCAAAGAGGTGAGGGGTTTCCTTGGTTTTGCCGGCTACTATAGACGTTTCATCCCCCATTTTGCTCAAATAGCCGATCCTATCCAGGAACTCTTGAGGGGGCAGCCCAAGAAAAGTCCTAGAACTCCAGTGCTCATTGAGTGGAATGAAGAAAGAGAGATAGCGTTCCAGTTGTTAAAAAAAAAACTGACCGAGCCTCCCGTGTTAGGTTATCCAGACTACAGCAAGCCCTTCCATCTGTATACTGATGCTAGCAAGCGAGGCCTGGGGGCTGTGTTAGCCCAGATTCAAGAGGGAAAAGAAAGAGTGATAGCTTATGCAAGCCGCTCCCTGAAAGGGGCTGAGAAAAATGACCAGAACTATAGTTCCTTCAAACTAGAGTTCCTGGCATTAGTGTGGGCAGTGACGGAAAAATTCAAAGATTATCTAGCCGCTACCCCATTCATTGCATTCACTGATAATAACCCTCTGGCACATCTAAATACAGCTAAATTGGGGGCTTTGGAGCAAAGATGGGCCTCTCGCCTCGCCAACTATGATTTCTCTGTAAAATATCGGGCTGGACGTGCTAATGACAATGCTGATGCTTTATCCAGGCTTCCCACAGAGACAGCTCCTGATGATGTGCGAGATGCTTGGGAAGATGTAGAAATGCCGGCCTTCTACCATAAATTTGCTCAACAGGATCAGGCTTGGGCTACCAGTGACAGAGCTGCAGTTCCTTCACCCTCCAGTAGGCCTGAACTCAAAGAAGAAAGGTGGGTGAAACTACAGTCTGAAAGTAGAGTGCTGGGTGAATTGTTGGACTTCATTACCAGTGGCAGAGCCCCTGAGAGGATTCGGCGTAAGAGTACCGATCCTGAGCTCATCAAACTGTGGAGACAGCGCCATCAACTCTTCATACAAAAGGGCCTGTTGCTACGGAGAAGCCTAGACCCAGTGTCCAACGAAAGAGTGCATCAAATTCTCATACCCCGACGAGATGCAGGTATGGTGTTGGAGATGTACCACAATCAATCCGGTCACTTTGGGGTCCAAAAGACTGAGGCAAATATCCGCCAGCGGTTTTACTGGGTGGGCATGAGAGAAGACATGGAGAAGTGGTGTCGGGAGTGTGTAGCCTGTGCCTTGAAACGAGGTGAACACCATGATCAGAGGGCACCACTGAGACCCATTGTAAGTACTCGTCCTCTGGAACTTGTCGCCATCGACCATGTGAAACTGGAGCCTAGTCGCTCAGGGTATGTGTACGCTATGACTATTATTGACCATTTCACTAAGTTTGTTGTAGCGGTGCCTGTGAGAGACCAGACGGCCAAGACTACAGCCGAACTGTTCTGGAAACACTTCCTCCTGCCCTACGGTTGTCCAGAAAAGATCCTCACCGATCAAGGTCCTGCTTTTGAGTCCCATCTGTTCCATGAACTGTGCCGCCTGCACAACTGTAAGAAGATCCGGACGACGGCCTACCATCCGCAAGGTAATGGATTATGTGAAAAAATGAATCAGACCTTGATAGAGATGCTGAGGACCGTGCCTCCTGAAACCAGGGGAGATTGGCCTAATCTGTTGCCACAGCTCATGTTCACGTACAATCATACCATACACTGTTCCACCGGGTATACCCCCTTTTATTTGATGTTTGGGCGCCAAGGGTTATTGCCTGCTGACCACTCCTTGGACGTACTCGTACCTGATTGCATCAACCCATTACCTAATACCGACTGGGTTGCTGAACACCAAAGGCGATTGAATACGGCCCAAGCTATTGTTCAGGAACGTATGGACTATGCTAGAGACCGGCAGCAGAGAGACTATGACCAAGCAGCCCATGCAGAACCCCTGACGATAGGGGCTGTGGTATGGTTAAAAAATAACCGCCGTACCAGTAAACTGGACAGTAAATGGGAGCAAAGTCCTTATGTTGTCACTGCAATCCCAAATGTTGGAACTCACACTTATGAGATCACCCGGGAGGGCAGGGGATCCCAAATTGTACACCGAAACCGGTTAAAGCTCTGCCTGACACCAGGACCCAGTGCCGAGAGTTCTATATCTGAACCCCCTGTGTCAGAGTCATCGATACAGCCCGAGGATCCTATGCAGGCTGTCCGTAATCTAAGGTATGACGCTGATCCCATGCATTGGCTTCTGACACCATGGTTGAACTTGTTGGTGCCCGCTCCGGCACCTACTGTACCTTTACTTCCAGAAGAGCCGGTTCAAGGATGCCCCGGATCCAGTTCTCCCTCTAGTGGATCCTGTTGTTCCTGTTGTTCCTGACCAAGGTCTCACGGATGGAGATCCTCCTGTTGCTCCTCTCTCTTCTACCTCGGTGCTAAGGGGAAGAGGAAACCCCTGTGTTGAGAAGGTCCACCCGGATGACCAGGGGACGTCCGCCAGTCCATTTAGGAGACTTTGACTATGCTGGTGGTGTCTCCTCCCGAACAGTTGTTACTAGAAATAGCCTGCTTGACGTTTGTGCGCAAGAATGGACTCCTCCACGTGAGCCCTTGCCTGTTCTACACCTACGGGGAAACCCTGTGTAGTTCCTTATTATACTTCAGTCAAGAAAAATAGACTAACCTGGTTCACCTTAAGTCCGCTGTGCCAGGTCAGCGGCCATGCCTAAGAAGAAAGAAGACGCCCCTTTTTCTTGCGTCATTTGTTACAAATGTTATATTTTTGTGTGAAATAGTTGTTTATTATATTTATAATGTAATGTTTAAATTATGCATCAGCTTATGTTGGTTCAGGCATGTGTGTGAGTACGAGGCCTTACTCACGTTAAAGTCTGGGGGTGTGCAGCATACGGGTAGGCTACCCGACACTGCTAGATTTGAATGTGTAGTTCCCTTTAAGCCAGTCAGGCCGGTTACCGGCAATCCTTATCACAGCCAGCAGAGGGAGCCCCCAGTTCAGTATAAATAGGCTAGGGCCTAGCTCAGGAAGAGAGAAGTTTCCAGACTCAGTGCAGAGAGGGTTCCCCTCCTGAGTCCGTATTCATAGAAGTCAGAAGGGCATAGCTAAACAGCCTGAAGACACAGAATACCACAGAGGCCGATCAGATAAAGCAAGAGGTACTCAAGATAACAGAGGAGGTACTAGATAAGGACAGCTTCAAGGATACGCCAGCTATAGGGCATTAGACCTTGGAGAAAAAGTCACATGTTTCAGGACCAGTCAGGAATAGTGTGCAAGCCGCCTGTACTGCATCTCCTGTAAGTAACACTCTGTAAAGAACATTGCTATAACCGGCCAGTCTGTACTTCTAAGAACCAACTGGGTTCAAATAGAAACCAACTGTCTTCCTTGGAACTGCGCTTCCAACTGCGTCCATGTATGATTATCACTGACATTCAGTAAAAAGTTCCCGTTTTGGTTGGCTAACCCGTGGTTGCTTCATTCTTCTACATTACTATACACGGCGTGTCACCGTTTAATTGACACTGGCGTCACGAACATTAAATACCTGCCTGTTCCAGTATCTGACCAGAATTGAAGACGACAGTGGATCCCAGGTTAGTGGGTGAATCTGCACTACAAAGCCCAGCATACACTACTGACCCCTGGGACACTGCAGACAGCTTATGGTAGAGAAATGAACATTCATTTCATGGGCAACAGCTGTGGTAGACATTCTTGCAGTCAGCACGCCAACTGCACACTCCCTCAAATGTTGCGATAGTTCAGGAAAGAGAGCAACAGGTAGAATAAAGAATAAATAGGCAGAGTCAGCAATAGATCATTATGCTCATTTATTAATATTAATTATTAATACTAACCCAGAATATTAATAATTAATATTTCCTTTTACACATTCCTCACAAAAAGCTGATCCCAAGAAGCCCAAAACTATAGCTCCCCCCACAGAAAGGACAACCTCACACAGAGCTCTGTCAGCAGGAAAAAAAAAAGTTACAGACGTCAGAATACAAAGAAATCTTTAAGAAAACTTCAATTTTTTAATACTAGTAAAACATAATAAAATCCATATCAATTTGGTATCTCCATAATTATACTAACACAGATTAAAGTAAAAATGTCACTATTACCGCTCAATGAACCCCTTAAAAGCAAAAAACTATGCTACTAGGCTACTTTCACACTTGCGTTCGGAGCGGATCCGTCTGGTGTCTGTACAGACGGATCCGCTCCTATAATGCAAACAATGGGATCTATTCAGAACGGATCCGTTTGCATTATATTTCAGAAAAAATTCTAAGTCTGAAAGTTAGTCAGACGGATCCGTCCAGACTTTACATTGAAAGTCAATGGGACACAGATCCATTTGAAATTGCACCATATTGTGGCAACTTCAAACGGATCCGTCCCAATTGACTTACATGGTAAGTCTGGACGGATCAGTTTGGCTCCGCACGGCCAGGCGGACACCCGAACGCTGCAAGCAGCATTCGGGTGTCCGCCTGCTGAGCGGAGCGGAGGCCAAACGGTGCCAGACTGAGGCATTCTGAGCGGATCCGCATCCACTCAGAATGCATTGGGGCCGTACGGATCCGTGCGGGGCCGCTTGTGAGAGCCTTCAAACGGAACTCACAAGTGGAACCCCGAACGCAAGTGTGAAAGTAGCCTTACACCGTCACCATTATTTTTTTTTTAAGTTATACAATTCATATGTACCACAAAATTGTAGCATTAAAAATACAACTTGCCCCACATAAAACTGTCCCTCATTCAGAAATGCCGATGGAAAAAGTAGACAGAGCTTTGGAAACAGATTGTGCAGCAGCGCTTCTCAGAGCACACTGTACTGTAGGGTTTATTTCCAGCATGTCGCGCATGGATCCCATATATTTTCTATGGATCTGTGGCCGCATGCTGGAAACGCTGAATGCCATGTCTATCAAGTCCAACAGTGCAGGGCACTCTGAGAAGCACTGCTGCATTATTGTGCTTTTACCAAAGGCTTGGGTCCCCTTTAAATGTCTTGGAATGGCTTATGGACCCTTTCCACAGGATGACAATCTAGCAGATCCCAACAATCAGCTGATCACTAGTGGAGGAGAATGGAGCACACCAATCTTATCCAGAGCTAATGCCATCGCTCTTCCCCATACTGTCTGGTTGTTTCCCGGCAGCAGATTATCTTTACACAGCAGTTTGCCACTGGGAAACCATGATCTTTTGTACTGCACAAAAGATCAAATTCCCTGATGAATAAGTATTTTCCTCATTTATCGGGTAATCGGAGGTGCATGTACACCACAAGATCATCACTAACCAATGTTACTAGTAATGCTGATTAGTGATGATCGTTTCAAATGTCGACCCATGTAAAGGTGTAAAGGTTCCATTAGTCAAAGCCCAGACCTCAATCCAATGGAGAATCTGTGGCATGAATTGAATAAAAGTGCTTCAAGCTTGAATAAGTGCTTCAAGCTTCTTTATTGAATAAAAGTGCTTCAAGCTTGTCAGCCTCTAGCCGATCTGCTGTGTGTATGGGTGCAACTTGCATTTCCTTGACAGTGGGGTGAGGCCTTTTAGGTCCCCACTGCTTTTCACTGCCAAACTGACAGCAGCATAGAGCTAGTAACAGACACTGTAGTATCTTGTATACCTAGTGAGAGGGTGGGAGTTAGTGCACTCTCCCGCGTTCTCCTCACTTTCTAGTATCCTAACTTCCTGCTGAAGTGGGGACTGTAATTTTAATTTGGTTTGTAGGAACAATTAATAAAGATAAGCAATATATTCACCTATCTGAATAAATAGTAGTGGGGCACTCTCTATTAGTAAAGGGATCTTTATTGAATAAAATAAAATTGGCAATAAATATCACAGAAATAGTAATAAAATGTCAGCAATAGTTGGTAGTAATATTGAACTCGGTAATGTTATAAAACCTAAAACAATAAAATCATACATACATATACAGATCCCAATAATCAAATAACTTCTAAAAGGCAATAAAGTAGGGTCTCCGATCATAAATGTAATAATAATCGTCAAAGGTAGGCGATCATAAATATTCGATTGCAATACCATCAAATATTATTATCGAATATTTATGATCGCCTACCTTTCACGATTATTATTACATTTATGATCGGAGACCTTACTTTATTGCCTTTTAGAAGTTATTTGATTATTGGGATCTGTATATGTATGTATGATTTTATTGTTTTAGGTTTTATAACATTACCGAGTTCAATATTACTACCAACTATTGCTGACATTTTATTACTATTTCTGTGATATTTATTGCCAATTTTATTTTATTGAATAAAGATCCCTTTACTAATAGAGAGTGCCCCACTACTATTTATTCATTTATTATACTGTTTGTTGTCTGTTAGTGGGAGCACCTCAGCTGGATTTCCCCCCAATTCTAGTGCGACATTCTCCTGTATTCATATTCACCTATCTACTGACATTTAGGTTTTAGTACATATAGTAATAAAAGTAAAGTTTTAAATTATACCTGGGTCAAGATAGGTCTTACTGCCTAGTTAGGCATTAGTTAATACAGTTGATTCTCTGCTATGGGACCTCTCTCCTCTGTCTGGGTGCCGGGGCCTAAATATCTCACAGTGGCCTGTTCCAGTGGTGGGTGACATAATGCCTGATTCTGTGCTATAGGACCTCTCTCCTCTGTCTGGGTGCCAGGGCCTATAAATATCTGACAATGGCCTGTTCCAGTGGTGGGTGACATGAAGCCTGAATTATCTGCTATGGGACCTCTCTCCTTTGTCTGGGTGCCGGGGCCTAAATATCTCACAGAGGCTTGTTCCAGTGGTGGGTGACATGAAGCCTGATTTTCTGCTATGGGACCTCTCTCCAATTGATATTGGTTAATTTATTATTTTTTTTAAATTCATTTCCCTATCCACATTTACCTACATTTTGCAGCTTTTTGCAGCCCTCTAGCCCTTTCCTGGGCTATTTTACAGCCTTTTTAGTGCCGAAAAGTTCGGGTCCTCATTGACTTCAATGGGGTTCAGGGCGAAGTTTGGGTCGAGTTCGGATCCCGAACCCAAACATTTTCAGGAAGTTCGGCCGAACGTCTCGAACCCGAACATCCAGGTGTTCGCTCAACTCTACTCTATATGCATTATTTGGTGGACCATTTGTGTTGTAGTCTTGATTCTGTTCTCTATATGGTCTTTCCATTTTATTGTTTCCATTGTGAGAGATTTTTTAAGTTTTTTTTATAAATAATCTCTTGTTCTAGACTATCCAGACTTTTGCAAATGCGTGTCTGCCATAAGGCATACTCCTCATTATGAGGGTATTTTTCAGTTATTGGTTTTATATTCTCAATTTCTTGATTAATATCTTCTAAAATGTGCTTTCTACGGATAATTATCAGTTGTATCAAAGCCATAGATTGTTGTTTTAAAAGGGATTCCCACTCCCTATTAAAATCTTCACTGCACAAATCCTGTGCAGGATATTTGCTGATACTTAATCCTTTTGGAATTTTTTCATTGGAGATGTAATAGTTGAGTGTTTTAATTTCCCATCGTTGCTTCAATTGTTTGTGTAGTAGAATTTCTAAATTCCGAAAGGATTCTGAGTCTGACATGTTTTTATCTTCCCTATATCTCCCATCATTATCTGTAAACATAAAATCTTCTACTTTTTTCAGTTTGTCCTCATAACAACTCCAGATATCTACCATGTTGGTGGAGCTCATCCCAATAGGTGAAAATGTATACAACGCAACAAAAACCGCAATAGTTTGGGATTGATAGTTGTATGTTTTATTGATATGTTATATTTATAAAGACATTAATGGGAATTTTAGACATTATCTGTTGAATCTTATATAAAGGTTGTTATATATATTTTATATTTGTTATTATATATTTTATTACATTTTATTGCACCTGCAATTATCCATATTGGACTTTGACCACAATCCATTCCGCATACACATGGACTTGAAACCATGTTTAACTCATTGCTTAATTAAAGACGCCCTATATAAATTACTAGAAGACCGCAGTTCTGGAGCTACTGAGGAAGAGGCAAGCAGCCTCGAAACGCGTCTAGTCACCAGCTAACTGCGGCGTCTTCATCCTTCATTACCGGTCCGGACCGAAAGGTTTATTGCCTTTTAGAAGTTATTTGATTATTGGGATCTGTATATGTATGTATGATTTTATTGTTTTAGGTTTTATAACATTACTGAGTTCAATATTACTACCAACTATTGCTGACATTTTATTACTATTTCTGTGATATTTATTGCCAATTTTATTTTATTGAATAAAGATCCCTTTACTAATAGAGAGTGCCCCACTACTATTTATTCATTTATTATACTGTTTGTTGTCTGTTAGTGGGAGCACCTCAGCTGGATTTCCCCCCAATTCTAGTGCGACATTCTCCTGTATTCATATTCACCTATCTACTGACATTTAGGTTTTAGTACATATAGTAATAAAAGTAAAGTTTTAAATTATACCTGGGTCAAGATAGGTCTTACTGCCTAGTTAGGCATTAGTTAATACAGTTGATTCTCTGCTATGGGACCTCTCTCCTCTGTCTGGGTGCCGGGGCCTAAATATCTCACAGTGGCCTGTTCCAGTGGTGGGTGACATAATGCCTGATTCTGTGCTATAGGACCTCTCTCCTCTGTCTGGGTGCCAGGGCCTATAAATATCTGACAATGGCCTGTTCCAGTGGTGGGTGACATGAAGCCTGAATTATCTGCTATGGGACCTCTCTCCTTTGTCTGGGTGCCGGGGCCTAAATATCTCACAGAGGCTTGTTCCAGTGGTGGGTGACATGAAGCCTGATTTTCTGCTATGGGACCTCTCTCCAATTGATATTGGTTAATTTATTATTTTTTTTAAATTCATTTCCCTATCCACATTTACCTACATTTTGCAGCTTTTTGCAGCCCTCTAGCCCTTTCCTGGGCTATTTTACAGCCTTTTTAGTGCCGAAAAGTTCGGGTCCTCATTGACTTCAATGGGGTTCAGGGCGAAGTTTGGGTCGAGTTCGGATCCCGAACCCAAACATTTTCAGGAAGTTCGGCCGAACGTCTCGAACCCGAACATCCAGGTGTTCGCTCAACTCTACTCTATATGCATTATTTGGTGGACCATTTGTGTTGTAGTCTTGATTCTGTTCTCTATATGGTCTTTCCATTTTATTGTTTCCATTGTGAGAGATTTTTTAAGTTTTTTTTATAAATAATCTCTTGTTCTAGACTATCCAGACTTTTGCAAATGCGTGTCTGCCATAAGGCATACTCCTCATTATGAGGGTATTTTTCAGTTATTGGTTTTATATTCTCAATTTCTTGATTAATATCTTCTAAAATGTGCTTTCTACGGATAATTATCAGTTGTATCAAAGCCATAGATTGTTGTTTTAAAAGGGATTCCCACTCCCTATTAAAATCTTCACTGCACAAATCCTGTGCAGGATATTTGCTGATACTTAATCCTTTTGGAATTTTTTCATTGGAGATGTAATAGTTGAGTGTTTTAATTTCCCATCGTTGCTTCAATTGTTTGTGTAGTAGAATTTCTAAATTCCGAAAGGATTCTGAGTCTGACATGTTTTTATCTTCCCTATATCTCCCATCATTATCTGTAAACATAAAATCTTCTACTTTTTTCAGTTTGTCCTCATAACAACTCCAGATATCTACCATGTTGGTGGAGCTCATCCCAATAGGTGAAAATGTATACAACGCAACAAAAACCGCAATAGTTTGGGATTGATAGTTGTATGTTTTATTGATATGTTATATTTATAAAGACATTAATGGGAATTTTAGACATTATCTGTTGAATCTTATATAAAGGTTGTTATATATATTTTATATTTGTTATTATATATTTTATTACATTTTATTGCACCTGCAATTATCCATATTGGACTTTGACCACAATCCATTCCGCATACACATGGACTTGAAACCATGTTTAACTCATTGCTTAATTAAAGACGCCCTATATAAATGACTAGAAGACCGCAGTTCTGGAGCTACTGAGGAAGAGGCAAGCAGCCTCGAAACGCGTCTAGTCACCAGCTAACTGCGGCGTCTTCATCCTTCATTACCGGTCCGGACCGAAAGGTTTATTGTGCGCACAAAGGAAGAATTTAAAGAAGGAAGAAAACACAGTGCTGAATATATTGCCATCCATATTGCATAGGACCTGTGAAATCACATAGCTGCCTATACCGTATAGGACCTGCGGATAACCTGATCAGACACCTGACCTAGACGTCAGGAACACCTGATACTCAAAGACACGCCCATTGAGCTACGCAGTGGAACGCTTCCGACCACGTGATTTCAGCATCCCTGCAAACCACCGACATCCCGCACCTCCTGGATCGTGTCCGAACATACATGTGAGTAGGCAGTTTCTGCCGTGATTTTGTACTAAACACGCCAGAGAGAAGGAAGCGGTAAGAACTTTCATGTGGTTATATTGGGCTTTCTTCCTAATGAGGACAGCTATATTATAACTATACCTACCAACAAGTGGGACTCTTTGGATCAAGTGTGACTAACCTAGCACTCAGTCAAATAGGCCGTGTATTCATCCTCATCCATATTTATGGATTGAGATATATTGGACATTCATTGTGTATGCTGCTAATTTTTGCTGGATATCCATTGGTTTACTGTGTATTTTGCTGTGCAATATTATATTGCTTTGTTGTAGTATTGTATTACTGTACTGTGGTGTGTGCGTCTATATGTATTGTGGGGTTTTGCTCTGGTAGACAGGCTAGCGGACGCAGTATAGAGGCAATCACAAAGTCTTTAACTTAAACTGTTTGGTTTTTATTCACACATAAGGAAAAACAAAATGACCGTCCACAGTCTTGGTGTTTGTTCACACCATGCAATGTCCATAGAACAAAATCTTCACTTGGTTAGCAGTTTTCCATCTGCAGTCCACAGCAGGCTTTAGAGGCCTGTTTCCCGGCATGCGGCTCTCAGCCCTTTCGCACGGCACAAATTCATAGGTCCCAAAACACAGAGACTCCCTAGCTTCTCAGTCAGATGGAGTATAAACCACACCCAGCTGAGACTGCTGGCTGGGTTTTATATAGGCAAAAAAAGACCCGGCCTGGAGCGTGGGGAGAAGCCACCCACCCAGCACTTTGGCTACTCCCAGTAAGAGCTGACCCGGATCAGCTTTACAGCCAGGAATCTTGGTGACAAATACCTTCCATCAAGGACGGCCCCTTCCTACGGTATATATATATATTTATAACCATTGATATATAAATATATATAAATATAGCGTACAGTATTAGTAGACTATAAACGTGTTATTGTGTGTACTAAATATACTTTGTTGCTCGTAACGCAGTGTATAGTCATTTATAGTCGCCGCCGTAGTAGCAGCAATAGTCGCATATAGTTCAGTAAGGCAACAGAGATAGTTCCTTTTATAGTATCAATAGGCAGTCATCACAAGACGACTCATGCCTATTTATGAATATTAATTATTGAGATTACCCAAAATATCTATAATTAATATTCCCTTTACAGGGTACAAAACACAGAAGACATGCAAATATTCCATTCACGTGTCTTCTCTGTTTTAGATCCACTCCTGTTTTTTTTGGGCATTAGCAATACTGATGGATTATTGAGCAAATGCTGACCGAGTGAAGGCATATGCTCCACAGACAGGATATGTTTTTTTTGTGGGTTATTGTCCTGACGGATCAGAGGTAGGCCAAATTAATCAGTGACGTCAACACAAACTTACTGCTGACAGTCTCTCCACCGTATAGAACAGGTTAGAAGAGGTTCTGTAGACATCTATGTCAAATCAGCTGACGAGGGTGTAAAAGGAGTGCACTTCTTGACGTTAACATCGACCTGTAAGGCTGAGTTGATACTTCAGTTATCTGGTCAGTTTTGGCCCCGTGACTGCCCAAATAAGTTAAGTATGCAGTGATTCTAAGAGCGACCCCTTCCATCTGCATGTCATACTGACCCAGTGTTCTACACCCCTATAAAGGCTCTCTGCAGCCCGGAAATAGTTGTTTTTAGCGTAATTTGCCGCAAATAAATTCAGATTCAAGATAATATTTTCAAAGAATTCGGCAAATTGTCCAAATCGAATTTTTTTAGAAATTCACTCATCTCTAATAGGGACCTATGTGTCACGGCTGATGATGGGGAAAACCCTCAGCCGTGCGGTATCAGCAGATGGAGTCACTGCAAGGCCAGGACAGAGAATTAGGGAGCTGGTCACCTCCTACACATCCCTAATCTGACCCTGTCTCCTATCCATATGAGCCAACCCTGAAGGTAGGAGGGCAGTTTTTTGCCAATGTAGGGAGAGGTTGCTGTGTGGAGCAGGAACAGACTGACTAGGAGCAGGGTAAGACGACCCGTTCCTCCTAGACACGGAGGAACAGGAGCCAAGCTACATAGAAAGGGGAAACATAAACAGACATATGGCAGTGACAGGTAAGTGAGACTAGTACCACACTTACCTGCCACAGACACACAACCTGGAACCCACGTGCAAGTGCTGTTATCCACAACCAACACCAAGGACACAGCACACAACAGATCACACGGGAACCCAGGAAACCATATGCTGCAATAACACATAAACCATAAACTAACACCAGACACAAAGTTTATGACCACCAGGGTGGCCCTCACTGGCAGATGGTAAATAACCAAGAGGATGTCTCCAGCAAGCATGGCTGAAGCACCCTCTCTGACTATTGCCTTCCACTGAGGCTTTATAGGGCCAAGTAGCCACACCCACAGTCAGACACACCCAGTGCACACACACACACTAGGAAGGAAGTTAACCCTTCCAACACCAGGGAAGGGAAAACATCAACTTAAAGGGGAAGTGCAAACAACACATATAACACCCCATGCACACTGATAAAAGGCACACCTATAGGAGAGGTTGCCAGGTGCAACCGCATGCCTACTGCAGCAAGCTGCCAAGCACCGCTCAGGCTGCTCTGCTGCCACATACCCAATGTTGCCAGCGGCAACCACAGGTGAGGCAACATACTGTATACTACAACATAGCCCTCACCTGTGATTGACAACAAAACCACGACCGCAGACAACTGCGTGCAGCCACAAGATTCACGACCGTGACCAAGGGTCGTGACACTATGATAGACATGCCACATCAGCAAAAATACTATAGTTCTGTTCAGTTTTGCAGGTCACTCTGCTTTCTGGATTCTCAAGGCTTTACTTTAGGGCAAATGTAAGTAGTTCTCGCTCGAGAATCTGTATTAGGAGCAGGAGCACTGCAGGTTGCATCCTCTGTTCTCTGTCTGTAAACAAGAACTCCACCTCCTGGCAGGAAGCAGGACTAGCCCACTTCTACCAAAAGAAGAGGAACTTGGTGGCTAACCCTGTTTATGCCAACCTTCCGTGCTGGTAGTAAAGGCTAGAAACAAACAATAAAATATATAACATAATAAACCATTTGTAGTATCCCCTGGTCTGGGGTACTACACACCCCCTTGGTGAAAGCCAGAACATCCTTGGGCTGTGCTTGTGGTCCCTTCTTGCAGTCTTGCATAGATGTCTAAGGCCAAATTTCTTGTTGACCCCTTCCCTCTCATTGCTGTCAAGAGACAAGTTTAAGGACATAAGAGCTTATACAACTGACAATGCCTAGGCTAAAAAGGTCCAACTTTGGGGGAAACTTTGTACTGTGGTAGTAGTGGCAAGCCGGGGGGGGGGCGACACTAATTATAGTGATGATTACAATAGAGTTACCAACTGGTTTCATCAGAGTAGTGGGGTTTAGTAAACCAGGGTTCCTGATGTTCATTTGTTGTGGGCCTGGCGGGTATTCCACTTGGGTGACAGTCCCTTAATCAAAGGCTCCCTGTAGGCATTCACGCTCTAACCCGTCACGGTATCCACACATATATACATCTTTGTCAGCATCCCCATCAGGTTGACAAAGCAGCATACCAAATGATTTTCATCCATACTTTTGGAGTTGTACAATCCAGGATTAGTGGCAGTAAATTTTCATTGTTAGTTGCCATAGGAAATGACAGCATAAATGGTGCTGGATCCCTTTAAATGATGTCGCAGCATCATGGCCAGTGCAGCTATAGGGCACCCAGGTAGTAGTAATGGTTCCTAGACAGTCTTTTGGGCACTCTAGCCTTAGTGGTAGTCATGCTTAAAATGGTAGAACTTGGTGAGCTGGATGACAGAGTTGAGCAGTGCAGCAACGAACCTTGCTGCTTCCAAGATGGCGACAACCAGGGGAGAGTTGATTATACCTTCTGTCCCTCTTCTTTCTTAAGTGTCTTCAGCGTGGTGGACTTCTGGCGACAGGTCTTGGTCTTCTGTCCCAGGCTCAGATGGTAGCTAATGGCTGAAGTCGCTAGCAGGGCGTTGTCACTGTGCGCCCGGTCTGTCATCCCCTCCTCCTGGGCCCCAGGAGACGGGTTTCTGGTAGCAGGGTGAAGCCCCTGCCCCAGGTTAAAGTTTCTTGGCAAAATAATAAAATGGTGTACAGCTAAAGGTGCCGAACACCTGAAGAAAGATGAGTGGCCAGATATGTGGTACTTACGCGAATGTGCCAGTAACAGATTTTTCTTTATTTTAAAGGTGTCATCTGTTGAAGCTGTTAGATCGACCTCCAATCAAGATGTTCTAAACGGTCTCCTGCCTTTCAAGCAGTTTCTTGGAAAATACAACAGTCACCTTTATACAGGTAAGATGAATTCTACTGTGTATATTTATGTGCCATGACACCATGGCTCCTGTTTTGTATACACAATTTGGTTCGCTCCATGGTGTCATAGGCCCTATGTATATATAATAAATTAGGTAAACTCTTAACTTATTAAATAAAGAATAACAAATTAATTTATTATTTAATTATTTATTATTTGCATAATGGTAGTATATGGCCGTGGTGCTAACATGTTACCAGTATATTTAAAGCCAATAAAACAGAATCAATTAATACAGAAACAACTTATCAAATAGTCCGCTCAATTATGAGCGACTTAACCCCATTCTCCATCAAGCAAAGCTAAATGGCAACTATAAATCAGGTTCACTAAATAATGTTGTAAATAATAGGCTTCATCAGCCCCTATTAATCAATAGTCCGGTCACTGGCATCGGTCTGTGCTCCCACCTGGGACTATATAGAAAGGCTACCTAATTGTGTCTCCTATAGACTATAAAGCTCTCCCCTCCATAACTCAGGGACAGCAGTCTATCTTTGGCTCAACGCGTTTCTCTGGTGACTATTCCTGCCACTGATTCATCAGGAGCGTTTACAGACACACACACACAAACAAACTGTGCTGACACGCTCTGGTGCATAGCGTGCGGCATTGCCGCTGAAAAGGAGAACACCATGCCCCCTATGCCGAACGTCATCTCACGGGCGCAAATAGCATCAGGGTGCCCCTAGCTACGGACGTGCCCCTGTCCCGCCTCTATACAGTATTCTCGGAGGCATAGAAGGTAAAATGTATTAATGAAGTGACTAATGGGAGGTTCTAATAACTACTGGGTATAGTAATACTGTGACGAAACCAACCTCGCCACGGTGTTTTGGAGGGGGCTGGTTGCCAGCCTCCTGCCTCAGGATTATGGCCCATACTAACTTTAAAGAAGACAGGCCGGCCGCACAGCTTAAATCTGTCTTTGGAATTGTATTTTGTTATGTGAGGGCACCCAGGTGGCTAGTTAATTGTATTCGCGTGACCCTGTCTTTCGCTGGAATCCTCATCCTTAGGTCCCCTGCACACGAACGTGTGCACCCCGTTGCCGTATTGCGGACCGCATTTGCGGATCCGCAATACACAGGTGCCATTCCGTGGGCATTCACTTGAATGGGTCCGCAAATTCGGAGATGCGGAACGGAACCCTATGAAAGCACTACGGAGTGCTTCTGTGGGGTTTTGTCCTGTATTTCCGTTCCGCAAAAAGATAGAACATGTCCTATCTTTTTGCAGAACGGCCGAATCGCGGACCCATTCAAGTGAATGCCCACGGAATGGCGTTTGTGTGCGGGGGGGCCTTAGGACTCATGTAGACTACCATATATTCGTGTCCGCATCCATTCCGCAATTTTGTGGAGCTGATGCGGACCCATTAATTTCAATGGGGCCGCACAAGATGTAGACAGTACCCTATATACTGTCCGCATCCGTACTTCCATTCTGTGGCCCTGAAAAAAAAAAGAACATATCCTATTCTTGTCCAAAATTGTGGACAAGAATAGGCATTATTATCATAGGGCTGGTTGTTCCGTTAAATGAGGAACGCACATGGCAGGTATCCGTGTTTTTTTGATCCTTAATCAGCGGACCGCAAGACAGATACAGTCATATGAATGAGCTCTTAGCTACAGCTGGAAGTGACCCTGTTGCTTCAGTGCTTGTACTTGTCGTATCATAGTTTTGGGTGTCCGCATAATGCTCAAAGGGCCCTACATCATCTCTGTCTTGTGTTTTTCTCAGATGTCTTCGATTTTTCCTTAGTCTTCTTCCTTGCTCTTTTATAATTTCATAGGACCGAGGTCCAAGTTTCTGGACAACCCTTGCCTTTTGCCAGTATTTGTCGTATTTGCCTATTAGCTGCATCCATACATAAAAAAATTTCTGAAGATCAGGCTGATCATTTTCTAATTTATTGTAATAGAAAGCTGGCCTATCTTGATTTCTCCTCAGTTTATTTCTAATATTTCCAATAAGCCTTGGCTTTAGCAGATAACTGGCAGTTGGTAAGAGTGTCCTTGAACATCTGCTCATGAGTCTCTGTGACGGACTGCAGTCTAGGTCTTGTGTAGGTGTGTTTCTGTGATCTACTATAGACAGGTATATACAGGTGAAACTCGAAAAATTAGAATATCATGCAAAAGTCCATTTATTTCAGTAATGCTAATTAAAAGGAATTGCATTAATGCAGCTTAAAATTTGAATTTTGTGAAAAGGTTCAATATTCTAGGCTCAAAGTGTCACACTCTAGTCGGCTAATTAATCCATACCCCCTGAGCAAAGGGTACCTCAAAATTTAGACTTTGGGGTTGCATAAGCTGTAAATTATACAAAATAACGGCTTGAAATATCTCGCTTTGCATGTAATGAGTCTATCTCATATGTTAGTTTCACCTTTTAAGTTGCATTACTGAAATAAAAGAACTTTGTATGATATTCTAATTTTTCGAGTTTCACCTGTATCTGTCCATTAGGCTGGCAGCATATGTTTGCCGATGTTCTAGGCAAGCGCAGGCATCGCTCTATTTTCCCTGTGCATACTGGGACTAGTGCTCAGTGAACTCCTTTCAGCAGTATGAGAGTTAATCTTTTCCTCCTTGTGCTCAAATTCCCACATTTGGATGAATTTTTTGAACTCTTCAGATGTAAATTGAGACTCATTGTCTGAGAATACAATATCAGGAATGCCATATCTGGCAAAATGGGCCTTACGTTTTTGACTCACTGTCCTTTTCCTTGTGTTCTGCAAATAGTCCACTTCCCAGAAAATAGTCCACAATTATAAGGTATTCTTTCTCATTCCATTTGAATATGTCTGTTCCTATTTTTTACCACAACCTGTTTGGAATTGAAGGTGTTTGCATTTTCTCCTTTGGTTGCTTACATCTGCATGATGCACATATTTCACACTGTGCTATAAAAAATGTTATATGATCATTCATTCATGGCTAATAAACATTCTTGTGCATGACGTAGGCATCCTTTTATATCCACGTAGTGACTAGAATGCAATTTACTCGTTATGTTTCTTCTGAGAGATTTCGGTATGACAGCATTTTTTCCTTTAAAGATGATTCCATGTTGCTCTGACAGTTTATCTCTTATGTGGAAGAAGGGAGAAACTTCTGCTGGAACATGCTGCTTCTATTTTGGCCCTTGACACTGCCAATTATTCACACATATTAATGCTTTAAATGTCTTTTTCATCCTCTTCTGTGATGGGTAGGTAAGCTCTGCTCAGAGTATCTGCAATCAGTAAGTCTTTTCCTGGACAGTATCAAATGTCAAAATCATATTTCTAAAGTCATAAAAGCATGCGCTGCAGTCTCTTTGGGGCATTTAGTAGGGCTCTCTTTGTAATGCTCTCCAGCGGCTTATGATCAGAGTGTACCAGGGGTGTAGCAATAGGGGAAGCAACTCCTTTGGGGCCTGAACTCAGAAAGGGCCCACCCAGGATGAGGACTAAACAATTTTTTTTCAAGGCCCCCTGAACAGAATTATAAGATGACATTATATACAGTGACACTGTAGTAAAACTGATAGAGTGGCTGCCGTTGTGTTAAAAAATTTGCTGTGGGTTCAGTCATTTCTAGTTACACCACTCCCATACCAAATTTTTTTTTGAGTTATGTAGCTGTCTCAGTGGCTCACTTATGTCTGACAGGTGGTTGCATGAATTTGGAAAGATAATCTACCATGCCAAGAAATCATTGTACTCCACATACATCTTTAGCAGTGGTCATGTTTTGTGTTGCTCTCACCTTTTGACCATTTGAGGTTAGAAGATGTCCAATATAAGGGACCTCAGTTAATTTTCAGTTAGAATTTTTCCAAGTTCAGCTTTATACGTTTCATTCTATATCTATAACAAAAATTGTACCATCTGGTCATGGTCCTTTATTGTAGATTCCTGATCTTTACCTTCTCCCACAATATTTATATATCATCTGCAATTATTTTTACTCCAGAAAGTCCCTTCTGGGTTTGTATTAATTTCTGCTGGAACACCTTTGGCTCAGGACTTAATCCCATGGGAATTATCATTTATAGCATTCAAATGTTGTCAATAAACACAATTCTCTATGCAGTTCCACTTGCCAGAATCAATTTTTCACATCACATACAGAGACTATTTTGCCTTTGAGAGGTCTGGTAAAAGGTCTTATATTGTAGGCAGGGGTCAAGTCCTGGGAAAAAAAAGTGTGGGAACTCACCCAAGATCCACTGCAAACCCCCCCCCCCCCCCAAAAAAAAAAAAAAAATATTTCGCTGAAAATTCAGTGCAACATTTATTGTAAAGTGCCAGTTTACACAAACAACTGCAAAATTAACCATCTGCCACCCGCCCGTGGCCTGCTGCCCCCATTTCGTTGTCCTCACCCAGTTCCGAATCCTCCTTCTGCAGACCAGACCGCCATGATGATTCTTCAGCCATCTCCCGTCTCTGCAGAGATTGACAAACAGACATTAGTTTCCCACATTTCCATCATCTTCACATCTTCTGAAAACCCTTTCCTGCCACCCCAATACTATACTACAGAAACAGTCCCCCTGGAAATACTTCTACCAGATAGTGCCCCCAATACTGTGCCCGCTGTGCCCCCAATACTATACTGCAGAAACAGTCCCCCTGGAAATGCTACCACCACACAGATAGTGCCCCCTTCAACAATTATTGTCACACAGTGCTCTAAAAATAACTGCGCCCAGACACTAATAGTATAAAGTTAATGTCCCCCAAAAATAATTATGCTAAGCTGATACTATGCCAGGGTGCCCCCCAAAGTAACAGTGCTTCCCAAAATCCCACCAATAGAAATAATTATCTGCCAGAGCACACTTTGTAGTAATAATGCCCCTATAGTGCCTATACTAGTAATCATGTTCCTCATAGCCCCCAGTAGTAGTAAAGCTCCCCATAATACCCCCTAGTAGTAATAATTCTCCCTATAATATGACAGTACAAGAAATACCCCCGCTTAGTGCCCACAGTTGAGCTAATGTCCCCATAATGTATGCCAGTATTATAAAATACCCCTATATAGTGCCCCAGTAAATGCCCTCATAGTGCTCCTCTCCCCCTTCCCCATAGTGTCCCCCATAAAATGCCAGTAAAAAATGCCCCTTCTTAGTGCCACTATATGCCCCAATAGTGCTCCACTCCCCCATAGTGCCTCCCATAATGTGCCAGTAAAAAATGCCCCCTTAGTGCCACCAAATGCCATAGTGCCCCCCATAATGTGCCAATAAAAAAGGCCCCTTTAGAGCCCCCACTTCCCCATAGTGCCCCCAAATAATGCCCCTATAGTGACACCAGATGCCCCATGGTGCCTCTCACCCCTATAGTGCCCCATATTGTGCCAATAATTTAAAAAAGCCCCTTTAGAGCCCCCAGATACCCCCATAGTGCTCCTCTCCCCCTTGGTGCCCCCCCATAATGTGCCAGTAAGAAATGCTCCCATAGTGCCAGCTCCCCCCCCATAGTGCCAGCTCCCCCCCCCATAGTGTCAGCTCCCCCCATAGTGCCAGCCTCCCCCCATAGTGCCAGCCATCTTCCCCTATAGTGCCAGCTCCCCCCATAGTGCCAGCCCCCCCATAGTGCCAGCTCCCCCATAGTGCCAGCCCTCTTCCCCCCATAGTGCCAGCTCCCTCCATAGTGTCAGCCCTCTTCCCCCCCATAGTGCCAGTCCCCCCCTTAGTGCCAGCCCTCTTCCCCCCCATAGTGCCAGCTCCCTCCATAGTGCCAGCCCTCTTCCCCCATAGTGCCAGCTCCCTCCATAGTGCCAGCTCCCTCCATAGTGCCTGCCCTCTTCCCCCCATAGTGCCAGCTCCCTCCATAGTGCCAGCCCCCCCTCTAAGAAAAAAAAAAAAACACTAATACTTACCATCATCAGCAGCGATGCAGGCCTCTTCTGGCCTGTGTCCCTGCTGTGTGCTGCCCGGCTCAGGCAGCGCGATGATGATGACGTCATTGCGCCGCCTACGCCGGCCTCTGATAGGCTGCCGGCCTAGTAGTGCCAGCAGCCTATCAGAGGAACAGGAAAGGGACACACTTCCCTGCCCTGCTCCTCCGCAGTCTTCTGTTTGTATCGCTGTCCTGAAGACAGCGATATAAACAGAAACAGATCACCATGGAGATGAGCGCTTCCACAATGGAAGGAAGCGCTCATCTCAGTGCCTGCCCTGCCGCCGCCGCACACTGCCTGCCGCCGCCGCCGCACACTGATGAAAGGGAACGGCATTCCTGCCATGAAAAAAGTGCAGGAACGCCGCTCCCACGCGTTCCCCCTCGACTCGACCCCTGATTGTAGGCATCGGATAATAATCTCTATTTAGAGCTTTGTTCAATAGCTTTGGGTCAATACAGATTCTTAACTTGCCTGATGGTTTCTTTGTACTTTGTGCTTTCATGCACTGGTGCTATCATGCCACTGCGATGCAAATCCTGCAGTTCCTCTTTAAGTGGTTGTATTAAAGCTACAATAACTCTTCTTATTGGCAACCTAGTGGGCTATACTGTGTGATAAATTTCTAGTTTGTATTTGCCTTCAAGGCACTTATTGCCTTCAAATAAATCAGCATACTCTATTTTATAGTCTGCAAATCCAACTTGTTCACTGGCTTTTCTTTGGAATTGTGTGTGCTCTGGGAAACATCAAAAGCCATAATGTTATGACACTCTACCTTTATTATAGAAGCACTCCCACAAACAATTGTATTCTCTAAGGGTACTTTCACACTTGCGGCAGGACGGATCCGACAGGCTGTTCACCATGTCATATCCATCCTGTGGTTATTTCGCTGTGCCGCTGGACCGCCGCTCCGTCCCCATTGACTATAATGGGGACGGGGCGGAGCTCCGGCGCAGCACGGCGGTGCATGGCGAAAGCCGCCGGGCTAAAAAGCCTGACATGCAGTAATTTTAGTCCGGTGGCCTTTCGCCGTGCACCGCCGTGCTGCTCCGGAGCTCCGCCCCGTCCCCATTATAGTCAAAAGGGACGGAGCAGCGGTCCGGTGAAATAGCCACAGGACGGATCCGACATGGTGAACAGCCTGTCGGATCCGTCCTGCCGCAAGTGTGAAAGTACCCTAACATATTAGAAAGGTACATGATGTAAACTATAGTATAGGTAATCTTCTTACCAATGACTGAGTTATAGCCTACTTCGTCGAGCGAAGTGCGCATGCGCGCGAACATGCGCACGCGCGCACGCGAACGCGCGCAAATGCGCGAACGAGCGCAAATGCGCAAACGCGCGCGCGCTTCGCTCAACGAGGCAGAATCTAAAAGTCCGCACGGGCGCATCAGGCACAGGCCTGTGCGCACGCGCGGGATCTTTGAAAAGGAGGAGGGGGCACTGAGGAGAGCCGGAGGCGGATTTCTTTTACATTCAGGCGGCGCTGAAAGGATCATGGGAGGAGCTGGGCACCAACGGTGGCGGCGGAGAGCGGCAGATTCAGACCTTCAGAAACGCCCTGGGCACCTTATCCAGAAGATTGACAGGTTAGATAAAAGCGATTTTTATCAAAACTAGACGGCGGATTTATCTTATAACAACAGCTTTGTAATGACAAGGGCACCATGGAGAGAACAATAGTTTTAAAAGGGGGGGTTAGAAACTGGTGACAGAGTCCCTTTAATGGGCTGCTCATCCAACAAAAAGGTTGCAAAAAGCTGCTCTTCATCATTTGCTACTGCCTGTTTGACTGCATTGACATTCTCTGTTGCAGGCCACAGCCATGTCATGTCCTCTGCACTATCATCACTGTCTGCATCTTGTGTCACAGTGTGGACTTGTCTGTACTGTTTGGCTACTTTCACACTGGCGTTTCTGGGTCCGCTAGTGAGAACCGTTTCAAGGCTCTCACAAGCTGCCCAAAACGGATCAGTTCAGCCTAATGCATTCTGAATGGAAAAGGATCAATTTCGCTGTGTTTGGTCTCCTTTGCATTTTTTAGACGGTCACTAAAACGCAGCTTGCAGCGTTATGGTGACCGTATGACGATGCAGAGCCAAACTGATCCGTCCTGACTTACAATGTAAGTCAATTGGGACGGATCCCTTTTTTTCACTGACACAATATGGTGCAATTGAAAACGGATCTGTCCCCCATTGACTTTCAATGTAAGTCAAGACGGATCGACTTTTTTTTTTTTTTTATGAATAATGCAAATGGATCCGTTATGAACAAATACAAGCGTTTGCATTATCGGTGTGGATCCGTCTGTGCAGATACAAGATGGATCCGCACTAAATGCGAGTGTGAAAGTAGCTTTAGTTTGCTATTGGACTGCACAGAGCTGAGAAATTATTCCTCTTGCCTCAAGTCCTCCCTATATGCTGGACATTTCTCTTTGTCTCTCTCATGTCTTTTATCATAATATTTACAGTGCACGAAGCCTGCAGGGAGCCTGGCTCTTGCTTTCCCTTGTGCAGATACTGTGACATCATCTTGAGGTTATCAGCTCAGCAGCCCTGCAGATTTGCATGCATTTTTCTAAGGCCAGCTCTTCCTCTCTCAGTAATCTCTGTCCAAGATGGGAGTCTCTGATGCTCCACACTATTCTGTCTCTAATGAAGGAGTCTTTAATGTCCCCAAATCCACATGTTGCAGCCTGTCTCCTCAATTCTGTTAGGCTTCTTTCACGCTGGCGCTAGGCTTGTCCGTCAGTCTGTTCCAGTAGTGGAACAGCCTGCCCGATCCGTACTAATGCTTGCACACATCTGCTGCCACTATAATAGGGACGGGCAGACGATGCAAGAGTTAGGCTCCATATCAGGTGTAGTAAGGAAGATAACCATGAGTAAAAAGAGCCACAGTGGTACACAGGCAGTAGTACTGTAGAAATCTATCAGAACTGCCTAATATGGCCCATAGATGAAGTTCCAACTCCAGAAATAGCAAAAATAATAGCAACCGTACAATGTAAATTAACATAATGGCATAACTCAGCCAGGGATAAAATCACATCCAAAAAAGGCTGGTTGCCCTCCTGGCAGGAACGGGGTCTGGGGTTCACAGCACACCAAGTGCACTCCAGTAGAGCAGGGCATGCAGTTCAGACCCCAGATTATTCCCCACATGGAAGACAGTTCCAGGGATCCCCTTAGAGCAATATCCAATGTAGAGGAACTATGGTCCGGATGTCTGGGTTGTGGAGCCCAAGCACACAGCATGTTGAAGCGTGAACCACCGATCCTGGAATAGCCTAGGCTAAAACTTGGCCCAGAGTACTATTCTCCATACAGAGCTTTGAAGGAGAGGGGTGGGATAAGCGATGAGCCCGCCACTGAGGTCAGGACACCACTCGCTACCTATGCTGACCACAATCCTACGTCAGGCCGAGGCACATCAAGTGACAAAAGGAGAGGGTAAGTACTTGGCCAGAAGAGCGTCAAGTGGTCGTCACGGTGCCAACAGTGTTCTCCACCCGGAGTGGTGAGTAGTAAGGGGTTTTATGGTCCAGATGGTGATGGATGAGATCTTATCTCATGGAGCCCTGCAGCCTCACGTCCTGCCAGCAAGCCTGCTGACCATGGTCCCTTCCTCAAGTAATTATGGGCCAGTAAGCCAGGAGTCTATTTTTTCTATCAAGTTACTGTACAATCTATGTAAGATGCCCATAAACTACAAGCTGCCTTGGACACTGAGTGTTTGGGCATCCATTTGAGATGCAAAGTGGATAACTGTAAAGTTATGAGTAGTAAGAGGGTATATGTTTTGTCAAACTAAAAGTGACAGGTACCACGCCCCCTTTTATACAGTTAAACCCGTCCCTTTTATATTGATTGATAGTGTTTGATATAAAATTTATAGTGTTTGATATAAAGTTTATATCGCTTGATATGCATTTTATATCGCTTGATATCGCTTGATATGCATCTTATATCACTTGATATTGCTTGATATTAAGCTTATATCGCTTGATATTGTTTGATATAAAGTGTATTCGTCCATTAAGGGCTTAGCACGTCTTCCAGATTCTTACTACAGATGGTAACATCCTCCCAGACATTCTTCTCAGATTACTGTGCTAAAACAGGATGTTGAGTACAGCTTACTACAGATGGTGAAATCTAATGTCCGGCAGTTACAAATAAAAATAAAAAATAAAATAAGAGAGACATCAACTAATGAATGTGCTAATAGTTGTGTTTTACAACAGGACCAGCCTATATAAACAGGACACAGTCTGTGCCTGGTTAGCACAGAGATACGCATCCCCGTACAGGCATAGGTCTATCCAACTATCTATCTATCCTTCTATCTATCTATTATCTATCTATCTTTCTAGCGACCTATCTATAGTCTATCCAGCTATCTGTTTTCTATCTATCTACTTATCTATAGTCTATCTTTCCATTTATCTATCGATGTGTCGATACAGCCATATACCCCATCTATCTAAAGTCTATCTATCAATTTATCGACCTTTCTATCCTTCTATCTAACAAGTATCTATCTATCTTTCTATCTACCTAGCTATAGTATATCTTTCTAGCTATTTCTATCTATCCATTTTATCCATCAAGCCATTTTTAGCCAGACAACTGTCTATCTATCTATCTATCTATCTAGCTATCTGTTAGCTATCCAGTTATCTATCCAACTATCTATTATCTATGTATATATACATCCGTATACCCTATCGATCTAAATTCTATCTATCAAACATCTATTTATCTATCTAACTGGCTGTCTTTCTATCTTTCTTTCTTTCTATCTATCTATTAGCTATCTTTCTATCTATCTATCTATTAGCTATATTTCTATCTATCTAACTGGCTGTCTTTCTAGCTATTTTGCCTATCAATCTACCCATTTATCTAACAATTTATCCATTTATCTATCTATCTTTCTATCTATTTCTAACCATCTAGCTACTATAACAGGGCTATCTATCAAACATCTATCTATTTACATTTCTATCTATCAAACATCTATTTATCTGTCTACCGATCTAACTGTCGCTCTTTCTATCTATTATCTATCTTTCTATTTATTATCTATATGTCTTTCTATCTATTTAGCTATCTATTTATCTAGCTTCTAATATCTATCTAACTTCCAATCTTTCTATCTATTTTCCTATCAAGCTATCCATTTATCTAAAAATTTATCCATTGATCTGTCTTTCTATCTATCTTTCTATCAATTTTTTCTATCTATCCAGCTATCTAACAATTTATCTATCTATGATCAATTTATCCGTATATCTGTGCCAATATAGACAGACAAACCCCACCACTCTGTCAATACACAATTTGAAATGTTTACACAATACAAATTTTCAAAATTTTTGTACAATATGCTGTAAAAATGTCAAAATGATCAATTTATCCGTATATCTATCTATCCCAATCTAACGTTTCAATAGATAAATATTTTATCTATCTATATACCTATCAATCTATATAACAATTTATCCATTTATCTATCGATCTTTCTATCTATTTCTAACCATCTAGCTACTATAACAGGGCTATCTATCAAACATCTATCTATTTACATTTCTATCTATCAAACATCTATTTATCTATTTATCTAACTGGCTGTCTTTCTATCTTTCTTTCTATCTATTATCTATCTTTCAGTCTATCTATCCATTTATCTAACAAATGTATCTTTCTATCTATCTAACTGGCTGTCTTTCGAGCTGTTTTCCCTATCAATCTATCCATTTATCTAACAATGTATCTATCTATCTATCTATCTATCTATTTCTAACCATCTAGCTACTATAACAGGGCTAGCTATCAAACATTTATTTACCTTTCTATCAAACAGCTATTTATCTATCTACATAGCTAACTGTCTTTCTATCTATTATATATATAGCTTTCTTTCCATTTATTATTTATCCATCTTTCTATCTATTATCTATATGTCTTTCTATCAATTTTTCTATCTATCCAGCTATCTAACAATTTATCAATTTATCTATATATGGTCAATTTATCCGTATAGCAGTGCCAATATAGACAGACAAACCCCACCACTCTGCCAATACACACAGCAATGTTGCAAAGTTGTTTTCATTTGAAATGTTTACACAATTCAAAATTTCAAAGTGTTGTACAATATGCTGTAAAAATGTTAAAATGCTCAATTTATCCGTATAGCTATCAATCTTTCTATCCTTCTATCAATCTATCTATTTATCTTTCTATCTAACCGTCTATCTTGCCACTATCTACCTAGCTATCTATTTTACCTATCTATCCATTCTATCCATCTGTCTTTCTATCTATCTTTCTATCTATTATCTATCTTTCCATTATCTTTCTAGCTATAACATATCTATTTATCTATCAATTTAGCAATCAACAACATATATATATATATATATATATATATACAACTATTTATCTAGCTTCCAGCAGCTATCAATTTATCTATCTATTTATGTTCAATTTTATCCATATAGAGGCGCCAATATAAAAAGACAAACCCCACCACTCTGTCAATACACACAGCAATGTTGCAAAGTTGTATTCATTTAAAATGTTTACACAATTCAAAATTTCAAAGTGTTGTACAATATGCTGTAAAAATGTTAAAATGCTCAATTTATCCGTATAGCTATCAATATTGCCATCCTTCTATCAATCTATCTATTTATCTTTCTATCAAACATCTATTTATTTTTCTATCTAACCGTCTATCTTGCCACTATCTTGCTAGCTATCACATATCTATTTATCTATCAATTTATCTATCTATCTACATATCTACCTATTTGACTATTTATCCAGACATCTAGCTATCAATTTATCTATCTGCCTATCTATTTTATCTATCCATTCTATCCATCTTTATATCTATTATCTATCTTTCCATTATCTTTCTATCTATAACATATCTATTTATCTATCAATTTAGCAATCGACAACCTATATATATATATATATATATATATATATATATATATATATATATATATATACACACACACACACACACACACAACTATTTATCTAGCTTCCAACAGCTATCAATTTATCTATCTATTTATAAAGCTTCTAATATCTAAGTTTATCTATTTATCTATGTATACGCATATCTATTTATGATGCTTTTAATATCTTTCTAACGACATATCTTTCTATCTAGCGATCTATCTATAACACAGCTAGCTATCAAACTATTTATCTTTCTATCTATCACATATTTATTTATCTAACAATTTATCTATCAACAATCTATCTAAATATCTGCCATTTTATTTATCTAGCTTCTAATATCTATCTAACAGCCTATCTTTCTTTCTATCTTTCTATCAATCTATCTATATATCAACCTATTTATTTCAGCTGTCTTTCTATCTATCTTTCTATTATATATCTTTCCATTATCTTTCTATCACATATCTCTTTATTTATATATCAATTTACCTATCCATTTATCTTTATATCTATCTTGCTATTAAGCTGTTTATATATCTACATATCTTTCCACTTTCTAGCTATCCAGCTATCTAACAATTTAGCTATCTATCAAACTATCTATTTATCTAGTATCTATCAGGTTTTAAAGTACACAGTTTTCCCGAAGCTATTAAATCCCAGAGGTACCCCGCCCCTTTTATATTGATTGATATTGTTTGATATAAAATTGATAGTGTTGGATATAAAGTTTATATTGCTTGATATGCATTTTATATCGCTTGATATTAAGTTTATATCGCTTGATATTGTTTGATATAAAGAGTATTCGTCCATTAAGGTCTTACCACTTCTGTCAGCTTCTTACTACAGAGGGCTACATCCTTATTACGCTAGTTGGCTCACCAGAATACTCTTTATATCAAACAATATCAAGCGATATAAACTTAATATCAAGCTATATAAAATGCATATCAAGCGATATAAACTTTATATCCAACACTATCAATTTTATATCAAACAATATCAATCAATATAAAAGGGGCAGGGTACCTCTGGGATTTAATAGCTTCGGGAAAACTGTGTACTTCAAAACCTGATAGATACTAGATAAATAGATAGTTTGAAAGATAGCTAAATTGTTAGATAGCTGGATAGCTAGAAAGTGGAAAGATATGTAGATATATAAACAGCTTAATAGCAAGATAGATATAAAGATAAATGGATAGGTAAATTGATATATAAATAAAGAGATATGTGATAGAAAGATAATGGAAAGATAGATAATAGAAAGATAGATAGAAAGACAGCTGAAATAAATAGGTCGATATATAGATAGATTGATAGAAAGATAGAAAGAAAGATAGGCTGTTAGATAGATATTAGAAGCTAGATAAATAAAATGGCAGATATTTAGATAGATTGTTGATAGATAAATTGTTAGATAAATAAGTATGTGATAGAAAGATAAATAGTTTGATAGCTAGCCGTGTTATAGATAGATCGCTAGATAGAAAGATATGTCGTTAGAAATATATTAAAAGCTTCATAAATAGATATGCGTATACATAGATAAATAGATAAACTTAGATATTAGAAGCTTTATAAATATATATACGTATACATAGATATATGCATACATAGATAAATTGATAGCTGTTGGAAGCTAGATAAATAGTTGTGTGTGTGTATATATATATATATATATATATGTATATAGGTTGTTGATTGCTAAATTGATAGATAAATAGATATGTTATAGATAGAAAGATAATGGAAAGATAGATAATAGATATAAAGATAGATAGAAAGACAGATGGATAGAATGGATAGATAAAATAGATAGATAGGCAGATAGATAAATTGATAGCTAGATGTCTAGATAAATTGTTGGATAAATAGTCAAATAGGTAGATAGCTAGATATGTAGATATCTCCGTTTTGTGTAGGATGCCTTTGTGGTGCATGTGGACCGCGCCGACATCCTCCACCGTATGCAAAATATTTTTTGCTGGGGATAGTCGTTTGCTGCGGTCCACATGCGGTGGGGCTGCTCCCCCAATGAAAAACACGCTACAGTGTTAGGGGTTGAGCAGCTCCCCCAGATTTGCCACTATATTTCTGTGTTTTTGTCTTGTTTTATATGTAGTGTATGTGCCTTCACCTGGCATTCAAACACTCTTTGCACCTGGTAGCCTCCATTACATAGTCTGATATGGGTGTGGCTTACAGTCTGGCTTTGTTCACATTGCACTAGTTGTCCTGCTAGGCGGTTGTGTGGAAGCCTGGCTGTGAGCTGGATTACATCACCCTCAGACCTTGTTCACACCATAGGTAGCGTAGTGGTAGGACCCCTTGCCATGCTGAGAACCGTGACGTGGTGCTTGGGGCTCCGATATCTTCCTGACAGGAATATATTGGCAAAAGTCTCAGCTTTTAATATCTGCATTTATGACTAGCCAGTATAGTCAGTGGCATATCCGTGTGCATTTTTTCTGTGATTTATGATTATATTTTCATCCGCACAATGCTCCGTTTTGTGTAGGATGCCTTTGTGGTGCATGTGGACCGCGCCGACATCCTCCACCGTATGCAAAATATTTTTTGCTGGGGATAGTCGTTTGCTGCGGTCCACATGCGGTGGGGCTGCTCCCCCAATGAAAAACACGCTACAGTGTTAGGGGTTGAGCAGCTCCCCCAGATTTGCCACTATATTTCTGTGTTTTTGTCTTGTTTTATATGTAGTGTATGTGCCTTCACCTGGCATTCAAACACTCTTTGCACCTGGTAGCCTCCATTACATAGTCTGATATGGGTGTGGTTTACAGTCTGGCTTTGTTCACATTGCACTAGTTGTCCTGCTAGGCGGTTGTGTGGAAGCCTGGCTGTGAGCTGGATTACATCACCCTCAGACCTTGTTCACACCATAGGTAGCGTAGTGGTAGGACCCCTTGCCATGCTGAGAACCATGACGTGGTGCTTGGGGCTCCGATATCTTCCTGACAGGAATATATTGGCAAAAGTCTCAGCTTTTAATATCTGCATTTATGACTAGCCAGTATAGTCAGTGGCATATCCGTGTGCATTTTTTCTGTGATTTATGATTATATTTTCATCCGCACAATGCTCCGTTTTGTGTAGGATGCCTTTGTGGTGCATGTGGGCCGCGCCGACATCCTCCACCGTATGCAAAATATTTTTTGCTGGGGATAGTCGTTTGCTGCGGTCCACATGCGGTGGGGCTGCTCCCCCAATGAAAAACACGCTACAGTGTTAGGGGTTGAGCAGCTCCCCCAGATTTGCCACTATATTTCTGTGTTTTTGTCTTGTTTTATATGTAGTGTATGTGCCTTCACCTGGCATTCAAACACTCTTTGCACCTGGTAGCCTCCATTACATAGTCTGATATGGGTGTGGCTTACAGTCTGGCTTTGTTCACATTGCACTAGTTGTCCTGCTAGGCGGTTGTGTGGAAGCCTGGCTGTGAGCTGGATTACATCACCCTCAGACCTTGTTCACACCATAGGTAGCGTAGTGGTAGGACCCCTTGCCATGCTGAGAACCGTGACGTGGTGCTTGGGGCTCCGATATCTTCCTGACAGGAATATATTGGCAAAAGTCTCGTGGTGCTTGATAGGGAAAACAGCTCGAAAGACAGCCAGTTAGATAGATAGAAAGATACATTTGTTAGATAAATGGATAGATAGACTGAAAGATAGATAATAGATAGAAAGATAGATAGAAAGACAGCCAGTTAGATAAATAGATGTTTGATAGATAGAAATGTAAATAGATAGATGTTTGATAGATAGCCCTGTTATAGTAGCTAGATGGTTAGAAATAGATAGAAAGATAGATAGATAAATGGATAAATTGTTAGATAAATGGGTAGATTGATAGGCAATCACTCCCTGTTATAGTAGCTAGATGGTTAGAAATAGATAGAAAGATAGATAGATAAATGGATAAATTGTTAGATAAATGGGTAGATTGATAGGCAAACACTCTTTGCACCTGGTAGCCTCCATTACATAGTCTGATATGGGTGTGGCTTACAGTCTGGCTTTGTTCACATTGCACTAGTTGTCCTGCTAGGCGGTTGTGTGGAAGCCTGGCTGTGAGCTGGATTACATCACCCTCAGACCTTGTTCACACCATAGGTAGCGTAGTGGTAGGACCCCTTGCCATGCTGAGAACCGTGACGTGGTGCTTGGGGCTCCGATATCTTCCTGACAGGAATATATTGGCAAAAGTCTCAGCTTTTAATATCTGCATTTATGACTAGCCAGTATAGTCAGTGGCATATCCGTGTGCATTTTTTCTGTGATTTATGATTATATTTTCATCCGCACAATGCTCCGTTTTGTGTAGGATGCCTTTGTGGTGCATGTGGACCGCGCCGACATCCTCCACCGTATGCAAAATATTTTTTGCTGGGGATAGTCGTTTGCTGCGGTCCACATGCGGTGGGGCTGCTCCCCCAATGAAAAACACGCTACAGTGTTAGGGGTTGAGCAGCTCCCCCAGATTTGCCACTATATTTCTGTGTTTTTAGATAGATAGATAGATAAATTGATAGATAAATAAATATGTGATAGCTAGCAAGATAGTGGCAAGATAGACGGTTAGATAGAAAAATAAATAGATGTTTGATAGAAAGATAAATAGATAGATTGATAGAAGGATGGCAATATTGATAGCTATACGGATAAATTGAGCATTTTAACATTTTTACAGCATATTGTACAACACTTTGAAATTTTGAATTGTGTAAACATTTTAAATGAATACAACTTTGCAACATTGCTGTGTGTATTGACAGAGTGGTGGGGTTTGTCTTTTTATATTGGCGCCGCTATATGGATAAAATTTAACATAAATAGATAGATAAATTGATAGCTGCTGGAAGCTAGATAAATAGTTGTGTGTATATATATATATATATATATATATATGTTGTTGATTGCTAAATTGATAGATAAATAGATATGTTATAGCTAGAAAGATAATGGAAAGATAGATAAGAGATATAAAGATAGATAGAAAGACAGATGGATAGAATGGATAGATAGATAAAATAGATAGCTAGGTAGATAGTTAGATTGTTCATAGATAAATTGATCGATAGATAAATGTCTAGATAAATTGTTAGATAAATAGGCAAATAGGTAGATAGCTAGATATATAGATAGATAGATAAAATGATAGATAAATAGATATGTGATAGCTAGAAAGATAGTGGCAAGATAGACGGTTAGATAGAAAGATAAATAGATAGATTGATAGAAGGATAGAAAGATTGATAGCTATACGGATAAATTGAGCATTTTAACATTTTTACAGCATATTGTACAACACTTTGAAATTTTGAATTGTGTAAACATTTCAAATGAAAACAACTTTGCAACATTGCTGTGTGTATTGGCAGAGTGGTGGGGTTTGTCTGTCTATATTGGCACTGCTATACGGATAAATTGACCATATATAAATAAATTGATAAATTGTTAGATAGCTGGATAGATAGAAAAAATGATAGAAAGACATATAGATAATAGATAGAAAGATGGATAAATACTAGATGGAAAGAAAGCTATATATATAATAGATAGAAAGACAGTTAGCTATGTAGATAGATAAATAGCTGTTTGATAGAAAGGTAAATAAATGTTTGATAGCTAGCCCTGTTATAGTAGCTAGATGGTTAGAAATAGATAGCTAGATAGATAGATAGATAGATAGATAGATAGATAAATGGATAAATTGTTAGATAAATGGATAGATTGATAGGGAAAACAGCTCGAAAGACAGCCAGTTAGATAGATAGAAAGATACATTTGTTAGATAAATGGATAGATAGACTGAAAGATAGATAATAGATAGAAAGATAGATAGAAAGACAGCCAGTTAGATAAATAGATGTTTGATAGATAGAAATGTAAATAGATAGATGTTTGATAGATAGCCCTGTTATAGTAGCTAGATGGTTAGAAATAGATAGAAAGATAGATAGATAAATGGATAAATTGTTAGATAAATGGGTAGATTGATAGGCAAAATAGCTAGAAAGACAGCCAGTTAGATAGATAGAAAGATACATTTGTTAGATAGCTAGATAGATAGAAAGATAGCTAATAGATAGATAGAAAGATAGATAATAGATAGATAGAAAGATAGAAAGACAGCCAGTTAGATAGATAGATAAATAAATGTTTGATAGATAGAATTTAGATTGATAGGGTATACGGATGTATATATACATAGATAATAGATAGTTGGATAGATAACTGGATAGCTAATAGATAGCTAGATAGATAGATAGACAGTTGTCTGGCTAAAAATGGGTTGATAGATAAAATGGATAGATAGAAATAGCTAGAAAGATATACTATAGCTAGGTAGATAGAAAGATAGATAGATACTTGTTAGATAGAAGGATAGATAGGTCGATAAATTGATAGATAGACTTTAGATAGATGGGGTATATGGCTGTATTGACACATAGATAGATAGATAAATGGAAAGATAGACTATAGATAAGTAGATAGATAGAAAACAGATAGCTGGATAGACTATAGATAGGTCGCTAGAAAGATAGATAGATAATAGATAGATAGAAGGATAGATAGATAGTTGCCTATGCCTGTGCCTGTACGGGGATACGTATCTCTGTGCTAACCAGGCACAGACTGTGTCCTGTTTATATAGGCTAATCCTGTTGTAAAACACATGTTGCAACTATTAGCACATTCATTAGTTGATGTCTCTCTTATTTTATTTTTTATTTTTATTTGTAACTGCCGGACATTAGATTTCACCATCTGTAGTAAGCTGTACTCAACATCCTGTTTTAGCACAGTAATCTGAGAAGAATGTCTGGGAGGATGTTACCATCTGTAGTAAGAATCTGGAAGACGTGCTAAGCCCTTAATGGACGAATACTCTTTATATCAAATGCATATCAAGCGATATAAACTTTATATCAAACACTATAAATTTGATATCAAACACTATCAATCAATATAAAAGGGGCGGGTCTAACTGTATAAAAGGGGGCGTGGTACCTGACACTTTTAGTTTGACGAAACATATACCCTCTTACTACTACTGTTATGTATCTGGGTAGTAATAATCTACGTTCATCGTATGTTGTAGGGGGAGCGACACTGGAAGAGTCCCTTGTGGAGAAGAACCTGGGTGTACTTACATAGACTAAATAACAGCATGCAATCTCAATCAGTTGTTCTAAGACAAGCAGGATATTGTTATGTATTAAATGAGGCATGGACCCCTGGGACGGGGAAGTAATATTACCAGTTTACAAAGCTTTGGTGCGGCCTCATCTGGAATATGCAGTTCAGTTCTGGCTGTTAGTTCATAGAAAGTATGCCCTGAAGCTGGAAAACTAGAAAGAAGAGCAACTAAACTGATAAGGGCCATGGAGGGACTATGAGTTATGAGGACAGACTAAAAGAACTACATTTATTTAGTCTTGAGAAGAGGTGAATAAGGAAGGGGCATCATTAACTTGTATAAATATATAAATGGCCTATACAAACAATATGGTGAAAAGCTGTTCCATGTACAATCCTCTCAAAAGACAAAATGGCACTGTCTCCTTTTGAAGAAAACAAGTTCAGTCTCCAGAGACAACAAGGCTTCTTCACCATAAGAACCGTGAATCTGCAGAATAGTCTATCTCAGGATGTGGCCACAGTAGAAACAGAACACTTTTTTTTTAAAAAGGCTTAGATAATTTACTAGAACTAAATAACTTTAATGCTGATATAAATCTGTAGAAGTCTGCTTCTCACTCAACTTCCCTTAATTCCCATCTCTACCCATCCTTGGTTGAATTTGATGGACTTTTTTCAACCATACTAAGTATGTAACTGGAATTTACACCAATTCATTCCAGTTTTGGGTACTTCCTATTTAGCTAATACAAGTCAGGAGTTTGGAACTTTGAAGACAAAATGTTTCAGAATATTTGCTCATAGTGCAGCACAGGGTCTCTTTGCTGTTGCTGCATTGTCATCAGAACTCTGATTACTTACATTGAAAAAGCAACATATATTGTAACATGCAATGAATATACTGTATATTTAATAAAATAGGACTATAAGTCATCTGTCAATGTGGTAAATGCAAAGGTATTTTGAATCTATTTTTGTATTTTAGGTATGAAAGTCATTATGCATAAGGCCATATTTTGCGGAACGGGACAGCTGGCCTCTAATAGAACAGTACTACCATTGTCCGTAATGCGGACAATAAAGCCCCATTCACACGTCCGCAATTTCGTTCCGCATTTTACGGAACGGAATTGCGGACTCATTCATTTCTAAGGGGCCGCAAGACGTGCGGCCTGGCTCCGGAAATGCGGACCCGAATATTGCAATTGCGGACAAGAATAGGCATATTCTATTAGTGCCGGCGATGTGCGGTCCGCAAAATGCGGAACTCACATTGCCGTGTCCGTGTTTTGCAGATCCGCAAAACACCTTACGGACATGTGAATGGACCCTAATAGGACATGTTCTATTTCTTTGCAGAACAAAAATATGGACATATGGAAACGGAATGTGCACGGAGTAACTTCAGTTTTGAAATGAATGGTTCTGTATATGGTCCGCAAAAAAAACAGAACTGACACGGAAAGAAAATAAGTTTGTGTGCATGAGGCCTAAGGGCTCATTGGCACTTGTGTATGATAGGCCCATATTAAAGCATGTTGTTTCAGTTTATTTTTAATATAGTGTACGAACATGGATGTTAAACATTTTTGTAGTATACTTAACTAGGGGAAGATGTTTCTTTGTTCTAGAAAACAAGTTGTAAAGAGTCTTATTAGCAAAGGTCTGAACATTTCTAAAGAGACTTTCTTCAGTCCCTATGTACGTATTCTAACTATCACTGCCCATCTCCTTGCCTATCTAAGGCTACTTTCACATTTGCGCTTTGAATTCAGGTTTTGAGATCTGACAGAGGATCTCAAAACCGGAGCAAAACGCTTCTGTTTTGTCCCCATGCATTGTCAGTGGGGACAAAATAGATCAGGATGCATTCCGTTCCAGTTTGTTCCGTTTTGTGATCTGTCGGTGCAGAGGAGCAAAACGCTTCAGTTTGTTTTAATATATCAGGACACATCCATTCCGTTCGAATCCGGCACTAAAAGCAATGTAATTATCAATGGTACCAGATATGAAAGATGCTCGCAGGCTGCCAGCTTCCTCACCGCGCCTGCGCAGAATACTGATTTCTTATGAATACAGAGTACATCACTAAAAGTACAACACCCAAAAAATTTCAATTTCTCTACTTTTATAATAGATAGTAATACCTCAAAAAATAGTTATTACTTTAAATTCCCCATATGTCTAATTCATGCTTGGATCATTTTGTGAATGCCATTTTATTTTTTTGGGACGTTAGAAGGCTTAGAAGTTTAGAAGCAAATCTTGAAATTTTTCAGAAAATTTCAAAAACCTACTTTTTCAGGACCAGTTCAGGTCTGGGGTCACATAATAGAAACCACCCAAAAATGACCCCATTCTAGAAACTACACCCCTCAAGGTATTCAAAACTGATTTTACAAACTTTGTTAACCCTTTAGGTGTTCCACAAGAATTAATGGAAAATAGAGATTTCTAAATTTCACTTTTTGGGCAGATTTTCCAATTGAATACATTTTTCCCAGTTACAAAGCAAGGGTTAACAGCCAAATAAAACTTAATATTTATGGGCCTGATTCTGTAGTTTACAGAAACACCCCATATGTGGTAGTAAACTGCTATACGGGCACACGGCAGGGCACAGAAGGAAAGGAATGACATGTTTTTTGGAAGGCAGATTTTGCTGGACTGGTTTTTTGACACCATGTCCCATTTGAAGCCCCCCCTGATGTACCCCTAGAGTAGAAACTCCAAAAAAGTGACCCCATTTTAGAAACTACAGGATAGGGTGGTAGTTTTGTTGGTTCTATTTTAGGGTACATATGATTTTTGGTTGCTCTATATTACACTTTTTTGAGGCATGGTAACAAGAAATAACTGTTTTGGCACCGTTTTTATTTACAATATTCATCTGACAGTTTAGATCATGTGGTATTTTTGTAGAGCAGGTTGTCATGGACGCGACAATACCAAATATTACTTTTTTGTTTGTTTCAGTTTTACATAACAAAGCAAAAAAAAAAAAAAAAAAAAAAAAAAAAAGATTCTTTAGTGTCTCCACATTCTGAAAGCCATAGTTTTATTTATGTTTTGGGCGATTATCTTGGGTAGGGTATGATATTTGCGGGATGATATGACGGTTTGATTGGCACTATTTTGGGGTGCGTATTACTTTTGGATCGCTTGCTATTACATTTTTTTTTTACGGTATTCACCTGAGGGGTTAGGTCATGTGATATTTTTATAGAGCAGGTTATTACGTATGCGGCAATACCTAAAATGTATACTTTTTTTTATTTATGTAAGTTTTACACAAGGATTTCATTTTTGAAACAAAAAAAAATCATGTTTTAGTGTCTCCATAGTCTAAGAGCCATAGTTTTTTCAGTTTTTGGGTGATTATCTTGAGTATAGTATGATTTTTGCGGGATGAGATGACGGTTTAATTGGCACTATTTTGGGGTGCATATGACTTTTTGATCGCTTGCTTATACACTTTTTGTGATGTAATGTGACAAAAAATTGTTTTTTTTTACACCATTTTTATTTTTTACGGGGTGTTCACCTGAGGGGTTAGGTCATGTGATATTTTTATAGAGCAGTTTCTTACGGATGCGGCAATACCTAATATGTATACTTATTTAAATTTACTTAAATTTTACACAATAACAGCATTTTTCAAACAAAAAAAATGATGTTTTAGTGTCTCCATATTCTGAGCCATATTTTTTATTTATTTTTTGGGCGATTGTTCTAGGTAGGGGCTCATTTTTTGCAGGATGAAGTGACAGTTAGATTGGTACTATATTGGTGGGCATATGCCTTTTTGATCACTTGTGATAAAAAAATTTTTTATTTAGCACAGTTTTTATTTTTTATTTTTTTACGGTGTTTATCTGAGGGGTTAGGTCATGTGATAACTTTATAGAGTCGGTCGATACGGATGCGGCGATACCTAGTATGTCTACTTTTATTTTTTTCCCTATTTTTTTTAACTTTATTTGGGGAAAATGAAGTTAGTTTTTTTACTTGAAACTTTTACTTTTTTGGGGGTCTGATCCCCTTTACAATGCATTCCAATACTTCTGCATTGGAATGTATTGGCTCTATGAGTAATACAGTGTGTATTACTCATACAGCTTCCTGCCTGTGAGATCCAGGATCTTCCTTGCCATCGGGTCCCCATTACAGCAGCACGGGGACAGATGGCAGCGCGGATCCCCGCCGGATTGACCCATAAACGTTGCAAACCGCAGGTCTGAATTGACCTGCGGTTTGCAGCGATCACCGATACGGGGGGGTCACAGGATACGGGGGATTTCAGCAGGCACTCTGTTCCGATCACCGCCCGCCGCGCAGCGGTGATCGGAAATACACAGGGCGTACTTGTACGCCCTGTGTCCTTAAATGCCAGGACATAAGGGCGTACAGGTACGTCCTGTGTCCCCAAGAAGTTAAGGTGAACAATGGCAGGGTCCTAAAGGGGTTAAACAGCAGATGTTGTGTGGATAATTTAACTGTCCGCAGAAGACACCATCTACGAAAAAAGAACACTGGATGTCATTGATATTTTAGGGATGCGCACACTTTAAACAGGAGATGTGGAGCAGTTTATTTAACTGTCTGCAGCGGTCTATTACACGGTATTTTGCTGCTTAAAAGGACTTTTGGGTCTCTGAAAAGTTTTTTGTATAAAAATCTTCCTATTACACTCCCTACACTGTCTGTCCCTTCCTATGCACAGCTCTCCCTAAAACTGAGCAATTTAGCACAGGTTGCGCTACAAACATATATTGCTGCTGTCACACACAATAGTCCTTACAAGGACTTTTGGGTCTCTGAAACTGTGACAAATACCAAGCCTCGTGCCCGCTTGATGTCACCTACGTCAAGCTCACGAGTCGCGGTATGGTCACGTGTTACCCAAAGCATGCCGTTACACCCTCCAGAGGAGCAGGTAAGGTCAGCTTGGTACCATTTATACAGACACCTCCTGTCCACGAGAGCACAAAGGCAACAAGCTGAGAGAGCCTTTTCACTGCCGGTGATTGGGTATCTGCCACCAGCTTCTCGTTTGATATAAGCTCGGTCCACTAACGGGATTATATAGGGTGAGAAACCAACCCGCAGTAGCTTATAACTAGGCCAAAATACGGGGATTCGTGATCGAGATACAAGATAGCACAAGATTATATATTTAATCGCCTTAAGGGCACACTAGATAACACAATATACACAGAGACTATATACAGTGGTCTGAGGTTACAGATACAGGTGATATAGGTACAACAGGGTTAAGAAGAAAAATAAGTCAGTTTACCAGATAAACAGTCCTTTGGGTAGTGATGAGTTCTTAGCTGTATTCACATCGGAGGCAGTGATGTCAGCTGGTTGCAGATCCCTCCAAACACATTGCACAATGTGACCCCATTTCAGAGAAAGACGCCGCCCGCTGGCTTGCATGGGCTTATGACCTGTAGCTGGCCACTCCCCTCCCCACCTAGGGGTAGGGTCCCCTCCTCCTTCTCTGGTGCTGGCAGCAAATGACCCATAAAACCCCTTAGGGCTCATAGCCCCAGACCAGAATGTCGCAGGAAGATGGTTCCGGGCCCAATGGATGGATGATTCATAATTCCTTATGAAATGTAGGTGCCGACATGTCTGGGAGGTATCATTGATGCTGGCAAGGGCTGATACCTCCTGCTGGGAGTTTTCCTGCAGGATCCATGCAGTCTGTCTGGAGGTGTGAAATGTAACCAAATGTGGCCTGCTAGGAGTTTTCTGCTATCTGGCTGTGGCTTTGAAGCAGGGCCCCCCTGTGGAGCTTGATTTCCTCTGCCATCTTTCAGCAAATGGTGCGTTTGAGGACATGGCTGACAGTAAATATTAATCCATAGTCCTCACACCTCCCCCTTTTAGAGGGCGCTAGGGGGCAGCACATTCCTGTGTTTCCCCATCTGCCCATCCGCACCCTCTCTGGTGGCGAATGGCAAAGTGGTATGGATGGAGCTCCAGGCTTCCGCACTCCCCCCTCCCATTCGTATCTGACTCATCGAGTCCCCCAGACTGAGGCTGACACTGAGGCCACAATTACTGTCATCAGTCGGTACTATAAATAGCCGCATAAAAATGGGCGTCCTTCAGCGCCTGGAAGGCCGGCTCGCAGTCGTCTGTCCATTCGACTGCAGAGGGCAGCTTTTTCCTGGTGCAGTCCGTCAGGGGTCTCGCCAGGCTACTATAGTGGGGTGTGAACTCCCTATAGTACCCGGCGGTGCCCAGGAAGGACAACACCTGGTGCTTGTCCCAGAGAGTGAGCCAGGATGAGCTGGCATCCACTCTCCCAGGTTCCAGTTCTGAAGCTTCCCTGCTTGCCCGGGGCCCCTTTCTTATGCCCAGCTGGCACTTTCCTGACGTAAGGGTCAAGCCTGCCTGGCAGATCTGCCCGAGCATCTGCACCAGATGCTCTCGGGGATCCTCCCATGTAGGACCAAAGACGGCAATGACCTCCAGGTACGTGGCCGTGTACCCTTCAAGTCCCTTAAGCAGCTTAACCATCCTCTTAGAAGTGGCAAGGGTATACTCCATGCCCAATGGCATCTCGGTGGATGCAGTCCTTCCAGGCGTGTTGGTGAACAGTTCCCGGAAGGGGTGGCATTCTGAGAGGGCAACTGCCTCCCGCTCATGATCCACCTGCATCAGGTTCACTGGGAAGGCCTGCCGCCTTCCCCAGGGGTGGTCCAGGGTGACCAGGTACATCCTGGCATTGAGCCGCTGATGCGCGAGGTACGGGCCATCCCAGGCCGCCTGAAACCTGGCCTGAGGTATGGGAAACAGCATCCACGCTTGCTGACCCACGAGGTGGGTCCTCTCTCAAGCCTCCTGGCTGTACCCCCGCTTCTGGTCGGTCTGGGCCTGCCCCAAACTGTCATGCACCAACCCTGACAAGGCCCGCACCTTTGCCTGGAAACGCACGACACACTCGATGACCGACACCCCAGGGGTGGCTACGTCTCCCGTCCAGGCCTCTGTCTTAACGGCCCCTGGGTATCTGGTCACCGGAATCTCATGCGCAACCCACAGAAATTCCACCCTGAATGGATAGGGTATAACACATTGTCGGTCCCTAGGACACGCCTTTGGTGATCCTTGTTTGACCATTTTCTGGCACAACCGTCCTTGGTTCCAGACCGCCCTCTGGAGCTCTGAATCTAAGGGAGGCCGTGCCACCTGCTCCATGAGATCTTTCATGCTGGTGCTAGCCCCTAGCGCCACCTGAAACCCCTGGTGGGACATGGTCAGAATAGATGAGACATCAGACCCCTGAGGGACCCATAGGGCCCCAGCACTCCCACTGTGCGCGACAGCAGCTATTGCCGCTGCCACCGCTGGTAGTGCCTGCTTCCCCTCTGCTTACGACCAAGTTGCCAGTCCAGACGGACTAACCTGGTCCTCTGACATCCCAGTGGTGGAGGAACCCTGCACTGAGGCTTCACCTGGCAGCTCTACTTCTCCTAGGACAGCCCTGACCTAATTAGCATCTTCCTCCCCCGCAGCTGTCTGCCCCCTGCTTATCCCCTCAGTCACCACAACAGAGGACAACAGGTTGCAGCAGGCTTGCTGGCCACACTCTGGGGCTTCAGCACAGCTGGCAGGAATGACCCCCTTTCCACTGAGGGGAAAGGTACACATTACATCCCCCATCCCCATCAACAGGCATGTTATGAACATTCACAATATCATCAGGGGTGGACATTACATAACATTCTGGGGAATTGTACCTCGGAGTGTCAGCAGCCACGTACTTAGACACAAACCTCCCCAAGTCCGTCCCCAGCAAAACACTGGCGGGGATATTTGTGGATACCTCCACCTCCCTTACTTCTCGACCGGCACCCCAGTCCAAATAGATCTTGGCGACGGGCAGTACCGGTTCTACTCCTCCAATCCCAGAGACAGTAAGGGATCTACCGGGCAGTAAATCATAGGGTGCCACCAGTTCAGGCTGAACCAGTGTCATCTTAGCGCCGGTGTCTCCAAGTCCCGTGGCCATGGCCTGGTCCACGGTGATAGGTTTATCATTGTCCAGGGACCTCCCACCACCCACACACACAACACCGTGGACGGTTTCCCGGTCAATGACTGGGATGGGTCCCTCGGGCGCTGGGGACACATGGCCTTGAAGTGTCCTGGCTGTTTACACAGGTGGCAAAGTCTGTGTTCCCCCACCGATGTGGAAAGTGAAGCCGGGGCTGGTGCCTAGGGGCAGGGGCAGAGTGTGTCTTACCACCTCTCCAGCCGATGGGTTTCCAGGCCTCTGAAGTCCTGTTGTTGGTGTATTCATCGGCCAGGGCTGCTGTTGCGGAGGCCCCCTCTGGCTTCCGGTCGCGGAGGTACTGCTGTAGGTCCTCCAAGCTATTCCACAAGAACTGCTCTGTGGCGATGAGCTCCTTCAGCTGCTGGACGGTGGTGAGCTCCAATCCTGAGGTCCATTGGTCGACCGCTCTCAGCAAGGCCCGCATGTGATCGGTCCAGCTCTGGGTAGAGCTTATGACCTGTAGCTGGCCACTCCCCTCCCTGCCTAGGGGTAGGGTCCCCTCCTCCTTCTATGGTGCTGGCAGCAAATGACCCATAAAACTCCTTAGGGCTCATAGCCCCAGACCAGAATGTCGCAGGAAAATGGTTCTGGGCCCAATTGATCCGCCTGGGTTCCAGCTACAACTACCAAGCATGGTACTGTTATTTGGTTTCTGTGGGGAGATCTTAGCCTCAAGCCAGGTCTACGTGGATGTTCAGCTTTGCCTCAGGATCGCAAAAATATAACTAAATTATGCCTGGGATGGATGGATGATTCATAATTCCTTATGAAATGTAGGTGCCGACATGTCTGGGAGGTATCATTAATCCTGGCAAGGGCTGATACCTCCTGCTACGGGTTTTCCTGCAGGATCCGTGCTGTCTGACTGGAGGCGTGAAATGTAACCAAATGTGGCCTGCTAGGAGTTTTCTGCCATCAGGCTGCGGCTTTGAAGCAGGTCCCCCCTGTGGAGCTTGATTTCCTCTGCCATCTTTCAGCAAATGGTGTGTGGACATGGCTGAAAGTAAATATTAATCCATATTTCTCACAGAAATGTTTTGGTACCCAAAAAAATATTCAATTACACTCCCTACACTCTCTGTCCCTTCCTATGCTCAGCTCTCCCTTACTACAAATGAGCAGAACATGCGTCATTGGGTGCTATATAGCACCCGGAGACGCGTTCCAGCTAGCCAATCACTCTAATGCTAGTAGGCAACATGGCTACTGGCATTACAGTGAGGGCAGTACCTAACCGCACGTTTATTGGCTGCGTAGCAGCCAAGAAACGTGCGGGGAGGAGACTCGAGCATGGCGTTCGAGCACATGCGGTACTCAGCCAAGTACCGCCATGTGCCGAACATCGAGATGCTTGAGCCGAACAGGCGTTCGGCCAAGCATGCTCGATCATCACTAATGTGCACCATGCTTTCCATTTATCACATTAGGTATCAGACAGAAATGAAGAGTAGAGTATGAACTGGGAGTATGACTGTTGGGTTTTTGCATAAGCTCCTAATGTGGAGAAGGACAGTGAGTATGTCAGGCTAGGGTAAGAAAATAGGGCAGACCATAGTAGCTGAAAGATATCATTCTAGTGTCTGAACATGAGGCATGTATTTTCTTGTAAAACGTGATAAGAGATACCCTTCTCTTTGCCGCTTCTATAGAGAGGGAGGCAGTTTTCCATTTATACAGTAGAGGATATATATTTTAGTTTCCATAACTATGAATTTGATCTATTTCTAGGTTGTAAAATGTGTTCCTGGGTATCTGTCTCCAAGTATAAAAAACTAAAAGGATTCAAGTCAAATTGTTTGGTTATTAAACTTAATATTTGTCACCAGAAGTTCAAGACAACAGGACAATGTGACCAGATATGCAAGGGACCTCCTGACTCATTCAATCTGCTGTAACAAGCATTTGAAACATTCCGGTACATTGTGTGAAATCTTGGGGGAACATAGTAGACACAATTTATTTGTTTTAAAACTTTTTTTATTGTTTTATCAGCAATAAAAACATACTCAATGACACTCGGATGTAAAAGACATAAAACTGAGACACAGATACCAGATGTCGTAATGCGTATCAGAAATAATGGACATACTCCACATTCCGGTAACATATCCAAGTATAAGCATGTAAATACAGAACATTCAGATAACATCCACATACATAACAAGCAGTAGTGGACAAACACAGGTAAGCGGGGCGAGGTAGAATAAAGGGAAAGTAGCGGGCGGGGGGGGGGGAGGGCAAAACCTGTAGTTGGTGCTTGAGATATTCCAAATAACCTTGGGACCTTGCCATATTAAGGACAGTCAGATGGTATAAACTCGTGCCTCGTAAGTCTCATCCATATGAACTTTGAACTGCTCACCTTCATGCAAGGGCCAGACATTCAAGTATATCTAGTAATATCCTATCCAAAGCAATCACTGTAGAGTAAAACGCCTATATGATCTCCAGGGGTTCCAAATAGCCTCAAATTTGAGTGGGGATCCAAAGTCCCAATGTACTATCTGCTCAAGTCTGCATATCTGATCACATTTGACAAACCATTTCTGGATTGGAGGCATTTCCTGTTGTTTCCAGCATGTCGCAATGAGAAGTCTAGCAGAGGCCAGCAGAGCCGTACACAAAATTCTTATATTCTTTGGACCCTTTATATCATTATACAAACCAAACAGGCAAAGTTTTGGAGTCGCAGGGACAGGTATCCCACTCATTTTTGATAAAACTCCACATACTGCTTCCCAAAAGGGCGCTATTTGGTCACAAGACCACCAAATGTGTGCATGAGTACCCACCTCCCTATTACACCTCCAACACAACGGGCTTGTAGTAGCAGGAAACATACGGTGGAGTCTTTGGGGTGTAAAATACCACCTAGTTAGGACTTTATAACTGTTTTCTTGTACCTTGACACACCTGGACACCCTAGCCGGGGAGAGCAAAGCGAGTTTCCTCTCAGCAGTTGAAAATTTGATTTGTAAGTCTAACTCCCATTGTTGAAGAAAGGTTGGGCTGTCTACTTTATATGCTGACATTAAAATCTCATATAGTTTAGATATTTTCCCTGTGGGATCTTTAATCTGCGTAACTAACTTCTCGAATGAGGAGTGGACTATTACCGTAGGTAGACGCGTTAGGTACTGTCTTAAATATCTGATACAATAGTTGATATGGAACGGGGAGCAATCTTTCATCAGCGGGTGTTTATAAAGATCTAATGCTGAAGGGATATCATTATCCGGGCAAATAGCCAACAACGGAGATACACCTTGCTTCACACTGTCCGGAAGAGTGTGCAGAAAATCAGTGGATGCTTGAAAAAAGACGTCTCTAATTTGCATTAATATCCGGAAATTAGGCATCAAAGTAGATCTCCAGTTAGACTTCACCCACACATTCAATACGTATTTAGTAATTGAACTTTGGGTTCTAATATTTTTGGAAGCTTGGGGACCATCCATAAATAAGAATGCTCTCAATGGGACAGACGACATGGCTTGTTCTACCATCAGATCCAACCGATCTGAATGAGGCCTTAGCCACTCTAAACACCTAAGGCACAACACCGCCTTGTGATAGTGATGCACATCTGGGATACCCAAACCACCGTGGATAGGGTGCCGTGTAATCTGTTTAAAAGGTAAGCGTGCCCTTCCTCCACCCCAAAGGAATCTCAACAGTAGTAGACACAATTTATAATCTTAAAGTGTACCTATACTTTCAGATATTTGCAGAATAAGCTGCCACATGTGTGTATACATGGGTAATAACACTATTTGTGGTCGGGGCTACCCCTGTACCGGGACCCTAACTGGTAGTTAATTAAACGGTTTGATTTGTGCCGTAACCTCAACGTCGTAGGGATGACTGACGGAGGCCATCGCCTGGTGAGATGATGAAAAGGAGGGTGGGTGCGTTGAGCAGACGTAGGATGTAGGGGAGGGGGAATGGAACCTAAATAGCATGGCAGAGCCCCTCCCACAAATACAGGCCAATGAATCAGCCTTAAAACTTGTGGTCGAGGCTACCCCTGTACCGGGACCCTAACTGGTAGTTAACTAAACGGTTTGATTTGTGCCGTAACCGCAACGTCGTAGGGATGACTGAAGGAGGCCAAAGGAGCAAGCCACCAGAAACTTTATTTACGAACCGCATTTATAGTACAAGATTCTGACAGGCGTGAGACATTTCAATGTTCGGGTGAGGTATGTATCTGGAATAACAGGAGGAGTGCCAGCGCCCTAATTTCCTGATGACGTGAGCAGGAACTCTGTTCTTGGAAGCTGCAGAAGCGGCGCCAATCCGGAAGGAGTGGCCGGAGACAGATGCCGGGTCTAAGCCTAGGTTGGCCATCAGGGAGCAAACATGTGAAACAAATTGGGAGCTCGTGAGGTGTGCGGCATTGAAAGGCAACAGTGGCCTCTGAGGTGACGAACTGTCAATACTACTTAACAACTGATGAAATACTTGAACGGGGCACCAGCGGTGAGTGGTTGGGTAGTACGTGACCTGGGTAGGAGGGGCTGTCTGTGAAGTTTTGGTGCACATGAGCGAGAGAATGAAATTATCTGTGTCAGTCTTCAGTTGTCCGACAGTCAGATACCTGCAGCTGCTATGGGCTGAGGTAAACTCTCCTGGTCTCAGGAAGCCGTAGAAAGCCAGGTATATGGCTGCTTTTATGACTAGACTTTGCTGGGCTCCGAAAGGGCTATGGTCTAACATGTCGGACAGCTGACGAAATATTTGCCTGGCGGCCCGGCCGCGTGTTAGGATTACATTTCTCAAGTCCTTGACTATGTGAATGGAGAACAGTGAGGGAGCTTGCGGTTGACTAGAGGCTCGGAAATGCTGTACACCGGCTAAGAAAGACTTGACTGTGGAGTGCGACAAATTCAACTCAGAGTGACAATAACCAATGAAGGCCAGGATGTAGTTGGTAAAATCGAGGACGCCTTGGGGAAATTTGTCTTGAAATTTAAGAAATGCCCTCCATCCTGTTTGATAAGCCCTGGCCGTGTTGGGTGACAGGGACTTGGCCAGTAGAGAACGAGCTGTAGCTAAGTGAGCGTTTATGTCCAAACCAGTGAAGGGAACGGAGGGACTGTGGCTCCGCTGGCGTCTGCGTCGGGAAATACCTGCGAGAAAAGGCAAAAATTAGCTCTCTCAGCACATCAGCTGCAACATTTTTCTGTCCTGATATATGTGAGCATGTGTAACAAAACTGGTATTGAAATGAAAGAAGCACTAGCCGTCTGAGGAATGGCAACACCTGCGGGGATTTAGATAACCCGTTATTTAGGATATCCACAACTGCTGCATTGTCGGAAATGAACAACACTGTGTGACCGGTCCACTCGCGACCCCACACATGAGCGGCTGTGACTAAGGGGGAAATCTCACAGGAAGCTGAAGACTGAAGAAACCCTGGCAGTATCTTGACTTCGTCAGGCCATACGTCCGCTAGCCAATGTGTGCCAAAAATGGCTGTGAATCCAGAACTGGGAGCTGCATCAGAGAAGACTATAGGGGAACTATTGGACACCACCGGGATGAGGAGAGAAATACCATTCCAGTTACTAAGAAAATCCCACATGGCTAAGTCGGCAACTATTTGGTCGTCAAGGCATACGAGGCTGTCTTGGGAGGGAGCTGAAGGAAGGAAAGCTAGCAGTCGTGACACGAACGGCCTACCTTGGGGCATGACTCGCATGGCAAAATTTAACATGCCTAAAAGAGACTGTACGGTTCTGGTCTGTGTGAAATTGTGGAGGGTGAACCTAAACCTGTCCAGTTTGTTTTCCGGTAATTTAGCAACCATGTTTACTGTGTCCAGAATGATACCTAAGAAAGTAATAACTGGGGACGGACCTTCCACCTTTTTAGGGAGCTGACAATAAATTCCTGCACTCATAAGACGATTCAGGCAAGGCGACTAGGCCAGTTTGGAAACCTGATCTAAACCCTGAAATGAGGAACCGAACGAAGCTAGGGTCGTGGTGGTTGCGGCGTAGGAAGTGCAGCAGACAATCAACGTTAAGGACACTGAGGTACGACTTATCCGCTTTTAATGTACAGACTAACTTGGGATGTGCTCTAAAACAATTCACACACACATGTAACAGCCTACACTGGCTATAATTGCAGGAGGAAAAGTTGAAATTATTGCAGATCTGTGATCTGCCAAGATATTGAATGGGCCTTCCCAACTTGTCGACTAAACCAGGGGCATGCAGGGGATCAGGGTGCCTAGACGGCTGTGCGGGAGGGCTAATATCGGCACTAGAGGCGGCTTTGTGACACCATTCTGCTGTGTGGTAGATGGATTGACACAGAGAACAAGCAGGAGCCTTAAGACCAGCAAAGTGTCTGCAAAATATCTCAGTGTCGATATTAGCCCAGTTTGTGAGAAACTGAAATTGACTAAGGGCCGCCGCGGCTTTAGCTGAAAAGGAGCAGTGATAATCGTAAAATGAGCTACCACCATATTTGTACCCCAATTCGGTCACTCTAAACAAATAAAGATCTAGCTCTTCCCTGCGATCAGGCCGTACAGAACAAATTACGTCTCTATACAGGCTGAAAGCTAAAAGGAACTCCGGGATGGTAAGCTTCCTGTTTAGCCTGAGATCGCGGCCCCTGAGTACTACTGAGACATCGCCGCACGCGATGACTTTGCTGTCAGAGAAATCCCGAGTAGCAATCAACAGGGAAGCCAGGTTGACGTCCCTGCCTTCCAGAATATCTTTCCTGATGTTGGCTGGTATGAAATGAGCGGGGGTGATATTAGGAACAGAGATTGTCGTACCGGTGCACCCCGCAGCGGATGTGGACGGGATGGCCAGCTCTGGACACGGAGGAGTGAGAACGGCACCCTAGGACTCGACTGTGTCCAGTCTGGATTGGATGTCCGTGACAGATAACGTAAGATTATTTAGCATGAGGTGAATCTGAGCGAGCGAGGTCTGGACTGTGGCCATCGAGACTTCCTCCTGACATTGAGGACTCGCAGAAGACATGAGTAGGCGGTATAATTCTGCTTTTCTGGCCGATGCTGTAAATGGGATACCCCTCTTGGACAGCTCTGCCATCAACCTAGGTACGGTCCAACTCCATAGTGACGGGATGCTACCTGCTTCGGACAACCTAGCGGTATTTTCGTTGACCAAGGCCTCCATGATATCAGAGGCATGAGACATGGTCCTGTAGATACAGTACGTGAGAATGAGGCACAGGCACGGGACCCGGGACTGGACACCAGTGACAATCCTACCACCGAACGATGTGGTGTGCGTGCACATGCCATCGTGGATAACATCACCTCGTGATTAATGATTACCGACAACTGAGCTGACTTACCCACAGCACGGAAGAAGCAAATAGCGGGACTGAGGAGAATATCTAAATAAAACCGTGAGATTTTTTAGACGACAAAATGAGAAGGTGAACTAGTACTGAAACGTTCCCTATACTACCTGTTGGATATGATACTGGGTCACTGAGAAACGATGGTAGACCTGAAAAGTAACATTCCTGGAGAGAAATGGAGAAAACATAAAACAGACAAGGAACGGCTATACACGACTGGAGATGTGGACGAGATTGACGAACAAATATGCGTATGATGCGTAAACTACGGAGGTTTGAAAATGAACTGACGTAGTGAATGCGTACTTGAGGCGACTGAACATGACCTGAAAAATGTGCAGGGCATTTCTTTCCCTTTTTTTTTTTTTTTTTTAACATATATATATATATATATATATATATATACATACATACCTATATGTATATATATAAATATTTATATATATATATATATATATATACATACCTCATCGTGTTAATACAACCTTCTTCCCCCTTTTTGGCATAGGTAAGTAAATGTGTGTTTTGTCTTTTTTTCTTTTTTTTTTTCTTTCTCAACTGCAGTAGCAGGAGTGACCACCAGAGGGTGCTCATACTGAAAACCTGCTACACACTGTGTAGTGAGCTCCCTGTCCTGCATTCTCAGATGCGGCCACCGGGGGCGAATGGAGCCAGACAGGAAGGAGCCTGGGATGCCGAGTGAAGTGAAGCAAGCAGCCGGCAGCAGCAGGAGAGGACACCAGACGGAGAGGACACCAGACGGAGAGGACACAGAGGTAAGTACAGCAAATATAACCAAATAACCTGCCTCACTAATGGCACGGCGGCCTGTGCCAGACATTTGCAAACGATTTCGGGACCACGCTGACCCCTGCACCCTGCCTATACTGCCGTGTGGGAGCCGATGCATCCAGGCAGTTCGCTCCGGTACAGCGTGACTCCCCCTTACATGGGGAGCCGGCGCTGCCAACCGGACTTTAAGCAACGGGCCGCTGACTGAGGCGGCAACTTACCTGGGAAGGCGGGCGAATGAGTTTGGACGTAGAAACGGTGGGCACAGCGCACGGTGCGAATAAGGAGCAGTAAGGCAACTGACCAGACGCACACGGATATGGCCACGATCTGTGTTGAGCAGACGTAGGATGTAGGGGAGGGGGAATGGAACCTAAATAGCATGGCAGAGCCCCTCCCACAAATACAGGCCAATGAATCTGCCTTAAAACATCTTATAAGAGTTGTATCTGGCATTTTAAGCAGTTTTCTCTTTTGCATGCTGCATCTGTCATTCTCAGTTAGAGAGCTGTTGGGAAGAGGCCAAATGGTCATCATAATAATAATGGTTGGTTGGCACACCTCTTTAAATTTCGAAACCGGTGCTCTGTGATGGAGTAATTACCCAATACAGTCATAAAGAACAGAGATCCCCGACACGATATAGATATCTGACAGTACAAGTAAAAATTGTAGTAAAAAATGGGGAAAAGAAAAAAGCAGAACATAAAGAAAAAGAAAAAGAAATTTCACAAACGGCATGGGATGCATACATGTTATACAAACAGAGATATACAGTTGCAAGAAAAAGTATGTGAACCCTTTGGAATTATATGGATTTCTGCACAAATTTGTCATAAAATGTGATCTGATCTTCATCTAAGTCACAACAATAGACAATCACAGTCTGCTTAAACTAATAACACACAAATAATTAAATGTTACCATGTTTTTATTGAACACACCATGTAAACATTCACAGTGAAGGTGGAAAAAGTATGTGAACCCTTGGATTTAATAACTGGTTGAACCTCCTTTGGCAGCAATAACTTCAACCAAACGTTTCCTGTAGTTGCAGACCAGACGTGCACAACGGTCAGGAGTAATTCTTGACCATTCCTCTTTAAAGAACTGTTTCAGTTCAGCAATATTCTTGGGATGTCTGGTGTGAATCATTTTCTTGAGGTCATGCCACAGCATCTCAATCGGGATGAGGTCAGGACTCTGACTGGGCCACTCGAGAAGGCATATTTTCTTCTGTTTAAGCCATTCTGTCGTTGATTTACTTCTATGCTTTGGGTCATTGTCCTGTTGCAACACCCATCTTCTCTTGAGCTTCAGCTGGTGGACAGATGGCTCTAAGTTCTCCTGCAAAATGTCTTGATAAACTTGGGAATTCATTTTTCCTTCGATGATAGCAATCCGTCCAGGCCCTGACGCAACAAAGCAGCCCCAAACCATGATGACGTTTTGATGTTGGTGTGCTGTGCCTCTTTTTCTCCACACATAGTGTTGTGTGTTTCTTCCAAACAACTCAACTTTGGTTTCATCTGTCCACAGAATATTTTACCAGTACTGCTGTGGAACATCCAGGTGCTCTTGTGCAAACTGTAAACGTGCAGCAATGTGTTTTTTGGACAGCAGTGGGTTCCTCTGTGGTATCCTCCCATGAAATCCATTCTTGTTTTACATATTGTAGATTTGCTAACAGGGATGTTAGCATATGCCAGAGACTTTTGTAAGTCTTTAGCTGACACTCTAGGATTCTTCTTCACCTCATTGAGCAGTCTGCGCTGTGCTCTTGCAGTCATCTTTACAGGACGGCCACTCCTAGGGAGAGTAGCAGCTGAACTTTCTCCTGTCTTATCGTGGACTGATGAACAGCAAGGCTTTTGGAGAAACTTTTATAACCCTTTCCAGCTTTATGCAAGTTAACAATTCTTAATTGTGGGTCTTCTGAGAGCTCTTTTGTGTGAGGAATCATTCACATCAGGCAATTCTTCTTGTGAAAAGCAAACCCAAAACTAGTGTGTGTTTTTTATAGGGCAGAGTAGCTGTAACCAACACCTCCAATCTCATCTCATCGGACTCCAGTTGGCTGACACCTCACTCCAATTAGCTCTTGGAGATGTCGTTAGTCTAGGGGTTCACATACTTTTTCCACCTGCACTGTGAATGTTTACATGGTGTGTTCAATAAAAACATGGTAACATTTAATTCTTTGTGTGTTATTAGTTTAAGCAGACTGTGATTGTCTATTGTTGTGACTTAGATGAAGATCAGAACACATTTTATGACCAATTTGTGCAGAATTCCATATAATTCCAAATGGTTCACATACATTTTCTTGCAACTGTATATCCACAGATGGATAATTAGATGTTAATGAGATTTACTGAAATACATGTAGCCCTAATGTGATCACATTTTAAATTACATGTAGGGTTGTAGCGGTTAACGGCAAGACAAATAGTAACAAGATATAATCAGATATGGTAGAAGTCGCCTTAAGAGGTTAGGATATGACTAGAGACCATATTGTACATTGTATGTTTAGGTTATATCAGTTACGCTATACTTGTCAATAGGCAGCAATGACTACATACTCAAAATGCAAAGAATATCAAGAGCAATTGTCAATAGTGATGGACGAACATCTGCTGGGACGGTTCATGAACGCGATCGCGCGAACACGATCAAATGTTCGCCAACCGCATGTTCGCGGCGGGTCCCATTCATTTTAATAACAGGCGAAACCTTCAGCTCATATTTGCAGCCAAGAAATAATTACTAGAAGTGCACTAATAGTCCCACAACATGGACAGTGACATACCAGATTTTCTTATTCGAATTTGCAATCTCCATTTTTTTTTTTGGGGATGCGAAATATCGGCAATATAATTTTCGCATACGCGCATGCGCAAATGGTATACAGTACCCAAATGCACTATAAAGAAAGTATATTGGTATATAACACCCCACTTCAATCAGTTTTTGGGGGGGGGGGGGGCAACTGGTATATCACACCAGTAGAAATTATTTGTTCCAATAACGCTTGTGCCTCTATGTACCTGCAGTATCGCAGCAGAACCGCACACAACTGCCGCACAATACAAATGCAATATAATATACTTTCTAACATAGAAAGTATATTATAACATTGTACAAGGAAGGAAATCCATTAGAGTATACATAAAGATAAAACGTAACCTTTAATAATGTTACTATGAGGGTCCATTCACAAGTCCGCAAGTGTTTTGCGGATCCGCAAAACACGGACAACGGCACGGATGCAGAAGTGAGGATCTGTAAATGCGGATGCGGATCCACAAATGCGGATGCGGATCCACAAATGCGGATGCGGACAGTACATTCTGGCCCCATTGAAAATGAATGGGTCTGCACCTGTTCCGCAAAATTGAGGAACGGATGCAGACCCATTTTGCGGACGTGTGAATGGAAAAGATATCCCTCAAAATGAAAATAAATGTAATTTTTAAAGTTAAGCAAAAAGCATAGATGTGGTAGGCAATAACAAGTGCTCAGCGATCCACAATTTGGGCTCATGCACACGACCGTATGTATCTTGCAGTCCGCAAAAAACGTATCCACAAAAAATACAGATGACATCCGTGTGAATTCTGCATTTTGTGGAACGGAACAGCTGGCTCTTCATAGAACTGTACTATCCTTGTCCTTAATGCCGACAATAATAGGACATGTTCTATTTTTTTGTTGCGGAACGGAAAAACGGTCATACGGAAACTGAATAACTTCTGTTTTTTTTACGGACCCATTGAAATGAATAGCTCCGCAAAAAAAACTAACGGACACGGAAAGAAAATACGTCTGTGTGCATGAGCCCTTAGCCTTAGAAATTATAGCTGTACCTCATTACTGCTATCATCTATCCTGTTGAGAGAAAAGGAGAAAAGAATCGCAATGGCTATGTCACAGCCTTCTGGCTGACTCCCAGGACATGGTTGCCACCCATGTCGTTGCCTGCGGTAACAGCTGCAGTGTGATCTTCATTTGGACACTTCCCCTTTAAGTGGTTTCACTCCCTGGTTAGTGTTGGAAGGGTTAATTCCCTCTCCTGTGTGTGTCTATGTGGGTGTGGCCACTTTGGGCTATAAAGCCTCTTTGGAGATCTGAAGCTGGGGGGTTCTTCAGCCATGCTTTGCTGGAGACACCCTCCTGGTAATTCAATCTGCCAGTGGGGGCCACCCTTGTGGTCATAAACAAATTGTTATGTATTGTTATACACAATGTTATGAGGATGTGTTTGTGTGTCATGTCTATTTATTGCAGTGTATGGTTTCCTGGTGTCCTGTGTGGTGTGTGTGCTCTGTCGTTTGTGTTTGTGGACAGCAGCACTGATACTTGGGTCCCAGGCTCTGTGTCTGTGGCAGGTAAGTGTTAGTACTAGTTGCACTTACCTGCCATTGCCATATGACTGTTTCTGTTAGCCCTGTCTTTAAAGTTTGGCCATCTTTAGACTCCTATTTCTCCATGTCCAGGAAAAAACGGGTAGTCTACCCAGCTCCTAGCTTAGGGACCTGCGGAGGGCTAGTAGGGCCCCGAGGTTCCAGAGCATGAGCCCTCCTACCTTCAAGGTCGGCTCATGTCGCTAGGAGTTAGGGTCAGATTAGGGAAGCAATAGGAGGTGACCTGCTCCCTAATTCTGTGGTTCTGGCCAAGTCGTGACTACCATCCTCTGTCATCGCACGGCTGAGGGTTTTCCCCATCCTCAGCCTTGACAGGCTAAAATTAAATTACCAGATCAAAGTCACAGTTGAGGCCCATTAGGGCCACGATTTTAAGCTCGTGGATCCAACAGGCCTTCCGTTTCCTCAACAGAAGTTTATGGTTACCACCCCTCCGTGGAATTGGAACTTGTTCCAAAATTTGAAACTTCAGTTGGCTTATTGGCTGATGTGATGTTTATTAATAAAGTCCTGGGGTATAGGGAGCTCAGATTTGTCACATCGTATATCCGACTTGTGTTTACAAATGCGGTCTCGCACACATTGGGAAGTTTCCCCGGCGTATGCGAGACCGCATGGGCACTTGATCAAATAAACAACAAAGTTAGTTTTTTTAAAGACAGATGTTGCCGTCTAGCTCTAGTCTCTTCCTGATGGAGTAAATTACTTGGATAACCTCTATCCTCAAATATTTCAACCATTTCAGAGAAACGGAGAACTTTTTGATGTGGGTCACTTACTATTCTGGACCCCCTAGAGCATAAATGTCAAACTCATGGCCCTCCAGATGTTGCAAAACTGCAACTCCCATCATTCCCCGATAGCTGTAGTATGCCCAGGCATGATGGGAGTTGTAGTTTTGCAACAGCTGGAGGGCCACGAGTTTGACATCCCTGCCCTAGAGAATTGTGACCTAGGAAGTGAATTGTGAAATTTGTGTATTCTTAGGGTGGCAGCTAGAATAAAGTAATAGAGTATTCCTGTCTATGGGCTTGGTAAAAAGATCCGTACTTAGTTCCCCATTGACATTTTTTATTTCTGTGTTGTCTAAAAATTTTATTTTGGATGTATCTATATGGGCCACAAATTGAAGATCTCTTTCAATGTTATTGAGATATGCAAAGAAAATTGTCAAAAGATTGTTGCATCTTCAAATACAGAAGATATTATCAATATATAACTAGCGCATGTGTTTTAAATAGTCTGTGGGTATATTTGGTCCTCTTCAAATTTGGCTATGAACAGATTAGCGTAGGGAGGGGCCACATTGGCTCCCATAGTGGTCCCCTTCTTTTGTATGAAATAATCATCACCAAACATGAAGACATTTTTTAAGAGAACAAAATGAAGCAATGTAACACCTTCGGGACCCTGCCATTTTTCACCTTAAGGATCAGGCCGTTTTTTTGCAAATCTGACATGAGTCACTTTATGTGGTGATAACTTTAAAACACTTTTACTTATCCAAGCCATTCTGAGATAGTTTTCTCATCACATATTGTACAATATGGTAAATTTGAGTCAAAACATTTTTATTCATACAAAAATACCAAATGTACCCAAAATGTTGAAAAATTCTCAACTTTCAAAATTTAAATTTTTCAGCTTTTAAAACAGTTAGTGATACCTCCTAAAATAGTTATTACTTTACAGTTCCCAAATGTCTACTTCATCATTTTGTAAATGACATTTTATTTTTGGGACGTTAGAAAGCTTAGAAGTTTAGAAGCAAATCTTAAAATTTAAGAAAATTTAAAAGAAAAACATTTTTAACCCCTTCCCGACCGCAATCCGTATATATACGTGATAGCTGCACATACCCCGTGCAGCTATCACGTATATAAACGTTCTGGCAGCTCTTTAATCCAAGCGCTGCAAAGCGCTTGAATTAAAGCGTCTGCCCCTGCACTGCTGCTGTCACGGACAGCATACAGTGCAGTAATGCCGGCAAGGGACCAATCAGAGTGGCCCCTTGCCGGCAATCAATCCGATTGGTTAGTCTGTGCAGACTAACCAATCGGATCGAGGCAGTGAAAAAATGCCGGTTTCAGGCTCTGATCTGCGCTCTGCAGATCAGAGCCTGAAATCACAGTGTCCTCGTGCCCACCCCCCCGATCTGTGCAGCCCCCCGATCTGCGCCCCACCTTGTCTCCACAGTGCCCCTCCTTGAGTCCGCCCCCTCCCCGCCCCATACATTCCTCTTGCTGCCCACCTCTCTCAATGTAGCCGTGACACCCTCCCCACCCCCCCTTCCAGCGCTGCCCCCCGTTCGGTCCCCCTGCTGTGTTTGATGGCGGCGGCTCCATTCCTCAGCCGCCGCCATCATCAGAGTGTCAGCTCTATGCTGACACTCTGCTGTAACCCCATAGATGCCGCGGTGGCGGCATCCATGGGGTTAATAGAGGGAGGGAGCTCCCTCTCTCCATCCTCGGGGCTGCTGCGCTGCGATGGCAGCCCCGGTGGTTTCCATGGCAACCGGACGGCTGTTGCCACCTACAGGGCATCTGATTGTATTACACTTTGCAATGCAAGAGCATTGCAAAGTATAGTACAGCCATCAGCCCCACTGGATCTTAAAGATCTAAGAGGGACTTGATAAAATAAAATAAAAATAGAAAAAAAAATAAAAGTTAAAATAAATAAAAATTTAAAATTAAAAAAAAAAATTGCCTTTTTCTATATAAAAAAAAATACACATATTAGGTATCACCGCGTCCGTAACGACAGTCTCTATAAAGATATCACATGATAGACCCCGTCCGATAAACACCATAAAATAAATAAAATAACTGTGCAAAAAAAAAGCCATTTTTGTCACCTTACATCACAAAAAGTGCAACAGCAAGCAATCCAAAAGGCGTATGAGTCCCAAAATAGTACCAATGAAACCGTCACCTCATCCCTCAAAACATGATACCCTATTTAACCACTTCAGCCCCCCTAGCTTAAACACCCTTAATGACCAGACCACTTTTTACAATTCTGCACTACACCACTTTCACCGTTTATTGCTCGGTCATGCAACTTACCACCCAAATGAATTTTACCTCCTTTTCTTCTCACTAATAGAGCTTTCATTTGGTGGTATTTCATTGCTGCTGACATTTTCACTTTTTTTGTTATTAATCGAAATTTAACAAAAATTTTAAAAAAATGAAATTTTTCACTTTCAGTTGTAACATTTTTCTAAAAAAAGACATCTATATATACATTTTTCTCTAGATTTATTGTTCTACATGTCTGTGATTAAAAAAAAATGGTTTGGGTAAAAAAAAAAAATGGTTTGGGTAAAAGTTATAGCGTTTACAAACTATGGTACAAAAATGTGAATTTCTGCTTTTTGAAGCAGCTCTGACTTTCTGAGCACCTGTCATGTTTCCTGAGGTTCTACAATGCACAGACAGTAGAAAACCCCCACAAATAACCCCATTTTGGAAAGTAGAAAAGTAGACACCCTAAGGTATTCGCTGATGGGCATAGTGAGTTCATAGAACTTTTAATTTTTTGTCACAAGTTAGCGGAAAATGATGAATTTTTTTTCCTTACAAAGTCTCATATTCCACTAACTTGTGACAAAAAATAAAAACTTCCATGAACTCACTATGCCCATCATGAAATACCTTGGGGTGTCTTCTTTCCAAAATTGGGTCACTTGTGGGGTAGTTATACTGCCCTGGCATTTTAGGGGCCCAAATGCGTGCAAAGTAGTTTGAAATCAAAATCTGCAAAAAATGGCCGGTGAAATCCAAAAGGTGCTCTTTGGAATGTGGGCCCCTTTGCCCACCTAGGCTGCAAAAAAGTGTCCCACATGTGGTATCACCGTACTCAGGAGAAGTTGGGGAATGTGTTTTGGGGTGTCATTTTACATATACCCATGCTGGATGAGAGAAATATCTCGGCAAAAGACAACTTTTCCCATTTTTTTATACAAAGTTGGCATTTGACCAAGATATTTATCTCACCCAGCATGGGTATATGTAAAATGACACCCCACACATATCACATGTGTGACACTTATTTGCAGCCTAGATGCGCAAAGGGGCCCAAATTCCTTCTAGGAGGGCATTTTTAGACATTTGGATCCCAGACTTTTTCTCACGCTTTAGGGCCCCTAAAATGTCAGGGCAGTATAAATACCCCACATGTGACCCCATTTTGGAAAGAAGACACCCCAAGGTATTCAATGAGGGTCATGGCGAGTTCATAGAATTTTTTATTTTTTTGGCACAAGTTAGCGGAAATTGTTATTTTTTTATTTATTTTTTTCTCACAAAGTCTCCCTTTCCGCTAACTTGGGACAAAAATTTCAATCTTTCATGGACTCAATATGCCCCTCACGGAATACCTTGGGGTGTCTTCTTTCCGAAATGGGGTCACATGTGGGGTATTTATACTGCCCTGGCATTTTAGGGGCCCTAAAGCGTGAGAAGAAGTCTGGAATATAAATGTCTATAAAATGTTACGCATTTGGATTCCGTGAGGGGTATGGTGAGTTCAATTTCCGCTATCTTGTGCCAAAAAAATGTCTGAATGGAGCCTTACAGGTGGGTGATCAATGACAGGGGGTAGATAAATGACAGGGGGGTGATCAGGGAGTCTATATGGGTGATCACCCCCCTGTCATTGATCACCCCCCTGTAAGGCTCCATTCAGACGTCCGTATGTGTTTTGCGGATCCGATCCATGGATGCGTGGATCCGCAAAACACATACGGACGTTTGAATGGAGCCTTACAGGGGGGTGATCAGTGACAGGGGGGTGATCATGGAGTGTATATGGGGTGATCACCCCCCTGTCATTGATCACCCCCCTGTAAGGCTGCATTCAGACGTCTGTATGTGTTTTGCGGATGCGATCCATGGATGCGTGGATCCGCAAAACACATACGGACGTCTGAATGGAGCCTTACAGGGGGGTGATCAATGACAGGGGGGTGATCAATGACAGGGAGTGATCATGGATTTGGTTTGGTGAGTCAAGAGGGATGCTACTATTGGGTGTCCCGGTGGCTCACTAAGGTTTTTGTGAATTTTAGGTAGAGTGTATAGAACCGGTGTAATGGGTGTTCATTACGTAAAAATGTAGCAGTCACCTTATCAATGGTACCTTCAGAATCAATTTATTTTTCTATTTTATGGGTGGGGTTTGTGTTTGCAATTTTATAAGCATCTGTGTCAGCTAGTTGTCGTCTGATCTCATTTATATAGTATGACGTATCCATTACCACAATGGCGCCCCCTTTGTCAGCGGGTTTGATTGTGATAGATTTGTCATTTTTTTATGTTAGAAGTGATGAGGATTCAACATTAGAGAGATTAGACAGAAGGATACTCCCCTCTTTTAAAAGAATTAAAATTAGCTTGCATTTCTTTATCAACCAGATTAATAAAGGCCTCAATTCCTTGATATGTTTTGGGGGCATAAAACTGCTTTTGTTCTTTAAGCCTAAGTGTAAAATTGACATGGTACTAGGAGAAATAGATGCAATGGGTGCATCATGTTCACGTGGTTGTGAAAAATATGCTTTGAGGCGCAATGACCTATAGAATCGATTTAAGTCCTAGTCAAATGAAAAATGTTGTAATGAGTCTCTTGGGCACAAGAAAAGTCCTTTGGACAACATACTATATTCAGCAGGTGATAGTGTCCTTGGAGGAAATATTAATCACCAGATCCGTACCTGTGATCGGGTTTGGATGCTGATGTGCTCTTGTATGGTGGGAGCCTCTTCCCCGGTGTATCCTTTTTGTCACCGTCTTGGTCTCTGACCCAGGGAAAAAAACATTGTGGTCGGCGATGTGATGGTCTTTCGCTGCCAGATGAGGATGAGGCATAATCCATAAGGGATATAAAGCCATGTATAGAAACAGAATCTTGCCATTGCCAGCGATATACCTTCTTGAGTTGGTAATCCTCTGTGTCGCAAATAAATTTAGATCTTTTTGTTTGTTCTATATCTTTTTTGTGTTCATCCAAGGTTGTTTCAGTTTTCTTTTTGAAGTCATTCCATTCTTGGGTAGGGATTGTGGAAATAAGTTGCATCTAGATTGCTGTTAGCTTATCTTTGGATTCTGCAATAGATTTCTAGAGGAATATTATACTTAACACGATAATGTCCAGTGAGCACTTGTTAATGATGGTTTTGAATTTGTCAAATAATATTTATCTGCAGGAAATAAATTTGGACGGAGATGGACTCGCAATCCTCTTGGGATCCTGCTGTTTTTTTGATATTCAGCTAGCGTAGCACAATGTAATTCAGATGCGTGTTCGATATTCGGTTTTCACTTGGGATATGATCCCATGCGCAGTGGTAGCTTCATATGAGAAGATAGATGCAGACATGAGTAGGTGCACAAACACACAGTGAGTATACGAGTAATAATGATTGGTTGGCGCTCCACTTTAAATTTTGGAACTGATGCTCTGTGATGAGGTAATTACCTAATTGACCACTTACTCTTTGTGCTTAGTCATGCCATGTTAGATGTTAGTTATCAGGCACTGAGTAGGACTGCCCACATGACTCATCAGCATAAAATTACAATTCATATTTAACTGAATAATATATTGAATCTTTCCCCACTGTGTTATCAAGTCCAAAGTCATCATAGCCATCTACCAGAAAATGTTCGAGCACTGCATGCTTCCCTCTGCTGACGAGCTTTAACTTTACCCCTGCGGTCCTTCTGAGTTGATCATCGGAGCATTTAACCCCTTCAGGACCCAGCCATTTTTAGCAAATCTGACATGTATCATTTTATGTGGTAATAACTTTAAAACACTTTTACTTATAGAGGCCATTCTGAGATGGTTTTCTCGTCACACATATTGTACTTCATGACAGTGCTAAAATTGAGTCAAAATATTTCATTTCTATTTATAAAAAAACACTAAATTTAACCCAAATTTTGAAAAAATAGAAAATTTCCAAATTTCAATTTCTCAACTTTTATAATAGATAGTAATACCTCCAAAAATAGTTATTACTTTACATTCCCCATATGTCTACTTCATGTTTGGATAATTCTGAAAATGACATTTTATTTTTTGGGGACGTTAGAAGGCTTAGACAGCAAATCTTAAATTTTTTTTGAACATTTCCAAAACCCAATTTTTTCAGGACCAGTTCAGTTATGAAGTCACTTTGTGGGGCTTACATATTATAAACCACCCATAAATCACCCCATTTTAGAAACGACACCCCTCATGATATTCAAAACTGATTTTACAAACTTTGTTAACCCTTTAGGAGCCCCACAAGAATTCAAAGAAAATGGGAATGAAATTTCAAAATTTCAATTTTTTTTTAGCAGATTTTAAATTTGTATCTATTTTTTTCTGCATCACATCAAGGGTTAACAGCCAAACAAAACTCAAAATCTATTACCCTGAAACTGGTGTTTACAGAAACACTCCATGTGTACTCAAAAACTGATGTATGGGCGCACAGCAGGCTTCAGTGGAAGGAGCACCATATGGCTTTAGGAGAGAGGTTTTTAGCAGGAATGGTAATTGGGAGCTAAGTCGCATATGAAGATACCCTGAGGTGGCCCTACAGTGGAAACCCCCCAAAAGTGACCCCATTTTGGAAACTATACCACTCAAGGTGTGTAGTGAGCACTTTAACCACAAAGGATTCCTAGAAGTTTCCTAGAATTTTTCACTTTCACAAGGGGTTAAAGGAGAAAATGCACCCCAGTACGTATTCCCCATTTTCTCCCCATTCTGGAAACACCCCATAGTAGCCTGCTTTATGGGCTTACAGCAGGCAAACAGCTAAATGTGAATTTGGCTGGCCTGAATTGGTAGACATGGATTTTAGGTGCCATGTCGCATTTAAAAGATTCCTGAGGTCCCCAGAAATTAAAAACCCCAAGAAGTGACCCCATTTTGGAAATATCACCTCCGCCTGAACATTTTAAGTGGTGGAAAGGGGTACTTTTCAGCAAACAGGTGTCTGACAGATGGCAGAAACACTTGTTAAAGCATTTAAAAATGTGTAAAAATGAAAAATTACTAGCAGACCCCAATTTTTCACTTTGACAAGGGGTTAAAGGAGAAAATGCACCCCAGTATGTGTTCCCCATTTTCTCCCCTTTCAGGAAACACTCTGTATGTGCTTGTAGCCTGCTGTATGGACGCACAGCAGGCAAACATCCAAATATGGATTTTGCTGACAGTGACCCTGACCCAAGAAGTGACCCTATTTTGCAAAGAGCACCCCCGTACGAACATTTTAAGTGGTGGAAAGGGTACTTTTGACCTAACTTGTGTTTCACAGAAATGAATATGTAGTGGTTGGTGAAAAGCTATTCTGTAAACTATCTGGATTAAATCTGAGCTATAAGGTGGTAAAACTACAAGGTACATCATGGATGAAATTAAATTAATACTCCATGGATGAGTGGTAGGCATGGTTTTTCAGGGCAGGTTTCGCAGTGGTAAATGGAGTCTTTCCTTATCCCCCTTTTGTGAAACATCCTGCTTTTTTGGGTCCTTCCCTTCCTTGCTGTCTGGGAGATTTGACCTTGAAAATATTGCCCTGGTACAACACGGGCACCATGACTTCTAGAAGTACTGGGACCCTCCCTGGCCTGACTTTGAAAAATTAGGGCCTTGATAACCACCTCTTGAATCTGAGGGAAAGTTCCTGTGTGGCCTGCAGATTGAAATAGCACGTACACATTGCCATCTGTACAATCTGTACAGCCAGCTTTTTGTACCACACTTTCATTTTTCCTGTGGCACTGTAGGGCTTCAGAAGTTGATCTGAAAGAGTCAACCCTCCCATGTGCCTGTTGCAGTCCAGGATACAAACTGGTTTGGGTGTAGTGGTTGTGGTACCTCGTACAGGAGCATGTGTTAGTGTGAATGGTGGTCAATACAAGGACGTCCCTCTTGTTCTTGTACTTAACGACCAGCATGTTCTCATGGAAGAGATCCCTACTTTCACCCAGTCTCAGTGGTTGCCCTATCAGGGATCTAGGGAGGCCTCTCTATTTTTGGGTACGGTGCCGCAAATCACAGTACCTCTGGCAGTTAGGGACATGAATAGGGGTATGCTGATATAATAGTTATCCACATAGAGGTGGTAACCCTTATCCAGCAGTGGGTGCAGTAAGTCCCACACAATCTTCCACCAACTTCTAGGATGGAGGGGCATTCTGTATTTTTTTTACGGGAATCTTTTCCTTTGTAAATGTGGAACTTGTGGGTGTACCTGAAGCTACTATCACAGTTTGTAAATCTTTATGCCATACTTGCCCATTTGCTAGGCAGGTACTGGCAGAATCTAATCCTCCCTTTAAAAAACAATAGGGACTCATCTACACTGACATTTTTATCTGGGTTGTACACCTCAGCAAGCTTGGTGTTAAAGTGGTCAATGACAGGCCTAACTTTGAACAGACGGTCAAATGTTGGGTCGTTTTGGAGTGGGGACTGTGCATTGTCATTGTAGTGTAGGAATTTCCTAATTGACTTAAATCGCTTCCAGGTCATGGTCTTGCTGTAAATTGGAGTCTGGTAGAAAATGTCCAAACTCCAATATTGTCTAACGTTTGGCTACTTTACAACGCCCATATGCAGCACGAGTCCCCAAAATGTCATCATCTCTGCCGCACTTACTGGAGTCCAACTTAAGGGTCTAGCGTATGCCGATGTAGGGTTCTGATCAATAAATTGTTGGGCGTATAAATTGGTTTGGGCCAGCATTAAATTTACAAAATATTCAGAGAAGAAGATTTTGAAAAAATCTAGTTCAGTGAAGCCCATCTATCTGTATTCCAGAGCTGCCCTCAAAATCTGGAATTTGGGGCTAATAATCGTCAGGGGGTGGGGTCCAAAAGGGTTCACTCTGAGGAGCTGTCCCAGCAAGCCAAAAGCAGAATCTCTCTGCATGCAGTCACCAGCTAGAATTGGGAGGGAGGTTCAGCCCTTTCCTGTGCAGCACTGCCATTGGCTGGATCGTTATTCCAGCCAATCGCAGCTCTGGCAGGGGACCACAAACACTGGTGTCCCCTGCCTCACCTTGGAGGAGACCGGTGCTGACCAGTTCAGCAACGGTCACCCCCCCCCCCCGTGAGGGTTAAGACTCCATGTTGTGCTTTGTACAGCCATTTTATGTTATAAGCCTTAAAAACCTTTGTGTGCAGAATCTGTGAATTTCACTGTGTGAGACTACCATGACTCCTAGCTAGTAGCCCCTCCAGTTTTGTACCTAAAAGGAATTTGTACAATTATTAAAAGGATAAGTTCCTGACGAACGCCCACATTTAAGATTAACCACTTCCCATCTGGGCCATTTGCCCCCTTCCTGACCAGGCCTAATTTTGCAAAACTGACATATCTCACTTTATGTGGTAATAACTTTGGAACGCCTTTATTTATCCAAGTCATTCAGAGACTGTTTTCTCGTGACACATTGTACTTCATGATAGTCATAAATTTGAGTCAAAATATTTCACCTTTATTTATGAAAAAATCCCAAATTTACCCAAAAATTTGAAAAATTTGCAATTTTCTAAATTTAAATGTCTCTGCTTTTAAAACAGAAAGTGATACTTAATAAAATATTTATTACTTAACATTCCCCATATGTCTACTTTATGTTGGCATCATTTTGGAAATGTCATTTTATTTTTTTAGGACGTTAGAAGGCTTAGAAGTTTAGAAGAAATTCTTCAAATTTTTAAGAAAATTGCCAAAACCCACTTTATAAGGACCAGTTCAGGTCTGAAGTCACTTTGTGGGGCCTACATAGTGGATACCCCCATAAATGACCCCATTGTAGAAACTACACCCCTCAAGGTATTCAAAACCGATTTTACAAACGTTGTTAACCCTTTAGGCGTTCCACAAGAATTAAAGGAAAATGGAGATCAAATTTTTAAATTTCACTTTTTGGGCAGATTTTCCATTTTAATCCAATTTTTTCTTTAACACATCGATGGTTAACAGCCAAATAAAACTCAATATTTATTACCCAGATTCTGCGGTTTACAGAAACACCCAACATGTGGTCATAAACTGCTGTATGGGCACACGGCAGGGCGCAGAAGAAAAGGAACTCCACATGGTTTTTAGATGCCATGTCCCATTTGAAGCCCCCTGATGCACCCTTACAGTAGAAACTCCCAAGAAGTGACCCCATTTTGGAAACTAGGGGATAAGGTTCCAGTTTTATTAGCACTATTTCTGGGTACATATGATTTTTTGAACATTCATTATAACACTTTATGGGGCAAGGTGACCAAAAAATTGGTTGTTTTAGCACAGTTTCTATTTATTTATTTTTACAGCGTTCACCTGAGGGGTTCAGTCAAGTGACATTTTTATAGAGCAGATTGTTACGGACGTGGCGATACCTAATATGTATACTTTTTCTCATTTATTAAAGTTTTACACAATAATAGCATTTTTGAAACAAAAACATTATGTTTTAATGTGTCCAAGTTCTAAGAGCTATAGTTTTTTTTATTTTTTGAGAGATTTTCTTATGTAGGGGCTCATTTTTTGCGGGATGAGGTGACTGTTTTATTGGTACCATTTTGTGGGACATATATGTTTTTGATCACTTGGTGTTGCACCTTTTGTGATGCAAGGTGACAAAAATTGCTTGTTTTGACACAGTTTTTTTTTTTTTTTTTACGGTGTTCACCCAAGGGGTTAGCTCATGTGATATTTTTATAGAGCTGTTTTTTACGGACGCGGCAATACCTAATATGTATACTTTTTTTTTATTTGTTTCACTTTAACACAATAATAGCATTTTTGAAACCAAAAAATGATGTTTTAGTGTCTCCATGTTCTAAGAGCTATAGTTTTACACAATAATAGCTTTTTTGAAACAAAAACATTATGTTTTAATGTGTCCAAGTTCTAAGAGCTATAGTTTTTTTATTTTTTGAGAGATTTTCTTATGTAGGGGCTCATTTTTTGCGGGATGAGGTGACGGTTTTATTGGTACCATTTTGTGGGACATACGTGTTTTTGATTTTATTTTACACTTTTCGTCCCCCATAAGGTCATACAAGACCTCTGGGGGACATTTGCTTCACTTTTTCTTTTTTTTTTCACTGTTGATTTCTCCTGTAACTGAGGCTGACATAGTAGCCCCAGTTACAAAAGAAATGCACCCCCCAGAGAGGCTGTACAGCGTGATTCTGCGCTGTACAGCCTCAGAGCAGGGCTGATCGAGGTCTCTGACAGACCTCACACAGCTCCTGCACGCTCCGGTCCCGGCGGTCACATGACCGCCGGGCCGGAACAGGAAGCGCATAGCGCTTCCTGCTCTGCAGACACAGCGCTCGGTGAGCGCTGTGTCTGCAGCGATCCGGAAGGCAGGGACACCTGGGCACTGTCCCTGCCTTCTCTCTGGGTTGCCCTGCTGTCACTGACAGCGGGCAACCCGATCAGCAGCTGCACGATTAGCGTGCAGCTGCTATTTCTGAAAGGACGTTTTAAAACGTGCTTTCAGAAATAGAGGTCCACCCATAGGACGTTTATATCCTACGGGCGGACGTAAAGTGGTTAAGAAGATGCTTCAGGTGTATAGCCAAGAAATGCTCATTTCAGATTGTGAGTTATGATGTAAATGCTTAATTATGTCTCCCACTTTGGAAATGATCCACAAATTTGCCTTATAAAATAATCTCTGCTTTCTGTCAATAAAGTTTAGAGAAACTTGGTACATGGCATTGAGCATGTGTATCAGTTATTCTCTCTAAGTACTCATATAATTAACTAATTAGGAGTCCACCGCTCACCTGGCATTGGGGTTCTTGCCCCAACAGAAACTTGGAGCCTGACACGTGGGGTATGACTAAGTTCTTCCCGCTGAGACCTCCGACGCCTGGACGTGCCACACCTGGACAAACAGATAAAAATCAGCGCTGTGGTAAGAGCTTTTTCTTACAAGTAGTCTGTACCTCCCTGTCTGGCATTTGTCTTGTTCGAGGGTCTGGCAGAGTATAAGGTAACTTTACAGTCATGCCTAATTTATGTTTAAGAATCTGTGACCCTGATAAAGGGCTAGCAGATAAGCGCATGAGTGGTGGACGGATTCAAACCAGGATTTTAGCTGGGAATTTCTTGGAATTGTTCTGGGAGTAACTGTCTACGTATTTGTCATTGTATATTGTGTGTGTAGAATCCGGCAGGAAGCTAGGGGTTTGGCTTTAACACAGTAGGTACACCTGGAAGGACAGGGTGGGGAAGCCACTGTGGGAGAAAAAGACATCTAAGGTTCCCCCTAGTAAGCACAGATTCAGGAATAGACAATGGGTAATTAGAACAGCGTTCCTGAAGAGTATGAGTGTAAGATCCTCACCTGTCTTGCACTCTGGTGTGACTAAAAAGGGTCCTTGTGGAGCTCCAGGACAGGTTGCGCATGTCTCCATTGATACACCAGCTCCGACCCCTTTGCGAACCGACGTGGGGATGTGTTCGCATGTGAGTCGGAGGGGAAGACCACATGGCTTTCGGGGACAGCTTTGCCGGGCTAGTGGCAGTATGCTGCGGCCGAGCTCTTCTCTGGTGCATATTGCGGATTCCATGCCGTTGTCCATGTCGACACGCGCACTCTCACAGAGCCTGTCGTGCATCCGCATTTACATTTGAAAACAGGTTCGCAAGGGGATACGCGGTCGCACATACGTGCTTCGCTGACCAGCGAAGTGAATAGCACCTGGCCGCAAGTTCAAAGCAGATTTGGACCCCGGCTTTGGTCTAATTGACTAATGACTGACCAAAGCCTTGTACACAGGTGTAGGGCAGGATCATGACCTATGGGGAGTGGACACTTGGCGCCCTGGGATTTGTTAGCAGGCACATAAAAGGTGGCCTCCCAGGTCGGTCAGTGCCCACTGTTATCCTTCCTTATCCAGGTGCAGGTCAGTACTGCTAGCTAATGACTGAAGTTTGCTGGGACTCCGTCCGTTCCAGTGGAACCGTGGACTTTCCGTGACGCATCCGTTTACCTGGCAAAGAGACTTATGCACGGATCGGGACTACTCCTGGCTTTCCTTTGTTTTTTGTTTGCCTGACATTTGCCCAAGTGAAGTTTACCTGGACTTTGTTTATTTTGTTAATAAACCCCTTTGACTTCATCCTCACTGGTCTGTTTCATTGGTGCCTTGCATTACAATGAGTCAGCTAAACAACTGTTAGAAAAGAGAGGTGGCAAAAATGAGTTAAAGAAAGTTGACAAAGTGTTTGAAAAAGCAGGTAGGAAGCATTAAAACCTCAATTTAGAGGTTTGGGAAAGGTTATAGCACACCCACAGTGGGTGGATTAAGGATCATGCATGTGAAGAGGTAGTTAATATCTGGATTAAGGTAGCAAGAGAGATAGAAACCGAAGGTTGGAAGCCACAAGTTTTCAGAGGAAAGTTGTACTACAAAACCGCCTGATGAGGAAACTGAAAAGGTTAAATCTGAAGGTCCACCACCATATAATCCTTCAAGGGCACATGCCTCTCCAACGGCCCCTTCACAGGGACTGGAGGGATGAGGACCTGCAGGAATCAGAATCCAGATTGGACATAAAAAAAACAGTACTTGATTATATCCAGTGCTATTGAGAAACAGGGATGATACCACAGGTCCCCCAGGGGCCCACCGCTGATGGAGCTGGTGGCGGAGATTGCCAACAGACAGCACTACCTCCTCAGGCTCCCCATTATTTTCAAGAGCACCATATACAGTATGCTCCATGGAGTCCTAAGGACCAACAGGGACTGCTGTTAAGGATACCTGACCCACTGACGTGACCCATGCCTACATCCCGAATGTTACAACAGATACAGGCCACTTACAGGGCAACATGGGCAGACTTAAATTACTTGGTTGCCCTGAAGTTCGGTGAGGCACAGTATAGCTCGGTTAAGAATACCCTAGAGTGCGACAGAGTGAAAAATTACCCAAATGTGGCCTGGAGGGATTAGGAGAAGATAGAACAGTCAAGGACAAAGTATATAGGACTTTTGACAGATGGGCCAGGTCAAAGGAAGATGAGAGTTCACGGAGCCTGAAGGATGTAGTGCAGAAGGCTAAAGAGGATGTAGTCTCCTTTGAGTCAAGACTAAAACTGTCCGGGGTGAGATGCTGTGGGACAAATGGGAGAAAAACTTCTTACGTCTGCCTTCATGAAGGACTTAATTTAGGATTTGGGGTGTTAAAGTGCCTTGTGAGCCAGAACCAAATCCTGGGATTGGACTGAGACAGACCATGGGGACCATACCAAGTAAGTCCGGGGAGAAAAAGAGGAAAACTGCCAGACAAATAGTGAGAGAGAGAGAGAGAGTAGAAAAGAGACTGTAGAGACTTATGCAGCTGGACTGCGGACGATTACAGGATGTGATTCAAATGGAGAACTCGGTGTAGCACAGAGGAAGTATTATGTTTTGCCTTTCTGTGTATCTGTGTGACGTGTTGCCTGGTGAATATGTTGCAGAACCCGTAGGAACTCTTTTTGCCGATATAGAGAACATATGGAGACAGAAAGCTAAATATGAGGGGAGAATGTAGGGGCTGTTTGTAGCTGTGGGGGAGTGACGTCACAGCATTGGATTGTGTAATAGCGAGGACACTGTCAGCAATTTTAAGAGAAATTAACAATGGCAATGTATGTGAGGTACTTAGTGTGAGTGTATGGAGCTCCAGAAAATGTTATTTGTTAATAAGTTCAAAGACTTGTGTGTGTGTGTTAATGTATGGGAAATATTTATTTATGTCTGTGTGAGCGAAATCAGCTTTACTGATGGAATCATTACAAAAACACAGATGTATGCTCTGGTTTTAGGTAAAAAAGGAGTGAAATTATTATGAATATTAAAAATAAAATAATGAACAGACATAGGGAAACTCACTATGTCTCCGGTTACTGTGCATCTTAAGTCAGGATGTCAGCCCCCTCAAGTGCAGCAGTACCCCCTCCGTACCCCCCTCCCCCTCAGTCATGCCCAGGAGAGAGCAGTGGCCAGTCAAATTGATGCTTTTCTCCAGCCCTAGGTATTCCAAAGCATGATGAGGAATTTAACCTGTTCTATTCAGAAATGCAGGGTCACAGTACTGCTGTGCTTACTCAGAAGCATGGTGAACGTCAACGCCCAGTGGAATACTTCTCAGCTAGATTAGATCCTGTTGCTCGAGGTACCCCCTCCTGCGTCAGGGCAGTCGTGGAAGTGCAGGTAATGATTGAAAAAGCCTCAGAAATAGTGTTGGACTACCCGGTGATTGTGCAAACTTCCCATGACATACAGGGCATTCTCACATGGGTGCAACCAAAACATTTCTGTGGCTAGACAACTCAGACTCCAATGTGCCCTCCTCATGCCAGACAATATTTCTTTCAAATGGTGTACTACTCTGAATCCTGCTACTTTGTTACCAATTACAGATTCAGAAATGGGGGAGGATAGCACAGGTAGCCTTTTGTCTGATTTAGCTGAAAATGATCTCCATGATTGTATGCAGTTGATGCAACAAGAAACTTCTTGATAATCTGTTGAGTATTTTGTAGATGGAAGCAGGTTTATGGGAGAAAATAGCTGGTTCCATAGTGGATATGCAGTGGTCACATAGCATGACGTAGCCGTTGCTGAACCACTCCCTCTGCATATGTCTGGTCTATAAAATGGCTGAAGGGAAGAAGGTGAACATCTACATGGACTCCAGGTATGATTTTGGTATTGCACGTGACTATGGACCCATATGGCGGGCTAGAGACTTTTTGTCTTCTGCAGGTCAGCCCATTAAAAACTAAGACTCTGTGCTTGAACTAATGAACTCTTTACTGTTGCCAGAAGAAATTGCTATTGTGAAAGTAAAGGCTCACACAAGGTGTACCATGGCAGTGGTAAAAAAGCGATGACAGAGCTGATAAGGCAGCCAAGCTAGCTGTGTTCCGGCTACTGAATACTGATGCCACCCCGGTAAGAGCCTTCAAACCTGTGAATATATCCAAAGACACTCTGATCAAATGGTCTGAGCAGGCCCCACCTGAAGAAAAATAACTATTGACTAAACAAGGGGCTGGGCCAGATGACCAAGGACTATGGAGAAACAAAGACATAAATCTGGCTGCCACACCCTCTGTACCCGGTTATGGCTCAGGAGGCCCATGGGGCTACACATCTGTCAAAAGGTGCCATGGTAAGTGGTGTAGAAAATATTGTGTGGATTGCTTCAGTGTTCTCTGCAGTTGCATCCGTTTTGTGCAAGGATGTATGGTCTGTGCATTGAATAACCCCGGCCAAGTGGTGAAGACTCCAAGCAAGCACACCCCTAGGCCACTTTACCTGTTTCAGAGACTGCAGATAGACTACATACAACTACCAAAGGTAGGAGTGTATGAGTTTGTTCTTGTGTGTGTTGTTGTCTTTTCAGGGTGGCCGGAAGCTTATTCCGTGTCTAAGGCAAATGCAAAGAACACTGCAAAGAAACTGGTCAGTGAACTGATATGCAGGTATGGTGTTCCTGAAGTTATTGAGTCAGATAGAGGTTCTCACTTTACAGGTGAAGTGATGAGAGAGGTTATGCAAACATTAGGGGGGAACCAAGCCTTCCATACAGCTTACCATCCTTAGCAGGGGCCGAATTGAGCGACTGAATGGCACATTGAAACTGAAAATACAGAAGGCCATGCGGAGACCCAGAGGCCCTGGACAGAGTGTTTGCCTCTAGCCTTATATTACATAAGAACCACTCCAAACAAGAAGACAGGGTTATCCCCATTTGAGGTATTGTTTGGCAGTGCCCCAAGGCTAGGATTGTATTTTCCTTAACAGTTGCAGACTGATAGTATGACCAGTTACATGAAGGCCCTTACTGAAAGGTTAGTTTACATTTAAAAAAGTGTTTGCTTCCAATCCAGACCCTGATTCAATAGAGGGTACACACATTATTGAACCTGGAGATTGGGTGGTGCTAAATATGCACGTGAGAAAAACCGTTGAGCCCAGATTTTATGGTCCCTTCAAAGTCCTGTTGAAAACCGAAACCTTTGCAAAGGTGTAAGGAAAGCCTAACTGGATTCACACCTCACATTGCAACAAAAAAAAAAAAAGGTGCCCAACCCTGAGGATGGAGATCATTGCACTGCATCCTGGGTCTGAGCATTCAGGCTCTGTATGTGAACCTGAAAAGTGACTGGGACAATGCCCTTATTAGGCATCATCAGGTTATGTTGAAAAACAAAGACAAATGCGGACAATTATAAAAACTATTGGATCTTCACTCACAGTCCTGTGAGTTCAATGGCTATGCCTTATCTGGCCGTTCTGGTACTGTGGTCAGAATTAGTTAACATGAACTGCAAAGACTTCTTATCAATCAGGAGGCCAGGAGATGATAGCCTTAACCTCAATTCTACAGCAGTTCCCCTCCCTATCACAGGGTGGGTTGAGGCCCCTGGTGGCAAACCAATATTACTGCCCTGAAAAATAGAACTGTTCGAGTATGAGCATAGTACAAGGGATAATACAGATTTTGTTGATTGTTGCACTCATTTACATTGTAATTAAGCTCACATTGATGTGCTTGAATAAAATGTGTAACAGGGATTGAAACAGGAGAGATTATGAGACATGTTGAGATGATTCCTCTCGCAGATACAGATATGCAGAATCTGGGAAAACCAGCAGTAAGGGGAATGTCCATCTTTAGTATGTGTATCTGTCACCCGTGATGAGTGAATATCTCAAAATGGGGGAATTGTGAGGGTTGAGACTCCATGTTGTGCCTTGTACAGCCATTTTATGTTATAGGCCTTAAAAACCTTTGTGTGTAGAATCTGTGAATTTCTCTGTGTGAGACTACCATGACTTCAAGGTCGCTCCTAGCTAGTAGCCCCTTCAGTTTTGTACCTGAAAGCAATTTGTACAATTATTAAAAGGCTAAGTCCTTGACGAACAACCACATTTAAGATTAAAGGGACACTGACAGGCCCAATAACCATAATTAGCTGTACATATCCATGCACAGGTCTTCTAATGTGCATTAAAAACATATAAGTAATCCCCCCTGTCCACATTATGAATACAGTTAACTCACGTTTTATAACCTGAACTAATCGCTGTTCTTTCTGCCCAAGGGGCGGGGTTTCAGCTCCACTTGCGCCCAGCCAGCATCAGCCCAACTGCCGTTTTTGAAGCGCCGCCTAGCTAATCAATATTCACTTAGCTGGGTGGCTTCTTCAGTCCCCGACCTTCCGAGATCCGGCGCATGCCCAATAGAAAGCTATGGGTGCCGAGCGCATGCGCAGAAGCTGAAAGCGAGTCCGATGCCCATAGCTTTCTATTGGGCATGAGCCGGATCTCGGAAGGTCGGGGACTGCAGAAGCCGCCCAGCTAAGTGAATATTGATGAGCTGAGTGGCGCTTCAAAAATGGCGGTTTGGCTGATGCTGGCTGGGCGCAAGAGAAGCTGAAACTCCGCCCCTTGGGCAGAAAGAACAGCGATAAGTTCAGGTTATAAAACGTGAGTTAACTGTATTCATAATGTGGACAGGGGGGATACTTATATGTTTTTAATGCACATTTGATGACCTGTGCATGGATATGTACAGCTAATTATGGTTATTGGGCCTGTCAGTGTCCCTTTAAGGGGATGCTTCAGGCGTATAGCCAAGAAATGCTTATTTCAGATTGTGAGTTATGATGTAAATGCTTAATTATGTCTCCCACTTTGGAAATGATCCACAAATTTGCCTTATAAAATAATCTCTGCTTTCTCTCAATAAAGTTTAGAGAAACTTAGTACATGGCATTGAGCATGTGCATCAGTTATTCTCTCCAAGTACTCATATAATTAACTAATTATCCGGCATTGGGTTTTTTGCCCCAACCCCCCCTAACCCCCCACTCTAACCCGCCCCTTCTTACAGCTTCCGGCGCTGCAATGTGCCGGTCTTCATTGACAGGCCACTCGCAGCGCTTGGAGCTGTAGGGGGGGGGGGGGGGCGCTGCTGCACCATGTTGCCCTTACCCCAGCATGGCTGCCTGGCGGTAAGAGCAGCCATCGTTCCCCGATTTCCCCGCGATTGTGCCCCAGTACCAGGCACAGGTACGTCACTGGTCTTTAAGTCACGACCAGATATGACATACATGTACGTCACGGGTCCTTAAGGGGTTAAAGTACTGTTTGTTTACCTTTTTACACTGCTAGGCGGAGGCTTCTGCCTAGCAGTATTGATGGTGACATCACTGGCACTAATAGGCGGTCTTTAGTGTGGCCATAGGCTGTTTTACAGACTAGGACAGCGCTAAAGACCGCCTATTAGTGCCAGTGACGTCACTGGGATCACTGATAGGCAGAAGCCTGGTACATCAGAAGCCTTCATATACAGCGCTGGGCAAAAAAGAGCATTGAAGTGAGAAATGCTCCGATGTTCAACTCAGAGGGGCTGGAGGGGTGAAGAACGGGTCATTTATGGGTTCAGGTCTGAACCCGGACAACCCGTTTAAATTTCTGGTAAATGAAAAACGAAAAACTTGCTTGGAATAACATTAGCAACTTTTTCTTGTTGTCAAGTAACATTACATTGCCTTTAATCTTTCATATTAAGAAGCTTTTCTCGTTAAGCCTTAAACCAGACAGCTTAAATCACACTCTTTCCAGTTTCACATGATATTTCAATAGTCACTTGACAGGTACAAAAGAACTATTCACTGTGTAGTGTTTCAATGTGCCAACTCAGTTTTACTTAGTCACAGATTAATGAACACAGGATATATATTTAATATGAACATATCTTGGCGCCACAGTATCTCAGATAAGGATCTTTTGCTGGTGAGTGTTTGATCAGGACTGACAATCTCTCTTAACGGACAGATTCCCCACGAGCTGCACCATAACCACAGAGCATATGTCACAAAATCTTCCTTCCTTTAACTAGTCAGGATGTTCTGTGCTTGCAGAGGTGTTGCTAATGCTGTTAGTTGAAGGGGTTGTCTCGTCCCGCTGCTATTAAGGAGAGATCATCTTTGATACTACAAATATTTTCGACTCAGAGGAGAATGAGGCTCATAAAACCAGGGCTTTAAGATCTCATTTCAAAATAGTGCTGAATAGAGTTGTGAGCTGCTTGATCACATAATAGTAATGTAGTGGGTGTTAAACCACTGTGTCAACTAAACAGATTAGACTTAGGACTACCCGTAAGGGTGTTACCTTGGTAGTCCCTTGGCTTTCACTATTCAACCCCTGTACAGGAATCTGGACTTCCCTGCAGGAGAGAGTCACCAGACCGCTGCCTCCTGGAGTAGTCTTTGGTTGACTGCTGACCCATGGGGGTCAAAAGACACTGGTGCAGAGCACAGAAGGATCAGGCAAAACTGTAGCGAGAGACAGGCCACATTGAGGGCAGGCGGAGTATGTGCAATTGCATAAACAGTCCGAGGTCAGGGCAGGCAGCTCAGGGTCAGTACAGAATTACTGTATCTATGTGGTAAGCTTGGTTCTGTTAAAGTATCTATGTAATAAACTTGGTTGTGTTATTGGACTTTCAAATACATGTGGTTCTGTTATTGAATGTTACCATATCATGTACATAACATGCACTAATTTTGGTTCTGTTACCGAATCTGTGTATGGTCTTGTTACTGTATCTATGTAATAATCGAGGTTCAGTTACCTATGCAGTAAGCGTAGTTCTGTTACTGTATTTATGCACAGTTGGTATCTCAAAACTCTTAAGCCCCTTTCACACGGGTGTTGCGGATTGGGGACGGATGCGTTCAGGGTGCGTTCAGGGAAAATGGTGCGATTTTGACACTAAAACAAGTCAGTTTTCACTGCGATTGCGTTCCATGTTTGCGTTTTTTCCACGCGGGTGCAAAACATTGTAATGCGTTTTGCATGCGCATGAGAAAAATCGGCATGTTTGGTACCCAGACCCGAACCCGGACTTCTTCACAGAAGTTCGGGTTTGGGTTAGGTGTTGTGTAGATTTTATTATTTTCCCTTATAACATGGTTATAAGGGAAAATAATAGCATTCTTAATACAGAATGCATAGTACAATAGGGCTGGAGGGGTTAAAAAAAAAATATATGAATATAACTCACCTTGAAATGAATGGGTCCGGATTCAGTGCGGGTGCAATGCATTCACGTCACGCATTGCACCACCGCGGGAAACTCGCTTGTGTAAAAGGGGCCTTAGGGTCCATTCACAAATCCGCAATTCTGTTCCGCAATTGCGGACCCATTCATTTCTATGGGGCTGCACAATGTGTTGCCCGGATCCGGAATTGCGGATCCGCACTTCCGGGTCCACAATTCCGTTCTAAAAAAAATAGAACACTCTGAATTCTTGTCCGCAATTGCGGACAAGATTAGGCATTTTCTATTAAGTGCTGGTGATGTGCGGTTTACAAAATGCGAAACGCACATTTCCGGTGTCCGTGTTTTGCGGATCCGCAAAACACATACGGACGTGTAAATGGACCCTTAATCCACATGCGCTGAGAAGTGAGTGCAGGCACTAGCGCGGGGACGAACCATCTGAATGAGCGGTTCTGAAGGGAAACAGTTGTACAAAAGAAAACCACGTATGTATTAACTGCTACCAGCAACATCAGACGAATACATCAGAATACTGGTAAACTGATCAATAATACATTATCTACGACTTTGGTGCACAGGAGGCACGTAACATATGGAACTGTAACACAAAGTGGCAATAAGACTGTATCATAACAACATAAAACGATACACCGAGGAGGATTATAACAACAGGAGGATTTTTTGCTTTCACAACATCGCTATAGAATATTAAATGTTCTAATAAGTGGGTGAGCTCCGCACTAGGAACAAATAGAGGGACCGTGACTACATAACACTTTGTCATATTCATTATATGTGCAATTATTTTACTTTTTGTATTTTTTTATTAAGTGTATAAGGATATTTGTGTTTTAAGTATAGTAAATTGTTTTAAAATAAAAAGATACGTATTTTGTATTTTTACCACAAGGATCAGTAACCAGTCTGATCCTAGGAGTTTAACCCCACTTCTGTCTGTGAGCTCACTGGCAGCCTGCAGCACGATCATAGGCTGCTGGTGGGTTACCTCAGATTTACCATAGGCATTGGTCTGTTAAGCTGTGCCTAGTTATGGCCTAAAATATTGATTGGCAGTGATAAAGGGAATAGTCCAAAGCATACATTTTTGTTTACCTCTAGTAGGAAAAATGTACGATAAGGTATAGAGATGAGCGAACCAGTCAAGACTCATTTCAGGGCCTATTTGCTGAATTTTTAAAACGTCAGTTCACACCCGTATCGGTTTGGCCAAACTGAACTTGCTTCAATTGCCCTGAAAGTTGGTATATAACCTCCTCTAGCCTCCTGGTTCAGCATAAAATTACTTTTGAATTAAAAACACATTATATTTTGCATCGCCATATACTAACATCTATAAAAAAAAATCACCAATGTGACTGCATGGTGAACACTACATTTACTTCTATGGAGCTGCCAAAACGTTTCAAAACTTTAATAGAAGTGTATGGGGAGCACCCGTGCATACACGGTACACTCCCTTTAAAAACTAGAATTTAGGTGCACAACATAATTGCTCAAAGCTACTGTTGCAGCTTTTTTTTATTGCATTAGAAAGGACCTGAAACTATGAAATACATAATGTACAGAACTAGGCACTGGCGGCTGGTGAAAGGAGAACACACTATTCATTTAAAAGCACAAGCTCTGCCAGGAAGATTACAGGTTAATCTAAAGAATACATTTTATTTATAGGTAGGGCGTGCCAATGTTACCAGAGAGGGTACGGCCACACTTAGGAGTGGATCATAAATGGAGAGAAAGTATAAAGGACTGATAGGACTTCTTTCTTTTTTTTCTAATTCACTCCATGCTTTGGCCGTCAAAACTGCGTCAAGAAAACTGAATGTGTGGTTATAGCATTGGCCTTGTTCACACAGAGTTTTTATGTGGATTTTGGCATGAATTCTGTACATAAAATCCACTCAGGAAAGGTGTGCAATCCAACTCCCATTGATTTCAATGAGAAAACTGCATGGTAATTTATACAGTTTTTTTTTTTTGTAAACTATATGTAGAAAAAATAAAATCAGTGACATGTTCATTCCCGAGATGGATTCTGCATCCAATACACATGCAAACTTCCCATTGAAATGGGTATGATCAAAAATCAGGTATAATTTTGAAGTGGACTCATTTTTGAGAGATTTATCAAAGCTGTTGCAAAGGGAAGCTGGCGTAGTTTCCCCTAGCAACCAGTCAGATTGATCCTTTAATTTTTCAAAGGAACTCTGAAAAATGAAAGATGGATTCTGATTGGCTGCTATGGGCAACTAAGCCTGTTTTCTTTTACACCAGATTGCATGCGGTTTTCTCATGCAACCCCCCCCCCCCCCAAAACGCAGCATAGTACAGTACCAGCAAAGTGTACGAGATTAGACAAATCTAGCTTTCTTGTTCTGTACAGAAATTGATCTGCACATCATTTATGTTTGCGATTTTTGAATCGCAATGAAAGGGTGTTATCAGCAGCAAAACTGCATCTAAGGCTACTTTCACTTTTCCGGTATTGAGATCCAGCAAAGGATATCAATACCGGAGAAATTCGCTTCCGTTTTGTCCCCATTCATTGTCAATGGGGACAAAATGTAACTGAACAGAACGCTCCAAAATGCATGCCGTTTTGTTTGGTTGCGGTTTTCTTTTCGTCATGGGATGCAGAGCAAAACTTTTTCTATTGTGTCCGAGACTTTCAATAGTGTTCACGCCGGATCCGTCTTGGCAATGTTAAAGATAATACTACAGGATCCATTCATAACGGATGCAGACGCTTGTATTATTAGAAACTGAAGCATTTTTGCTGATCCCTTCTGAATCAGGCAAAACACAAAAGTGAAAGTAACCTAATCCAAAAACAAAAATTGCAACTAATGTAACACTGTATATAAACAACGTCTATGCGTTTCAGATCATGGATTTAAGACCCTTACTCATGACACAGTTGATGAATATCACACATAATAAAATACCCCAACTCCACCATCACATAAAACCTGGTGGTAATTCTTCTGGGCAAAGTACAAAACATGGAAAATAAATCCCCATATAAAATCAATTGGAAGGTAGCGTAAGGTCACATTTAGTATTCAAACCAATGAAAAAGCAACTACCCAGCTGAAACATCGAAAAAGTTTCTCTGCTCTGATCGGGGCAGTACCCCTTTCTACACCTTGTGCTAAAAATCATGTAGTACCTCCCTTGCTAACATGTTCCTTGTTTTAAAATGGGAATCTCAGAAAAATGCTTTCTTATTCTCGTTTTAATTTCCTCTGTTGTGCAATGAACAGGCTCTGCAGATATCAAATATACTGCATAGTCTGTATTGCAATTTAAATACTGTTTGATGGTGTACTTTTTGTCCATTTGCAGTAATCTCCTGAGTGATACTCATATAATCGCGTGCATCTCCTATGTCCACACTTGTGACTACCTCTGCAGCGTAATCAAACTGGTCTGATCACTGAAACTGCCTAATAACTGAACAAACGGGGGATTATTTTTTGCTGTAAGGTAGGAGTTCTCTGTGCCACACATCTGATCCCTGTCTCTACTGGTAGATGTTTCTTGAGTATAATTTGTTGTAAAGGTAACTGGCCTGGGATCAGATATGCGGAATGGCGAGCTGCACATGACAGGTAACAACTCTGTATAGATAACACAAGATCCACCATTTACAATAGATGATGGTCACAGATTCTCTCCTCCCTGCACAAAAATCTAGAAAACCCTCCCATAGAAGAACATCTGTCTACAGGCTCCTATGGTATACGCGTTTCCTGTAAAGCAGTGGTCCCCAACCTTTTTTGCACCAAGGACCAGTTTCATGCAAGACAATTTTCCCAGGGTCAGGGTGGGGTGGGGGGCACACTTACTTTTAATGTGAGGTACATGGCGGGGTACTAATATAATAGCACCATGTACCTCAGATTAATAATAGGTGACCCCATCTTCTCAAATCATGGCTACTGGCAACATTGCGGTTAATGAGTCACATTAACCCCAAATGTTGGATACAGAGCTATCTGTATCTGTTACCGGAATGCCAGCTAGCTCCATTGACTAAGCAGCGGTATTTCTCCAGCCGAATCCTAGCATATTTGCCGGGTAGCGGCTGGATCTCTGCCAGACTCCATTATAGTCCATGGGACCGGAAGACATTCTGGTAACATCTGGCAATGCTGGAACCAGATAGCTCTGGCAGGATGTTCTCTGTGGAACAACATGCAGGAACTATGCCAGCAGTGTGATTAAGCCGCTTTCACACAGTCAGTGTTTGGTCAGTGATTTCCATCAGTGATTTGGAGCCAAAACCAGGTGCAGGTAAAAAACACAGAACAGGAGCAGATCTTTCCATTATACCTTATCTCTGTGCAGGATCCATTCCTGATTTTGGCTCACAATCACTGATGGAAAACACTGACCAAACACTGACTGTATGAAAGCGGTCTTACATTGATATCTCCCTGCCTTTTTTCAGGCTGACATTGAAACCAGGGTGGATTTGATTTAACTCAAACTGATTTAAATCACGATTTAAATCACTAGTCAGTAAGGCTTGATTTAAATCATAGTTTTCTACATAAAGACTAATTCTTGCTAGTATAACTTATAATATGCAAGTAGATGAAGATGTTTAGAATAACAACTTTTCATATTAGTTTGATTAGGTTGATTCTGTATTCATAGGTTTGTAGAAGTTAGGATTAATGTCTTTTTCTCAACTCTGTTCATGTTATAACATTTTTGCTGTGAAGAAGAGGCATGTGATCTCTGCTGAGTCAAATTCAGTTTTGAGAACTGCAAAAGTAAACCAAGCATCTGTGATAATATCTTGTAGGCAGAGAAACTGCCCAATAAGGCAGTTAGGCTACTTTCACACTTGCGGCAGTGTGATCCGGTAGGCAGTTCCGTTCCCGCCGGATCCGCATGTGACTGAAAGCATTTGTGAGACGGTTCCGGATGCGGATCCTTTTTACAAATGCATTGCAAGAGCGGATCCATCTCTCCGCTTGTCATGCGGACAGATGGATCAGTCTTGTATCTTTTTTCACATTTTTACCAATCTGCGCATGCGTAGGCGGATCCGGCATTCCGGTATTTTGAATGCTGGATCTGGCACTAATACATTCCTATGGGGAAAAATGCCGGCATTCAGGCAAGTCTTCCGTTTTTTTTCGCCGGAGATAAAACCGTGCTACGGTTTTATCTTTTGCCTGATCAGTCAAAACGACTGAACTGAAGACATCTTGATGCATCCTGAACGGATTACTCTCCATTCAGAATGCATGGGGATATGCCCGATTACCCAGAATGCATTTCTGCTGTTGGTGTAAAGTTACTTATTTATACCTAGGTGGCACTATTGCATAAGCTACTAGTTATTTGCAAGGGTTAAATATCCAGGTTTGACTTCATCTTACATTCCATACACATAACATATAGAATCCTAAATCAGAGCTAAAGGGATTAACTTTGACACATATACCAATTAAAGCATAGACACTAAGGTACCAGTTTAGACATCTCCCAAACTATCAAATTTATGGTACCGATAAGAATAGAATAGACCTTGTACTCCCACAGACATGTGTGTCTCCCCTGCCACTTCAACGGGTGATTGATAGTTAAAATAACACTGCTTTCCCTGAACGCAGACTCATTAACAAAGTCTATACTTAAAATTCTTCTCATCATATTTTAGGAGTACATGCGTTCCTACTGAGAAATATATAAGATAATAGATGCATTGACATCCTTCATAATATTTAACAATATAAAACAATACATATTTCCTATTGATTATCTTATACGGAAAAAAAACTAAGGTTCATTATATGTGTATATAGACACCACAGATTTTCTGCTTCACCAATAGCTTTTTACCAGATAAGTCTAGAGAAAATCCTTATCTCAGTCATAAATCTATAAGGAGACAAGAATGACTCTTCTCAGACTGGTACATCTATAGAGAAGAAACCTTATGAACAATGTCCTTTCCAGGAACCTATTTCTGCCAAATTTAAAAACACATACATAAATGGTGAATTTTAGAGTCGAGCGGACACCTGGATGCTCGAGTTCGACGGGTTCGGCCAAACTTTACAAAAAACTCAGAACTTGACCCCGAACCCCATTGAAGTCAAAGGGGACCCAAACTTTGGAGCACTAAAATGGCTCTAAAAAAGTAATGGAAAGGGCTAGAGCACTGCAAAAGGCAGCAAAATGTGGTTAAGAGCATAGCAAGTGCTCTACAAACAAATGTGAATAGTTAAATGACTTAAAATAACAAAATACGTAAAAATAAAAAATAATCATCTTCATCTAGGAGGAAGAGGTCCATATGGAGTAGGAGGTTGAGGAGGCGGTGGATGTGGCGGTGTAGGTCGAAGCAGCGGTGGAGGAGGAGGTATCCAACACTGGTATTTAGTTTTGGTTTTTATTTTATTTTATTAGTTTTTTTAGTTCAAATTTGGGTAGACCCCAAAACATTGGGAAATATAAAAAATAAAACAAAGAGTAAAATGTGCGCTGGAGTACAACAATGGCTGGGTGAGGCCGGTATACATGTCTATTCTGCACAAAGTACGGACAAGTCCTGTGGGTTCCCTGCCTGCTTCATTTTAATGAATGTGAGCTTGTGCACATTGGCTGTGGACAGGCGGCTGTGCTTCTCTTTGATAACCCCCTCCTGCCAGGCTAAACAAACGTTCAGACAATACACTGGCCGCAGGGCAGGCCAGCACATCCAAGGCATAAAGGGCAAGCTCAAGCCATGTCCCAATTTGGAGACCCAGAAGTTGAAGGGGGCAGATCAGTCAGTACGTGTAGGCGTGTGCACACAAACTGCTCAACCATTTCGCACGTCCCCATGACGGCCTTGATCCAATTAAATATCTTTGATGTTCTTTTATGCGCCTTCCATTGTGATCACGGGTAAAGGGGAATTAGGGTTCCATGCCAAAGAGGGAGCCTGAGAAAGGGATACCACATCCAAGGGAGGTCAATGGCTGAAATGTGATTGAACGGAAATGTGGGACGAGTTGTTAAAGCGGAAGGATCGAATGAAAGAAGGGGGCGCGCGTCAAATAAAGACAAATTTTAGAAATGTAAGTCCCTGTCACATATGCAGAGCAGGGGTTTATTCACGGCAAAACTGGGTTCAGGTCATCCACCAATTGAACATCAGCAAAAATGGTAAAATGTCACCTGAGAATGTAACAGACGATTTTTTTACATTTGGGTCCCTGTCACCTATGCAGAACAGGGGTTTATTCATAGCAAAAATGGTAAAATGTCACCCAAGAATGTAACAAACGCTTTTGCACCCTGCTCCCTCTTTTGCTGTGCTGGTGCCTCTGTGCGACCACCGCCTTTTCCTCCAAACTGTACATGTCACTTGCATGACCTTGATTCCATGTGGGGTCTAGTACCTCATCATCCTCCACATCATCTTCCACCCACTCTTTACCCCTGCCCTCCTTGTCGGTCTGCACACTGCAGAAAGCCACAGCAGTTAGCACCTGTGTTTCGTCATCATCAGAGAGGTGCTGCGGTGGTCTTCCCATGTCCTCAACCTGAAACATAAGTGGTTGGGTATCAGTGCACTCCATCTCTTCCACTTCTGGGGCAGGGCTATGTGGATGGCCTCTATCACTGAAGGCAACCACCTTAAACTTAACTTTTATTAAAGATCATTAAATATCAAATCCCATAAAGGACTAATAGACACACAAGCAAACACAGAAAGAGCTATTTAGACCTAGACAGACATCCAGTGACTAAGGATTGGGACAACACGTTTATACACCTAATGTCTGCCCCTACTTAGCCCTACAAGATATCCTCAGCCCAGAGATGCACCTGAATGGTAGGTGCACTCTGTCCACATACCTTGGCTACCTGTCCTTACAAAGCCCTCACTTCAATTAGATATACGATACATAATCAAACAAATCCCATGAAGTTGATACACGGTGCTTAGTTTTCACTTCAGTATGAAACACGGTATTCAAATTACAATCCCTATGATACACGGTATTCAAATTTCAGTCTCAACGCATTTCCCCTTATAATATTAAAGGTTCATCAGGGGAACATTAACGATCAGATACCATAACAGGTGTATCAAAAATACACAGAAACAACAAAAAGAAAACAAAACGAAAAAACTGGAGCACCCCCAAACCGGCACTGGTCTGTAAGAGTGGTAAGCTACATGATGCGTGTAACACGTCAAGAGATACTTAAATAAAGGCCACCAATGAGGTACTTATCTGATGAGTCAGATCGACGTTCTTTCACTCACAAACCGATAGTGCACAGTTGGAGGGGCTCCAGGAGGCAAAAAGATACAGCTCCAATTTGTCCACACACACACACACACTAAAGTTTGGACTGGGGCGGGCCTCATCTGCACAGGCCAATCGCGGACCGCTCACATAGTCATGTGGCTGGGCCTGTACTAATGTTGCTCTGCCCATCTTAATCACAGAACGCTGAATATCAGCTGCCAATCCCAACAAACATCACCTACAAATCCGCATGTGGTATAGGGTATCCATAATAAGATTGCGCAGAGAATTCCATAACATACAGTAGAATAAATGCCCCAGTATGCCTCCATACCTGTGGGCGCGGCTTACTTGATACTCCGATCACCTGTCCCATCAAAATGGCCGTGCGTTCCACCTATACGGCACATGGAACGCACGCACATCATCTGGATCACATGGTGCGGAAGAAGGTCGTATGCTCCATCAACAAACACAGTGGCGCACACTGTACAATAGTCATGCGCTGAAACCGTAACTGCACAGATCTTAGAGAAATACATCTCCCTACTGCTGCCATATGTGTCCCACAGTCACACTTATACAAGAAAAGCATAAAGTTATATTTATATTAATTTATGATATTATTGGATGGCCCGCGGAAACCCTGCCAGCAGAGTCATTAAAAAGCATAAGAGACTGCTGCATGACTTGGGGCTCAGACTGCGTGCCTGATTTGCAAGGGGGTGAGTTGAAAGACAGATGGCCATGGGCTGTAGGTGCCAACTCTGATCTTTCAGCAGAGGACTGGGTGGGAGACAATGTAAAGGAACTGGAGGTACTGTCAGCCACCCAATCTAATATCATCTCTACTTTTTCTGGCCATCCCCATTTGTACCGCCTTAAATTTAGTGTAGGCTGCAAATGTACTTTCTAGCGCAAAAGATGAGAATTTGTCACCCAACAATGTAACAGACGAATTAGTGAAATGTATTTCCTAGTCTATTAGGTAGAGCAGGGGTATATCACAGCCCACAATTTGGGATATGTCACACAACAATGTATCAGACAAATTAGTGAAATGACTTAAAATAACATAAAATACTTAAAAATAAAAAATAATCTTGATCTAGGAGGTGGAGGTCCATATGGAGTAGGAGGTTGAGGAGGCGGTGGAAGTAGCGGTGAATGTGGAAGCGGTGGTGGAGGAGGAGGTAGCCAACACTAGTTTTAATTAAAAAAAAAATAGATTACACTTACCGGTAATCACTTTTCCATAAGCCCATGACAGCACCCTTGAGAGTCCTCCACCATCCAGGACAGGAAACAGGAACTTTCGTGGAGAGCTCATAAGGAGGAGCATGGCCTCAAGACCACCAGTTAACCGCAAGAACTTGTCCTAGAATACACTCTTACACATTTTTATATATATATATTTTTTTCTATTTTTAGTCTTTTTGGGGGGGAGTCGTAGTTTTGCAACAGCTGGAGGGCCGCAGTTTGGACATGCCTGTCATATAGGGTGGGAATAAATCCCGGGTGCTGTCATGGGCTTATGGAAAAGTGATTACCGGTAAGTGTAATCTTAAATTTCCCTTACGCCCATGACAGCACCCTTGAGAGATGACTAGAATAGAAATCTAATTTTTTTTTGGGGGGGGGGGGGGGACGGGGGACTACTGCCTGGAGGACTTTCCTACCGAAAGCTAGTTGTTCTCTCTGGAGCCTAGGTCTAGTCTGTAGTGACAAAAGAAGGTACAGGGTGACTGCCATGTGGCTGCTCTACAAATCTGTTCTAAGGTGGTGTCAGCCCTTTCTGCCCAAGAAGTGGAAACTGATCTAGTGGAATGAGCACCATAACCCTTCGGGGGAGTCTTTCCAGCTGAAGAATAGGCCAAAGTAATGGCGCTCACAATCCATCTGGAAAGGGATTTAGTAGAGGCTGGGAGACCCTTATTCTTCCCACTAAATTGAAGGAACAGCTTTGAGGTTTTCCTCCACCGACTAGTAACCTCCAGGTAATGAGATAGGCATCTTTTTACATCCAAGCAATGGAGCTTTTCCTCCTTTTCATTGCTCGGATTTTGACACAGAGAAGGAAGGATAATGTCCTGTGTTCTATGGAACATAGAGACCACTTTCGGTAAGAAGGAAGGGTCTGGCTTAATGAGCACCCTGTCATCTAGGATGTTAGTGTAAGGTGGCGAAATAGAAAAAGCCGAAATTTCACCGACCCTCCTGGCTGAGGTGATTGCCACAAGGAAAGCAGTTTTAAAAGGACAAGAGTTTTATGGGCAATTCTTGTAGAGGCTCAAAAGGAGGCTCCGTGAGGCTAGTGAGGACCAAGTTGAGGTCCCAGGGGGGAACTGAAGGACCAGATATAGGTCTAAGTCTGCTGATGGCTTTAAAAAAATCTTCGGATCCAGGGGTGGTTAGCGATGGGGGAATCAAAGAAGGCACTTAGAGCGGATACCTGTACCTTAAGGGTACTCGGCCTCAGATTCTTTTCATGACCGGCTTGCAGAAAATCTAAGATCTTGCACATAGGTGGGGGATTTAAAGGATTAACCGGATCCTTGGCAAACTTCTGGAAGGTGTTCCAAATTCTGAAATAAATGGAAGAGGTGATCTCCTTTCTGCAGGATAGCAAGGTGGAAACTACTTTCTTGGAGAGGCCTCTACTTTCTAGGATTTCCCCCTCAAGAGCCATGCTGTTAAGTGTAACTGCCTCACGCTCGGATGGTTGACAGGTCCTTGAGACAGAAGATCTTGCCTCTCTGGGAGAATCCAAGGGTCTGTCAGGGATAGCTTCCTCAACCAGGTGAACCAGGTTCTTCGGGGCCAGAATGGAGCAATTAGGATGACTCTTGTTCGTTCTTGTCTTAACTTTTGGAGGAATCTTGGAAGAAGTCTCAACGGAGGAAAGGGCGTAGAGGAGCTGGTTCGGCCAATGGAGGGAGAAGGCATCTATCCCCGTTCGTGAATAGTCTGGGAGCCTGAGAATTCCCAAAGGGAAGGGTCGTATATTGTAGGTGATGAATGTGACCTCCTATTGAAACAGCGACTCTGAGAAATTTTTGACAGTCTACCTGAATAGGGATGTGATAGTATGCATGTTCTGCTTCGCGTTATTGACTGTTGTATAACACTAGTCAGACAGCTTAACAATAATTCAGAAGTCAAGAAACGTGAGACATCAGATCTGTTTGTATTCTCTTTTCTGAATAACTTTGTAAAACTACAATATAAACATAAACAAAACATATGTATCAGTACATTACATATAATACAGTAGCCTCACTTCATCAGTGTACATCAGAGTACTCACAGACAATTCCACCATTAGTCCAGGAATAAATCAAGAGCTCCTCTGCATGCAGCCTGCAGGATCCAGGAGCAGTGATGAAATGGAGGAAATACAGTTCCAGGTTAAAGGTTACTTCCTCTGGCTCAGAGAACAATACACTTCCTGTAAAGTTCTGGCGAAGTAGAAACTGACTTTGACCACTAGATGGCAGCAACGTCAAACATAATATTTCAGTACAATCTTTACAGGACATTACATACATTATAATGCAAAATAGGCGGAACACTCCCTGTCTGGCATAATTATTATTATGTCACTACCTAAATAACTACTGCTATGCAGAAAAAACATATAAACAGGAAATGGAATCCTAGCTAATCTGAAACTAAAACTATGACATCAGTTATAGGTCTAAGATACATTTTGGAAGTCCCGTTCTTTGCAATCTTGACCTCCACCTTCCTAACATTGCCATCCCTGCTTGGTAGAGCATTAACAATAAGTCCTACAGGCCACTCGTTCCTGCTCTCTTGGCTGTCCTTCAACAGAACAACATCACCCGCTTTTACATTTGGGCGATCCTCCGTCCATTTCCTACGGCGTTGCAGATTCGACAGATACTCCCTCTTCCATCTTTTCCAAAAGGTGTCTGCCAAGCATTGTACTTGCTTCCATTGTTTAGCATGAACTTGTGTTGTACTTATGGTTGCGGATGGAGCAGACAAAGAGTTCACCTTTTGAGTCAACAACATTGCTGGGGTAAGGACCATAGGTGTATCTGGGTCTGAGGACACAGGAACTATAGGCCTGGCATTCATAATGGCTGTAACCTCTGCCATAAAGGTGCTTAAAGTCTCATGGGTCAAGTGAGCAGTTTTAGTTTGTAGCAACATAGCGTCCAAGATTCGCCTGGCAATACCTATAAGTCTCTCCCAGACACCACCCATGTGTGAAGAGTGTGGAGGATTAAAGACCCATGTACATCCTCTGTCTTGGAGAAAGTTTTGCAATTGTGATTCGCTGGCACAAATGTTAAGTTCCTTGCAGGCTCCTACAAAGTTTGTTCCTCTGTCAGAACGGAGCAGTTTTACTGGGCCACGAATTGAGAAGAATCTCCTCAAAGCATTAATAAAGCTTGATGTTGACATGGTTTCAAGTAGCTCTATGTGTACAGCTCGGGTGGACAAACAAGTGAAAAGGACTGCCCATCGTTTACTGTCTGCGCTGCCTCCTCTAGTGCGGCGGGTTAAGACAGACCACGGACCAAATACATCTAAGCCCACATTGGTGAAAGGTGGTTGAGCAATTACTCTGTCCTCTGGTAGCTCTGCCATCTTTTGACTTTGTAACCTTCCTCGCAGCTTGCGGCAGATGACACATTTGTGTATAACAGCTGATACCAAGCGTTTGCCACCAAGAATCCAGAAACCTGCGGTTCTAATTGCACCCTCTGTGATGTGTCGCCCTTGGTGAACTACTTGTTCATAATAGTACCTAACAAGCAGTGTTGCAATGTGGTGATTATAAGGTATAATGACAGGCTGTTTCTCTTCCTCTGAAAGTTCTGCAAGAGACAAACGTCCACCTACTCTCAACAACCCATTTTTGTCTAAAAAGGGGCTAAGCTTCCTAAGACGGCTTTGTTTTGGGAATGTCTTTTGTTTTTTGATGCAGTCAATTTCCTTCTGGAAATGTTTGCTTTGAACAGAAGAGATTATAACAGACTTTGCCTGAGCAAGTTCTTCTAGATTGACTTGTTCATGGAAACTTTCCCACCTTCTGACCTGATTGCTGCTGGTTTCCCTCTGGAAGGTTTTAGCGACATGGATGAGTCTGGCTAGGGTCTTAACTAATATCTTCCAGCAAGAAAATCTATCAAAGCAATGTGAGTGAAGAGTGGCTTCAGAAGCTCTGGTACTGAAGCTTGTAATTTCAAATCTGATTTCAGGGTCAGCTTCAGGCTCTATGAGTGGAAAAGCAGTGTCTATATCCTCACAGTGTGGTTGGTGCAGAAATGTTGGGCCTGAGAACCAAATAGAGTTCTGAAGGCATGCTGCTTGAGTAGGCCTAGTGGCATAATCTGCAGGGTTTTGATCTGTAGATACATAGGACCACTGATCTGGATGTGTAGACTGCCTGATTCTATTCACTCTGTTGGAGACATACAGATAGAACCTCCTAGTGGTGTTGCAAATGTACCCTAGGACAGTCTTGCTATCAGTGAAGAATTTCACAGCATCAAAATCAGTGTCTAGTTGATCTGTGATTAGCTCAGACATTTCAACCGCAAGTACAGCAGCACACAACTCTAAACGAGGAATAGTGTGGGCTGGTTTTGGGCTTAATTTGGACTTTCCCATGACAAATCCAACACGACACACATTTTCTGCATCAATTACTTTCAAGTAAGCTACTGCACCTATAGCTGTAGTGGATGCGTCTGAGAAGATGCATAGTTCTTTCCTGCAAGCTGATGATAGAGATATGGGCACATAGCATCTGTCTATCTTTAGCTGCTCTAACGCTTGCAAGGATTCTGTCCATTGAACCCACTCACTTAGTCTCTCTTGTGGAAGCAATGCATCCCATTCATTTTTCCCAGATGACAGTTCACGAACTAAGGCCTTACCTCTTATTGTCACAGGTGATACAAACCCTAGGGGATCATAGAGGCTATTTACGGTGGATAGAATGCCTCTACGTGTAAAAGGCTTTTCTTCTGAAGAAACTCTGAAAACAAAACTATCATTTTCTAGATCCCAACTTAGGCCTAGGCTTTTCTGCAAGGGAAGAGCGTCTGTACCTAGGCAAAGATCTTTAAGGTCCTTAGCTCTGTCTGCTACAGGGAAGGCTTCCATTACTTTTTGGCTGTTGGAAGCGATTTTATGAAGACGCAGATTGGATTCTGCCAGCATTTGTTTTGCTTTGATAAGGATGGATATTGCATCTTCAGGTGTGCTAGCAGAAGCGAGTCCATCATCTACATAGAAATGTCTCAATACAAAGTGTTTGGCTTCTTGTCCATAGCACTCTGCATTTTTCTGGGCAGCCTTTTGCATGCAGTATATAGCGACGGCAGGAGAGGGGCTATTGCCAAATACATGCACTTTCATTCTGTACTCGACAATTTCTTTGTCTATGTCATTGTCTTTGTACCAGAGAAAACGTAGAAAGTCTCTGTGGTCTTCTCTGACAAGAAAGCAATAAAACATTTGTTGCACATCTGCTGTGAAAGCAACGGGCTCTTTCCTGAAGCGCATGAGGACACCTATCAAAGTATTGTTTAGGTCAGGGCCACTCAACAGTACGTCATTTAAAGACACTCCTTTATACTCTGCACTGGAATCAAAAACTATTCTGATTTGGTTAGGTTTGTGTGGATGGTAAACACCAAACATTGGTAGATACCAGTGTTCCCTGTCTGTCTCAAGTGGTCCTGCAACTTCAGCGTGATTATTGTCTAGCATCCCCTTAATGAATTCAGTGAAATCTCTTTTCACTTCTGGCTTTCTCTGCAGTGTTTTGCTGAGTGAATGCAAACGCTTCATGGCTTGCTCCCTGTTACTAGGCAAAACACGTCTGGGTGTGCGAAAGGGGAGAGGAGCCACCCAACTGTGATTGTCATCTTGGTAAGCTTCTTTATCCATAATCTGCAAGAAGATCTGATCTTCTATAGAGAGGGCCTGTTTATCATCATCTTTAGTTCTCTGAAATACTGTTATCCCTAGATTGTCTGTCTCAATGTTGGAGTTGAATTCTTCTTTACCATATAGTGTAGAAAAGTCACAGTGTTGTGTTGACCTGCCAAAGCTTTCCTTGACAATGAAGTTGTTGTGACAGGGACTGAGAAGGGATGTGCGTCCATTTGTTAACACAGACGTCTTCAAAGTGCTAACGTTGTCAGGCTGGTGCACTGTCCCCAGGCAAACTTCTCCTACAATGACCCACCCCAGGTCCAGTCTCTGTGCATAAGGGGCATTATAAGGTCCATTGATTTGCTGGCGTACCTTGTGTACCTGAAGGATATCTCTTCCAAGAAGTAGAAGGATAGAAACATCTGGCTCAACAGCTGGGATTAGGTGAGCAATTGAGCGGAGGTGGGGGTGGTTATGAGCTACTTCTGGAGATGGAATCTCAGTTTTGTCGTCAGGTATCATGCCACACTCTATTAGGGTAGGAAGTGGGAACTGCACTTTCTTATTGAAGGATTCAATGGTAAAGTCAGTAGCTCTTCTCCCTGCGGTTTCAATTGTCCCTGCACATGTCCTTAGAGTGTATGGAACTGCACTTGCCTTAAGGTTAAAGATATCAAAGAAATCTGACTTTGCAAGGGATCTGTTACTCTGTTCATCTAGCACTGCATACATTTTCACCGCCCTTTCTCTCTTGCCAGTGGGATACACAGTCACTAGACAGATCTTAGAGCATGATCGTGCACTCTTGCCTTGTCCACATACTTCGGTGCAATTGGACATTACAGAGGAGAGTGAGGTCTCTTGTTGCTCCCTGCCCTGATCTTTCCTGGGTTCTACAGTCTCTAGTGGGGCAGGAGCAGGGCCGGGGTGCAAAGCTGCAATATGTCTCTCACTGCCACATTCTGTACATTCTACTGGTATTTTGCAGTCTTTGGCAATGTGATAAGTAGATCCGCAGCACTTGAAACAGATGCCGTTTTGTTTAAGGAAGGACATCCGCTCTGCGATGGGTTTGCTTCTAAAGCCTTTGCATTTCTTTAGTGGATGTGGTTTTTTGTGTATTGGACAATGTCTATCAGGGTTTTCTATGGTGTGTACCTTGTGGGTGCTTTGGTAGTCTGTGACTTCTGAAGGTACAGCTGTTTTGTGTGTGGATACATAGGTCCTACCGTGAGGTCTGTGAGGTCTCTCTGGTCTGTGTGATTGATTGCCGCTGGTGGTGAAGGCGAAACTGGGATCACTTCGGATTTTCGCTTGCTGTCGGACAAACCTAGAAAACACAGAGAAAGGGGGAAAAGAGACTCCATAATCTTCTTTGAATTTACCTCCCACAGACATCCACTTGTCTTGCAGATTTGAAGGTAGCTTCTCTACTATGGGATTAGTGCCTCTAGCTGTATCTAGATACGAAAGTCCTTGCAAGTAGCCATCCTCTTTGGCATATTCTATCTCTAGTAGAAGATCACTTAGTTCTTGTAGCCGCACGTTGTCTCTGTAGCCCACCTTGGGAAAGACTTCAAGTTTATTCAACAGTGCTCCTTCTATTACCTCTGGGGATCCATACGTTTCTTCTAGTCTTCTCCAGGTCATGTTGAGTCCTGCTGCAGGGTTAAACAGGTTTGCTCTTCTCATCCTCTTAGCGTGCTCTGCTGACTCGGTGCCAAGCCATTTTATCATTAAATTAATCATTTCTGCTGGTGATAAGTTCAGACCTTCAGTGGCATTCAGAAAGGAAGATTTCCACGCCCAATAGTTTTCAGGACAGTCATCAAATTGGAGAAAGCCTGAGCTAACCATTTCTTTGCGGATGAGATATTTGGTGACATCCACTGCACATTGTTGTTCGCGCATGTAATCTGTAGGTTGAGGTGATGGGAACACTTGTTTTTTGTTCTTAGGGGTTTCTGGTGCTTCCTTCTTGGTTTGCTGGCAGTCGCTGACCTCATGAGGTTGATTGGGCCTGCTCAGGGGGTATGTTGATCTCGGCCTGAATTCCTTTGCTTCAGGTTTAAGAGACTGTTCCTTTGTATGCGCATCAGTAAGGTTCTGGAGGTACTCATTTGTACGATCTGCAGAGAATAGAGGTTTTTCTGGAACCTCTGAGTCTTTATATGATCTTTCACTTCCTGACCGACTTGTTCCCATGTAGGCAGCGGCCTCTGCTTCAGCAGCAGCAGCTGCAGTCTGTCGCTGCAGGATGAGCAATTTTGATTCTAAAACCGCTTCTTCTTGTGCTATGGCAGCTTCCCTAGCTGCTCTTTCTTGTGCTATGGCAGCTTCCCTAGCTGCTCTTTCTTGTGCTATGGCAGCTTCCCTAGCTCTCTCTTGTGCTAGGGCAGCTTCCCTAGCTGCTGTCTCTTGTGCTAGGGCAGCTTCCCTAGCTGCTGTCTCTTGTGCTACGGCAGCTTTCTTTGCTGCTAACTCCTGCATCATCATGGCTTCTTTTTCTGCGTACTGTAGCTGGACGCGGGCAGCTTCTGCCTTGGCACGAGCTCTAACTGCTGAGGAACTTGCTGAGGACATCTTGCTAGCCCGTGAAGTTCTGGACACATAAGACTTTGCATCGTCTTGCTGGGCACTGGGAATGTTCTCCCTGCCTTGCTGTGTCGGCGGTAGCGTGACATCAGCCTGGTACTTTGTTCCTGATCTTAGACTCATGCTGCAGTAATGGCGTCTCAGTTTATTCCAGACCGCCACGTGGGTTGTCTTTTTACTGTTCTGCTTCGCGTTATTGACTGTTGTATAACACTAGTCAGACAGCTTAACAATAATTCAGAAGTCAAGAAACGTGAGACATCAGATCTGTTTGTATTCTCTTTTCTGAATAACTTTGTAAAACTACAATATAAACATAAACAAAACATATGTATCAGTACATTACATATAATACAGTAGCCTCACTTCATCAGTGTACATCAGAGTACTCACAGACAATTCCACCATTAGTCCAGGAATAAATCAAGAGCTCCTCTGCATGCAGCCTGCAGGATCCAGGAGCAGTGATGAAATGGAGGAAATACAGTTCCAGGTTAAAGGTTACTTCCTCTGGCTCAGAGAACAATACACTTCCTGTAAAGTTCTGGCGAAGTAGAAACTGACTTTGACCACTAGATGGCAGCAACGTCAAACATAATATTTCAGTACAATCTTTACAGGACATTACATACATTATAATGCAAAATAGGCGGAACAATGCATCTCTTATGTCTATTCGACTGGATCGACTCCATTCTGAATTTTTTGTAAGAGAGAAACTGATAGTTCTGAATGTTCTGTCTGGTTTCGGAACCATAAAAAGGGAAGCGTAGAAGCCCCTGCCTTCCTCCGACTCTGGCACCGGGATTAGAACATTTTTTTGAAGTAGAGATGCAATCTCCTGTTGTAAGGCTAGATTATTTTCCGAATTTCCTAGGAAATTTGTGATTTTGAATCTGTCCAGTGGGCGAGAGACAAACTCTAGTCAAAAACCTTCCCTTATGACGCTTAAAATCCAGGGGCTTGAGGAGATTTTCTCCCAAGCGTGAAGGAAATGAGCAAGTCTGCCGCCCACGGGAGAGAAACAGTCATTGCTGAGGGGGTTTAGAGGTTGAGGAGGATTGGGAACCGAACAGGAAGCCCTTGCCTATTCTATCCTTATTGTCTGCTCTGAACTCTTTTCTCTGTCCCTTATAAAAATCCTTCTTGTTTTTGCGCAAAAAAAAAACCCCGCTGTTTCTTGGGGGGGTCTGGAGACAGGGAAAGGGAATCCTTTTTTATTGTCTGAAGCCTTATCCAAAAGGTCGTCTAAGACGGACCCAAAAAGATAATTGCCCTGACAAGGAATTGCGCAAAGCTTATTTTTTGATCCAGTGTCTCCTGGCCACCCTTTGAGTCAAATAGCTCGCCTGGCTGGATTAGAAAGTGCAGCTGACCTAGCGTTTAATTTCAAAGCATCCGCTGAGGCGTCAGAAATAAAGTCTACTGCTTTAAGTATAGTGGGAAAAACTGCTAATAATTGATCTCTCAGGGTTTTATTCTGAATGTGAGATTCTAATTCCTCTAGCCATAACTTTAGAGACCTAGCAGTGGATGTGGCGGCAATATTCGGCTTAAAAGCTTGAGTTGAGGCCTCCCAAACCTTTTTGAGGTAAACTTCCGCTAGCTTATCCATAGGGTCTTTAAGAGAACCCAAGTCCTGAAATGGTAGAGCCAATTTTTTTTAAATCTTTGCAACAGGTGCATCCAACTTCCCAATTAACTGAGTCCGCCTCATCAAAAGGATACTTCCTTTTCACATTTTTAGGGACAAAAAACTTTTTATCAGGTTTTTTCCATTCCGTTTGTATCAAAAATGTTATATTCACATTCACGGGAAAAACTCTGGATTTTTTCTGCGCTAGGTCGCCAAACATGATATCCTGAACGGATTTCGGGTCTCTGGATTCGTCTGCCTTCATGGTAGCACAGACTGCTTTTAGTAAAGCTTCCGTATCATCCGGGGAAAAAAGTGGTCTGCCACTGGATTCTTCATCCTGGGACGAGTCTGGGCTATCTAGGATTTCCCCTGGTTCACTTTCTTCTAATGGATCTGAGTCAGATGTCATGCCTGATCTGGTTCCAAGGGAACTCGAGGCTACGGAAGGGAGGCTCTTTTTGAAATCTTTCATGGAATCAGAGACCTCTGTCTTCACCATCGCCCTAATACTCTGCAGAAGGGATGAGGACTCTTCCTCCACTAGTTTCTCAATGCAACGTTGACATAGCAATTTTGACCAAGAGGGTGCAAGTTTCTTTTTACAGACGGCACATTCTTTCCCTCTGGTTTTTGAGACCGCCTTTCTAGGCCCCTCTTTTATAGTCTAAAAGGCAAGACAAAGGGAAGGGAGATTAAGCATGACTAAAGGAAAAAAAGTGATGGGGAATGATCCCCCTTACCCCACCAGGAGTACCGGTCTGCTCTCATGACCCTCCTGCTGATCGGCGCATTGGGCACTCTCCTCCTCCATGGTGCTGTGGGATAGAGTGGTTTCTAGGATCCAAATCCGGCTTCCTATGAGGCTGGCTGGGCTGCTATTGACCGCGCGCCTCCTATGGGCGAGAATTCCCTCGGTCGGGTCCTACTGGAGCTATCTGCGGCCATTAATAGGAAATCCACTTCCTACTTCCGGAAGGCACACTGCGTGCGTTCCAAATACCGGAAGTCCCGCAGCCGAGATCTGGATCTCGCGAGATTTTGTCCTTCTGCAATGCTGCGGTGAGGAGGCCTCGGCCCGCCTCAACAATGTCAGGAAGAGACGGCGTGCCAGACGCATCTCCCAGTGCGACCGGGACTGCAGAGTAGCAGCAGCACGGCATAGGCCGGACCCCAGCAGCAAGCACCAGACTTCCATCGGCGGCTCCTAGAGGAGACTTACACCGGGACAGGTAACCCCTCTCCAGATCAAACCCAGGGGCCCTGCAGCCTAAATCTTCTGCTCTCCACGCACTGTCCTCTGTCTAGGACAGGAAACAGGAACTGGTGGTCTTGGGGCCATGCTCCTCCTTATGAGCTCTCCACAAAAGTTCCTGTTTCCTGTCCTGGATGGAGGCGGTCTCTCAAGGGTGTTGTCATGGGCGTAAGGGAAAATTTGTTTAAATTAGGATACACTCAAAAACATTGGCAAATATAAAAAATACAACAATGAGAAAGTGCGCTGGAGTATACCAATGGCTGGGTAAGGCCGGTATAGATGTCTATTCTGCAGAAGGTACGGACAAGTCCTGTGGGATTCATGCCTGGTTCATTTTAAAGAACGTGAGCACGTCCACTTTGGCTGTGGACAGGCGGCTGCGCTTGTCTGTGATAACACCCCCTGCCGTGCTAAACACACGTTCAGATAATACACTGGCTTCAGGGCAGGCCAGCACCTCCAAGGAATAAAGGGAAAGCTCAGGCCATGTGCCCAATTTGGAGACCCAGAAGTTGAGGGGGGCAGACCCATCATTCAGTAAGTGTAGGCATGTGCACACATACTGCTCCACCATGTTGCTGAAATTCTTGCCTCCTGCTAAGACGTTCCATATCAGATGGTGGTGCTGGTTGCTGTGGCGTGCTGAAAAAGCTTTTCCACATTTCGGCCATGCTACCCCTGCCTTCTGAGGTGCTGGTGATGCCTCAGCTGCGTTAGCGACCTCTTCCTCCTCCTCTGCCTTCACCCTGTGCTTCAACTGTGCCCCCGCTGTCAGGTGGGAATGCCACCAGCAGTGCGTCTACCAACGTGTGCTTGTACTTGCGCATCTTACGATCACGGTCCAGTGATGGAATTAAGGTCGGTACGTTGTCCTTGTAACGGGGATTCAACAGCGTGGCTAGCCAGTAATCAGCACAAGTTAGAATGTGGCCAACTCGGCGGTAGTTGCGGAGACACTGCAGCATGTAATCGCTCATGTGTGCCAGGCAACGACAAGCTGTCCTCTGTGGGAGGTGTATCGTCTGTGTCCTCTGTATCCCCCCAGCCATGCACCAGTGATGGCCATGAGCTGGTTTGGGTGCCACCCTGCTGTGAACACTCTTCCTCCTCCTCCAGAACTGTGCCCTGGCTGGATAATTGTGTACCTGGCGTATGTTGGTGCAGGAACCCACCCTCGAAACCCTTGTAAATGATACCTCTTCCTCCCCCTCATGTGCCACATCCTCTTCCATCATCGCCCAAAGTGTTTTTTCAAGGAGGCATAGAAGTGGGATAGTAACCCTAAGAGCGGCGTCATGGGTAGTGATGGCCAGTCCGCTGACGAACACATGCGATTGGCCATCTTTATTCCCAAGCCCGGCGATGCAGAGGTAAAGTCCTTACCTTTGCCTACGCCGCTCTGAAACACATGCGGTCACCGGGAGCAGGCAGTTCCGAGAACAGCCTTCATTGGGCTGTTCTCGGACCTGGCTGTTCCCGGTGACCGCATACGTTTCAGAGCGGCTCGCGGAGCAGGCACGAGTAAGGACTTACTTCTGCATCGCCGGGCTTGGGAATAAAGATGGCAGATCGCATGTGTTCGTCGGCGAACACTGTGAACTGGCCATCACTGGTTATGGGCACTGGGCCATGTTGATGGAGTACTCGAAACAGCGCATCAAGGCACACAGGTTTCGCAGGGAGGCCCACTTATTGGCAGGGAAGTGGTGCTTTTCCGCAGAACTACTCACCCGTGCGTGCTGCAGCTGAAACTCCATTATCACCTGCTGCTGCTCGCATGGTCTGGTCAGCATGTGCAAGGTGGAGTTCCACCTTGTGGGCACGTCGCATATGAGGCGGTGAGCGAGAAGGCCAAAGTTACCCTGCAGCGCTGACAGGCGAGCAGCAGCAGGGTGAGAACGCCGAAAGTGCGCACAGACGCCCTGCACTTTCTGCAGCAGCTCTGACATATTGGGTAATTTTTAAGGAATTTCTGCACCATCAAATTCAGCACATGCACCAGGCAAGGGATGTGCGTCAAATCGGCTAGGTCCAGAGCTGCTATGAGATTTCGCCCATTATCCCACAACACCAGGCCGGGTTTGAGGCTCAGTGGCACCAACCAGTCATCGTTATGTTCCATGCGGTCCACAGCTCCTGCGTGGTGTGGGGTTTGTCCCCCAAACAGATACGTTTTAAAACTGCCTTCTGTCATTTACCCCTGGCTGTGCTGAAGTTGTTACACTGACCGGATGAGGAGGCTACATTTACCTAGTGTGCTGTTAGGGAGATATAACGTCCCTAACCGTGCTTACTGGTCCATGTATTCGTAGTTAGGTGGACCTTGCCACAGATGACGTTGCACAGTGCACACTTGATTTTGTCCCCCACTCGGTTGTGCAGGGAAGGGCTATAAATGAAGAAGGAGATCCAGCTTCCAGACAACATATAGATGCTTTAATGAAAAGGTGCTAAAATCCAGACATGTACATCAGGTCTAAGCGTTTCAGGTCAATAAATTCAGATCCTTACTCATGACAAGATAGTGTGAGACACTGGCCTTAAATAAGGGGCAGGTCAAACATATCTATATGTTGTCTGGAAGCTGGATCTCCTTCTTCATTTATACTTCTACTATCGCTTAGTTCCTGGCGAATATCCGTGCTTTCATTGCAACTTGGGACCAGGTGAGCCTCGACAACTGCCTTTGCAGGGAAGGGATGTCTCGCCTGGAAAAGTAGTGGAGGCTGGGAACGACGTACGGTGGGACAGCCACCGCCATAAGGCTTTTAAAACTCTCTGGGTAGGGGGTACTCCCTCTTTTGCTCCAGTGTTTTGGAGATAGACAGCTGAAAGCTTCCATGGGACATTGTAACACTGTTTGCGGGGTGGCAGGTGCCACTGTTACTCCAGAGGGGAATGAAGAGGCTGAGACTGCAGAAGAGGAAGCAGGAGGAGCCAGAGACCTTTCTTGGTTTTTGAGGTGTCTACTCCACTGCAGCTTGTGCTTTGCACTTAGATGCCTGGTCATGCAGGTTGTGCTCAGGTTTAGAATGTTTATGCCTCGCTTCAGGCTCTGATTGCACAGCGTGCAAACCACTTGTGTCTTGTCGTCAGCACATTGTCTGAAGAACTGCCACACCAGGGAACTCCTTGGAGCTGGCTTTAGTGTTCTCGGTCCCTTGGTGCGGTGGGCAGTAGCAGGCGTACTGTCTAGGGGATGGCAGCTCGGCTTTTGCACCCTGATCCCTCTTCTGCTGTGCTGGTGGCTCTGTGCGACCACCGCCTCTTCCCCTGAACTACACACAGGTCACTTGCATGACCTTGATTCCATGTGGGGTCGAGGACCTCATCGTCCTCCACATCATCTTCAATCCAGTCTTCACCCCTGTCCTCCTTGTCGGTCTGCACACTGCAGAAAGCCACAGCAGTTGGCACCTGTGTTTCGTCATCATCTGAGACGTGCTGCGGTGGTCTTCCCATGTCCTCATCCTGAAACATAAGTGGTTGGGCATCAGTGCACTCAATCTCTCCCACTTCTGGGGCAGAAGTGGAATGGCCCTGGGAAACCTTGCTAGCAGAGTCATCAAAAAGCAGAAGAGACTGCTGCATGACTTGGGGCTCAGACGGCTTGGCTGATTTGCAAGGGGGTGAGGTGAAAGACAGGTGACCATGGGCTGCAGCTGCCAACTCTGATCTTTCAGCAGGAGACTGGGTGGGAGACAATGTGAAGGAATTGGAGGCACTGTCAGCAACCCAATCTACTATCGCCTGTACTTGTTCTGGCCTCACCATTTGCACAGCCGCATTCGGCCCCAAATAACGCTGACGTTTCTGTCGCCTACTTGCACCTGAGGAAGGTGTTTCACTTGTGCGTGTAGCCTGCACAGATCCACCACGACCTCTCCCTGCAACAGGAGCTCCACCAACACCATGACCGGGGCCACATCACTTATTTGACGCTCCCCTTATTCTTTGCGTTCACCCACCAAACTAACAGATGGTTTATGTCAGGCGACAATGTAACCGCCAATAGTCAACAATTAAGTTCACTAACAGTAAGGCAGTGCCGGTGTCATAAAGAGGAAACATTTCTTGAGGTCACACAACAGCGTGACAGGCGAATTTTATACAATTACTTCACTGTCACAAAAAATGCTAATTTGTCAACCAACAATGTAACTGCAGTATTTTAAGCTTGTATTGGACTGTCAGAAATGCAGCAAAGGCCCCAAATGTAGTGTATTGCACAAAATGGGTGTTTTTTTAAAACCAGAATATAACAGCAGTATTTAACGCTTATATTGGACTGTCACAAATGCAGTGTGCAGTGCGCAAATGTACTTTTTAGCAAAAAAAATAATAACTTGTCCCCACAGAATCTAACAGATGGATTTACTTGGAATTGTACTTTACAAAAAAAAAATGTGAATATGTCACCCCCTGGGTCCCTGAACTCTATTCCCTAGAATATTTTGCACATATGCAGTGCAGGTGCACTTAAAAAATGGGTAGATGTTGCCCACTGAACTAAAAGAACAGGGCTAAATTATTGTCCCTGGCACATATGCTGTGCTGGTGCACTGAACTTGCACAAAATGGCCGCCGATGCCCACCTAACTAACAGACGGATAAAACGTATTTTTCTGTGTCACTGGGCTCAGGGCAGGGTACAAAAATGTTGCATTGCACCCACAAAACTAAATCACTGTAGATTGCAGAGTTAACAACAAGCACATCTGATAACAGATAGATAATTTCCTATTCTCTCTCTCACAGCAGCAGCATCCTCTCCCTACACTAGTAAGAGCAAAGTGACGTGCAGCGCTATGTGACTCCAGCTTATATAGAGGCTGGGTCACATGCTGCTCTGGCCAATCATACCCATGCCATTAGTACCATAGCTATGATGGCTTCTAAGGGTACACGATTTAAACGCTTGTTGATTGGATGCTCTGCAGCCTTTCAAAAAGCGCCATTAACTCGCCGAACACCGAACTCTTACTGAAAGGTTTGGGTTCGGGTCCGGGGTCCAAAAATCTTAACGTTCGGGTTCTCTCAACCCTAGGAAAGATATCACAACATGGCCTCTTATATATAATCAAATCCACTATAATTATGATATTTAGATATAAATGTTATATACCTATGAAAAAGCACAAGAAACTGGATGCCAACAACCCCCCTCGGGCCGTCATGTTTATTTCCATTGGTGGGGCAGTGAGACCTAACCAATCCCTGCCTCACTAACCCATTTCAAGCATTTTAATTGGTGGCAGTGGCTGGCCGGCATCACAGTTGGAAGGAACACGCTCATTCCTTCCCGCTGTATGGCCACACACTGTATGATTCACATCTACATTATGCTGAATGCAGCAGTATTTTTCCAGAAAGCTGAGGAATCCCTTTATAGTGAATGGGGCGGGCTGCGGTAGAGTCAAGATAATTCCAGCAGTCTGTTCCTCTGCTGAAAAACCGTAACAATGTTTCAGTTTTTTCTGTGCGGGTGCAATTAGTTTTGATGCGTTTTTCACACTCGTGAAAAAAAACTGAAGGTTTACAACTACATCTCCTAGCAACCATCAGTGAAAAACGCATTGCATCCGGACACAATGCGTTTTTCACTTAAGCCCTATTCACTTCTATAGGGCTAAAACTACATCACAAACACAGAATATAGAACATGCTGCGATTCTCAGGTAACGCAGAACTGATGTGTGAAAAACACTTATGTACACAGACCCATTGAAATGGATGGGTCAGGATTCAGTGCGGGTGCTATGCGTTCACTTCACCCATCGTACTCCCCCTCGACACTGTCGCGTCGCAGCATGTCGCAGTGCGACACCTTAGACTATAAGGCTAGGTCTACACGACGACATTTGTCGCGCAACAAAAAGTCGCGCGACAGATAGGGCGCAACAAAAAGTCGCGCGACATTTTGTTGCACTAATGTCGCGCGACAATTTTTATAATGGCAGTCTATGGTGTCGCACTGCAACATGCGACATGTTGCGACTGCGACGCGACAGTCGCAGAAAAATCCATCTTGAATGGATTTTCTGCGACTGTCGCGTCGCAGTCGCAGCATGTCGCATGTTGCAGTGCGACACCATAGACTGCCATTATAAAAATTGTCGCGCGACATTGGTGCAACAAAATGTCGCGCGACAAATGTCGTCGTGTAGACCTAGCCTAATTCTAAAAATTGTCGCGCTACATTGGTGCGACAGGACCTAGCCTAAGTGTCTGCTGTGACTGTACTAGGTTGACGGGTCTGTTGAGTCCTGGTCTGGATTCAGTATTCTGACAAACACTATTGTTTTGTCCTTTTCTCCGGAATCGGTGACAGAGGATGCTACCAGAACTTATGTGACAATATTCTACCAGAGCACACCTGTAGTCAGCAGCTGGGAGGACCCGGCTGACATCAGCTCCGGTACACGCAGCACTCTCCAATTCCTCACTGCCTGAGGAGGAAAATGCCTGAGTGCAGAGCGCCAATAAATCAGCACTTTAGAAGGGTGTGGCCAAGAGGAGGCCACGCCTCTATCCGATGACGTCCCACTATGTGTGGGCGTGTCTCGTGCGTCCTGTCTATTGCGGCAAAGAAAGAACTGCACGCGGGTAAAGATGGGGTCGGTGTTCGTGTTACTTGTGGCCGCCATTCTCTACCGGCCGAGCACCGGGAGTGAGGCAGCCGTTACCGTCACTCTCTCCCCGCAGGCGAGCGAGCAGTTCAGCACGGGCGGCGCCGCCGCCCCCGCCAGCCAGGTTCCTCCAGAAGTAGACCCGGTACTGGCGGCCAGGGCTCAGCGCCACAACCTGCTGCTCCTCTTCCAGCGCTACGGGGAAAACAACCAGAGCCTGACCATGGCCGGCTTCCGGCTACTGCTCCGCAGCCTTCGTGAGGAGAGACTGAAGAGCATTACTGATAGGAGCTCATCATCGGGACACCACAACCACCACCACCATCATCATCATCATCATGATGATGATGGTGGTGATCATCATTCTCCCCACCACCACCCTCATCAACACCATCCACATAATCATCATCATCACAAGTCTGCAGCCTCCCCTCCGGAGCACGGCCTCACTACTTGTAAAGAGACGCGGAAGAGGCGGCATGTCCCCTCTCCAGGGGCATCTGTCACCGGCGCCGGGACACAGGAGGAGGTAAGTGTGTTCATGTCACACGTCACCCATCTACACTGGTCGGACCACTTTAGTGGGCAAGTCACTGGAGAGCATATTGCCCAGATTATTGGCACAGGAGATTGCCATGTTGCCCAGATACGTGGCACACGAGATTGCCATGTTGCCCAGATTATTGGCACAGGGAGAATTACATACACATCACTGTAGCTGGCCATCTTTGTACCAGTGTACACCTGGATGCCACAACCAGACTGGTCGGGCGCTCCTTAGATGAGGCTTGTAATAATGGCCAGTCACTCCTGTGGTTCCTGCACATGTTTCCTCACAAGAGGACCTGCCCCCACTCCTGACATGTCTGTTTTAGCAGTTACCTGAATTCCTCATGTAATAACTTCTTTAGCATCTATTCTTATGGCTCTATGTTGTAACATTCCTCTATTATTCCTACTAGAAGTTATGAATGAATTGCTGATAGTTTGCAATGAAGATCCAGATGAGTTACCAGTTGGGGGGGGGGGGGGGTGTCCCTGCACACTATCCAATCAATGATGCCAGAGTCAGGACGACCCCCCACCTTCACTGCACACTGCCAGCAATTCATAACTTCTAGCAGGAATAACAAGGAATGGCACATCATAGTCCTAGGAATAGATGTTCCAGAATTATTATATTGGGAATACAAGTAGTTGCTAAAACTGAAATGTCAAGAGAATGTGACTTGTCCTCTTTACAGGGGTTGTGTCGTCTGACTCACTGGTGGCATGTCACCAGGTTATGGCACCAGTGTGAGTTGTGGGTCCCATCTCTGGGACCTGCGCCTATCTCTAGAGCTGGCCCTCCAGAAGCGAAGGAGATCTCACAGCACAAAATGCGTGAAAATAGAGTAAGCGTGCTTAGCTATTTTTGGAATTCCCATAGAAGTGAATGGAGGGCGGTGGCGCTTGTGCGATGCGCTGTCCTTCGCTTTTGGGGGGACCTGCACCTATCTCCTAATGATGTACCACCAATGTCTGAGATGAAAACCGCCCTCTAAGGGGTTCACCTATAGGAGCATCCTGTAGCCGTATAGAAGAGTATAGTCTGGACTTCTCTCTGTTAGGGGGAATTCACACGACTGTATCCGTTTTGTGATCCACAAACCGTGGATCTATAAAGCACGGATACTGGTCATGTGGATCCGGCATTTTCCCCTTCTGCAGGTCCCGCACTATGTAACAAATGTCTGTTCTTGACAAGAATAGGACAGGTTCTATTTTTTTTTGCGGGGTTGTGGACCGCACACAGTCTGTTGGCTGCATCTTCTGTGGCCCCAATGAAACGAATGGGTCCACATCTGATCCGCATGGAAAATAGTCGTGTAAATGCACCCTTAACTAGAGGGGAGCTCCACCATATTGAGCTGCAAGCGTTCTGGGGGGACTAGTCATGTATTATAGTCACCCATTTATTTCAGTGAGCGGCATGTAATATAGACATGTACAAATCCATCTGTTGCCCATAGCAACCAGTCACGGTGCAGCTTTCATTTCATAATCTCCCCCTGGAAAAATGAGCCGTGCTGTGATTGGTTGCTATGGGCAATCTTCCCCTTTGGCAATCTGTGGCACTCCAGCTGTTGTGAAACTACAATTCCCAGCATGCTCTATTTATTTCTATGCAAGTTCTGAGAAGCTCAGAGCAAGTGTGCATGCTGGGAGTTGTAGTTTCACAACAGCTGGAGTGCCGGAGGTTGCCTACCCCCGAATACTGACTGCTGCCAGAGGAATGTGTGGCAGTCTGCAGCTTGCGCTGGTGAATAAACCCACATTGTGAGACGAAATGCCATCGGTGAAGGTACCCATACACATTAGGCCTCATGAACGTACAGATACCGGCTTTGCACATGTGACATTTACCTAACAGAACTGCCTGTTGTCTGCAAAAGATGTGGATCAGAAACGGACCAATGTGCATGAGCCCTTAGTCTAAAATTGATCAAAACAGATGATTTCAACCAAAATGGTTCTGTCACGTGAAACTTCTCAAACTATCATTTAGCCAACTGAAACGAAGTCGACCATGTTTGAAATCTTTGTCTTGATTGTTGGGCGAAAGTTATATCTTTTTTCCCAAGTTTCTATGTGGGCATCACTGGCAACCATATTGGTTTTAGCTTGCTCAGACAGGACTAAAGGTCAACATAGCCATATGGCGGCTGTTGGCAGAGCCTGGTGTCTGGCGGTCCCTCCCTCCGTAGATACAACATATTTAGGGCTGATTGTGATCATGGGGGGGATTTTATCAAACTGGTGTAAAGTAGAACTGGCTTAGTTGCCAATAGCAACCAATCAGATTCCACCTTTCATTTTTCACAGCTGCTTTGGAGAATGAAAGGTGGAATCTGGTTGCTGTGGGCAACTAAGCCAGTTCTACTTTACACCAGTTTGATAAATCTCCCCCAATATTTGTAAGACCAAGGAAAATGATAATCCACCTGATGGAAGAGGACCGTGACGCCATTCTTTCTGCCTAACTTGTCTCTTGGTTCCAGTGTTTGAACGCCTCCAGACTGCTGACATCACATGGGATGGACATGCACATGCTGCTTGGGGTCAATGAATTTGGCTACATATGTCCAGCAATTATCAATCAGATTGACAGGAAGTCCTGTCTGATTAATGCTGAAGAAAAGGCGGCGGTGGCAGAAAGTAGCCAAGGAGCGTACTCCAAGAAAGTAGGTAAGATGTAGTGCAATTTATAGAGATGCACTCTACACTCCAAGGATGGCTGGAGTACAATGTCTGACCTACAACAGAAGGCCTTCATTGCTGGATACTTGTATTAAAATATGAGAGCTGCATAATCCAAATATAAATGAAGGCATTTCTCCCTTTACAAGCAGGAAGAAAGCAGAGTATTCCTTAGGTTTAGGCCACATGCACACGACCGTATGTATTTTGCGGTCTGCAAATTTGCGGATACATTGTAACAATGCCTAAAACGGACAAGAATAGGACATGTTCTATATTTATTTTTTTCCGCGTGGCTACGGAAGGGAAATACTGATGCGGACAGTACACGGTGTGCTGTCTGCATTTTTTGCGTCCCATTGAATGGGTCTGCAGAAAGACCGGAAACAAACAACATTTGTGTTCATGTAGCCTTACTCTGAGGTTCTTTTGTCACGCGTCACTGTTACTCTAGTCTGTTGTACCTGTCACCCTCTGTGTATTCCCTGAATGTCTCCACAAATACTACAGAATATTTGTCATGAATGTGCACTATGGGGCACACTTATTAAGACTGGCGTTTTAGACCCCTATGCCTGGCATCTGATCTGCTGGAGTTATGAAGAGGCGCCGCCGGCCTGTACATAACTTCGGCGGATCCTCTTTTGACTGAATGTCTTTGGGACGGCTTCCTTGCTGGCTTAGGGCTCTTTCACACTTGCGTTCTTTTCTTCCGGCATAGAGTTCCGTCGTCGGGGCTCTATGCCGGAAGAATCCTGATCAGTTTTATCCTAATGCATTCTGAATGGAGTGAAATCCGTTCAGGATGCATCAGGATGTCTTCAGTTCCGGAACGGAACGTTTTTTGGCCGGAGAAAATACTGCAGCATGCTGCGCTTTTTGCTCCGGACAAAAATCCTGAAGACTTGCCGCAAGGCCGGATCCGGAATTAATGCCCATTGAAAGGCATTGATCCAGATGCGACGTTTAGCCTTTTCTCAATGGTTACCCTGGCTCCCGGGACGCTAAAGTCCTGGCAGCCATGGTAAAGTGTAGTGGGGAGCAGCATACTTGCCGTCCGTGCCTTCTCCCGGGGCGCTCCAGAGTGATGTCAAGGCGCCTCAAGCGCATGGATCACGTGATTGCATGGCACGTCATCCATGCGCATGGGGCGCTCTGACGTCATTCTGGAGCGCCCGGGAGCCGCACGGACTGTAAGTATACAGCTCCCCGCTCCTACTATGGCAACCAGGACTTTAATAGCGTCCTGGCTGCCATAGTAACACTGAAAGCATTTTGAAGACTGATCCGTCTTCAAATGCTTTCAGTACACTTGCGTTTTTCCGGATCCGGCGTGTAATTCCGGCAAGTGGAGTACACTCCGGATCCGGACAACGCAAGTGTAAAAGAGGCCTTACATTTAGACCATTTTCTACGCCCACGCCACGTCCCCTTTTTTAGACCTGGTGTGAGCCGGGAAAAGATGCAGATTGCACCGCAATCAGTACGCCTAATTTAGGTGTATTTCTGTTTGATAAATGACCCCCCCGTAGAGCTAAAAATATGTGGACACCTGACCATCACACCTCAATGAGCTTATTGAACATCCTATTTCTGAAATATTGATGTTAATATGGAGTTGGCTGCTCTTCTGGGAAGGTTTTCTACAAGATTTTGGAGTATGGACACAAATTCCCTAAGACGTTCAGTCAAAAGAGTATTTGTGAGGTCAGATGCTGATGTTGGGTGAAAAGGTCTAGCTCACAATTAAAGTAAAGCCTCATTCACACGTCAGTGTTTTTGTCAATGGTTGTGAGCCAAAACCAGGACTGGAGCCTCCACAGACATAACGTATAAGGGAAAGTTCTGCACCTGCTCTGTGTTTAGAGCCGCACCTCAAAATCACTGACCAAACACTGACATGTGAATGAGAAATAGGGATTCATCCCAGATGTGTTTGATAGAGGCTAAGGCTTAGCGCCGGCCACTGAAGTTGCTCCACACCAAACTAGTCATACCATGTTTTTATGGCTGTTTCCATAAAGTTGGAAGCATACAGCTGTCTACTGTCTACTATGCTATAGTAATAACATTGCACTTCATGGAACATCATGGGCCTTGCTGAAACTGTGACTTAAAGAAGTTCCTTTTCCACCAGCTTTTACAGTAGCCACAATGTATTCCATGGAGTAGAGTTCCTAATCTAGTTTTGTCCATCAGACTGCAGATAGTGATGCATCACTCCAGAAAAAAGTTCAATGACTGTGCTTTTCACCATTCCAGCTGGCACTTGGCCCATGGTGCATGTTGATCTTTGGCTTGTATGCAGCTGCTCGACCATGGAGAACATAAGCTCAATGAACAGTAAGGCCTCTTCCACATGTCAGTGTTTGGTCAGTGATTTCCATTAATGATTAGGAGCTAAAACCCGGAGTAAAGTCTCCGAAGAGATCAGGTATAATGGAAAGATCTGCACCTGTTCTGTGTTTTTGACCTGCACCTCTTTTTGGCTCTCAATCACTGTTGGAAATTGCTGACCAAACACTGATGCCTTGGCATACGACCTAATGGTGTGGTAGTGATCCGTTTGGGTCGTGGCCCATTAAGTCGCAGTTGCCCGATATTTATTGGTTGCCCGATCCCAGACATTGGGGGTATATTGCTAGGATATGTCCTCAGCTGTCTGATAATTGATGATCCCTACTCTATATACCCGCACCTATACTTGGAATGGAGCTGGCAAATTCATGAAGGGCGAACCATGCATGTGCGGCTGCCCTCCAATTATTCCTAGCGATATGTTCCCAACGTCTGGGATGGTACGACCCTTTGAACTAATGAAGACAAAAAGATAAGGTGTAATGGAAAGATCTGCACCTCTTCTGTGCCTTTTGACCTGCTCCTGGTTTTGGCTCCTGATCACTGATGGAAATCACTGACTGTGAACCAGGCCTTATTGTGCTGAAGTCGCTTCCAGTGACTGTTTGGAAACTTGTGATGTAACAGGATATGAGATTTGTTCACTATGCACTCGGCAACCCTGAGTTTGCATGATCTACTCTAGAAGCTTTCAATTAATGTTGATGGCACAGTTGGCCAGGGGAAATTCTAGCAAACCAGAACTTGTTGAAAAGTGGCATCTACCCAGGTTTGTCTATGGCGATTGTATGGCTGTATATAGTTGTGTGCGTTGACTGTGGCTGAAACAACCTGATCTCAGTAATTAGTGTCCGTGTCTACGTAATGTTGGGTTTTCACTTTGCAGGTTGTGTAGAGTGCCACAAAACCACATCCATTGTGGTTTGCAGCGTGGTAATTGCTCGCACAGTTTAGGGTCCGGCGACAAAAGAGGTTAAATACGCGTGCATCGCAGCACAGTTACTGTAAAATACACACGCATTGCATATTGTGTCGCTTTTGGTTTGGGTGTTTTTTTTTTTTTGTTTTTTTTTAACTACCTCAACTGAAACTGACTTTTATGACCGTAGTTTATGTTGTTGGCACTGAGGGTCCTGGCCTCACTGCCTCTGCTCTCTTGTGGACCTGCAGCCATTCACTGGCCTTAGTGGTGACTTGTCCCTCAGGGGAACGTGACCACTGAGCAGTCAAGTGCCACTCTGAGACATGTCACTACAGCCAATGAATGGCTGCAGCAGTGTTAGTGACCAGATTGGGATGTCACACTTCTGGTCCACAGGACACCAGAAGCAGTGGAGATAGGACGATCAGCTCTGGAACAGAGGGACAGTGAACAGGCTAGTAGAAGACATGATTCTTTAGAGCAAATGATACCTCAGCATCGTCACATGAATGTCACCTCTCCCGAAATGTTAGATTTATTTGGATTATATACTTGTATCTTGATGTATGGGCGTACATCAGCCTGACAGGTCTGCTGTAAAGTAAAGTTTCTATAGGGATAACATGTTTTTTTTTTTTTTTTTGTTTTGTTTTTTACAGCTTGGATTGGCGGCTGTATAGCAATCACTATCATTAGTGTATTGTCTTTACTGGGGATCATCTTGGTTCCTCTGATGAACAAAGTTTTCTTCAAGTTCCTCTTAAGCTTCCTAGTGGCGCTGGCAGTTGGCACTTTAAGCGGAGATGCATTTTTGCACCTTCTTCCACATGTAAGTGTTTCATGAGTCTAGTGTCTGAAGTATCATGTATTTAAATGTCTTTACAGTGACAGACTACGCAAGCGCTCTCTTTTGGGCCCATATTGAACCTACATTGTGGCATTGTGTACCATATGACAGCGATACTGTTTCTATGGAATGATTCTGTAGGACAATACAGTGTCTTTAGGAGCCAGCGATATGGCTAATGATGTAGGTATACTGTATGGGGGGACCACAAGGAGACATTACATACAGTATGGGGCTTGTGGGGGGCAGCAGCTGCCCCCCCATGTCTTATGGACACCTGTGTGACTGTGACTTGTCACCTGCCTGCAACCACCACCATAATTACTTCTTGTTCATGTCATGGGGGAGGTACTGGAGGGACACATGATGGCTCACTGCGATTAGCATAGAGGCAGCAGCAGGCAGTGTAATAGGAGCCGACAAGGGAGGCTAGCCCTGCCCCTCCCCGCTGTCCAACCAGAGGCAGCCAGCAGTCCAGCACTGACTCACAGCACAGGGGAGTCCTGCAGGTACTCGGAGAATAGTCTGAGAGTTTATTAGTTAAAAGAATCGTGTCACCGAGTCCCTGCCAGGCTCCCTGTCTCCCGGTTGGCGCATTAGTATAGCATGTAGCGGAGCTATGTGTGTACAGGGTGCATGCAGCAGAGCAGGAAGTCTGGTAGGGACTCGGTGACACGATTCTTTTAACTAATAAACTCTCAGACAATTATGAGTCCCTGCAATAACTATACATTGTAAGTCCCTCCTGACCTTCGGTTCACTTGAGAGCCGACTCAGCAGTTGCTGCTGTACTGCACTGTCAACTCAGCCTGGGGGCGTCACCTGATTCCGATGTGAGACGTCGTTCGGTGGGCGGAGACAGCACATTCGGAGCAAGCAGGAGGAGCTGCTGCTGGAAAAAAATGGTAGATAATGATGGGGGAGGGCAGCCGCGGATGCAGTTTTTAAAGCGACGACGTCACAAAATATACAGCGGTATTTAGAAAACAGCGATATCGCCGTTTTTTAATACCGCGGTATATCGTGATACCGGTATATCGCCCAACCCCATCACCATGCAGGGTTGATTAACATGAACCTAAAGATGAAAGTAAATAGTGTTTTCTACACAGCATATAGAAGGGAATTTATCAAGTGTTGTGCACCAGAAACATTCGGTCAAACTCACAACTTTTTGTGCAAGCACCAGGAAATGGTGAAAATCAATGCCCTAGATTTGCATTGAATGGACTGCCAGAAAGATGTGCCAGATCCATTAACCACCTCCGGACCGCCTAACGCAGATGTGCGGTCCGGAGGTGGCAGCGCTGCGCACAGTGTACGCATATACGCGTCATCTCGCGAGACGCGAGTATGCGCCCGCGCGTGCGCAGTTCGCGCCGGCATTTCGTTCAGGACCATTTCGTCAGCAACCTGCCAGCCAATGATCGTGGCTGGCAGGTTGCTGATTTTTAAAAAAGCCAATCACAGAGCCATATATCAGATCATATTTGTAAATATGATCTGTTATATGGCTGCCTGCTCCTCTGCTGGTTCTTTTCGTCGGTTGGATCCAGCAGAGGAGCAGGCTTCACAGTGAGTACACCAAACACCACACTTTAGCCCCAGATCACCCCCCTGAACCCCAATTAACCCTTTGATCACCCCTGTCAATCACAAGTGAAAAGAAAAAAGTGATCAGTGCAAACTGTCACTTTTTTTTTCACTGTTATTGACCGTTAGGTTTTAGGTATAGTTTAGGTCCCTTGGTTAGGTAGTTAGCGATCAGTTAGCGCCCAGCCCACCGCACCGCAGTCCGTTATTCGCTGATTAGCGTATCGCTAATCAGCATTTGTACTTTTATAGTATCTGGAAGTGATCAAAACTGATCACGGTCAGATCTATAATAGTACTAGTGTCACTTTAGTTCGCCCTCCACCCAAAACGCAGTGTTTGCCCGATCAGGCCTGATCGGTCGCCCACACATGCGTTCGCCCACACCCGCCCCACCGCAGTGACCAAAAAAATTTTTTTTTTGATCACTGCACATTCACTTTACACGCACTGCGGCGATAAAAAAATCAGTTTTGATATTTTTTATCAACCGCAGCGGCCTCCGGTACTTCGCTAGCCTCCCCTTTGTAAGACAGGCTTGCTTTTTTTTTCTTGGGTAGTCTCAGGGAATACCCCTAAATTTAGTTGCCCACATGTCTAACAGGGGGTATTCCTCTGAAGAGGCCTACAGGCTTCTGACCCAGTCGGATGAGGAGTGGGAACCCTCATCTGATGAATCCAGCGGGTCAGAATACGAACCTGTAGAAAGCAGTGGCTCTCTGACCCAAAGTTCGGACGAGGAGGCTGAGGTCCCTGATACCACCAGGCGTACCCGGCCCCGTGTCGCTAGACCGCAGGTTGCACAGGATCCGCTTCAAGAGCAGCAGAGTGGGGCTGGTGCTGTCGCATTACGTGGTGAGGCATACACCAGCAGCCCAGCCCTCCCTGGACCTAGTACCAGCACTGCCGTACAACCTGGTGAAGTAGCGAGCACCAGAAGGGCAGTTGAAGCTGGTACGGTGGCACGTGCAGTAGTGACCCTGTCGCAGCCACCGCAAAGACGTGCCCGTAGAGCCCCTAGAATCCCAGAGGTGCTGGCAAACCCTGATTGGCAGTCCCCAACTTCAGCCGCACCTGTAGTTTTCCCTTTCACTGCCCAGTCTGGAGTTCGGGTTGAGACAGCTCAGATCGGTTCGGCCCTGGGATTTTTTGAGCTGTTCTTGACTGCGGAGCTTTTAGACATAGTTGTGGCCGAAACAAACAGGTATGCCACACAATTTATCACCGCTAACCCGGGAAGCTTTTATGCCCAGCCTTTCCGGTGGAAACCAGTCCAAGTTTCCGAACTTAAAACTTTTCTGGGCCTCCTCCTCAACATGGGCCTGACAAAAAAGCATGAATTGCGGTCATATTGGTCCACGAACCCGATTCATCACATGCCCATGTTCTCTGCTGCTATGTCCAGGGCACGTTTTGAGGCCATCCTGCGGTTCCTGCACTTTAGTGACAACACCACCTCCCGTCCCAGGGGCCACCCTGCTTTTGACCGGCTCCACAAAATTCGGCCCCTCATAGACCATTTCAACCAGAAATTTGCAGATATTTATACCCCAGAGCAAAACATCTGCATAGACGAGTCCCTGATACATTTTACCGGGCGCCTTGGCTTCAAACAATACATCCCAAGCAAGCGCACCCGGTATGGGGTCAAATTGTATAAGCTCTGTGAAAGGGCCACAGGCTATACTCACAAATTTCGTGTCTATGAGGGAAAAGATCAGACCCTGGAGCCGGTCGGTTGCCCTGACTACCTGGGGAGCAGTGGGAAGACAGTTTGGGACTTGGTGTCACCCTTATTCGGCAAGGGGTACCATCTTTATGTGGACAATTTTTACACAAGTGTGGCCCTCTTTAGGCATTTGTTTCTAGAACGGATTGGCGCCTGTGGTACCGTGCGAACTAGTCGCGCGGGCTTCCCCCAACGGCTCGTTACCACCCGTCTTGCAAGGGGGCAGAGGGCCGCACTGTGTAACGAAGAACTGCTTGCGGTGAAATGGAGAGACAAGCGTGACGTTTACATGCTCTCCTCCATTCACGCAGACACGACAATACAAATTGAGCGAGCAACCCGTGTCATTGAAAAGCCCCTCTCAGTCCACGACTATAATTTGCTCATGGGAGGGGTGGACTTCAATGACCAGATGTTGTCTCCGTATTTAGTTTCCCGCAGAACCAGACGCTGGTATAAGAAGGTGTCTGTATATTTAATTCAATTGGCTCTGTACAATAGTTTTGTTCTCTACAGTAAGGCTGGGAGAACTGGATCCTTCCTCAAATTTCGGGAAGAGATCATCGAGAACCTCCTGTATCCAGGAGGTTCCGTGGCCCCAACCACCAGTGTAGTTAGCCGTCTACACGAGCGACATTTCCCCAATGTCGTTCCTGGTACCTCAACCCAACAGTCACCCCGAAAAAGATGTCGTGTCTGTAGCAGGAGTGGAATAAGGCGTGACACCCGCTATTTCTGTCCTGACTGTCCTGACCACCCTGCCCTATGCTTTGGAGAGTGTTTCCGGAAGTACCACTCACAGGTACACTATTAGCATAGGGATCATCTCACCAGGACAGGCACACAGGGCTATTAGGGCCCATTCACTCACTGCTGCTGCAAACGTCTCCTTTCACATGGGACAAAGTGCATAACGCACTTCGCCACATCTTTGGGCGATTTGCGCTTTGCACATTGACCCATGGGGAAGGAGAGGTTTGTTCTATAAAGGTAAAAAAAAAAAAAAAAAAAAACAGTAAGCAAAAAGGTTAATGTTCAGTTAAAAAAGTTAAAGTTTATATGTTCTGTTGCAAAGTTAATAAAATTATTGCGTTGCGGCCTGGTTTTTTTTTTTCCTTTTTTTACCTTCCAGGTGGACCAACCGATTGACTGCAGCACCGATGTGCATTCTGACAGAAGCATTGCGCTGCTGTCAGATTACACGCAAGTCGGTGTATGCGGCGCTGCAAGACGGGATTTTCTCCTCTGCAGTGACAGATACGTTTGCCAGGGCATACGAGCTAAGTGGGTATGGATGTAGGGCGGAGCTCCTATGTCCTGGCAGACGCCTTTCCCCTCCATTTTTTTTTTTTTTTTGGCAGAGATTTTTTCATCCACATTGATCGATGCGAATGAAGAAATCTGTGCCGTTCATTTTTTTCTTTCAGCCCAGAGGCTGAACGGAAAAAAAAATCTCATTACCTGTATGCTCAATATAAGGAGAATAGCAGAAACTCCTAATGCTGGCCATACATGTAATGATTGCGGAGACCCTCAAATGCCAGGGCAGTACAAATACCCCACTACTGACCCCATTTTGGAAAGAAGACACACCAAGGTATTTGCTGAGGGGCATATTGAGTCCATGAAAGATTTAAATTTTTGTCCTAAGTTAGCGGAAAGTGAGACTTTGTGAGAAAAAACAAAAAAAAAAATCAATTTCCGCTAACTTATGCAAAAAAAAAAAAAATTCTATGAACTTGCCAGGCCCCTCATTGGATACCTTGGGGTGTCTTCTTTCCAAAGTGGGGTATTTATACTGCCCTGGCTTTTTAGGGCCCCTAAAGCGTGAGAAGAAGTCTGGGATCCAAATGTCTAAAAATGCCCTCCTAAAAGGAATTTGGGCACCTTTGCGCATCTAGGCTGCAAAAAAGTGTCACACATCTGGTATCGCCGTACTCAGGAGAAGTTGGGCAATGTGTTTTGGGGTGTCATTTTACATATACCCATGCTGGGTGAGATAAACCTCTTGATCAAATGCCAACTTTGTATAAAAAAATTGGAAAAGTTGTCTTTTGCCAGGATATTTCTCTCACCCAGCATGGGTATATGTAAAATGACACCCCAAAACACATTCCCCAACTTCTCCTGAGTACGGCGATACCAGATGTGTGACACTTTTTTGCAGACAAGGTGGGCAAAGGGGCACATATTCCAAAGTGCACCTTTCGGATTTCGCAGGCCATTTTTTACACATTTTGATTGCAAAGTACTTCTCACACATTTGGGCCCCTAAATTGCCAGGGCAGTATAACTACCCCACAAGTGACCCCATTTTGGAAAGAAGACACCCCAAGGTATTCCTTGAGGGGCATGGCGAGTTCCTAGAATTTTTTATTTTTTGTCGCAAGTTAGTGGAATATGAGACTTTGTAAGGAAAAAAATCGTCATCATTTTCCGCTAACTTGTGACAAAAAATAAAAAGTTCTATGAACTCACTATGCCCATCAGCGAATACCTTAGGGTGTCTACTTTCCGAAATGGGGTCATTTGTGGGGTTTTTCTACTGTTTGGGCATTGTAGAACCTCAGGAATCATGACAGGTGCTCAGAAAGTCAGAGCTGTTTCAAAAAGCGGAAATTCAAATTTTTGTACCATAGTTTGTAAATGCTATAACTTTTACCCAAACCATTTTTTTTTTTTGCCCAAACATTTTTTTTTATCAAAGACATGTAGAACAATAAATTTGGCGAAAAATTTATATATGGATCTCGTTTTTTTTGCAAAATTTTACAGCTGAAAGTGAAAAATGTCATTTTTTTGCAAAAAAATCGTTACATTTTGATTAATAACAAAAAAGTTAAAATGTCAGCAGCAATAAAATACCACCAAATGAAAGCTCCATTAGTGAGAAGAAAAGGAGGTAAAATTCATTTGGGTGGTAAGTTGCATGACCGAGCGATAAACGGTGAAAGGAGTGTAGTGCCGAAGTGTAAAAAGTGCTCTGGTCATGAAGGGGGTTTCACCTAGCGTGGCTGAAGTGGTTAAAGGAGTTGTCTCGCTTCAGCAAGTGGCATTTATCATGTAGCGAAAGTTAATAGAAGCCACTTACTAATGTATTATTACACATATTGCCTCCTTTGCTGGCTGGATTCATTTTTCTATCACCTTATACACTGCTTGTTTCTATGGTTAAGACCACCCTGCAATCCAACAGTGGTGGCCGTGCTTTAAAGGGACACTGACAGGCCCAATAACCATAATTAGCTGTACATATGCATGTACAGGTCTTCTAATGTGCATTAACAAACATAGACGTATAACCCCTGTCCACCTTATGAATACAGTAAACTCATGTTTTATAACCTGAAGTAATCGCTTTTTTCTGCCCAAGGGGCGGCGTTTCAGCTCCACTTGCGCCCAGCCAGTCGCCCCCCAACTGCCGTTTTGAAGCGCCGTCCAGCTCATCAATATTCATTTCGCTGGGCGGCTTCTGCTGTCCCTGACCTTCCGAGATAGAAACATAGAAACATAGAATGTGTCGGCAGATAAGAACCATTTGGCCCATCTAGTCTGCCCAATATATCTGAATCCTATGAATAGCCCCGGCCCTATCTTATATGAAGGATGGCCTTATGCCTATCCCATGCATGCTTAAACTCCTTCACTGTATTTGCAGCTACCACTTCTGCAGGAAGGCTATTCCATGCATCCACTACCCTCTCAGTAAAGTAATACTTCCTTATATTACTTTTAAACCTTTGCCCCTCTAATTTAAAACTGTGTCCTCTTGTTGTAGTTTTTCTTCTTTTAAATATGCTCTCCTCCTTTACCGAGTTGATTCCCTTTATGTATTTAAAAGTTTCTATCATATCCCCTCGGTCTCTTCTTTCTTCCAAGCTATACATATTAAGGTCTTTTAACCTTTCCTGGTAAGTTTTATCCTGCAATCCATGTACTAGTTTAGTAGCTCTTCTCTGAACTCTCTCTAGAGTATCTATATCCTTCTGGTGGTGAGATCTGGCGCATGCCCAATAGAAAGCTATGGGCATCGGACTCACTTTCAGCTTCTGCGCATGCGCCCGGCACCCATAGCTTTCTATTGGGCATGCGCCGGATCTTGGAAGGTCGGGGACAGCAGAAGCCGCCCAGCGAAGTAAATATTGATGAGCTGGACGGTGCTTCAAAGCGGCGGTTGGGGTGAGGCTGGCTGGGCGCAAGTGGAGCTGAAACCCCTCCCCTTGGGCAGAAAGAACAGCGATTAGTTCAGGTTATAAAACATGAGTTTACTGTATTTAAGGTGGACAGGGGGGGATACTTATGTTTTTAATGCACATTAGAAGACCTGTGCATATATATATCTCCTATCTATCTGTAATTATGGTTATTGGGCCTGTCAGTGTCCCTTTAACTCTATAGGAAAAAGTGCTGGCCTCTCTCGTGGCCGGGACCGTAGGAGCTCACATACATAGGCTACTGCTTTTTGCTATAGTGTGCAAGCATAGCCACCACTGATGGATTGCAGAGTAACCATGGAAACGAGGAGTGTATAAGGTGATGGAAAAATGAATCCAGCCAGCAAAGGAGGCAATATGGACAATTACAATATCAGTAAGTGCCGTGTATTAACTTTCTCTACATGATAAATGTTAGGGTGGGTTCACACTAGCGTTGGGGATTCAGTTATGGCTTTTTGTTATAACATGGTTATAATGGAAAATAACGGAATACCCAGACAGAATGCAAAACGGAAGCCTTTAAAAGGCATTCAGTTTGCTTTCCGTCCTAATAGAAGTCTATGGAAAAGCATAACAGATCCGTCTGGGTCCTATTATGCAAGACGGAAAACAAAGTCCTGTTGACAGGACTTTGTTTTCTGTCTTGCATAACGGGACCCAAACGGATCTGTTTTGATTCCCATAGACTTCTATTAGGACGGAAAGCAAACTCAATGCCTTTTAAAGGCTTCCGTTTTGCATTCTGTCATAATACAAGTCTATGGGCAGAAGAACGGATCTGTCCTTCCGTCTTGTGGATTCCATAACTGAATCCCTAATGCTAGTATGAACCCACCCTAATTTGCTGAAGTGACACAACCCCTTTAAGAGGCTTCTCCATGTTAATTAACTCACTAATTAACACATTTTATTTTTATTGAGGCTGACCTATTGAAAGTGTGTGGCACAAAGTAAAACTGCTCAGTCTATAGTAATTAAAGGGAATCTGTCACCAGCACCCTCGCTATCAGACTGTTTGCGTAGACGCACAGCTCTGGTTCACCTGATCAGAATGCTGTTTTTCTTTTGTTGGTCTGAGGTTCTGTTTTCGAGTTATACTTTTTCTTAATATGCAGATTAGGCTGTTGGTGCAATGAGGGTATCACCATTGCTCTTGTTGCAACTTCCTAATTGGCATATAAACTCGTTCAGCACCACCACTATACATGTACGGCAGAAGTGCAGGGTTTGAAAATGGTGCCGACTCTTGAGCGCAGGGGGCACCATAGCTAACGGGGCTATTGTCTGAGATGCTCGGGAGCCAGCGCTCTTTTCGAAAGTTCCATAGCCAGAGGTTGCCATAATGTCTGTACAAGCGTCAGACACCTGTTCAGGTAAAGAGGACAACCCCTAAAGGGCTTCTGTCATCAGGAAGATTGTTATTGAACTGGCTGATGTTAGACGTGCACTAATGTCAGCTGAAGAGAAGTCTTTGTCCCTTCTTTGTATTTGCCTCTGTTTTCGTGAAAAATGAACTTTAATTTTATGGAAATGAGCCTGTAGGAGCAATGGGGGTGTTGCCCCTACTCCTAGAGGCTCCATTCTCCCTCCACTGGATGTGCCCTCATCATGTTGATTGACTGGGCCAGGCAGGATAAGGTGAACACAGCCTGGCCTCATGACAGAAGCCATTAACCAGCGCACTGCACGCTGTGACTCTCATGGGCAGGACAGCAATACTGCTGGTGTGAGAAACACTCCTAAGGGTCCATTCACAGCACATTCCGGCCCCGTTGAAAATGAATGGGTCCACACCCGTTCCGCAAAATTGCAGACCCATTTTGCGGACGTGTGACTGGACCCTTACTCACAAGTGTAGGTTATTAGGCGGCGGGTAGGAGCTTTATTAGGGAGGGAGGCTGCTCATTGGCCAGTTTTGGTACGCTGCTGCTCTATGCCACACAGTCCCTGACTGCTTAAGCTAAGAAGTGGCTGTCCAAGGAAAGATCCATGGGGATGGGGGTGCTGCCCATGAGGAGGCCAGCTGACTTCTGGAGGAAAACTGATAAGGAGCAGTGGACGGACAGCAGAGCACACTGATCTTTGCTTCTGCCCCGGGCTAGTGGGATCACTTAACGCTGCTGCCATCAGAGATGAGGTGACTGCCAGACAAGAGGTCGGATTCTGGCGTCACGACTCCGAGTGGAATGATGACATACTGCTTCCCACCTCCTGCGGCCTGTGTTCTCCCAGGCCCTTGACTCCCACTGTCCACCAATTGCTCTGCCTCTCTGTCCTCTAACTAACTGAGCCTGGCTTTTGTTATAATTACATTACACACTGCTGCCCTGTTTCCCATTCTCTGACTGAGCAGCCACTCATACCAAGGGTAGGAGAAGGGTTCAGAGGCACAGGTGCTCAGGCAGAGCCTGCTGATGCACTGATCAGTGAGTCTGCAGGCCGAGCATCTGAGCCAGAGACTGGCATTAACAGATCACTGCACTAGCAGACCCTGGCTGAGTGCAGACTCTGGCTCAGTTGCTCAGCCAGTGCCTGCTGGTGGAGAGATCAGGGAGTCAGGGTGTTTGCCTCATCAGTCTGTCATATTTAGGCAGTCAGTTATCAGTGCTCTTTGTCTCCTGTATTACTTTGCTACATCAGCACTATCACCGCAAAGAGCAGAAGAGATTTCTGCGCTGCTCTGTCATCTCATATGTGGGCAGTGGATCTACACAGAAGAACACTGTGGGGTTAACTCATGGTGCTGATGGGCCAATGTAATACTGGAAATGTCGAGCACTTTAAATTGCTTAATAGATAAAATTGTCTAAATGTGCTATTTATGCATGGAAGACAGTTCTGGCGTACACTGTAAATGGTTTCCCTTTAGGCCTACGTATTATATATATTAATTCAACTTTCATACTCCTCTTCAGCTAAAAATACTCCTCAAAAAATGGTAAGAGGTGTATTTTTACAGCTAGTGGAGAACAGAGGGTGGCCACCCTTGTCGGGCGCACTCTCCTTCACTTTGGAGGGCCCATTCTGGAGCCCTGCACTTATCTGACTTTGGCATATCCTAGCAGTATGTTATCAAATGGCTGACATGGAAATACCCCTTTTAAACGGAATGTGCCATCAAAAGTATGATTAACATGTCAATTTGTAAGATTATTTGGGGATTTTATTTTCTATATTACTTTTAGTGGTAAAAATAAACTCCTTAAATCTTGCCGTTTTGACAGTTGCCTCATAAATGTTCTTTGTAATCATCATCTTGGGGTTTTCCTGATTTCTTAGATTGAGTCTTGGCTTCTCTATAGAGGCGCGGGTGCTATTCCCAAACACCAGCAAAGCTGCATTGAGCATCTTGTCGTGTGAAGCGTAAACGTTAACCTAACCCTTAATTTAATAATTTTTATTTTTTCCTTCTCCAGTCCCATTCGAAACATTACCACAGCCATGGTGGGTTTGTGAATAAAACCCATGAAGATGAAGCTCATGAACAAGATGCCCACTTGGATGCAACATTAAAGGGTCTGACCACCCTGGGAGGTCTCTACTTTATGTTCCTTGTGGAGCATTTGATCACATTGATCAAGCAATATAAAGACAAAAAACAGAAGGTACGTATGTCTGACAAATCTATTGTTGCTATACTGTGTATACAGAATCTTTCAGATTTACTGTACAAATACCTGCGACCGTTCTGTTCAAACAATCTTACACTCGTGTACGGAACTGATTTTTTTTTTTTTTTTTTTTTTTTTTGTGGCATTCTGGTTGTTAAAGGTTAACTCCTATTTACAGAATAGGAGAAAACGAACTGATCAGTGGAGGTACTATCACTGTGAGCTGTAAAAAAAAAAACATATTTTGTATGTAAGAGTACTTTCATAATAGCGGCAGGGGGTTCCGGCAGGTGAACCGCCTGTTGGATCCTTCCTGCCGCTACTTCATGTGTGCCCCCAGACTGCCACTCCGTCCCCATTTACTATAATTGGGGTGGGGGCGGAGTTCCGACGGCAGCGCGCGCCAAGAGGCAGCCAGACTAAAATATACGCTGCTGCTTTTCTGTCCAAATTTGCTGGTGTAAAATCTGTATTATAGTAGCGGAGAAGTGGATGTCATGCTGCAAAAAATAAAAAAAATCTGTGTGGAAAGTGATTCATTGAAGAATTGCACTCTATGCAATAGGTGGAATTCATGACAATCTATGTTAAAGATCAGGACCTTGCTGTGGACCCCAGTAAATCCATGTCAGAATCTGCAACACAATCTGTAACTGACTTTGGATTCTTTATCTGAAGAGACGTGACAGGGGTGGTGTTTGAGAAATGAGAGAAAAGGCAGAGGAGCGATGTATCTCACGGATCCAGATTCTGTTCTAATATGTGAGCAGGACTGGTTGACGGGGGGGGGGGCTAAGGGGTCAAGTCCTTACTACACTGCTACAATAGATGGTAATGATGTGATGCTGTCTATGATGTACTGTCTTGGCTGAGCAACTATGCAAAATCTGCCCAAAAAAAACTGAGCATTTTCAATAGTAAATCTTCCTCAATTACTCAATGTTTTCATTTTGATCCACCATGAACTAGGCTAATTTTCGTCTAGTTATCTTTGACTGAGCCTGAGGCCTCATGCACTCGACCATATCCATTTTCCCTTCTGCAGGTCCCTCAATATGGTACAAATGTCTATTCTTGTCTGCAAAATGGGCAAGAATGGATGGGGACTGCACAGTGTCCGCATCTAATCCACAAAAAATGTGGATCAGGGCGGACCAAAACTATGGTCATACGCATGGGGCCTTACAATACAGAGATGCCCTAGGAAATCGGGGAAGCCAGGGAACAGGGTAGCCAGCTAGTCTGTTTGATTTAATATGGTAATTTGCCTTTAATGCCATCAATTTTTGTTTATCTTAAAGAATCAGAAAAAAATTGATACTGAAGAGGAAGTAGAAATTAAGAAGCAGCTGTCAAACCATTCACATATCGAGGAAAAAGAGGCATCTGAATCTGGTTCCCGTAAGTGTAAAGAGCGTTAATTTACATACTGTATGTGTTATCCCACAAATTAAAGAAATACAGATTTAGGCCCTGCGTTAGGTGGGGATCCGTCTGGTATCTGCACAGACGGATGCGCACCCATAATGCAAACGATTGTATCCGTTCAGAACGGATCCGTTTGCATTACCATGAACAATGCAAACGGATCTGTTTTGACTTGCATTGAAAGTCAATGGCAGGCGGATCCGTTTTTCAATTGCACCATATTGTGCAAACGGATCCGCCCCCATTGACTTACATTGTAAGTCAGGACAGATCCGTTTGGCTCTGCATTGTCAGGTGGACATCAAAACACTGCAAGCAGTGTTTTGGTGTCCGCCTCCAGAGCGGAATGGAGGCTGAACGGAGGCAAACTGATACATTCTGAACGGATCCTTATCCATCCAGAATGCATTGGGGCTAAACTGATCAGTTTTGGGCCGTTTGTGAGAGCAAGCAAGCGGATCCAGAAACGCCAGTGTGAAAGTAGCCTAAAGCGTTTTTGAAGTTATTACCTCCTCACAGGTTAGGGGATATCTCACTGAACGGTGTTGATCCAACCGCCGGGACCTCCACCGGTCCGGAGAGCAGGGTCCTATTCCCGAATCTGATAGAGTGGCAGTTTGGGCATGAATCCTGCTGTCCCATTCATTCTGTAGGGGACTTCTGGAGATACAGGTGTACAGCACAGTCCCATGAAGAATGAGTGGAGCAGCAGGGTGCATGCATGCTTGATCAGTTAGGATAGGGATAACGTCAAATCTTTTCCCAACACCTTTAATAGGTGAGCCCATTCAATGATGAGCTGCCTAGTTAGAACTCTCCTCTTACAGTAGTGTTAAAAAAAAAATAGCCGTCCAACATCATTAACCTGATAAATCACTGTTTTTGGTAGAAGTGATATTTCTACATAGCAAATTTACTTGTAAGTGTAGTGCGGTCATAGAAAAAAACAGACCCAACAATTAGAACATGCATGCCACTAATTCTGAGTCTGACATTTATGTTGCCACACAATTAATTTCTATGGGAGTTCCGGAGAAAGCAGAGTACAGCGTTGGCACCGATCTAATGGTTATCACCTATCCTGTGGATAGCAGATAATTTCTGGAATACCCTCTAGGGTGGCAAATGTTGCACTATATCCAACGTGCATTTTCTTTTAAAATACTGGGGAAAATGGGTCGTTCTAGGCATTATTCTGATGAAGAACATACTTTGGTTAACCCCTTAAGGCCCCTTTCACACGAGTGTGAAGGATTAGGTCCGGATGCGTTCAGGGTGTGTTCAGTGAAACTCGCACTATTTTGCAAGCAAGTTCAGTCAGTTTTGTCTGCGATTGCGTGCAGTTGTTCAGTTTTTTCCGCGCGGGTGCAATGCATTTTGATGCATTTTTCACGCGTGTAATAAAAAACTGAAGGTTTACTAACAACATCTCTTAGCAACCATCAGTGAAAAACGCATCGCACTTGCTTGCAGATGCAATGCGTTTTTCACGTAGCCCCATTCACTTCTATGGGGCCAGGGCTGCGTGAAAAACGCAGAATATAGAACATGCTGCGATTTTCACGCAATGCAGAACTGATGTGTGAAAAACAACGCTCATGTACACAGCCCCATTGAAATGAATGTCAGGATTCAGTGCGGGTGCAATGCATTCACATGACGCATTGCACCCGCGCGGAAAACTCGCTCGTGTGAAAGAGACCTAAAGGGGTTGTCTGGGTTCAGAGCTGAACCCGGACATATCCCCATTTTCACCCAAGCAGCCCCCCTGACTTGAGCATCGGAGCAGTTCATTCTCCGATACTCTCGTTTTGTCCTGTGCTAAATCCCGCAGGGCAAAGGCATTTTTAGGAGTTCCGGGGCTGCCAGGAAGCCCGGTGATGTCACCGGCACTGATGGGCGGGCTTTAGTGCTGTCCAAAATGGCTAGGGCAGAGCTAAAGCCCGCCCATCAGAGCTGGTGAAGTCACCGAACACACTGCTGGGCGGAGCAAGGGAGCGCATCGGAGCACGAGATGCCCCGATGCTAGCCTCAGGGCTGCTGCCTGGGTGAAAATAAGGGTATGTCTGGGTTCAACTCTGAACCCGGACAACCCTTTTAGGCTACTTTCACACTTGCGCTTGATCGGATCCGTTCTGAACGGATCCGATCATATTAATGCAGACGGAGGCTCCGTTCAGTACGGATCCGTTTGCATTAATAACTTAGAAAAATTTCTAAGTGCGCAAGATGCCTGAGCGGATCCGTTCAGACTTTCAATGTAAAGTCAATGGGGGACGGATCCGCTTGAAGATTGAGCCATATGGTGTCATCTTCAAGCGGATCCGTTCCCATTGACTTACATTGTAAGTCTGAACTGATCCGCTCGCCTCCGCACGGCCAGGCGGACAGCTGAACGCTGCAAGCAGCGTTCAGCTGTCCGCCTGTCCGTGCGGAGGCGAGCGGAGCGGAGGCTGAACGCCGCCAGACTGATGCAGTCTGAGCGGATCCGCTCCATTCAGACTGCATCAGGGCTGGACGGAGGCGTTCGGGTCCGCTCGTGAGCTCCTTCAAACGGAGCTCACGAGCGGACCGACGAACGCTAGTGTGAAAGTAGCCTTAAGGACACTGGGATTTTCCTTTTTTGTTTTTCACTCCCCACCTTCCCATAGTCCTAACTTTTTTATTTTTCTATTCACATAGCCTTATGAGGGCTTATTTTTTGTGGGACAAGTTGTACTTTCTAATGGCACCATTTCCGGTTGCATACCATGTAGTAGGGAACAGGAAAAAAAAATTGATCACTTTTTATGAAAAAATTATTGGGTAATTGAAGTGACCAAAAATTGCAAAAAAAATTCCGCTACGCCATTTACCGAATGCCATTAATATTGTACAATTTTAATAGTATGGGCATTTTCGCATGCGGCAATGCCCATGATGTTTATTACTTTTATTGGTTAAGTATTTGTATTTGTTTTTTTTTGTTTTTTTTATATTTGTGTATATATATGTGTATATCATTCGATTACCCATAGTATTCAGTGATTGCTAAATAGCCACCGTTGAAGACTTAATTTGCACTATATCAATACAAGGCTGCCACCTAGTGGCCTGTATTGATTTATACATCTAATTGACTCTGAAGCCTGCTTGAGGCTTCGGTCAGTTAGCGCAAGGTATCAGGTCTCCCGTTCTCAGCCGGGGAACGCTGTTACCAGAGCGGAAGTGCCCGACTTCCGTTTCCGGTCTGCGCAGATGTCTTGGTCACATTTGACCACGGCATCTGAAGGGCAAGATGTATGCGATCAGCCTTGTGGCTGATTGCATACATGTGCCGCAGGTCTCTGCTATCTAAAATAGAAGGAACCCCATGGCTAAGGCTCGCGCTGCACGCGAGAGTGGGCACCATGGTTAGGGATCGGACCCATGACGTACAGCTACGTCATGGGTCCTTAAAGGGTTAAACAGTTGATTGGAGAGGGAAAAACATATAGTGAGTGCAGCAAATTATATGATCTCAAATGCCTTAAAGGGGTTGTCTCATCTCGCCGTTACTAAGGCGAGATGAGACACAGTCCAGACCACCACTCTGGCGCTCAGTTTCATTAGCTGTCATTACCATGCATGAGAGCTACAGAAACGGCGAAGCACAGCAAGCTATGCTGTTTCTGAATCGGAGAGACTGCATAGCTTGCTGTGCTACGCTATTTCTGTAGCTCTCATGCACAGCAGTGGAAGCTGCTGAAACGGTGAGCACCCTGCTGTTTCCCGGCCGGCATGTGGTCGGGACTGGCTCTCCTCTCACCTTAGTAAACTCAAGATGAGACAAACCCTTTAAAGTGTCAACCAAAATCTGAAAGACGCAGAAGGAAGTGAGGAACTACTGTTTGAATGGATTAAAGAATAGACAAAATGGCAGAGCCAGTGATCGCCTCCAGAATGGTCAAAGATCTGACGTTACCAGTGAGTACTGCTACAATGAGAAGACGATTAAGTGAAGCCAAGTTAGCAGCAAGAAGCAAAGTTCCATTGTTCAAAAAAAGACTTGTCCCAAATAGGTTAAAATTTGCCAAGGAGCACATCGACTGGCCCAAAGAGAAATGTTGCAACATTTTGTGGACTGATAAAAGCAAAATTGTTCTTTTTGTGTCTAGTGGTCGCAGACGGTATGGTAGATGATACCCCCCGCCCGCCCCAAAGTACTGAAATCAAGCCACAGTACACTGCGAAGACAATAAAGCATGGTGGTAAAAAAAAAATCATGATATGGGGACGTTTCTCATATCATGGTCTTGGGCCTATTTATCGCAGACGAGGGATTAAGTATCAATTTGAGCATATCCGAATACTTAAAGGGACCATGTTGCCCTATGCCGAAGAAGAAACTCCCTTGAAATGGGTGCTTCAACACGACAGTGGCCAGGAACACACTAGTGAGTGAACATCTTGGTTAGACGAGCAGGATTGATGTAATGGAGTGGCCAGTCAAGTCCTCTGACCTCAACCACATAGAGAACTTGTGGGGTGACATAAAAAATGCTTTTTATGAGGCAAAAAACAAAAATGCAGAAAACTTATGGAATGTAGTCCAATTGTCCTAGACTGGAATATCTTTTCAGAGGTGGCAGAAGTTGGTCATCTCCGTGCAAAACAGATGTCAAGCAGTTCTCAGAAACAGTGGTTATGCCACTAAATAGTAGCTCAGCAATTCAAAGTAAAGTGAAATCTCAAAACATATTTTTCAGTTCATACCCTACATTTTAAAGTTTCTAAAGAAAAATGCTGGTGCTGGTATTTTTTTTTTTTTTCAACAGCCTAATATTCCTTTTTCTTTACTTTCTGTAAATAATTAACACAGACTGGATACATTTTGTTATTTTGTTAGTTTTTAAATTTGGAATTGAATGTAGTATTTGCAGTGCATTTTAATTTATGGAAAAAAATATTTTAATTTCCTTTTTTAAACTTTTTTTTTTGCGCTGGAATATAAAATATAATATATATATATATATATATATATATATATATATATATATATATATATATATATATATATATATATATATATATATATATATATTTCACTCAAAGAATTATTAGGAACACCTGTTCTATTTCTCATTAATGCTATTATCTAGTCAACCAATCACATGGCAGTTGCTTCAATGCATGTAGGGTTGCAGTCCTGGTCAAGACAATCTCCTGAACTCCAAACTGAATGTCAGAATGGGAAAGAAAGGTGATTTAAGCAGTTTTGAGCGTGGCATGGTTGTTGGTGCCAGGCGGGCCGGTCTGAGTATTTCACAATCTGCTTAGTTACTGGGATTTTCACTCACAACCATTTCTAGGGTTTACAAAGAATGGTGTGAAAAGGGAAAAACATCCAGTATGCAGCAGTCCTGTGGGCAAAAATGCCTTGTTGATGCTAGAGGTCAGAGGAGAATGGGCCGACTGATTCAAGCTGATAGAAGAGCAACGTTGACTGAAATAACCACTCGTTACAACCGAGGTATGCAGCAAAGCATTTGTGAAGCCACAACATGCACAACCTTGAGGCGGATGGGCTACAACAGCAGAAGATCCCACCGGGTACCACTCATCTCCACTACAAATAGGAAAAAGAGGCTACAATTTGCATGAGCTCACCAAAATTGGACTGGAAAAATGTTGCCTGGTCTTATGAGTCTCAATTTCTGTTGAGACATTCAAATGGTAAAGTCCGAATTTGGCGTAAACAGAATAAGAACATGTATCCATCATGCCTTGTTACCACAGTGCAGGCTGGTGGTAGTGTAATGGTGTGGGGGATGTTTTCTGGGCACACTTTAGGCCCCTTAGTGCCAATTGGCCATCGTTTAAATGCCACGGGCTACCTGAGCATTGTTTCTGACAATGTCCATCCCTTCATGACCACCATGTACCCATCCTCTGATGGATACTTCCAGCAGGATAATGCACCATGTCACAAATCTCGAATCATTTCAAATTGGTTTCTTGAACATGACAATGAGTTCACTGTACTAAAATGGCCCCCACAGTCACCAGATCTCAACCCAATAGAGCATCTTGGGGATGTCGTGGAACGGGAGCTTCATGCCCTGGATGTGCATCCCTCAAATCTCCATCAACTAAAAGATGCTATCCTATCAATATGGGCCAACATTTCTAAAGTATGCTATCAGCACCTTGTTGAATCAATGCCACGTAGAATTAAAGCAGTTCTGAAGGCAAAAGTCCAACACCATATTAGTATGGTGTTCCTAATAATTCATTAGGGGTGTGTGTGTGTGTGTGTGTGTATATAATATAATTCATTTTATCACTTTTGCATGAGCTGAACTCGTACACAACGGACCCATTACTCTCAAATATTGTTCACAAATCCGTCTAAATCTGTGTTAGTAAGCACTTCTCCTTTGCCGAGATAATCCATCCCACCTCACAGGTGTGGCATATCAAGGTGCTGATTATACAGCATGAATATTGCACGGGTGTGCCTTAGACTGCCCACAATTAAAGGACACTCTGAAATGTGCACAGTTTTGCTTTACTGGGGGGGTGCTCAATGGGTGACATGTCCGGTGAATATGCTGACCATGCAAGAACTGGAATGTTTTCAGCTTCCAGGAATTGTGTACAGATCCTTGCAATATGGGGCCGTGTATTATCGTGCTGCAACATGAGGTGATGGTCGTTGATGAATGCCACAACAGTGGGCCTCAGGATCTCGTCACAGTATCTCTGTGCATTCAAAATGCCATCAATAAAATGCACCTGTGTTCGTTGTCCATAACATACGCCTGCCCATACCATAACCCTACCGCCACCATGGGCCACTCGATCTACAACATTGACGTCAGCAAATCAATCGCCCACACAACTTCACACGCTGTCTGCCATCTGCCCTGAAAAGTGAAAAGCGGGACTCATCTGTGAACAGAAGGCCTCTCCAACGTGCCAGATGCCATAGAATGTGAGAATTTGCGCACTCAAGTCGGTTATGACCACGAACTGCAGTCAGGTCCAGACCCCGATGAGGACGACGAGCATGCAGATGAGCTTCCCTGAGACGGTTTCTGACATTTTGTGCAGAAATTCTTTGGTTATCCAAACCGACTGTTGCTGCAGCTGTCCAGGTGGCTGGTCTCAGACGATCATGGTGGTGAACATGCTGGATGTGGAGGTCCTGGGTTGGTGTGGTTACACATGGTCTGCGGTTGTTAGGCTGGTTGGATGTACTGCCAAATTCTCTGAAACGCCTTTGGAGACGGCTTATGGTAGAGAAATGAACATTCATTGCACAGGCAACAGCTCTGGTAGACACTCCTGTAGTCAGCGTGCCAATTGCACGCTCCCTCAAACGTTGCAACATCTGTGGCGTTGTGCTGTGTGATCAAACTGCACATTTCAGAGTGGCCTTTTTTTGTGGGCAGTTTAAGGCACACCTGTGCAATATTCATGCTGTCTAATCAGCACCTTGATATGCCACACCTGTGAGGTGGGATGGATTATCTCGGCAAAGGAGAAGTGCTCACTAACACAAATTTTGACAGATTTGTGAACAATATTTGAGAGTAATGGGTCTTTTGTGTATGTAGAAAATGTTTCAGATCTTTGAGTTCAGCTGTGTATGTATGTGTGTGATTTATTTAAAATATATACAGACGTGGACAAAATTGTTGGTACCCTTTGGTCAATGAAAGAAAAAGTCACAATGGTCACAGAAATAACTTTAATCTGACAAAAGTAATAATAAATTAAAATTCTATAAATGTTAACCAATGAAAGTCAGACATTGTTTTTCAACCATGCTTCAACAGAATTATGTAAAAAAATAAACTCATGAAACAGGCATGGACAAAAATGATGGTACCCCTAGAAAACACAGAACATAATGTGACCAAAGGGACATGTTAATTCAAGGTGTGTCCACTAATTAGCATCACAGGTGTCTACAACCTTGTAATCAGCCATTGGGCCTATATATATGGCTCCAGGTAATCACTGTGTTGTTTGGTGATATGGTGTGTACCACACTCGACATGGACCAGAGGAAGCAAAGGAAAGAGCTGTCTCAAGAGATCAGAAAGAAAATTATAGACAAGCATGTTAAAGGTAAAGGCTATAAGACCATCTCCAAGCAACTAGATGTTCCTGTGAGTACAGTTGCACATATTATTCATAAGTTTAAGATCCATGGGACTGTAGCCAACCTCCCTGGACGTGGCCGCAGGAGGAAAATTGATGACAAATCTAAGAGACGGATAATCCGAATGGTAACAAAAGAGCCTAGAAAGACTTCTAAAGAGATTCAAGGTGAACTTCATGCTCAAGGAACATCAGTGTCAGATCGCACCATCCGTCGTTGTTTGAGCCAAAGTGGACTACATGGGAGACGACCAAGGAGGACACCATTGTTGAAAACGAATCATAAAAAAGCAAGACTGGAATATGCCAAACTACATGTTGACAAGCCACAAAGCTTCTGGGAGAATGTCCTGTGGACAGATGAGACAAAAATCGAAGTTTTTGCCAAGGCACATCAGCTGTATGTTCACAGACGAAAAAATGAAGCATATCAAGAAAAGAACACTGTCCCTACTGTGAAACATGGAGGAGGCTCTGTTATGTTCTGGGGCTGCTTTGCTGCGTCTGGCACAGGGTGTCTTGAATCTGTGCAGGGTACAAAGAAATCTCAAGACTATCAAGGAATTCTAGAGAGAAATGTACTAGCCAGTGTCAGAAAGCTTGGTCTCAGTCGCAGGTCATGGGTCTTGCAACAGGACAATGACCCAAAACACACCGCTAAAAACACCCAAGAATGGCTAAGAGGAAAAAATTGGACTATTCTAAAGTGGCCTTCTATGAGCCCTGACCTCAATCCTATTGAGCATCTTTGGAAGGAGCTGAAACATGCAGTCTGGAAAAGGCACCCTTCAAACCGGACACAACTGGAGCAGTTTGCTCATGAGGAGTGGGCCAAAATACCTGCTGAGAGGTGCAGATGTCTCATTGACAGTTACAGGAAGCGTTTGATTGCAGTGATTGCCTCAAAAGGTTGCGCAACAAAATATTAAGTTAGGGGTACCATCATTTTTGTCCATGCCTGTTTCATGAGTTTATTTTTTTACATAATTCTGTTGAAGCATGGTTGAAAAACAATGTCTGACTTTCATTGGTTAACATTTATAGAATTTTAATTTATTATTACTTTTGTCAGATTAAAGTTATTTCTGTGACCATTGTGACTTTTTCTTTCATTGACCAAAGGGTACCAACAATTTTGTCCACGTCTGTATATATATCGCAGGTTTTTCACTGATGTCCAAAAACTGGGAAATTCTTATGGGGCCACTACACAAACAAAAAATTAAAAATACCCATGCGAAGCCGTGTCCTTCTGTAGAATCTCCATTGTATTCTGTGAAATTTCACAGGAGCTTCACACTGCCTTCCCTTGTCTTCAGTAAGAGCTGACAGGGAGAAACCTATCAAAAGCAGGAAGCAGGAGAGGCAGTTTGAAGCTGCATTGCAAAGGATACTCAGAATATCTGCAGTGTCAGTTGCTGTCCCTAGATAAGACTTGAGCAAGTGTAGTATGATGATGATTTAGCCCTTCTGCAAAGCCAGAAACATTGTGGAAAACCTAGGGTACATTTGGATAACCATATTAGTGTCACGGTGGGGGGAAACTCCCCACCGATCACCGAGAGGTAAATAGAAGCTAGGCCTTGATACTGGTAAAAGGGAGCAGGACACCTCCTATTGCAACCCTGATCCTAGCCCCGGCTCCTATCTGTATGAGCAGACCCAGATGGTAGGAGGGGTCATACACAGGAACCTTGGACCCTGAGTTGCCCTGATGATCCCTGAAATTAAGGTCAGAAACTCGAGGTGACCTGTTCCTCCACAACACGGATGATCAGAAGTTTCCACAGGCCTAGTAGCAAAGATAGGCGAAGACGGTGAACAGCAACTGGGTCGGCAGGTAAGAACCCAGTGATACAACAACACCGGAACAACAAGCACTTACCTGCCGCAGCAACAGGATGGAACACCAATAACTATCTGGACCCCCATGCGGACAGGATGCATGGCAGCACCAGGCAGAGCTTCTCCCTCTGGGGGGAACCCAGGAACCCTCTCACCTAAGGCACAGACAGACACGGGAAATGTCTAGTAACCATGCTGGACTACAGACCAGACATGGAATGCCAAACTAGACATAACACACCCTGAACATAAACCACACCAAACAAAACAGGTGAGGATGGATAAAGGATTATAGAAACAAGGGGAAGAAATAGGAGAGATATTGATGTCTAACTAGGTGGCCCTCACACTGGACAGATGGAAAATCCAGTCAGGGGCAAAGCTCCATTACCAACCAAGGCAGGAATACCACTGACCTTATTCTGGTGCTGTGAGCCCGAGTAGAGCCATGAGGCCACACCCAGAACACACCTAGATCCACACCTTAACCCCACACCAGACTGAGAAGGAACAAAGATAAAGGGAGCAGTGCACAAACATGCAGAACAAAACGTTGCCCCAGGCAACTGCATGCGCGGCAGACGTGTCCTGGCAAACTACAACAACCGAGACACGGCCGTGACAATTAGAGGGGAAGAAAGAACAAAGATGACAGACAACAAATAAATGGCACATCAACAAAAATATTTATACACAAGGCATAGACCGGAGCCTCTACATCTTTTCTTTAATTGCGCATGTTTCACTATGTAGGCAAAATAATGTGGCAGTGTTTCTTTAAGGGTATTTGGTTACACGAAGTAGTGTCTGTTATAGAGTTTTACCATCAAATGGCTCACTAATATAATTTAGTGTTGAGCGAATTGAACTTTAAATGCTATACATCCGAAGTCGCTTCATTCAAAACTTTGGAATAATACTGTACGGAGATCTGTCTCCATACAGTATTAAAATGTATGGGCTCCAATGAGCAGAAGTTGGTTATTCACGAAGTCACGCATGACTTCATTGAATAACTTCGGTAGTTTATTTTTAAAGTGGAAAACCACTAGAAAACGAACTCTGCTTTGGTTCCGACTAGTTACTCAGAACCAAAGCTAAGTTTGTTTTCAGGTTTTCAAGTAATTTATTAACTTATAAATTTAGAGAAGTTTATAAATCTTAATCATAAATATATTTTATAATCTTTCAATCCAAGACCCTTATTATAAAAAAAACTGTGATAAGCAGGGTGTTCTAGTGGTGACCAAGTCTGGCCTCTAATATGCTAATACTAGAATGATATCCCTTGGAGCAGCGCTCCAGATGGCGACCAAAACGGTTGCCAATGCCCCTAAAATTTGCATATGGCGACAAGACTTTTTAGCTGCAGCTGAAGAGATACTTTTAGACCCGGATCGATATGATACCGGGTCTTACTGCGCCACCGATTAATATAATTAACACATTACTTTAAGTGTAGGCAGCGGTATCACATACCTGGCACCCGCCCTCTGACACGGCGCTGCTATCCCTGGCAATTAACCCTTTATTTGCTGGGGATCGCAGCGCCATGTCATAGAGGGTGGGTGCCAGGTATGTGATCCCGCTGCCTACACTTAAAAATGTGTTAATTATATTCATTGGTGGCGCAGTGCAACTCCCCCAACCCCACAGTATTATAATCATTGCCGGTGCTGCAGTGGCCACCCCCCCTTACACTGTTATACTCTTTAAAAGGGTTTTCCGAAATCCATTTTACTGATCGGTGGGGGTCCGACACCTGGGATCTGCAGCACCACTCGCAGCTTACCAAACACAGCCCTGTATGTTGTATAGTGGCTATAGGAGCTAATATATGCCTCTGTCACCCTTTTTAATCAGCGGAGTGCTGAAGTGCTCATTGTATAAGCAGCTCAACAGCCCATCCACCTTGTTGTAAGTGATGGCTGTAGCATTCCACTAGGAGAGCGCTACAGCCATTACTCACAGCAAGGGGCTGTAGAGTTGTTTACACACTGGGCCTAAAGCTCTGCAGTCTGTGGACTTTCCTCCACTGAACTTTTTGGGATCGGCGCCCTCGACATTCAAAGTTTATACTTGTAGCTCGTCACTGATTTAAAAGCAGGGACAGGCTTGTATATTACCGCCTGCCTCTGTCAGTCATCAGTTTTGTAGTCTCCTTTTAAATTAAAATCCAGTTCTGTCCTTCTCCATTCTTCCGTAAAAACTTCTGTTGGTTCTCTTTGGAAAGATTAGCTCCACTTTGCTGTCTGATGTGTGAACTAACTGTAATGTGTAATAGGGGACCATCAGATTTTTTTGAACATTGTGTAGCTCAATAATAGGACAATAGAAAACCTTTTGTTTCCCTTCTGAACTGTTTAGGGCACAATTTGCACAGCTGTATAGTATTGTTCAAAAGTGGAACTTTACAAACTTTTCTTAATTTTGTTTTTTCCTAGATCATGAAAACTACACAGAGGGTGAAGCACAAGAAGGGAATCACTTCCCTTCCGCACAGCCCGATGCACCAGAAGAGGAGGAGGAAGAAGTAATGATTGCTCATTCCCATGATGAGGCTAGTTACCAGGAATACGTGTCTAGAGGATGTGAAAACAAATGTCATTCCCATTTTCATGACACACTAGGACAGTCTGATGACCTCATTCATCATCACCATGATTACCATCATATCCTACATCATCACCATCACCAAAATCACCATCCGCACAGCCATTCACAGCGGTACTCTCGGGAAGAACTGAAAGATGCAGGAATTGCTACTTTGGCTTGGATGGTAATAATGGGTGATGGACTACACAACTTCAGCGATGGCCTAGCAATTGGTAAGTTAGCCATGAAATCTTGGGCACACACTTGACTTTTGTACAGTCAGGTCCATAAATATTGGGACAATTGTACAATTGTAATACTTTTGGCTCTATACACCACCACAATGGATTTGAAATGAAACAAACCAGATGTGCTTTAACTGCAGAAGTCAGCTTTAATTTGGGGGTATTTACATCCAAATCAGGTGAACGGTGTAGGAATTACAACAGTTTGCATATGTGCCTCCCACTTGTTAAGGGACCAAAAGTAATGGGACAATTGGCTTCTCAGCTGTTCCATAGCCAGGTGTTTGTTATTCCCTTATTATCCCAAAAGGTCCAGAATTTATTTCAAGTGTGCTATTTGCATTTGAAATCTGTTGGTGTCAACTCTTAAGATGAGATCCAAAGAGCTGTCACTATCGGTGAAGAAAGCCATCATTAGGCTGAAAAAACAAAACAAACCCATCAGAGAGATAGCAAAAACATTAGGTGTGGCCAAAACAATTGTTTGGAATATTCTTAAAAAGAAGGAACGCACCGATGAGGTCAGCAACACCAAAAGACGAAGACCACGAAAAGCCACTGTGGTGGATGACAGAAGAAGTCTTTCCCTGGTGAAGAAAACACCCTTCACAACAGTTGGCCAGATCAAGAACACTCTCCAGGAGGTAGGTATGTGTGTCAAAGTCAACAATCAAGAGAAGACTTCACCAGAGTGAATACAGAGGGTTCACCACAAGATTTAAACCATTGGTGAACCTCAAAAACAAGAAGGCCAGATTAGTTTGCCAAACGACCTCTAAAAAAGCCTTCACAGTTCTGGAACAACATCCTATGATCCTAAGCATACCACCTCATCAGTGAAGCATGGTGGTGGTAGTGTCATGGCGTGGGCATGTACAGCTGCCAATGGAACTGGTTCTCTTGCATTTATTGATGATGTGACTACTGACAAAAGCAGCAGGATGAATTCTGAAGTGTTTCGGGCAATATTATCTGCTCATATTTAGCCAAATGCTTCAGAACTCGTTGGACGGCGCTTCACAGTGCAGATGGACAATTACCCAAAGCATACTGCAAAAGCAACCAAAGAGTTTAAGGGAAAGAAGTGGAATGTTATGCAATGGCCAAGTCAATCACCTGACCTGAATCCGAATGAGCATGCATTTCACTTGCTGAAGACAAAACTGAAGGGAAAATGCCCCAAGAACAAGCAGGAACGGAAGACAGTTGCAATAGAGGCCTGGCAGAGCATCACCAGGGATGAAACCCAGCGTCTGGTGATGTCTATGCGTTCCAGACTTCAGGCTGTAATTCACTACAAAGGATTTGCAACCAAGTATTAAAAAGTGAAAATTTGATTTATAATTATTATTCTGTCCCATTATTTTTGGTTCCTTAACAAGTGGGAGGCACATATGCAAACTGTTATAATTCCTACACCGTTCACCTGATTTGGATGTAAATACCCTCAAATTAAAGCTGACAGTCTGCAGTTAAAGCACATATAGTTTGTTTCATTTCAAATCCATTGTAGTGGTGTATAGAGCCAAAAATGTTAGAATTGTGTCTGTGTCCCAATATTTATGAACCTGACTATTTCCTGTTGTGGTCAAATGTGACTGAAGATTTAAAAAAAAGTTAATAAAATACATTACAAAATGGCTTTATTTTAATGTCCAGGGACAAAGTAGTGTTGCTCCTGGACTTTAAAGAGGACCTTTGACTAGTTTAAAAACGAATTATATCTGTGGGCAGAGCAGTGCCCAGGGGTCCCCCTGCACTTACTAGTATGTCTGGGCGCCGCTCCGTTCGCCCGGTATAGGCTCCGGTGTCTGCAGCTCCCTCTGTTGTACTGGACGGATTTTTTTGTATTAGGGTTGTCCCTTGCTGCAGCGCTGGCCAATCGCAGCGCACAGCTCATAGCCAGGCTATGCCCGCTCTGCCCACTGATATAGTTCGTTTTTAGTTTTTAAACTAGTGAAAGGTCCTCTTTAACTCCAGAATAGAGATGGTGGATTGGCGTTTATTGGCTAATTCTTAGTGCCATATAAGAATATTTCCAGTAGAGGAGTGAGTGGAAGGACCAGCTAATTTAGTTTACAGTTTGTGTCTGCAGCAGGGCTGAAGGTGTCATTTAGCAAGGTCCAGGAGCATCTTTAAAACAAACCATAATTTATTGGTTTTGTTCCTTTTACTTCCCAAATTTTTATCTGCACCCCAGCCAGCTTTACTGGTGGGAAAATCCACTTGTTCTCTGGCCCCTTTCACTAGTCTTCTTTCCCCATCTGCCAACTTCTACATAGGGGTCTCTCCTGGCTTGAGGACATGTCACCATTGATGGCAGTCATTGGCTGCGGTGCAAATAAGGAAAAAAAAAATCCTTTTAAGGCTACATGCACTCAAACGTTGTTTGTTTCTGTGTTCGTTACGTTTTTTGGTGGGGTTTTTTTGCGGATAGGATGCGGACCCATTCATTTCAATGGGTCTGCAAAAAACGCATCAGTATGTCCGTTCTGTTGCCCAGCAAAAAAAAATTGCATGTCCTATTGTTTTTCTAGTTTGCTGACAAGGATATGCATTATTACAATGGATCCGCAAAAAACCTGTATCCGCCCCCCAAAAAAACCTGAATGTCATCCGTTTTTTTTTTTTTTTGCGGACCGCAAAACATAGTCGTGTGCATGTAGCCTAAAGGTCAGGAGTATGCTTGTTTTTGCATCCTTTCTTTCTGTCAGACATATTTTAGTATTTATTATGAAATCTGCATTTTTTTTTTTGCACTAGCTTTTAAAATTAATGGAAGGTATAACTTTATTGTGGCGATATGGAATAGGCACGTGTTTATTCTTTATTTTTGATTTGAAATAAATTTTAGGACCTGACATTGCAAAATGGAATGCAATTTGCCGGCAGCATGTTATAGAGCAAGAGTTGCTGAGTAGATTGATAAATACTTTTATTGGGAAAATATTCAGTAAAACTCTAAATTTATACGGTACATTTATAACTGTTATTTCTAAATTAAAGGGTTTCTCTGGGAATTAATAGAATAAACTTACTGAAAATATGACTTTATTAAAAACACATTACCAATAACTTATTAGTTATAATGGCTCATATCTTCTAGAGGGCAATCATCTGGAAATAAAATGGACGCTGCCGTATTAGTACACACAGAACCCATCCTAATAACACAGGTGGACAGGCTACTTCAAAGCAGTTAGTTAAAGAGCTGCCACAGATCTCCTCCCTAGACTTGCTGTCATGATGGACAGTCTTACATACAACATATCAGGTGTGTATATGTGTGGGAATGTAGAGAAGTGAAAGTACAGAGAGGAGGATGTGGCTGATCAGTAGCAGCACTTGTATGCAGTCTACATTACATGTCTTGTCCGTTCTCGCTGTACTTTTACTTTGCTCCGTTACCACACACAGTTGATGTCATCTGTATGTAAGTTTGTAATCGGACAGAAATAACAGTAAGGAGGCTCTTTACCTCAGTGTTGTGAAGTTACTTGTCCTCCTGTGTAATTAGGACAGGTTTTGTGTATACTAATAGGACGGCGGACATTTTATTTTCCACTGATGATTACCCCCTAGAGAAAAGAAGCTTTAATGGCAGAGAGATAAATGTAGAAATTACAAGTTTTACTGAATCTTTTGCCACAAAAATATACATCAATCTGCTTAGCTGCTCTATAACATGCTGCCTGCAGAATGCATTACATTTTGTGTTGACAGGTTGTCTGTAAAAAAAAAAAAAAAAGTCATTGACATGTGACATGTGATATGTACATGCATCCCTCAACAAACACTGACTAGACGGCATGTCGTTAATGGCAGTTTTGCCTGAAACTGTGTGGCTGTTAACTATGAACATTAAAGGGGTTATCCCATCCTAGACAATGGGGGCATATCGCTAGGATATGCCCCCATTGTCTGATAGGTGCGGGTCCCACCTCTGGGACACGCACCTACAAGGAGAACAGAGCCTGGGAGAGCTGTGGCTGGAGGACCCCAGGTTCCGTCCACCACCAGGCGCAGCTCCCCGCCTCTCCCATTGAAGTGAATGGGAGCGCACCGCGCATGCGCGGCCACCACTCCCATTCATAGCGCTCGGCTATTTTCAGCGGCTCCATAGAAATGAATGGAGGGCAGCTGCGCATGGGCGGGGAGCCCTCCTCCACTTTCTCTGCTCTGTTCTCCTTGTAGGTGCGCTGGGACCCGTACCTATCAGTAAATGGGGACATATCCTAGCAATATACCCCCATTGTCTAAGATGGGATAACCCCTTTAAATAGCTTCTAATTAGTTAATTTGATCCTGATGATGTTTGCATGGCCGCACGGTACTCGGCCGTGTCACCAACCACAGCACAGCCGCACACTAAAACACAGACTATTGTAACATTGGTATGTACTACTACATGCTTTTAACAGTTGTCTTCAAATTGCAGGAGCAGCATTTACGGAAGGGCTATCCAGCGGCCTAAGCACTTCTGTGGCAGTGTTTTGCCATGAATTACCACATGAGTTAGGTAAAACAACAATTTTTTCACATCGTTTCAAGACTTGAAGTGATCCATATAGACTTGAAGTGATCCGGCGTGTACTCCACTTGCCGGAGGTACACGCCGGATCCGGAAAAAACGCAAATGTGCTGAAAGCATTTGAAGACGGATCCGTCTTCAAAATGCTTTGTGTTACTATGGCAGCCAGGACACTATTAAAGTCCTGGTTGCCATAGTAGGAGCGGGGGAGCGGCATACTTACAGTCCGCGCGGCTCCCGGGGCGCTCCAGAGTGACGTCAGAGCGCCCCATGCGCATGGATGACGTGCCATGCGAACACGTCATCCATGCGCCTGGGGCGCCCTGACGTCCGTCTGGAGCGCCCCGGGAGCCGCACGGACGGTAAGTATGCTGCTCCCCTGCTCCCCACTACACTTTACCATGGCTGCCAGGATTTTGGCATCCCGGCAGCCATGGTAACCATTGAGAAAAAGCTAAACGTCGGATCCGGCAATGCGCCGAAACGACGTTTAGCTTAAGGCCAGATCCGGATCAATGCCTTTCAATGGGCATTAATTCCGGATCCGGTGTTCTGCCGAAAGTCTATAGCTTTCCGAAAGTCTATAGCGGAAGTGACGTGGTGCGCTGCACAAGCGCACTTCCACAAATCATCTGAATCATTGTCTTAAAGTGACAGTCACCCACAGTAAAATACAGCATCTACATTAATTTGGACAATCTCGGGCTCGCTTCGCTCGCCACGCATCGGGCTCGGCCTCGCTGCGCTCTGCTTTTAGTAGAACTAACTCTATGCCGCCATTTGATAGTAAAGAAGGAAATGGATGGTAAAGAAAGAGATGGATAGTCTTTCTTTACCATCCATTTCCTTCTTTACTATCAATGGCGGCATAGTTAGTTTTACTAATTGCCGAGCACAGCGAGGCAGAGCCCTATGCGTGGCGAGCGTACAAATTAATGTAGATTAATGAGCGCTGGGGAGGGGGGTGGCGGCGGAGCTGTATTTTAATGGCGGCGACTGTCACTTTAAGAAAGATATACCCTTAAGTCTGCGTACGCGCGGTGTGCGAACAACTGCAAGGGAGACTGCAGGAATGCTTCGTTGAAGTATGCTTGTGCGCTTGCGCAGCGCACCACGTCACTTCCGCTATAGACTTTCGGCAAGCTATAGAAATCTGGCAGAACACCGGCCTTGCGGCAAGTGTTCAGGATTTTTGGCCGGAGCAAAAAGCGCAGCATGCTGCGGTATTTTCTCCGGCCAAAAAACGTTCCGTTCCGGAACTAAAGACATCCTGATGCATCCTGAACGGATTTCACTCCATTCAGAATGCATTAGGATAATCCTGATCAGGATTCTTCCGGCATAGAGCCCCGACGACGGAACTCTATGCCGGAAGACAATAACGCAGGTGTGAAAGAGCCCTTAGAGGGTTTTTCAGGGATCCTCCAGTGATGTTAGCAGACACCAGAATTTTAAATGATGGGGAAGGAAGATACAGGGAATGCTTTTAAAGGGGTTATCCAAAGTGTAAAACATGCCCCCAATGCCCGGGCCCCTCATATAGATTATACTTACACCGCTCCCTGTCACCCGCTTCTCTCCTGATCCCCGCACGACTGCTACTGCATCTTCCTGTCCCACAGATCAAAACACCAATAGGAGGCTACGACGGGGACAAGCCTCCCTATCATTGCAGGTAATGATTATAGCCCCCATTACAGCTCCCATGTCGCATATATCCACATATAACAATTGAATGTAATGTTTCTTCTCTTTCTTTTCAGTCCACTCCTGGCTTTGACTTAAAAAATAAAATAAAAACTGCATATAAAAAAACGGAATGTGTGGTAGCACAGGTTGGCTAGGGCTACACTGACTTTTTGTAGCGAGAATGATTGATATTAACTGTTTAACTACAGCTGCAGTCCAAGTGAATCCATTCACTTGTAGTACAATAGTTAAAATAAATCAGTTGCGCTAGAAAAAGTTGCAGTGTAGCTCAGGCCTTATTCCACACACTGCCTTGGAGGGCTAGCTCAGCTGAACATATGATAATTTTCACTTAGTGAATTGTTGGTTCATTTGCAAATGAGCAGTTGAAGGCTGTGTACACCTTCAGAGGCAATTTATTTATATTTTTTTTATGATTGCAGTTTACAAAATTTGGGCTAAAATTGTTTTTTCAATTGGTCTTTATTAAAACTTTCTTGTTAATGGTGTGTGTGTGTATATGTGTGTATGTATGGTACAGACCAAAAGTTTGGACACCCCTTCTCATTCAAAGAGTTTTCATGACTATGAAAATTGTAGATTCACACTGAAGGCATCAAAACTATGAATTAACACATGTGGAATTATATACATAAGAAAAAAGTGTGAAACAACTGAAACTGTCATATTCTAGTTTCTTCAAAGTAGCCACCTTTTGCTTTGATTACTGCTTTGCTCACTCTTGGCATTCTCTTGATGAGCTTCAAGAGGTATTCACCTGAAATGGTTTTCACTGCACAGGTGTGCCCTGTCAGGTTTAATAAGTGGGATTTCTTGCCTTATAAATGGGGTTGGGACCGTCAGTTGTGTTGTGGAGAAGTCAGGTGGATACACAGCTGATAGTCCTACTGAATAGACGGTTAGAATTTATTATGGCAAGAAAAAAGCAGCTAAGTAAAGAAAAATGAGTCGCCATCATTACTTTAAGAAATGAAGGTCAATCAGTCCTCAGAAATCGCAGGTTAACAGTAGCTCAGATTAGAGACCAGGTCAATGCCACACAGAGTTCTAGCAGCAGACACATCTCTAGAACAACTGTTAAGAGGAGACTGTGTGAATCAGGCCTTCATGGTAGAATATCTGCTAGGAAACCACTGCTAAGGACAGGCAACAAGCAGAAGAGACTTGTTTGGGCTAAAGAACACAAGGAATGGACATTAGACCAGTGGAAATTTGTGCTTTGGTCTGATGAGTCCAAATTTGAGATCTTTGGTTCCAACCACCGTGTCTTTGTGCGACACAGAAAAGGTGAACGGATGGACTCTATATGCCTGGTTCCCACCGTGAAGCATGGAGGAGGAGGTGTGATGGTGTGGGGGTGCTTTGCTGGTGACACTGTTGGACAAGTTGACAAGTGCTAAGCATCTCTGGGAACTCCTTCAAGACTGTTGGAAGACCATTTCAGGTGACTACCTCTTGAAGCTCATCAAGAGTGTGCAAAGCAGTAATCAAAGCAAAAGGTGGCTACTTTGAAGAACCTAGAATATGACATATTTTCAGTTGTGTCACACTTTTTTGTTATGTATATAAATCCACATGTGTTAATTCATAGTTGTGATGCCTTCAGTGTGAATCTACAATTTTCATAGTCATGAAAATAAAGAAAACTCTTTGAGAAGGTGTGTCCAAACTTTTGGTCTGTACTGTGTGTGTGTATGTATATAATATCTCCTGACCAAAAAAGGTAGTAACAACGGGTGCCAAGCCCAAGGGGAATAAGCAATTACCCAAAGTATAAATAGAAAAAAGGGCAGCACTCCAAAAATAAAAATGGAATAACTTCTATTCACCCATGGGGTACAGTGACGTTTCAGCTCAACAATAGCCTTTCTCGACAAAATTCAAGGACAGTGCTCAGTTTATATATCGGTCAATCGCATACATGATTATTAATTAATTGGTCAATAAATAAAAAGAAAATTCATACCCAGTGAAATGAAATTTATACAGTGAAATAAAAACAAAATAGTGTGTGATAAATATATTTTTAGAGGACCACCCGTATATATCAAAGTACAGGAAAAAAGTGATCAATATTTATGAAAAAATTTAACTTGTATTGTTAATCTATTAAATATAAAAGCCTGGCTATATCGGAGCCAGAAAGATCATAAACATCTTATCAGGAGATTTAGGGGGGTTATCATCTACTACCCCCACCCTTTTCCCATCCACTGGTTATTTGCTTACTTGAGTCATATCAGGTCTCAGGGCTTATAATCTGTTATTGTAAGGTGCCCAGCTAATATCGCAATGTGTGCACTCTATCATGTCCAAGTGCCTAGCTCCCTGTTTCCCCTGATGAGTCTTACTCTCCTCTGTAAGTGAAACATGTGTGTATGGATCCTTTAGGAGAGGGCAAACTAGGGTCTTCAATTCCAGGGTTAGGTTCCGGACGGGGCACCCTTGCCTTAGTGGGTGTTACCGTGGTTAGGCCTTAGGGCTATTGTAGGACCCCCTCTAGGGTAATTATAGGGAATTTGTGTCCGGATCCCTACCCGTGTGCAGCAAGATCACTACCAACCACCAAGGATTCATGACATCCTAGATCCGTGAGGTAACTGCTGCACAACTGGAGTCGTTTGACGGAGCGGTAGGACAAACGGGTTATCATTTTTTGAGTGCCGCCGTGCACCTATTTTCCTACCTGTTGAAGTGGTATTTTTGCTGTAACTTTACCATGAGTCAGTAACACACTTCCATAGAAGTTCTGTGGAGTCGGTAATGTACTTTCATAGAAGTTCTATACACTGCGGATTACTGTTTGAGGTATATCTTGCATACTAATCTAAGGGGCAATTTTTTTATTTAATAGATTAACAATAAAAGTTAAGTTTTTTTATCATTCATAAATATTGATCACTTTTTTCCTGTACTTTCTGTTAAATAAAAACAGTAAACATAATAGAAGCAAACGTGATTGCAGATCCTCATAAAGTGAAATAGCTAGAATGCCAAATAGGATTAAAAAAAGCAATATTTCATATAATTGAAAATTAAAAGCAATTCATAACATACGGTATGTGAAAATAAAGTGACGTGTTCAATAATTATGATATGTTAAATTAAGGCGGGGGAGGATTAGAGATACACCAACCATATGTACAGTGACTCCAGTGCACATACCTCGCCAAACTCGGCGTATGGAGATCACCACTGTGCATGCCTGAGTTCTGCCCTTTGTTGCCGTGGTTATCGGAGCATGCGCACATGCCGCTCCGAAGTTACGGTGGCCATATTGGAAAAGGCAAACAGCAAAAGTATACTGGCGCAAGCGCAATATGATTAACGGTAGCGCGCTAGGCCATTTTGATCGCTTGCACAGATACATAGACTCATAGAGTCCAAATAAGGGTCTATGGCGAAAGGGATCCAAAGGGACACGGGAGTGCATACCATCTGGGACACACCCACCTCCCAAACTGAGGAACAGACCATACAGATGTTCCCATATTCATGGGGCAACTGCCATAGGTCCACCTCATGAATCTACCACGTCAAAAAATAGCCCACTAGGGGTCTCCTCTGTGTATTGTAAAGAAGTCTCCCAGACCAGTTTTCTTCTAGTCTTTTCATCAATTTTGTAGCGTCGTCCAGTTCTTGGTAATGTCACTGTTGTGCCATATTTTCTCCACTTGATGATGACTATCTTCACTGTGTTCCATGGTATATCTAATGCCTTGGAAATTCTTTTGTACCCTTCTCCTAACTGCGACATTTAAACAATGAGATCCCTCTGATGCTTTGGAAGCTCTCTGTTGACCAGGGATGGCCAACCTGTGGCTCTCCAGCTGTTGCAAAACTACAACTCCCAGCATGCCCAGACAGCTTACAGCTATAAGCCTACAGCAGGGCATGGTGGGAATTGTAGTTTTACAACAGCTGGAGAGCCGCAGGTTGGCAAGCCCTGCTGTAGACCATGGCTTTTGCTGTGGGATGCCACTAAGAAAATTTCAGGAAAGACCAACTAAAGCATCTGAACTTTATTTGGGGTTGATCAGAGGCACTTTAAATGATGGCAGATGTATGCTGACTCCTATTTAACATGATTTTGAATGTGATTGCTTAAAGGGAGTCTGTCGCCAGATTTTGACCTTCTAGACCGCTTACATAGCGCTCTAGCATAGCAGTCTATGATTCTAATGGTACCTTTGATGTTTTCTTGTGAAGTTCCCCCAAGGCAAAAACGTACTTTTATTCATATGTAAATTAGGGCTCGCAAGTCCCCAGGGGCAGCGTTTACCACGTTGGTGCCCAGGCTGTTCTGCCTCTTTTCGTCATATCCCCGCCCCAGCCTCTTCCTCTGCCCGCCCCGCTCTTCCTTTTGCGTCCTCCTTCTCTGCAGCTAGATCCGGCTCCTGCACTATTCATTGCTTGGCTGGGGCATGCGCACTGCGATGCCCATTGTGGGTGTCTCTGGTCCGCCTCCTCGCATCTGTGTCTCGCCGTTGGCCTGTGCATGCGCAGTAGCCACTGCGAAGCCGTGCCCACAGTGCGCATGCCCCAGCCAAGCAATGGATAGTGCAGGCGCCGGATCTAGCTGCAGAGAAGGACGCAAAGGACAGGGCATGTATTTGGTCTGAGACCATTCAGAGTGTTTTTGTTCTTGCCAGGCCCTTCCACTAGTTGGGTTCCTTTTGCTTCTAGGCGTTACAGAATTACCTTCCTTTTGCCACTGGGTGTTCCTCAGGGTCTTCCTTTAGCTTTCTCTCCAGGAGATTCTTTCCTTGGTTCAGGACTTCTTTCCTTTTTCCAGGCATTTTCTCCCCTGACAGGTTTTCTTGCTGGCCCCCTGGGACCATATTTTTCTTGTTGGATCTGTCCTCTTATAGATCCTCCTCCTGGGGCATCCTTCTCTATGCAGTTTGGCTAGGTCACTGGCAACAGATGCCTTTCAGTGGGGCTGCGCTCCTGTTTCATTAAAGGGGCTCTCCGGGAATTAAGAAAATGAAAATTCTTAAAATACGTCATTATAAATGTATTACCAAATACCTAGTTATAATGGCTTGTTTTGTCTGGGGAGCAATCATTGGGAGAAATAAAATGGCCGTCGTCCTACTAGTCAACACAAAACCTGTCCTAATTACACAGGAGGACAAGTTAAAGAGCTGCACCATCTTCCACTCTTACTTGTCAGGGATTATGATCCTGAATACAGTTTAATATGATTTTCAGCTGAATCTCTGATGTTCGTGAGGAGACATGAAGTACAGAGAGGAGGTGGGGATGTGATTACTGAGCAGCATCTCTTGTATGCAGTCTCCATTACCACAGCCCCACATTACCACAGTCTGTCCTGTCCTTCCTCTCTGTACTTCATGCCTCCTCATAATCTCCATTCCTACAGAAGTTCAGCTGAAGATCTTATCAGCTGTATTTAGGATTATAATCCCTGACAAGTAGCGTAGAGAGGAGGATGAGGCAGCTCTTTACTCAAGTGTTGTAAAGTAACTTATCCTCGTGTGATCAGGACAGGTTTTGTGTGTACTAATAGGACGTCGGCCATTTATTTCTCATAATGATTGCTCCCTAAACAAAACAAGCCATTATAGCTAATTAAATGTATTTGGTAATATATTTATACTAAAGTAATATTTAAGTATTTTCATTTTCTTAATTTCCGGAGAACCCCTTAAAGACAAGGCCCTATTTCACTTTAACCACTTCAACCCCGCTAGCTGAAACCCCCTTAATGACCAGGCCACTTTTTACACTTCTGCACTACACTACTTTCACCGTTTATTGCTCGGTCATGCAACTTACCACCCAAATGAATTTTACCTCCTTTTCTTCTCACTAATAGAGCTTTCATTTGGTGGTATTTCATTGCTGCTGACATTTAAACTTTTTTGTTAATCAAAATTTAATGATTTTTTTTTTTGCAAAAAAATGACATTTTTCACTTTCAGCTGTAAAATTTTGCAAAAAAAACGACATCCATATATAAATTTTTCGCTAAATTTATTGTTCTACATGTCTGTGATAAAAAAAAATGTTTGGGCAAAAAAAAAAAAAAAATGGTTTGGGTAAAAGTTATAGCGTTTACAAACTATGGTACAAAAATGTGAATTTCCGCTTTTTGAAGCAGCTCTGACTTTCTGAGCACCTGTCATGTTTCCTGAGGTTCTACAATGCCCAAACCGTAGAAAACCCCCACAAATAACCCCATTTCGGAAAGTAGACACCCTAAGGTATTCGCTGATGGGCATAGTGAGTTCATAGAACTTTTTATTTTTTGTCACAAGTTAGCGGAAAATGATGATTTTTTTTTTTTCTTACAAAGTCTCATATTCCACTAACTTGTGACAAAAAATAAAAACTTCCATGAACTCACTATGCCCATCACAAAATACCTTGGGGTGTCTTCTTTCCAAAATGGGGTCACTTGTGGCGTAGTTATACTGCCCTGGCATTCTAGGGGCCCAGATGTGTGAGAAGAAGTTTGCAATCAAAATCTGTAAAAAATGACCGGTGAAATCCGAAAGGTGCACTTTGGAATGTGGGTCCCTTTGCCCACCTAGGCTGCAAAAAAGTGTCACACATCTGGTATCGCCGTACTCAGGAGAAGTTGGGGAATGTGTTTTGGGGTGTCATTTTACATATACCCATGCTGGGTGAGAGAAATATCTTGGCAAAAGACAACTTTTCCCATTTTTTTTTATACAAAGTTGGCATTTGACCAAGATATTTATCTCACCCAGCATGGGTATATGTAAAATGATACCCCAAAACATTCTCCAACTTCTCCTGAGTACGGCGATACCACATGTGTGACACTGTTTTGCAGCCTAGATGCGCAAAGGTGCCCAAATTCCTTTTAGGAGGGCATTTTTAGACATTTGGAGCCCAGACTTCTCACGCTTTAGGGCCCCTAAAAAGCCAGGGCAGTATAAATACCCCACATGTGACCCCACTTTGGAAAGAAGACACCCCAAGGTATTCAATGAGGGGCCTGGCGAGTTCATAGAAAAAAAATTTGGGGGCATAAGTTACCGGAAATTGATTATTTTTTTATTATTTTTTCTCCCACAGTCTCACTTTCTGCTAACTTGGGACAAAAAATTAAATCTTTCATGGACTCAATATGCCCCTCAGCGAATACCTTGGGGTGTCTTCTTTCCAAAATGGGGTCAGTTGTGGGGTGTTTGTACTGCCCTGGCATTTGAGGGTCTCCGCAATCATTACATGTATGGCCAGCATTAGGAGTTTCTGCTATTCTCCTTATATTGAGCATACAAGTAATGAGATTTTTTTTTTCGTTCAGCCTCTGGGCTGAAAGAAAAAAATGAACGGCACAGATTTCTTCATTCGCATCGATCAATGTGGATGAAAAAATCTCTGCCAAAAAAAGAAAGGAGGGGAAAGGCGTCTGCCAGGACATAGGAGCTCCGCCCAACATCCATACCCACTTAGCTCGTATGCCCTGGCAAACCAGATTTCTCCATTCACATCAATCGATGTGGATGAATAAATCATTGCCGGGATTTTTTATATATTTTTTTATATACAAAGTGTTTGCCAAAGCATAGGAACACTGCCTCCTCCTCAGCTCGTATGCCTTGGCAAACGTATCTTTTACTGCAGAGTAGAAATCTCGTCTTGCAGCGCCGCATACACCTACTTGCGTGTAGTCTGACAGCAGCGCAATGCTTCTGTCAGAATGCACATCAGTGCTGCAGCTGGTCGATCGGTTGGTCCACCTGGAAGGTAAAAAAAAAAAAAAAAAAGGAGGTGAAAGGAGAGGTTTGCAGCAGCTGTATGTGAATGGGTCCTAATAGCCCTGTGTGCCTGTCCTGGTGAGATGTGATCCCTATGCTAGGTGTACCTGTGTGTGGTACTTCCGGAAACACTCCCCTAAGCATAGGGCAGGGTGGTCAGGACAGAAATAGCGGGTGTCACGCCTTATTCCACTCCTGCTGCAGACACGACATCTTTTTCGGGGTGACGGTTGGGTTGAGGTACCGGCAACGACATTGGGGAAATGTCGCTCGTGTAGACGGCTAACTACACTGGTGGATGGGGCCACGGAACCTCCTGGGTACAGGAGGTTCTCGATGATCTCTTCCTGAAATTTGAGGAAGGATCCTGTTCTCCCAGCCTTACTGTAGAGAACAAAACTATTATACAGAGCCAATTGAATCAAATATACAGACACCTTCTTATACCAGCGTCTGGTTCTGCGGGACACTAAATACGGAGACAACATCTGGTCATTGAAGTCCACCCCTCCCATGTGAAGGTTATAGTCGTGGACTGAGAGGGGCTTTTCAATGACACGGGTTGCTCGCTCAATTTGTATTGTCGTGTCTGCGTGACTGGAGGAGAGCATGTAAACGTCACGCTTGTCTCTCCATTTCACCGCAAGCAGTTCTTCGTTACACAATGCAGCCCTCTGCCCCCTTGCAAGACGGGTGGTAACGAGCCGTTGGGGGAAGCCCGCGCGACTAGTTTGCACGGTGCCACAGGCGCCAATCTGTTCTAGAAACAAATGCCTAAAGAGGGCCACACTTGTGTAGAAATTGTCCACATAAAGATGGTACCCCTTGCCGAATTAGGGTGACACCAAGTCCCAGACTGTCTTCCCACTGCTCCCCAGGTAGTCAGGGCAACCGACCGGCTCCAGCGTCTGATCTTTTCCCTCATAGACACGAAATTTGTGGGTATAGCCTGAGGCCCTTTCACAGAGCTTATACAATTTGACCCCATACCGGGCGCGCTTGCTTGGGATGTATTGTTTGAAGCCAAGGTGCCCGGTAAAATGTATCAGGGACTCGTCTATGCAGCTGTTTTGCTCTGGGGTATACAAATCTGCAAATTTCTGGTTGAAATGGTCTATGAGGGGCCGAATTTTGTGGAGCCGGTCAAAAGCTGGGTGGCCTCTGGGACGGGAGGTGGTGTTGTCGCTAAAGTGCAGGAAACGCAGGATGGTCTCAAATAGTGTCCTGGACATGGCAGCAGAGAACATGGGCACGTGATGAATTGGGTTCGTGGACCAATATGACCGCAATTCATGCTTTTTAGTTAGACCCATGTTGAGGAGAAGGCCCAGAAAAGTTTTAATTTCGGAAACTTGGACTGGTTTCCACCGGAAAGGCTGGGCGTAAAAGCTTCCCAGGTTGGCGGTTATAAATTGTGTGGCATACCAATTTGTTTCGGCCACGACTAAGTCCAAGAGCTCCGCAGTAAAGAACAGCTCAAAAAATCCCAGGGCCGAACCGATCTGAGCTGTCTCAACCCGAACTCCAGACTGGGCGGTGAAAGGGGGAACTACAGGTGCAGCTGAAGTTGGGGACTGCCAATCAGGGTTTTGCTAGCACCTCAGGGATTCCAGTGGCTGCGACGGGGTCACTACTGCTCGTGCCACCGTACCAGCTTCAACTGCCATTCTGGTGCTCGCCACTTCACCAGGTTGTACAGCAGTGCTGGTACTAGGTCCAGGAAGGGCTGCGCTGCTGGTGTATGCCTCACCGCGTAATCCGACAGCACCAGCCCCACTCTGCTGCTCTTGAAGCGGATCCTGCGCAACCTGTGGTCTAGCGACGGGGACCTCAGCCTCCTCGTCCGAACTTTGGGTCAGAGAGCCACTGCTTTCTACAGGTTCGTATTCTGACCCGCTAGATTCATCAGTTGAGGGTTCCCATTCCTCATCCGACTGGGTCAGAAGCCTGTAGGCCTCTTCAGAAGAATACCCCCTGTTTGACATTTGGGCAACTAAATTTAGGGGTATTCCCTGAGACTACCCAAGAAAAAAAAACAAGCCTGTCTTACAAATGGGAGGCTAGCGAAGTACCGGAGGCCGCTGTGGTTGATTTTTTTTTATCGCCGAAGCGCGTGTAAAGTGAATGTGCAGTCACTGCGGTGGGGCGGGCGTGGGTGAACGCACGTGTGGGCGACCGATCAGGCCTGATCGGGCAAACACTGCGTTTTGGGTGGAGGGCGAACTAAAGTGACACTAATACTATTATAGATCTGACCGTGATCAGTTTTGATCACTTCCAGATACTATAAAAGTACAAATGCTGATTAGCGATATGCTAATCAGCGAATAAGGGACTGCGGTGCGGTGGGCTGGGCGCTAACTGATCCCTAAACTACCTAACCAAGGGGCCTAAGCTATCCTAAAACCTAACAGTCAATACCAGTGGAAAAAAAAAAGTGACAGTTTACACTGATCACTTTTTTCCTTTCACTAGTGATTGACAGGGGCGATCAAAGGGGTGATCAAAGGGTTAATTGGGGTGCAGGGGGTGATCTGGGGCTAGTGTGTGGTGTTTGGTGTACTCACTGTGAAGCCTGCTCCTCTGCTGGATCCAACTGACGAAAAAGGACCAGCAGAGGAGCAGGGCAGCCATATAACAGATCATATTTACTAATATGATCTGCTATATGGCTTCTGATTGGATTTTTTAAAATTCAGCAACCTGCCGGCCGCGATCATTGGCTGGCAGGTTGCTGACGAAATACTGCTTTAACTTTTGCCGGCCCGCAATGCGCATGCGCGGGCCGGCTCTGACCGAAATCTCGCGTCTCGCGAGATGACGCACGGATGCGTCCAGGAGGAGTAAATCAACCACCTTCCGGATGCATCCGTGCGTTAGGCGGTCCGGAGGTGGTTAAGGACCAGGCCATTTTTTGCAAATCTGACCAGTGTCACTTTAAGTGCTGATAACTTTAAAACAAAACTCTTTTACTTACCCAGGCCGTTCTGAGATTGTTTTTTTCCGTCACATATTGTACTTCATGACACTGCTAAAATTGGGTCAAAAAAGTTAATATTTTTTTTACATAAAAAAAGACCAAATTTACCAAAAATGTGCAAATTTCAAAGTTTCTCTACTTCTGTAATACATAGTAATACCCCCATAAATTGTGATGACTTTACATTCCCCATATGTCTACTTCATGTTTGTATCATTTTGGGAATTATATTTTATTTTTTGGGGATGTTGCATAGCTTAGAAGTTTAGAAGCAAATTTAGAAATTTTTCAGAAATTTTCCAAATCCCACTTTTTATGGACCAGTTCAGGAGCCAATTTTTTTCCTTATGTAGTGTTGCCTCCCAGTGGTAGCTGGGTATATACCCATGGTGCTGTGTCCCCCAATGCATTGGACGAGAGAGGGATTTTTACAGTAAGTGCTGGTCATCTAATACACTTTGTGCTTGTCATCTAATAACCCTGATTTCTAAACTACTAAGAGGTCAGAAACACTTATTTAAGCCACATTCTTATCAGAAAGGTAAGGGTTGAGCTATGATGACAGAGAGCAGATAAGGAGTCGGTCAGATTAGGCTACTTTCACACTAGCGTTCGGGGCTCCGCTTGTGAGTTCCGTTTGAAGGCTCTCACAAGCGGCCCCGAACGGATCCGTACAGCCCCAATGCATTCTGAGTGGATGCGGATCCGCTCAGAATGCATCAGTTTGGCACCGTTTGGCCTCCGCTCCGCTCAGCAGGCGGACACCTGAACGCTGCTTGCAGCGTTTTCGTGTCCGCCTGGCCGTGCGGAGCCAAACGGATCCGTCCAGACTTACAATGCAAGTCAATGGGGACGGATCCGTTTGACGTTGACACAATATGGTGCAATTTCAAACGGATCCGTCCCCCATTGACTTTCAATGCAAAGTCAGGAGTCCCCATCAGATCGGAGTTTTCTCCGATCCGATGGTATATTTTAACTTGAAGCGTCCCCAACACCATGGGAACGCCTCTATGTTAGAATATACCATCGGATTTGAGTTACATCGTAAACCTCAGATCCGACAGTATATTCTAACACAGAGGCGTTCCCATGGTGATGGGGACGCTTCATGTTAGAATATACTGAGAACTGTGTACAGACCCCCCCCCTCCTCCTGTAATTAACTTATTGGTGGCCAGTGCGGGCCCCCCTCCCTCCCCAGTATTAAATATTACCAGTGCGGCGGCCTCCCCCTCCCTCCCCAGTATTAAATATGACCAGTGCGGCCTCTCCCTCCCCACGTCCCCAGTATTAAATATTACCAGTGCGGCCCCCTCCCTCTATATTTATTGGTGGCCGGGCCAGTGCGGATTCCAAGTATTGTGAGCAGTGCGGCCTCCCCTCTCCCCCCCTAATTAAAATCCCCCCCCCCCTCCAGTAGGAGGAGCTCCCGGCCGGTCAGACATCGCAGCTCTTCAGGTAAGTATAATGCTTGTATTTATTGCCAAGTAACCATGGCAGCCAAGACTGCAATAGCGTCTTGGTTGCCATGGTAACCGATCGGAGCCCCAGCGATTTAAACTGGGACTCCGATCGGTACTCTCCGCTGCCACCAATGATGGGGGGGGGGGGGGGGTGATTTTAATTAGGGGGGGAGAGGGGAGGCCGCACTGCTCACAATACTTGGAATCCGCACTGGCCCGGCCACCAATAAATATAGAGGGAGGGGGCCGCAATGGTCATATTTAATACTGGGGAGGGAGGGGGAGGCCGCACTGGTCATATTTAATACTGGGGAGGGAGGGGGGGCCGCACTGGCCACCAATAAGTTAAATACAGGAGGGGGGGGGTCTGCCCCCTGCTGCCTGGCAGCATCTGCCAGGCAGCAGGGGGCAGTCGTGTACACAGTTCTCAGTATATTCTAACATGAAGCGTCCCCATCACCATGGGAACGCTTCTGTGTTAAGAATATACTGTCGGATCTGAGTTTTCCGAAGTGAAAAATCAGATCTGAAATAAACAGTTATGCAAACGGATCCGTTCTGAACGGATGCAAGCGTTTGCATTATAGGAGCGGATCCGTCTGTGCAGACACCAGACGGATCCGCTCCTAACGCAAGTGTGAAAGTAGCCTTAGCTGGCTGACAGAGCTGAGCGAAAATTCTGAACTCTTAGAGCATTTCAGCCCTGTGCAGAATAAAGGGTTCCATATTTGTAATAAAGACTCATTTAAAAAATGATTTTTAGCTCAAAATGAGTACAATGAAATAATAAAAATAAAATTGCCCCCAAAGGTGTACATGGCCTTTAAGTGTATAGAGGGCAGGGGCGGGCCCCAGCCCCCACCCTTGCTCCTGATGCCTCCTGTGCCAGCCCCTCTGTTTCTTGATTGATAGGGCCAGACAAGTATAAATATATTTTACAGATCTATACCTGTGTGTGTATATGTGTGTATGTGTATGTGTGTATGTGTATATATATATATATATATATATATATATATATATATATATATATATCTATCTCTATATATCTATCTCTATATCTATTCCAATAAGAAAGACTTTAATCAGTGACAAGCTTGTCAACCGCTGTAATGTGTAATCTTGACTCAACTCCTAGACTGGTTTATATGGAAAAAAAAATTTGGAATTCAGATTAAGGTTATGCTATAAATTGACTTCTTGTGGGTTTAGTTACCATTCTTTTCTTTTTCAATTTTTTTTCTCTTAGGTGATTTTGCAATCCTGTTAAATGCTGGTATGACAGTAAGGCAAGCAGTTTTATACAACGCACTGTCTGCCATGTTTGCATACCTGGGTATGATCACTGGCATTCTCATAGGCCACTATGCAGAAAATGTTTCAATGTGGATCTTTGCACTTACAGCTGGGCTATTCATGTATGTCGCTTTTGTTGACATGGTAAGTACCTATGATATAAAAAAATAAAATAATCAAGAATGTATCTTAAAGAGGACCAGTCACCAGGAATTTAAGTAGAGTCTACAGGCAGCATGTTATAGAGCAGGAGGATGTGAGCAGATTGATGTATAGTTTTGTGGGAAAAGATTCTATAAGACTTTTAAATTGTGCATTTTTAGATCTCTGCTCTTTCAGAGCCTAAAGGGGTTTTCCAGGATTTTAATATTGATGATGGGTCATCTATAGGGATGAGTGGGTTACATTATTGCCCCTTTATGGTATGAGCACTACAGTGGAAGAATAAAGATATCCTTGTTTTCATCCTATGTTTTTGTGACTGTTGCACAAAAGTTTGTGGTTGCTTTTATATGTGTAGTTTAGTAGCATCAAGAGATTTGAAATACAGTTGCAAGAAAAAGTATGTGAACCCTTTGGAATCATATGGATTTCTGCACAAATTGGTCATAAAATGTAATCTGATCTTCATCTAAGTCACAACAATAGGCAATCAGTCTGCTTAAACTAATAACACACAAATAATTAAATGTTACCATGTTTTTATTGATCACACCATGTAAACATTCACAGTGTAGGTAAAAAAAAAAGTGTGTGCACAACGGTCAGGGGTAATTCTTGACCATTCCTCTTTACAGAACTGTTTCAGTTCAGCAATATTCTTGGGATGTCTGGTGTGAATCGCTTTCTTGAGGTCATGTCACAGAATCTCAATCAGGTTGAGGTCAGGACTCTGACTGGGCCACTCTAGAAGGCGTATTTTCTTCTGTTTAAGCCATTCTGTTGTTGATTTACTTCTATGCTTTGGGTAGTTGTCCTGTTGCAACAGCCATCTTCTGTTGAGCTTCAGCTGGTGGACAGATGGCCTTAAGTTCTCCTGCAAAATGTCTTGATAAACTTGGGAATTCAGTTTTCCTTCGATAATGGCAATCCGTCCAGGCCCTGACGCAACAAAGCAGCCCCAAACCATGATGCCCCCACCACCATACTTCACAGTTGGGATGAGGTTTTGATGTTGGTGTGCTGTGCCTCCTTTTTCTCCACACAGTGTTGTGTGTTTCTTCTAAACAACTCAACTTTGGTTTCATCTGTCCACAGAATATTTTGCCAGTACTGCTGTGGAACATCCAGGTGCTCTTGTGCAAACTGTAATCGTGCAGCAATGTTTTTTTGGACAGCAGTGGCTTCCTCTATGGTATCCCCCCATGAATTTAATTCTTGTTTTACGTATCGTAGATTCGCTAACAGGGATGTTGGCATCTGCCAGAGACCTTTGTCACTCTTTAGCTGACACTCTAGGATTCTTCTTCACCTCATTGAGCAGTCTGCGCTGTGCTCTTGCACTCATATTTACAGGACAGGCCACTCTTAGGAAGAGTAGCAGCAGAGCTGAACTTTCTCAGTTTATAGACAATTTACAGCTTTATGCAAATCAACAATTCTTAATCTTGGGCCTTCTGAGAGCTTTTTTGTGCGAGGCATCATTCACATCAGGCAATGCTTCTTGTGAAAAGCAAACCCAGAACTGGTGTGTGTGTGTTTTTTTTTTTTTTTTTTTTTTTTTATAGGGCAGCTGTAAGCAACACCTCCAATCTCATCTCATTGATTTGGGCTCCAGTTTGCTGACGCCTCACTCCAATTAGCTCTTGATGTCATTAGTCTAGGGGTTTGCATACTTTTTCCAGCTGCACTGTGAATGTTTACATGGTGTGTTCAATAAAAACATGGTGACATTTAATTCTTTGTGTGTTATTAGTTTAAGCAGACTGTGAGTGTCTCTATTGTTGTGACTTAGATGAAGATCAGAACACATTTTATGACCAATTTGTGCAGAAATCCATATCATTCCAAAGGGTTCACATATTTTTTCTTGCAACTGTACATGCAAGTGTATCCGTTTGTGTTCCAAGTGTTGCTTGATCAAATTTCAGCAGGTCTCATATGGAGTTGCTTGAATACTTAGTAAATGGTGGGACCTGCTTTAGTCAGGACAGTAGAATGAAAAGCATCTAATTTTCCTCTTTTACCCAGAGATAATCTGACATGCTAACAATTTTATTGTTTCCTTAGGTACCAGAAATGTTGCACAATGATGCCAGTGATCACGGCTGCAGTCGCTGGGGTTATTTTCTGTTACAGAATGCTGGAATTATTTTAGGTTTTTTCATTATGTTGGGCATTTCTATATTGGAACATAAAAATGCCTTCACAGTTAACCTATAACGTTAGGTTACTTTGGCCATGTTTGTCCTTGTGTTGTAGACTAACTTATGTATTTCGGTTTTTATTTAATTTTTATTTTTTTATGTTGCGAGCGTGTGTATTTTATATCAATTCTACAAAACAATAGCACTTAGTGAAGTCACCGGTAATGTAGTAAACTGCCTTAAAACGAAGGACACTTGTGCCAAACCAGAGCTGGTCTTTTTTTATTTTGTATGTATTTAATGAACTTGTCTGTTTTTTCTCCTGTCTGGTAGATCTTATTTATAGATGTCAATGTTCTTCCTGTGTTTCAAAAAAACTCAAGACAATGCCAAATTAGTTGTATAGCCTGGTGGCAATATTAAAATAAAATCAGAGTGAAAATGCAAACATAGACCTGCAAGAAAACAAGAACCTGTAATTGTATGATCTGCATGGTGTCCTGCATATTTCAACTCCTCCTTCCATGCAAAGACCATGAGCACTTCTACTTATTTACACAAGTCAATGCTGGAGCTCACTATTAAAGTCTATGAACGATATTAACTGTGGCTGATTTCAGTTTGTCGGTGGCTGCACTCACACATTCACACTGTAGGCAGTGTGGTACTTTTTCTAATTTAGCTTTTCTTTTATTTTTTTGCTTGATATAAAGCCAGTCTGCATTTATGAATTTGTATTGACAAATTATATTCGTTTTAGTTCAGTGTCTAGTTTTGATATGTTAATTTAATAGATAGAAGGGGCCTGAGGTAGCAGAGAATTTAAAGCTCTTATCCCCCTAAAAAATAACTTGACAAGAACGAGACCGTGTAACCTGCCCCTGCATAAGTCAACTTCACAGAAAATGCATTGAAGGTTCTCATTTAAAAAAAATAGTTCAGCTGCCCTGTGCTTCACCATGTTTAACACAGAGGGTAAAAAGTTATGAGGGAAAAAAGTACCTGTTAATCACGAGCAACCGATAGTTATCCATGCAGAAGGCAAGAACAAAGATCCATTTGCCAAATCTCCAAGGGAAAGAGCGATGTGGTGGTAAGCAAACCTATAAGAAGTTGACCACTCTGTCCTGATCAAAAAGTGAGTAGGACACTGCTCCAGTTGAAGGGGTTCTGCACTTTGTTTAAACTGATGATCTATCCTCTGGATAGATCATCAGCATCTGATCTGCAGGGGTCCGACACCCGGGACCCCCGCAGCTGTTTGAGAAGGCAGCGGTGCTCCAGGAGCGCTGCGGCTTTCTCACCATTTACCGCTGGTCCAATGATGTCACGACTAGTATCAAATTGCCTGGGCGCCAGCTTAGCCGCGCCAGGCCAGTTAATACTAGTCGTGACGTCAGAGAGCCAGTGGTAAACGGTGAGAAGGCCGTGGCGCTGCTGGAGCACCGCTGCCTTCTCAAACAGCTGCGGGGGTCCCGGGTGTTGGACCCCTGCCGATCAGATGCTGATTATCTATCCAGAGGATAGATCATCAGTTTAAACAAACTGCAGAACCCCCTTAAAGAGGACCTTTCACCAGAAAAAAGTATCTAAACTGACTATACAGACGTGTAGAGCGGCGCCCAGGGATCCTCCTGCACTTACTGTTATCCCTGGGCGCCGCTCCGTTCTCTGGTTATAGCCTCCGGTATGTTCATAGTTAGGCTCCACCCAGGGGAACCTGCCGGCGTCTTTCTCCTATGCTGTAGCGCTGGCCAATCGCAGCGCTCAGCTCATAGCCTGGCTATGAGATGAGCTCCTGATCTCTGCTGTAGAAAGGCGTATTGGGGGTCACTAGGGGGTTGAAAAATGCATGTTCTGGCTGGGGATATGGTTTAGTTATATTCACACCTCCCCAAGCACTCAGGTGCTGTGCTGTAAAGCAGCATTTTGCTCAGAGCTGGTGGGCTTGTCCTCATACAGTCTACAAGTAGACTTCCCTTCACAAACTTGTAACCAACCTAAGGAGAGCAGAGGGAAACTTCCAAGCACATAACTAAACTGCATATCTTCCCTGCAGTGCCTTTCAAAGGTATGGTCAGTTCGAGTAATCATCCCTCTTCTGATGTGTGTGAGGCTGGGGGCACAATAATATACCTTAGGCCTCATGCACATGACCGTTGTGTTTTGCGCTCTGCAAAACATGGATGGCGTCTGTGTGCGTTCCACAATTTGCGTACTGGCACGGACAGCCTTTAATATAACTGCTTATTCTTGTCTGTAAAGCGTGGACAAGAATAGGAAAGGTTATATATTTTTTTTTTTTTGTGTGACCACGGAACAGAGAAGTGGATGCGGACAGCACACTGAGTGCTGTCCGCATCTTTTGCGACCCCCGTTGAAGTTAATGGGTCCGCATCTGAGCCGCCAAAATGGCGGCTTGGATGCGGACCAAAACAGAGTCCGTGTGCATGAGTCCTGGCATTCTAAATATCAGGGATCAGTTGAATTCTTCTCTCCAGTGTCTGAGATGGTTAGGTGTTAACAGCCTTCCAGCCCTGAGCTCAGCATGAAGGAGGGGCCCCTACACATAAGCAGAACCTCACTCAGTGAAGAAAGAGATACCCTCTTCAGTCCATCTAGCTCCCCCTCTCCTGCTAAGGAGAGGATTCACTTAGTAACAATGAGTGGACAGCAAGATTGGTAGAAGGGAGACCACTAGTGGCAGGGATTTCAAAAAGTTTTTTTAGGGTGAATGACATAAAAATTGTTAGTAATTTGCACATTTGTTCAAGTTCACCTGAAGTGACTATTGAGAATAAGTCGTTTGAAAATTTAGTGTCCATTTGATAAAGGGGATTTGTTGATTTAAAGGGTAGAACTTTTCAAGCAGAGCTGTTCAGGAGATGTTCTTTGCTTTAGCAATTTATGGGGGTTAAAGATGAGCAAATCAATTTGTAAGAATCAATTAATCTCCTCAACCAGAGTTCTATCCCTGCAAGGGGTTGTCCCCGCAGCTGAAGTCTCTCCTGCTGCCTCTTGTTGGAGAGGGCCTGACATCTTGTCCAGAAAATCTTGTTCCTGTGCCACTGCTCCAAATAGCCGTGCAAGAACAGAGACTGTGCATGTGGCACTACACTTCTGGGAACAGTAGCAGAGACTCGGCAAGATTTTTAAGTGCAGGGCTTTGTCTGGACTGATCAGTCACGTGGCAGTGTCTTCAGCTGCATGGACATCTCTTGCAGGTGTGGAACTTTGGTTAGTGAGATGGATCGTTTCGCACATCACTAGTGGGGGTTTCAGCAGCTGGACCCGAATCTATAAAAACTGCCATGTCAAATGATTTTAATATGACAGGTACTCAATCATTTAGTTCCCTTTCTGTTCCAGTTCAGTTATGCCTTTTGTTGTGGTCTGAAAATGGATTTTATACTATGCTAAATTTCTTTAACTAGTTTAAAGAGTAACGGTTATATAATGTTTTTAAAAAATGAATGGTAAAGATGACTACAAGAAACTTTGTATATCTTTATTAGAGAAAGGTGCTTCCTTCTCCTCTTATCAGACTCTTCTCTTGACTAACTCACTTCAGTGCTCAAATCTGGGTATGGACTGTCTGCTCTCTAAAGTATCAGATTACATAGAGGTCTATGGAGTGGGGAGGAAGAGAAGGGAGGAGTTGCTGTCACTCTTATGTACATGCTGACTGCTTAATTCTGCTATGTAATGTCCACCTTTTGTGCTATGGACAGTTAGGGAGCAGGACCCCCTGTTTCCTGTGTATGGGAGACATGATTCCAGCTAGTCACCGCTCACTAGCTCAGAAAAAAAATAGAATTAAAGACAGATTGTAGAGTTGAAAACTGCTAAAAGAAATACTAGATACAAGTCATAATGGGCAAAAATAGTGGTAATCCCCATATACACACAGCAGCTTATTCTAAAAATTACCTGAAATGACACTTTCACTTTAAATAGTAAAACCTTTTTTTTTTTAACCTTTTTTTTGTGAGTTACAGAAAAAAAAAACATTTTTGCAGGAACAACCACATCTCTGCTTTTTGTACCTTCATGGATAATAACTTGGAGGACTAAGGGGTTAACATTAACTGTACTCGAATCTGAGCTTTTCACTGTGGATATCACTTACTATTGATGCTGTTATAGCACTTGTTTGGACCAGGCGATAAACGGATGTTTCACGTATGTTGTCACATTTATAAATCCTATAGTTACATTAGTTTATGGGTTCTATTCTGCTACACATTAGTATGTATATATAATATTGTGTGTATTTACATTAATTACTTTGGCGTTTCTGGCCTTTGCATTCAGGTTGCTTTTTAGTTCACCGCAGGGCTATGCATCGTGGGTATACGTCAGAATGGAAAACTGTAATAAAACGTATACTGCAACGAGTACAGTGACTTTATTGGGTTATATGAAGTTCAAAGCCTTCATGTTTGGACTCCATTTGATCTATTTACTGATCCTTTCTGGCATTTTTGCCAGACAGAATATAATGATAGATTGCTTTAATCAGTGCAGTAAATAAAAACCCGAAATGTTAAAGCAAGTCAAATGGAGACCCAAGATGAATCCTTTGAACTCTGTTTGACCTTCTAAAGTCAGTGTATTCAGTTGTTTCCCCCAATGTAAAACCCCGAGGAGGCCTAAACCACTAATGTGACTGCGGAAGTGTCTAAATATTTCCGATGTAAACATTCCTGATTCTCCCACTGGTGCTACTACCTCTCTAAGTGCTCTTTCAGATGAGCGTATGCAGTCTGGATATCACACTCCGTGTATGAGCGTGATCCTCCGTTATAGACACTGCTCGTCTTGCAGGAGCGCACAGCATTATACTGATTTATAATGCTATGTGCCTCTGCAGGGTCATACTGAAATAATGCTGTCACTATGATTCTGTAGCAATAAGGTCATGCAGAGACACATAGCATTTTAAATCCGTATAATGCCATGCGCTCCTGCAAAACGAGTAATGTCCAGACCGGAGGATCACGTTCACACACGGAGCATGATTTCCGGACTACACTCGCTCATGTGAAACGGCCCTAAGGTAGTGCTGCAACAACCACTGTGGCACTGCTCAGCCGCAGATCAAGTCTCAAATGACCAGAAGCAAAAAGTGAACCAAGCATTATGCAGCTTGTCTAGAATAAACCTTTGCTCCCACAGAAAAGACTCCAGAATAGTAAAAGTGGGTGTTGCTAACCTGCGTAAGTATTGATAAGATGCCCAAGAGTGGCTGATGGTTGCAACCCGTAAGGTTCTTGATCCTGTTAGAAGCAGATCTGTAGCCATAGCCTAATCAGTTTTAGCTTTTTGATTCCCGATTTTATCTTACGTAAACCAGTTCAAATATACATGTTTCAGATAGTTCTAGAAATGTGTGTTCTAGCCAATATCATTATAAAAATCACTCATCACAGTCTTCTCCATTTTTCTGTGCATTGAAATGTTTTGCAACAGATTATTCAAACTGAAAGCTCTTGTTTAGAATTTTTCTTTTACCCCAGAACCAGAACCATGTTTGCACATGGTGTGTCTGCTCATTAATGTCATCCTCATCCACTTGAATAGGGATGAGCTTTAATGCCAAATACAATCCATGGACAGACATGGTGCTGTTTTAGGAAGAAATCAAGCAGTTTGTTCTAATCCTGAACATCACTTAAAAAAAAAGTCATATTTGTGAAAGTACCTTATCTGATTGCATCCTATTGCTTAATTTGCACAGCCCAGTTGTTGGAAAGATTATTGGGAACTGACATTACTATGAATGCTCATTCCCAGTAATTGGCCCATGTGAATGTGCTGCTGAACCCTATGATGAACGAGTAAAATGTTTGTTCATAGAGTGAAATTCTTCCAGTATGATCCAGAAACATTGAATCTGTAGGAGGACGAGCAATGGCAGTAGTAATCACTGGTCCCCATACAATGGAGGTTATTGCTGCATGTAAATGCAGCGTTCACCTCCTCTGACAAGCAGGCAGTCATCGGGAACAAACTTCCTTGCCAATAATTGACTGCCAGGCTGGGCCATGTAAATCTAGCATCATTTACTGAATGTAGATGAGTTGGTTTACTGCAAACAAATGGAAGGTTGTGACATCACACGTTAGCTGCTGCTCGGTGTTGTATGAATGTTTTATGCGTAACATGCAGCTTTCTTATTTTTCATTCAAAATGCTGTATTTGTAGATAAATTAAAAATATCACCTTGAAGCAATGGCAGTCTCTGTTTTGTTTGTTTTTTTTACAAAAAAAAACTTGTTTTAGGTCTTGCACACATGAATTTTTCATATTTTTTTTTTTTTACCTGTGTGAACATTTTTTTTATTTCTGTCTTCTTTTCCTTAGTCAGGGGAAGATTTATAATTAGGGAAATCGGAGGCCCATGAAATTTTGCCCTCTTTACAATTAGTCCCTGAACAGGCTCACAGAACTCGCCTCTACTGTTCCCACGGCTGTGCAACTTCTATAATGCCCCTGCTTAGTCTCTTACTAGGCCTGCTCAATGCTGGAGGATGTGTTCCAGACTACATATCACACTGCCTGTTCTGAATTCTAAAGCTGCCCGCCCTGTCTATATACACATTTTTCACTGTGTGCCTTGCCAGGGTTGGTGGCCCCAAAACTTGTAACAGTCACAAGCCATTCTGCCCATAGTGCTCGTAACATCCTTACACTATTTAGTGTCAGGCCGCTTTGTGCAGGGTTCTCAAAGCCCGCGCCACATCCTCCCTCTTGCCACACTGCTGCTACCAGAAATGGAGGAGGTGGCTCTAGCTTTTAAAGCCCCGCACAGCATGGCCTCCTGACAACCTTACCCAGTACTGGGCCACAACATGGCCTCTGCTTGCAGGTACACAATGTAGCAGTAAGACAGCACTACTCACTGTATGTCCAGTAATTCCAATTTGTGGTGGTGCCTGCAGTGTTGGATCCCGGTCCTAAGGTCCCCGTTTTTCAAGCACACATTATAACAGTGTCAAAGTGAACATTTAAATACCAGCCCAAGGCCTCACATTGGTTATAGCTCCGCCCACTCCATTAATCCCCTATATACCTCAATCAGTAATTCAGGGACTAATTGTAAAGAGGGCAAAATTTAATGGGCCTCCGATTGCCCTAATTATAATCTTCCCCTGACTAAGGAAAAGAAGCCAGAAATAAAAAATGTTCACGGGTATTTAGTATGACAAAAAATAAAATAAAAATGCATGAGCATATTCTGGTGCTTTTTTCATTGGAAGAAAGAAAAAAAAAGTGAAAAATTCATGTGTGAAAGACCTAAAACAAGGTTTTTTGTTAAAAAAAGGTTGTCAGGAGACATGTCACCATCACCTCTCAGGATAGAAGGATGGTGATTGGTGGTGTATTATCACACCACCGATCACCATCCTGTTCCAGGTTATCGGGTCCCTAGAGACCCGAATATCCCAGAAACGCAGCAAACTGCAGGTCTGAATTGACCTGCGGTTTGCTGCGATCACCGAGACGGGGGGGGGGGGGGGTCGTCCCAGGGTGCCTGCTCAATGATTTGAGCAGGCAGCCAGTTCCGATCGGCCGCCGCACGGTGGTGATCAGAACTGCACATGACGTACCGATACGGCATGTGTCCTTAAGTACCGGGACATCATGCGTTACCGGTACATCACGTGTTCAGGACAGGTTAAGGACAGGGCTCATTTTCACCTTAAGGACCAGGCCATTTTTTGCAAATCTGACCAGTGTCACTTTATGTAGTGATAATTTTAAAACACTTTCTTATCCAAGCCATTCTGAGAGAGTTTTTTTTTTTTCGTCACATATTGTACTTCATGACACTGGTAAAATGGGAGTCCAAAAATTCATTTTTATTTATAAAAAAAATACTAAATTTACCAAAAATTGGGAAAAATTTCCAAGTTTCAATTTCTCTACTTCTGTAATACCTACAAAAATAGTTATTATTTTACATTCCCAATATGTCTACTTTATGTTTGAATCATTTTGGGAATGACATTTTATTTTTTGGGGGTGTTACAAGGCTTAGAAGTTTAGAAGCAAATCTTGAAATTTGTTAGAAAATTTTTAAAACCCACTTTTTCAGGACCAGTTCAGGTCTGAAGGCTTACATAATAGAAACCACCCAAAAATTACCCCATTCTAGAAACTACACAGTTCAAGGTATTCAAAACTGATTTTACAAACGTCGTTAACCCTTTAGGTGTTCCACAAGAGTTAATGGCAAATGGAGATAAAACTTTTCATTTTAATCCATTTCTTCCAGTAACAAAGCAAGGGTTAACAGCCAAACAAAACTCAATATTTATTGCCCTGATTCTCTAGTTTACAGAAATGCCCCATATGTGGTCGTAAAACTGCTGTATGACCAAATGGTAGGGCGCAGAAGGAAAGGAATGCCATTTGGTTTTTGGAAAGCAGGTTTTGCTGGATTGGTTTTTAGACACCATGTCCCATTTGAAGCCCCCTGATGCACCCCTAGAGAAGAAACTCCAAAAAGTTACCCCATTTTGAAACTACGGGATAAGGTGGCAGTTTTGTTGGTACTATTTTAGGGTACATATGATTTTTCGTTGCTCTATATTACACGTTTTGTGAGACAAAGTAACAAAAAAATAGAAATTTTGAAATTTCATCTCCATTTGCCATTAACTTGTGTGGAACACTTAAAGGGTTAACACAGCTTGTAAAATAAGTTTTGAATACCTGGAGGGGTGTAGTTTCTTAAATGTGGTCACTTTTTGGCGTTTCTTCTCTAGGGCGGCTTCAAATGGGACATGGTGTAAAAAAAACAAAAAAACAGTCCAGCAAAAACTGCATTCCTTTCCTTCTGAGCCCTGCCGTGTGGTCATACAGCAGTTTACGACTACATATGGGGCATTTATGTAAACTACAGAATCAGGGCAATAAATATTGAGTTTTGTTTGGCTGTTAACACTTGCTTTATTACGAGAAAAAATTGATTAAAATTGAAAATTTGACAAAAAATACCTGTTTTGCCACCGTTCTTATATTTTTTTTTTTTATTTACAACATTCATCTGACAGGTTAGATCATATGCTATTTTTATAGAGCAGGTTCTTATGGATGCAGCGATACCTAATATGTATACCTTTTTCTTATTTATTTAGCACAAGTCTGATCAGCACCATGGACAGCTGGAAGCTAGTGAAGGCATTCAGTTGCCATGGTAACCATCACTCGCTGCCACAACAGAGCAGCGGGTGATGGGGAGGGAGGGGGCCCCCTGAGCACATTGCTATATTCGTGTGCTCGACCGAGCACCCAAGTATAATGGAAGTCAAAGGGAGACAATCGGGCACCCCCTCGTCTGAAGAGGGGAGTGTGCTTGGTCCACTGGAAAAGGTCAGAAAGTGACAAACCACCGAAATGGATCGGGAACAGCATGGGGATGATGTCTGGATGCATCTTGGACTCCCAGGTCGCTGCTGGGAACCATGTTGACAGAGTTGTACGCCACTTTTACAGACTGACAAGTATACGCATAAACCCCCCAACAAAAATCTATTTTACTGGAAAAATTGTTAGGAAACATTCTTTCCTGTATATTCAATTGTATATAAAGTGCAAGTGCTGCAAAAAATTACAAGCAAGGGGCACTTCGCAACAGACTGTATATCACATAAAGGAGGGCCTCATTCACATTGTGCTACAAAGCCTATGCACTAAGTGAAAGGGCTGTCAAAAATTACAAGGAAATGGCACTCCAAAACACCCTTAGTTACACATAAAGGAGGGCATCATACACACCCTTGAAAAATTATGACCTGCTAGTGACCCTCAAAAACATTTGGAGCAAGGGCCTGCTGATCTGACCATCTAAAACCTTAGGAGCGAGGGCCTGCTGCCACATTGGTGACTCTAGATAACCTCTGGGCGATTGCACGTCTCAGTGACGGCGATGATCCGTTCGGATGTCTGCCCTATCGACTTTCAATGTTATTTTCTGCGCCTACCATGGTGATCACGGGGAATCAGGGTTCGATGCTGGAGAGGAAGCCTGAGAAAAAACTAACACATCCAAGGAATTCAAACTGGTGTCGTGCAAATCACACACTCCCGACTCGTGGAGGTAGTGACGATAAATAACAATACAGGACTCTTAAGATGCCCTGTTATTGGAATGAGTAGTAAAAAAATTGCAGGGAATGTCACTGCGGTATTTTGGATGAGGAAACATTATACAGACGAGGCCCTTCTGCTGCTTTGTTAACTCTACATAAATTCTGCCTGATCTCAGGCCCGTGATGGCCACGATCTATTTGGATATCTTCCCTATCAACTTTCAATGTTCTTTTATGCACCTAACATGGTGACCACTGGTAACGAGGATCCATTGTTTGATTTCAGAGAGGGAGCCTGATCAACGGCTATGGATACTACTTCAAAGCAAGGCAGCATGAGTTGCGGGCCTGAAGGTGGGATGACCCTGTTAAACATTATATGCTAGTTCCTGTGGGTTAGCTGACCCTGTAAAACATTTTATATGATGGCCTGCAGCTGAGCTGACCCTGTAAAAGATTTAAGTCACGGGCCTGCATGTGAGCTGACCCAGTAAAAGATTTGAGTTGCGGGCCTGCAGGTGAGCTGAACCAGTAAAATATTTTAGGTGCGGGCCTGCTGGTGAGCTTAGGTGGAACTGACAAACCCAACTTAAATTTGATGACTACATTAATCTGCAGGTGACCGTGATACAGCTCCACAGATTGTTTCCATCTGCATCTTTCTAAACAATCTGTGGCCTTAGTCTTTTATCCAGACTCAGGCATTGTGCCACTATGTGGACTCATGCTGTCATTCCCACACTGTCACCTTGCCACTCATTTTTATCACCATACCTTAAAAGGGCTTAAAGTGTTCATCAGGCCCACAATCTAATTAAGGTTTTAGTCACAAAACCAAAGTAAAAAATAGATTTTATAAGAAAAATTTAAAACAATCTTTCCTGTATATTTACTTGTATATAAAGTGCAAGTGCTACCAAATCAATACAACCTGTATATCACATAAAGGAGGGCCTGCAGGTGAGCTGACCCTGTAAAAGATTTTAGGTTTGGGCCTGCAGGTGAGCTGACCAAGTAAAAGAGTTTAGGTGCTGGTGAGCTGACCCTGTAAAACATATGTGAGGGCCTGCTGGTGAGCTGACCCTGTAAAACATTATATGCGATGAACTGACCCTCTAAAACATTAGGGGCGAGGGCCTGCTGCTAAACTGACCCTCTAAAACATTAGGGGCAAGGGCCTGCTGCTGAACTAACCCTCTAAAACATTAGGGGCGAGGGCCTGCTGCTAAACTGACCCTCTAAAACATTAGGGGCGAGGGCCTGCTGCTGAACTGACCCTCTAAAACATTAGGGGCGAGGGCCTGCTGCTGAACTAACCCTCTAAAACATTAGGGGTGAGGGCCTGCTGCTGAACTGACCCTATAAAACATTAGGGGCGAGGGCCTGCTGCTGAACTAACCCTCTAAAACATTAGGGGTGAGGGCCTGCTGCTGAACTGACCCTATAAAACATTAGGGGCGAGGGCCTGCTGCTGAACTGACCCTATAAAACATTAGGGGCGAGGGCCTGCTGCTGAACTGACCCTCTAAAACATTAGGGGCGAGGGCCTGCTGCTGAACTGACCCTCTAAAACATTAGGGGCGAGGGCCTGCTGCTGAACTAACCCTCTAAAACATTAGGGGTGAGGGCCTGCTGCTGAACTGACCCTCTAAAACATTAGGGGCGAGGGCCTGCTGCTGAACTAACCCTCTAAAACATTAGGGGTGAGGGCCTGCTGCTGAACTGACCCTATAAAACATTAGGGGCGAGGGCCTGCTGCTGAACTGACCCTATAAAACATTAGGGGCGAGGGCCTGCTGCTGAACTGACCCTCTAAAACATTAGGGGTGTGGGCCTGCTGCTAAACTGACCCTCTAAAACATTAGGGGCGAGGGCCTGCCGCTGAACTGACCCTCTAAAACATTAGGGGCGAGGGCCTGCTGCTGAGCTGACCCTATTAAAAAAAAAAAATTTGAGTGGAGGGAATATATACAATCTGGATGAGGAGGAGAAAACAAGTTTCATCCATATACTCTGGTGGAGTTGAGAAGTCAGGGGCAATACAGGCCTTGTTCATTTTTATATGAGTCAACCTGTCAGCATTGACAGTGGACAAGTGGATACGCTTATCTGTTATAATGCCACCAGCAGCACTAAATACACGCTCAGACAAAACCCCAGCGGCAGGGCAGCACCTCCAAGGCGTAGAGCGCAAGTTCGTGCCACGTGTCCAGCTTGGACAACCAGTAGTTTTAAGTCACTGAGGGATCATTTAGGATGCTGACACGGTCTACTATGTATTCCTCCACCATCTTCCAAAACTTTTCTCTCCTTGTACCACTAGCCGGCGCTGCAGGGTGAGGTTGCTGGCCGGGTGTCATGAGCGTTGCCCTGTCTTTGTTGGAACTGCTGTGTGTACCCCTTGTCTCCCTTCCTAGGTTGCCTAAGGAAGTATGGACTCTGCTGCCAGCGTTGTCAGATGGAAACTTTTAAAGCAATTTTACAACAAGGATCTTCTGGTATTGCAGCATTTTGCTCGTCCTCTCCACCAGAGGAATGAGAGATGAGAAGTTCTCTTTGTAGCAGGGGTTGAGAAGGGTGAACACCTAGTAATCCGTGTTATCTAAAATGCGTAAACGCGAGGGTCGCTGTAAAGGCAGCCTAACATGAAGTTAGCCATGTGTGCCAGAGTATAAACTGGCAAGACGTTCGATGTCGACATCAGAATGACTCTCCATCTCCTCATCCTCCTCTTCTGCCCATCCACGCTGAACAGATGGAATTAAAGTTCCATGGGTACTACCCTCTGTAGCAGAGGCAACTGTCTCCTCCTCCTCTCCTTCATGGTCCAATTCGCGCTGAGAAGACAAACTGGCTATCACCCTGTGTAATGTCTTCCCCCATTTCCTCGTCTGCCACATTTAGAGCGTCGTCCTTAATTGTGAGCAGCGATCGTTTGAGTAGACACAGCAGTGATGTGGTTACGCTGATAATAGCGTTATCGCCACTAACCATCTGTGTGGATGCATCAAAGTTTTTTAAACCCTCACAGAGTTCTGACATCAATGCCCACTCCTCGCTTTTGAATAGTGGCAGTTGACTCGAAAGGTGACGACCATGTTGCAGCTGGTATTCCACAATTGCCCTTTGCTTCTCACAAAGCCTGGCCAACATGTGGAATGTAGAGTTCCAACGCGTGCTCACGTTGCACAACAGTCGTGAGCTGGAAGCCGTAAGCACTGCTGCAGCGTTGACAGACCAGCTGAAGCTGTGTACGACTTTCGGAAATAGGCACACGTGCCTTCACTAGTAGCACTGGCAAATTGGGGTAGGTTTTGATAAACTGCTGAACCACTAAGTTTAAGACATGGGCTAGACATGGGATGTGTGTCAGGTTGCCGAGCTCCAAAGCCGCCACCAAATTATGGCTATTGTCAGACACAACCATGCCTGGTTGTAGGTTTAGAGCCACAGCTCGGTTTGGTCCCTTACACCCTGCCATAGCTCCGCGGCGGTGTGCGGTTTGTCCCCTAAACAGATAAACTTCAGCACGGCCTGTTGACTCTTACCTACAGCAGTGCTACACTGCTTCCAGCTAGCAACTGATGGCTGACTGCTGCTGGAGGAGGAGAACTGGTTGTTGGAGCCAGTAATATAGCTGCTGTCGGAGACCCTGATGGACGTAGGGCCCACAATCCTGGACGAGGGTAGCACCTGTGCCATCTCAGGGTACGACTCACTCCCAGCCTCCACAACATTCACCCAATGTGCGGTCAGGGAAATGTAGCGTTTCTGTCCACCAGCACTTGTCCATGTATCTGTGGTTAAGTGGGCCTTCCCAGTAACTGCATTGGTCTGGGCACGGGTGATGTTCTGGGACACATGCTGGTGTAAGGTGGGCACGGCACACCGTGAAAAATAGTGGTGACTGGGGCCTGCGTACCGAGGGACAGCTTCTGACATCAGGCTGCGGAAAGCCTCAGTGTCCACAAGCCTAAATGGCAACATTTCCACAGAGACTGGACTATCAGATTGGCGGGGGTCTGACAACTGGCACCTGCACCCCCATCGATCAGCTGGTTGAAGAAATGCAGTGCAGTCTCTAGCTGCAGGTCCTAGAGATATGCCAACAGTGTCTCAGATAAGGCAACCCCTTTAAGTTTACTTTTAAATAAAATTCCTTTTCCATGTCAGCGTTACCCAGTGTTTTCCCATTTAGAATTTATGGGTAACTTGGATTATTCCTTCCCATGTGCATAACCTTACATTTATCAGTGTTACCTCATCTGCCACTTTTCTGTCAAAGCTTCCATTCTACCCAGATCCATCAGAATCAGTATACTGTCCTATTTTGTGTTAAAGGAATGCAAATGAGCTCTTAACAAGCTCTGCCTCTAATGCCACCAGATGTAAGGCAGCTGGTGGCACAAGAGGCAGAGCTTGTTAAGAGCTAATTTGCATTCCTTTCTTCCCAGGATGTCCTGTCATAAAGATGTGCGCTGCCAGGGCTTAGTACACCACAGGTGCCTGGAGAAGAACACCAGGGAGCGGTGTGTAATACCGACGACTGGGAGAGTCATACTTGCCCTGGGCCCTGAAAATGAATGTTTTCTTCTCCTAGGTCCCTTCCTGATTTTGGGTCCCCTAGCAGCTGCTCCCCCTGCTTCCATGGTAGCTATGCCCATGGATTGAACACTGTGTGTCATAATGGCCAGCTTCCTCAAGGGACAATGGATGGAACACTATGTATGTCACAATGGTCCAGCATCTATCTTCAAAGGACAACTGATAGAATACTGCACTTGTCACAATGGGCCATCATTCTGCAGTGACAATGGATGTGACACTGTATGTGTCACAGTGGGCCAGCATCCTCCACAGACAATGGATAGAAGCGTCATAATGGGCTAGCATATTCAAAAGACATCTGACAGAACACTGCATGTGTCACGATTGTCCAGAATCCTCCTGTGACAATGAACAGAACACTGCATATGTCACAATGGGACAGAATTCTCCATAAACAATGGATGGAACACTGTGTGTGATGACAATGGGCCAGCATCCGCTAAGGATAATGGATAGAACACTCAGCGTGTCACAGTGGGCCAGCATTTTCAAAGGACAATGAACAGTATATTGCACATGTCACAATGGGCCAGCATTCTCCAGGGACAATAGATGGACTAATGTGCGTGTCACAATAGGCCAGCATCATCAAAGGATAATGGATGGAACACTGCATGTGTCACAATGAGAAAGCTTTTGACCACAGACAGTGGTCAAAACACTGCGCATATCACAATGGGCTAGCATCCTCCTTTGACTTTGGTCAGAACACTGCATATGTCACAATGGACCAGCATCCCTCAGGCACAATAGATGGAACACTATGTGTCTCACAATAGTGAAGTGAGAGAGAGTTTGAGGGTTACAAGGATCCAAAGGAGCGGGTGTCCAGGGGACCCGAAGTAACTGGAGGTGCCAGGTGATGAGGGAGGGGGGGGGGGGGAGAGGAGAGGAGAGGTTGCTACGTAGGGTCAGCCCTGCAGAAGAGTCTGCAGGTAAATGGAGATAAGTATAAAAGGTGGGGAGAGGAAATTGGGTGTGTGGACACTCCCAATCTCCCTCCGAGGTGACCCTGTGTCTCTCCTCAACCAATTGGAACACTACATCTCAAACAATCCATGAACTGCGGCAGCAGAAACATATATTTGCTCCAATGCCCTTGCACCAGCTATTATGTCGGCCGCACCACACAAACCCTCCGCAAACGTATGATCCAACATTACCAGAAAAATCCAAATGCACAGCATATCACGACACTTCTCACTAGTGCATTAAGGTAACCCCACTGACTTTAGAGTAACCCCCCTCCAACAAATAACATTGTCGTTCCAACATCTCTGCCAGAAAGAGATGTTCTGGATATATCGCCTTAACACCCTCACCCCCTTCGGCCTCAACGAAATGCTTGAACATAACAATTATTAATTTACATAATTGGACATTCACTACCAGCCCCTAATCAGTAACCAACAACAGTTTAGCCCCTTCCCTCTCCACCCTCCACCCGTCCGCCGTCTGCTTTAAAGCCACCACACACAGACCCACCCCCAACCATAACAACACCCCAACACACCTACACTCACACACACCTCACAACACAATTTTCCATCACACAATCACCCACACCACTACACATACTATCTCCGACATCTATACACACTCATCACATTATCTTTATCATTTATAAATTACAATTTATCACTCGTCCATTTATATAAATCCATGGTAAATACCCTCAACTCACCCTGCACACACACCCACCCACACTACAACATACATTCACTCTTTCCACCCTCCGTCACACCATCCTTACTCCAACACATCATTACGGATTGTGTGATGGAGAATTGTGTTGTGAGGTGTGTGTGAGTGTACGTGTGTTGTTATGGTTGGGGGTGGGTCTGTGTGTGGTGGCTTTAAAGCGGACGGGTGGGGGGTGGAGGGACTAAAGTGTTGTTGGTTACTGATTAGGGGCTGGTAGTGAATGTCCAATGATGTCAATTAATAATTGGTATGTTCGAGCATTTCGTTGAGGCCGAAGGGGGTGAGAGTGTTAAGGCGATATATCCAGAACATCTCTTTCTGGCAGAGATGTTGGAAAGACGATGTTACTTGTTGGAGGGGGGTTACTCTAAGGTCCGTGGGGTTACCTTCATGTACTAGTGAGAAGTGTCGTGATATGCTGTGTGTTTGGATTTTTCTGGTAATGTTGGATCAGTGTTCGTTCATACGTTCGCTGCGGGTTTGTGTGGTGTTGCCGACGTAATAGTTGGTGCAAGGGCATTGGAGAAAATATATGATGTTTCTGCTGCCGCAGTTCATGGATTGTTTGAGATGTAGTGTTCTAATGGGTTGTGGAAAGACAATTTTTTTCTTCTATTGATGTATAGATCATGTGGCAACATTTGCATTTGCGGGCACCACATTTAAACAAACCCCTTGGCGCCACTTCCGGGATTTGCGTTCCAACCTGGAACGCATCGCTCTCTGGCACTACTTCCGGTCATGCGCAGTAGGCCAGAAATGCGCTCCGGACATACCAGCCAAGCACTAACAAAATTCTACACCGCGACCGCCGACCCGGACCCCTGACGTCACCAAAGGTGACGTAATTCAGCAGCCAAACACGCCCACTAATGTTTGGTGCCCTTTCTTGACAACTCCCTTCTCTTTTTGGCGCATTTCTCAGAGAATTAGCCCAACACACAGGCCATAAATAGCCCTCACTCTTCTATATCACAAGTAATACTGCTCCAGATGAAGGGACATCGTCCCGAAACGCGTTGAGCCAGATTTTTACACTAAATAAAGAAATTTGAACAGAAGCTTTCTGACCTGGATGGGGGGGGCATTGGTTTACCGGTGTATTATGCTTATCTGAGTAAACCTCTCCCCCCGTGAAGTGAGTAACATCTCAATGTTCATACTTACACCGAAGTGTATTTATATGTACATTTATTTGAACCGTGACGATTTTTAGTCATACCATTTTTTAAAGTGATACCTTATATTTTATTTTTTCTGTTTTTTTATTTTTTATTTTCTGTTCTTTTATTCACACCCATTGATTTTAATCCACACCTTTGTTTTTACATTGCCTTTTACTATCCACACATTGTCTCATATATTTGGTTCCTTAGCCCTACACCCCCCCCTTTTTTTCTCTATTTTTGTCCCAGCAGCCTGCGCACCCTATTGATTGGCGCTTTCACAGGGTCGCCTCGGAGGGAGATTGGGAGTGTCCACACACCCAATCCCCCCCCCCCCCCCTTTTTATACCTGTCTCACAATAGGCCAGTGTCCTCCAGTAGATAATGGATTTTGAAAAGACAACTGATGTAATCCTGTGCATGTCACAATGGCTCACCATCCTCCTGTGACAATGGACAAAACACTACATGTGTCACAATGGGCCAGCATTCTCCAGGGACAATGGTCATAACACTGCACGTGTCACAATAGTCAGCATACTCTAGGGACAATGAAAGGAACACTTGCAATGAGCAGGATACGGGTACGCACTGACACCAGATTATGCAATGGCTGGGTTAGGTGTAGATAGTCTGTTTTGTTCGTGAAGCCAATTGCGCAGGGTACTATAAAAGAGCCCTCCCAAGGTGTTATAACGCACATCCCAGGTTAGGAATGCCAGAGTGGTGTAATGGCCTATAATGTCTCTATAGGTGGTGATAATTGAGTCAACGGTGTCTCCTACCTAGGTACAGCTGGACTCCTGGCTCACTTGCAATAAATTTGAGTATAGTGATAGTAGGAGTAATAGAGGGATTTTGCAGCAGAAATTATGTCCAGACCTTTAGATGAAGTTCAAACGTTTCTTTACTGAGGATAACTTGAATCCAAACAGAATACAGCTTTGGTCTTTGGTTCCAGCAGGTTTTGGCAATGGTTGGCAGGAATGAATCGTCTGCACTATAAATCTGGAGCTTGCAGGACAAGACGTCTGCTTGGTAGCTCTGTAACTATGGCAGGTATTTATCTTCTGCGCTTCTCTATATCTTCTGCTTTGTGGGGACAGACTAGCTGAGGAGGAATGGCTTCTCCTAGGTCTCTGGACTTACTCTCAGATGGTTTCTCAGGGAATGCTTCCGTCCTGGAACTCTGGAGGTTGTCTGCTTTCTTGTCATCCAGCTGAGGCTGCAGGGCTCAGTCTGGGTATTTGATCAATGTCTCAGCCGAGACAAGATCCTGGCTTTCTTCCCTATACAGGGGGACTCCTGAACTCTATCACACAGCCTTCCCCAACAGGGGTGGCTGGCACACTGACTCTAACTTCCTTCTCCACCCATACTGCAGGATGTGGGAACCTCCACTTTTCTTCAGCAGGGGGGCAGAATAGAACAAGATCGTTCCACTCTGAACGGCCATAACATTAAAACTATCTCTACTAATGATGCTGCCACCTGCTGGTGGACCTGGGGAATTACAAGGATAATTGTATTTAACATGGTTTTAAATGCACAGTTGTGAAAACATGAGCAAAATCATCTCAGATGACAAGGTAAAGGCTCTTAGGAGATAGTAGTGGGTTAGAGACGAGTCGTAACATAACTCTGGGGTGTTACACACTGTATGTGCCACAATGGTCCATCATCTTTCAAGTACAACTGACTTAACATTGCAAGTGTCACAATGGTCCAGCATCCTCCTGTGACAAAGGACAAAACACTAGATGTGTCCCAATGGGCCAGCATTCTCCAGGGACAATGGTCATAACACTGCACATGTCACAATAGCCAGCATCCTCCAGGAAAAATGGTCAGAACACTTTGTCACAATGGGCCAGCATCTTGCTGTGACAATAGACAGAACGCTGCAAGTTTCAAAGTGGGCCATAATTATCCAGAGACAATGGGTGGAACGCTCTGAGTGTCACAATAGGCCAGCATCCTTCGCGTCTAATGGATTGAATAGTTTTATAATGCTTGTTACTAGCTGAATGCATGTGCTGTTGCCTGCACTTGTGCAGCTAGTAATAGATACTGGCCATCCCCTTAAATTGCCTCTAGAAGTTAAATTTGTACATGAACTGTATGCTAGGAGCTTCATGAAAGATAACCATGCACAATGCTAGGCATCAGCTGAAGTGGTTTAAGGCCTCGTTCACATTTCTATGTCTGTGTTTCATTTGTGAATGATCTGTGTTTGGTCCATATGTCAGTTTTTTTGCCCTCCATACAGACGTGGACAAAATTGTTGGTACCCTTTGGTCAATGAAAGAAAAAGTCACAATGGTCACAGAAATAACTTTAATCTGACAAAAGTAATAATAAATTAAAATTCTATAAATGTTAACCAATGAAAGTCAGACATTGTTTTTCAACCATGCTTCAACAGAATTATGTAAAAAAATAAACTCATGAAACAGGCATGGACAAAAATGATGGTACCCCTAGAAAACACAGAACATAATGTGACCAAAGGGACATGTTAATTCAAGGTGTGTCCACTAATTAGCATCACAGGTGTCTACAACCTTGTAATCAGCCATTGGGCCTATATATATGGCTCCAGGTAATCACTGTGTTGTTTGGTGATATGGTGTGTACCACACTCGACATGGACCAGAGGAAGCAAAGGAAAGAGCTGTCTCAAGAGATCAGAAAGAAAATTATAGACAAGCATGTTAAAGGTAAAGGCTATAAGACCATCTCCAAGCAACTAGATGTTCCTGTGAGTACAGTTGCACATATTATTCATAAGTTTAAGATCCATGGGACTGTAGCCAACCTCCCTGGACGTGGCCGCAGGAGGAAAATTGATGACAAATCTAAGAGACGGATAATCCGAATGGTAACAAAAGAGCCTAGAAAGACTTCTAAAGAGATTCAAGGTGAACTTCATGCTCAAGGAACATCAGTGTCAGATCGCACCATCCGTCGTTGTTTGAGCCAAAGTGGACTACATGGGAGACGACCAAGGAGGACACCATTGTTGAAAACGAATCATAAAAAAGCAAGACTGGAATATGCCAAACTACATGTTGACAAGCCACAAAGCTTCTGGGAGAATGTCCTGTGGACAGATGAGACAAAAATCGAAGTTTTTGCCAAGGCACATCAGCTGTATGTTCACAGACGAAAAAATGAAGCATATCAAGAAAAGAACACTGTCCCTACTGTGAAACATGGAGGAGGCTCTGTTATGTTCTGGGGCTGCTTTGCTGCGTCTGGCACAGGGTGTCTTGAATCTGTGCAGGGTACAATGAAATCTCAAGACTATCAAGGAATTCTAGAGAGAAATGTACTAGCCAGTGTCAGAAAGCTTGGTCTCAGTCGCAGGTCATGGGTCTTGCAACAGGACAATGACCCAAAACACACCGCTAAAAACACCCAAGAATGGCTAAGAGGAAAAAATTGGACTATTCTAAAGTGGCCTTCTATGAGCCCTGACCTCAATCCTATTGAGCATCTTTGGAAGGAGCTGAAACATGCAGTCTGGAAAAGGCACCCTTCAAACCGGACACAACTGGAGCAGTTTGCTCATGAGGAGTGGGCCAAAATACCTGCTGAGAGGTGCAGATGTCTCATTGACAGTTACAGGAAGCGTTTGATTGCAGTGATTGCCTCAAAAGGTTGCGCAACAAAATATTAAGTTAGGGGTACCATCATTTTTGTCCATGCCTGTTTCATGAGTTTATTTTTTTACATAATTCTGTTGAAGCATGGTTGAAAAACAATGTCTGACTTTCATTGGTTAACATTTATAGAATTTTAATTTATTATTACTTTTGTCAGATTAAAGTTATTTCTGTGACCATTGTGACTTTTTCTTTCATTGACCAAAGGGTACCAACAATTTTGTCCACGTCTGTATGTCATCTGTATTGCAGATTCATTTTGAAAGCTTCTCCTATCAGTGGTCAGTGAAAAACAGACTTCAATAGCCAGTAGTGCATGTCTCTGATATTATTCAAAAAAATACTGATACATGAACAAACTTATTAAAATCAATTGGTACTTGTGCTGTCCGCAGAAAATTCAGACTGCACACGTCGGTGAAAAACGGAAATGAGGACGAGGCCTAAATCACACCATCTCTGTAACAGAATAAACTTGTTCTCTGGAGTGGTACATCACATTTCGTATTTCATATGGCAGTCTTAGGTGAACTGCACATGTTTCAGATTAGACATGGTTTTTCCATGCAGATTCTCGTGCATAAAAACTGCAGCATAATACAATAAAGTGAATGAGATTAGACAAATCTCATGTACACTTTGCTTTTTTCCATGTTGTAATTGACATTTTGTTTGGATTTAGAAATCTGCAGCATGTCAGTTCTTTGTAAGTTTTATTTTATTTTATTTTTTGCCTGTGGATTTTTTCAATGCAAAGTTCAGATCTCTGGAAAAACTGCCCCCAAAACCCAAGTAACTCATGTGGGTTTTGGTGCAGAGATGCATAGAAATCTGCATGGAAAAACATGCAGATCTTCTGTTTTCAAACCCTCACCCATGTTCAGGTATCCTTGTGGACAAATTTGTGTTTGGTGGATGCTTGGAAAAACTCAAGTGGCCTTCACATAGTCCTGCCCTCAGTCCCTTCAAACACCTTTGGGATGAATTGAAATTTTTATTTTGAGCCAGACGTTCTTGTCTAACTAGATATATAGAGTACAGTACAGTTACCAGCTCACTTGGTTTTGCAAATGGAATATACCCGTGTGCACGGTGCCTGGTTTTTCAACCTCATGGAATGCAGCAAGTAAGATAGTAAATGAAGGCTCCAGCACTCACGTTTGTTGAAGTGTCATTTTCTCTATTCTTTATTGGTAGACATTCACAGACATATAGGACATGATAAACTCTCAGGTGTAAGGCTGGAGCCTTTATTTACTATCTTACTTGCTGCCTTCTTGTCTAACAGTACCTTTCCTCATAAATACTTTTTGGACTGAATGGAGAAGAAGCAAAAGGGGGTCCAACTTCATTGGTAATACCCATGGTTTTGTAATGGGATGTTCAGCAAGCTTATATGAGGGTAATTGTTAGGCGTCCATATACTTTTGGCCATAGACTGTGCATTTTGTACAATTTCTTATATCTGTATAGATTTATATGATGACCACATGATGGCGACATTTTACTATAGTTAAACTACACATTTAGAGAAAGTCAGCCATTTACTTTTACCTTGATGAACTTGCTTGAATATTATGGAAATTAAATGTAATTGTCATATGATGCATCATTTTCATCTGCTATTTTTGTTAAATTGTCTACCCTGAGCAAAGCTTGTAAATGACTATTTGCACCACAGCAACAAAGCATGTAACTACCAATTTTCCATTACGAAATACTGTATGAGGCAGTATGTTGTACATTTGTATGGGGTATAATACACACTATTCAAATAGCTTAAAAACCCTTTCAGATATCTAATGGGACAAGGCAAGGTTGCCCTCTCTCTCCCCTACTTTTGGTCCTTACCATGGAAATCCTTATTCAGTCTATACGACAACACCCTGAAATATCACACAGCAGCCTATGCAGACGATTTACTGATCATTACCTCCAACCTGGGAATCCTCATTCCCGTCCCTGACCCGACTCTTTGAGCAAATCCACCTACTGTCCAATATTAGGTATCGCCATGTCCGTAACAACCAGCTCTATAAAAATATCACATGACCTAACCCCTCAGAAAAAAAAATATGTGTAAAAAATAAATAAATCTATTTTTTGTCCAAAAATTGCAACAGTAAGTGATAAAAAAGGCATATTCCCCCCCAAAATAGTACGAATCAGACCGTCACCTCATCCCACAAAAAATGAGACCATACCTAAGAGAATCGATCAAAAAATAAAAAAGTTATCACTCTCAGACAATGGAGACACTAAAATATGATATTTTTTTTGCTTCAAAACTGCTATTATTATCCTAAAGTGAAATTAAAGTTAAAAAAAGTATACATATTAGGTATTGCCTCGTCCATAAAGACCTGCTCTATAAAAAAGTCACATGACCTAATCCCTCAGGTAAATGCAAACTGCGCCAAAACAACCAATTTTTGGGTCACCTTGCCCCATAAAGTGTAATAATAAATGATCAAGAAATTTTATGTACCCAAAAATGGTACCAATAAAAAGTCAACTTTTCCTGCAAAAAACAAGCCCCTGCACAAGACGATCGGTAGAAAAAATAAATAAAAATAGGGAGATACAAAAAAACTAATTTTAGTTTTCAAAAATGCTTTATTATGTAAAACTGAAACAAGCATCATAGAAAGTAGACATATTTGATATAATTGCGTCTGTAACAACCTGCTCTATAAAAATAGTGCATCATCTAACCTGTCAGATGAATGTTGGTAAAAATAAAAACGGTGCCAAAACATCAATTTTTTGGTTACCTTGCCTCACAAAAAATGTAATATAGAGCAATTAAAAATCATATGTTCCCCAAATAGGACCAATAAAACTGGCAACTTATCCCGTAGTTTCCAAAATGTGGTAACTTTTTTGAGTTTCTACTGTAGGGGTGCATCAGGGGGGCTTCAAATGGGACATGGCATCTAAAAACCAATTCAGCTAAATCTGCCTTCAGAAAACCATATGGCGTTCCTTTCCTACTGCGCCCTGCCTTGTGCCCATACAGCAGTTTACGATCACATGTGGGGTGTTTCTGTAAACCGCAGAATCAGGCTAATAAATATTGAGTTTTATTTGGCTGTTTACCCTTGCTTTGCTACTGGAAAAAAATGGATTAAAATGTAAAATCTGCCAAAAAAGTAAAATTCTGAAATGTTATCTCCATTTTCCATTAAATCTTGTGGAACACCTAAAGGGTTACCAAAGTTTATAAAATCAGTTTTGTATACCTTGAGGGGTGTAGTTTCTAAAATGGGGTCATTTTTGGGTGGTTTCTATTATGTAAGCTTCACAAAGTGACATCAGACACGAACTGGTCTTTAAAAAGTGTGTTTTGGAAATCTTCCAAAAAATTTCAAGATTTGCTTCCAAACTTCTAAGCCTTCTAACGTCCCCAAAAAATAAAATGTCATTTTCAAAATGATCCAAACATGAAGTAGACATATGGGAAATGTAAAGTAATAAATATTATATGAGGTATCACTATTAATTATAAATTAAAGAAATTGAAATTAGAAAATTTGGGAATTTTTCAAACTTTTTGTTAAATTTGGGATTTTTTTTCACAAATAAAGGTGAAATATATTGACTCAAGTTTATGACTATGTGTACAATGTGTCATGAGAAAACAATCTCAGAATAGCTTGGATAAGTAAAAGTGTTCCAAAGCTATTACCACATAAAGTGACACAGATTTGCAAGAAATGGCCTGAGCATGATGGTGGGGTTAATCAATATTTGGTGGAAGCAGGTAAATCACACCCCTCAATCTGTATTTTGCAGAAGTAGGTATATCAAACCCTTTTAATCAGTATTTTGCGGAAGCAGGTATATCGCACCCCTCAATCAGTATTTTGTGGAAGCAGGTGTATCGCAGGCCTCAATCAGTATTTTGTGAAAGCAGGTATATCGCAACCCTCAATTAGTATTTTGTGGAAACGGGTATATAGAACCCTTAATCAATATTTGGTGGAAGCAGGTATTTTGTGGAAGCTGGTATATCGCAGGCCTCAATCAATATTTGGTGGAAAAAGGTATATCACACCACTCAATCTGTATTTTGTGGAAGCGGGTATATAAAACCCCTTAATCAGTATTTTGTGGAAGCAGGTATATCGCACTCCTCAATTAGTATTTTGTGAAAGCAGGTGTATCGTAGGCCTCAATAATTATTTTGTAGAAGCAGGTATATCGCAACCCTCAATCAGTATATTGTGGAAACAGGTATGTAGAACCCCTTAATATTTGGTGGAAGCAGGTGTATCGCACCCCTCAATCAGTATTTTGTGGAAGCAGGTGAATCGCAGGCCTCAATTAATATTTAGTGGAAGCAGGTATATCGCACCACTAAATCTATATTTTGTGGAAGCAGGCATATAAAATCCCTTAATCAATATCAATTTTTTTTTTGGGGGGGGGCAACAGGTATATCACACCCGTTTCAAATAGTTGTTTCAATAGCGCTTGTCCCTCTATATACCTGCGGTATCGCAGCAGAACCGCACACAGCTGCTGCACAATACAAATGCACTATATATTTTCTATGTTAGAAAGTATATTATAGGTATAGCACACCCCCTCAATCAGTTTTTTGGGGGGCAACAGGTATATCGCACCAGTTGGAATTAGTTATTCCAATAGCGTTTGTCCCTCTATATAGCTGCGGTATTGCAGCAGAGCCGCACACAACTGCTGCACAATACAAATGCACTATAATATACTTTCTATGTTAGAAAGTATATTATAAGTATATCACACCCCTCAGTATATCACACCTATCGATAGCACACCTATACCAGTCCTTAAAAGGACTTTTGTGGCCCTATTAGCTAGTGTTTGGTGTCCCTAACAACTTCAAGCAAACTATCCCTCAACTGGCAAAACACAGAATGTAAAATGGCTGCCAGATCGGGTTATGTTATAGGGTGGGGGTGTATCCAAGTGCTGAAACTTCTTAATTGGCTGTCCTGTCCCACCCGATGAATGTGTCATGGGTCAAAGTCCAGCACAATGCAAAAGAATATGGCGCATGCGAACATCGCCATATGTTCGCATGTTCGGCGTCTCGCGAACAAGCAAAGTTCGTCTCGAAACGAACGCCGGGCGAACCACAAGGCCATCTCTACTTAGAATCACTGCACACTTCACTTATTTGGGCACTTATGGGTCCAAAACTGACCAAATAACTCAAGTGTGAACTCAGCCTTGCAGGTCAATGTTAGCATCAAGAAGAAGCACACTTCTTTTACACAGTCATCAGCTGATTTCACATAGATGTCTACAGAACTAGAGAGGGCCTTGCGGTTCGCACGGCGGTCGTTTTGCGGCGAACTTTGCGTGTTCGCGATTCGCCGAACATATGGAGATATTCGCGGCCGCCATAATCTTAATCATAATCACCTTGTGAAGAACTTTGATCCATGACACATCCATCAGGTGGTACAGGACAGCCAACTGAGACATTTCAGCAAATGGACATACCCCCTACCTTATAAATAAACCTGATCTGGCCGCCATTTTACATTCAGTGTTTTGCCAGTGTAGGGAGAGGTTGCTGTGTGGAGCAGGGACAGGCTGTTAGGGACACCAAACGCTAGCTAACAGGGCCACAAAAGTCCTTTTAACGACTGGTATAGGTGTGCTATCGATAGGTGTGATACACAGAGGGGTGCGATATACTTATAATATACTTTTATAATGAGTCAAAAACACATAGATCTATATAGTGATCACCTGGAAGTCAAGGGGCTAGGGGCTTACTAGGGCCATTTTTATATAGGTTAAGTGTCCGGGTGGGGTCGCTCTTATCAGGGTGGGTGGTCTGTGGTTAGGCTATCAGGGCCAGAATAGCACCCCCCTGTAGGGCAATATCAGGGACAGTTCTTTGCCCACTCTGTCCTTCAATACCACATCATCATCTAGCCCAGGGATAGATGTTTTTTCCTTTCCCTCCGGGATTCATGGATGTGCATTGGAACTCCCCGGATTGTGGTAGGATATATGGTTTCTGATTTGGTGCTGACGAGCACCTGATTTAGTGCCGCCGAGCACTTGTTATTGCCTACCACATCTATGCTTTTTGCTTAACTTTAATAATTTAATTTATTTTCATTTTGAGGGATATCTTTTCCATTCACACGTCCGCAAAATGGGTCTGTATCCGTTCCGCAATTTTGCGGAATGGGTGTGGACTTATTCATTTTGAATGGGGCCGGAATGTGCTGTCGGCATCTGCATTTGCATTTGCGGATCCGCACTTCCGCATTCGTGCTTACGTTTCCACCAAAAAATAGAACATATCCTATTCTTGTCCGCAATTGCAGACAAGATTAGGCATTTTCTATTATAGTGCCGGCGATGTGCGGTCCGCAAATTGCGGAATGCACATTGCCGGTGTCCGTGTTTTGGGGATCCGCAAAACACTTATGGACGCGTGAATGAACCCTCATAGTAACATTATTGAAGGTTACGTTTTATCTTTATGTATATTCTAATGGATTGCCTTCCTTGTACAATGTTATAAAGTATATTATAGTGCATTTGTATTGTGCGGCAGTTGTGTGCGGTTCTGCAGCGATACTGAAGGTATATAGAGGGACAAGCGTTATTGGAGCAAATAATGGACCAAAAAAACTAATTGAAGCGGGGTATTATATACCAATATACTTTCTTTATAGTGCATTTGGGTACTGTATAATGCATTTGCGCATGCGCGTACTCGAAAATTATATTGCCAATATTTCGCATTGAAAAAATTAATGAATCGAGATTGCAAATTCGAATTATACATCTGGTATGTCACTGTCCATGTTGTGGGACTATTTGTGCACTTCTAGTAATTATTTCTTGGCTGCAAATATGAGCTGAAGGTTTTTCAGGTTCGCCTGCCATTAAAATTTATGGGACCCGCCACGAACTTGCGGTTCGCGAACATTTGATCGCGTTTGCACACTGTCCCGGCAGATGTTCGTCCATCACTATACAGAACCTGTTCTATTAAATGCTTATACAAGTAGAGCCCCCTACAGAGTGGAGAGGGTGTCAGCAGTAAGTCTGTGTTGACGTCACTGATTGTTTTGCCCTTCCTCTTATCTGTCAGAACAATAACCCCAAAAAACGGATCCTGTCTGTTGAGCAAGCGCCTTCACTCGGTCAGCATTTGGTCAGGAATCCATTAGTATTGCTAAAGCCCAGAAAAAAACAGGAGTGGATCCAAAACAAATATGACACGTGAATGGAATATTTGCATGTCTTCTGTGTTTTGTACCCACTCCTGCTTTTGGCTACCAAATCATAAGCCAATTCTGATGGGACTATACAGGCCTTACAGCTGCTATATAGACAGTATTTTCGTCTTATTTTTCCCTCCTTCTGACAGATCAAAAGAAGGGTCAAATAAATTATGATGTCAACCAGGCGAAAAAGGCAAAATAGTAGCCCAGTCAGGGAGTGGGAGGGTGGGAACAGCATGAGAAGTCCACAGAGTGGCCCAATGACATAGTGGTGAGGTGAAAGCAGCATGAGAAGACCACAGAGTGGCCCAATGACATAGTGGTGAGGTGAAAGCAGCATGAGGAGACCACAGAGTGGCCCAGTGACATAGTGGTGGGGTAGCAACAGCATGAGGAGACTACAGAGTAGTGATGTTGCAGCCGCATAAGGAGACCACAGAGTGGTGATGTGGCAGCAGCATGAGGAGGTCACAGAGTAGCACAATGACATAGTGTGGAGGTGGCAGCAGCAGTATGAGGAGGCCACAGACTGGCAAGGTGACATAGTGTACAGTCGTGGCCAAAAGTTTTGAGAATGTCACAAATATTAGTTTTGACAAAGTTTGCTGCTAAACTGCTTTTAGAGCTTTGTTTCAGTTGTTTCTGTGATGTAGTGAAATATAATTACACGCACTTCATACGTTTCAAAGGCTTTTATCGACAATTATATGACATTTATGCAAAGAGTCAGTATTTGCAGTGTTGGCCCTTCTTTTTCAGGACCTCTGCAATTCGACTGGGCATGCTCTCAATCAACTTCTGGGCCAATTCCTGACTGATAGCAACCCATTCTTTCATAATCACTTCTTAGAGTTTGTCAGAATTAGTGGGTTTTTGTTTGTCCACCCGCTGTAATGACCGGCAACACACACAGGGAGGAACACAGGGAAAGCCCTGCACAAGGGAGAGGGAAAGGTGGTGACCCCTAACTCACCTTGCAGCTGGTACCTGCCTGCCCTGTCGTCCCTAGACGGGTTCCTCACCCGTGCGGCGATCACGTGCCTAAACCCTGGCTTTCCCTGAAATGAGCCCTAGATAATGAACGGGCCGGTGGGATCGCTAGTCCTCACCACTGCACTAAGAGGGAAACACCAGGGAGAGGACAGACAAACACAGACAAACACAAACACCCAGGTGGACGGCAACAATTGTCCACAAAGGTCCAACAGGGATCCGGAGGGTAGCGTTCTAAGGCAACACTCAGAGAACGCAGCAACACAGCTCCAGTGGGTCAGAATAGATGTCCAGGCAGGAAGCTCTATATCTGGCAACCAGAGAAGTGTGAGAGGGGAATATAAGGAGGATTGGGAGTGCTGGACAAGGAACAGCTGAGAGAAGGAGCTACGGATCCCTGAGTGAGCCAAAAAGGTTTGTAAAGCAAACCCAGAAAGCTACAATAAGGAAACTTCCCTATCTGACATAGAGCGTGCAGCCAACCGCTGCGACCTCCTGACCCCGGGTACAACGGAGTCAGGCGTGGCTCTTGACACCCTCGTGACAGTACCCCCCTCTCTACGAGGGGCCTCCGGACACTCAGGACCAGGTCTCTCAGGATGAGAGGCATGAAAAATCCGGACTAGCCTGTCGGCGTTTACCTCAGACGCAGGAACCCACATTCTTTCCTCGGGACCGTAACCTCTCCAGTGCACCAGATATTGGAGAGAGCGGCGGACCCGACGAGAATTAACAATTTTGGATATCTGAAATTCCAAACTACCATCCACGACAACAGGAGGGGGTGGCAGCGGTGACGGTTCTAGAGGTGGAACATATTTTTTGAGTAACGACTTATGAAAGACATTATGGATTTTAAAAGTCTGAGGTAACTCCAGGCGAAAAGCCACGGGGTTGATGATGGCTACAATCTTGTAAGGACCAATAAACCTAGGACCCAGTTTCCAAGAGGGAACCTTCAACTTGATATTCCTTGTAGACAGCCACACATAGTCATTCACTCCTAGGTCCGGACCTGGCGACCGTCTCTTATCAGCCATGCATTTGTATTTACCTCCCATATTTTTCAAGTTAGCTTGCACCTTCTGCCATACTGATGAAAGAGATGACGAAAACCGTTCCTCTTCGGGAACCCCAGAAGACCCCCCCTCTTTGAAAGTACAGAATTGGGGATGAAAACCATATGCACCAAGAAAAGGTGACTTGCCAGTGGATTCCTGACGGCGATTATTTATGGCAAACTCAGCTAACGGTAAATATGACGACCACAACTCTTGGTTTTCAGACACAAAACATCTTAGATATGTCTCCAGGTTTTGGTTGGTACGCTCAGTCTGTCCATTCGACTGAGGATGGAAAGCTGAGGAAAAGGACAAGTGAACCCCTAAACGGGAACAAAAAGCTTTCCAAAATTTAGAAATAAACTGGGTTCCCCGGTCCGAAACAACATCGGAGGGGACCCCGTGAAGCTTCACGATCTCACTGACGAATACCTGAGCAAGAGTTTTAGCATTAGGTAGTGCGGGTAACGCAATAAAGTGTGCCATTTTGCTAAACCTGTCCACTACTACCAAAATCACTGTTTTACCCGCAGACAAAGGTAAGTCAGTGATAAAATCCATAGACAGATGTGTCCCTGGTCTATTGGGAATGACGAGTGGTAATAGAGACCCTGCAGGACGTGTATGTGAAACTTTTGCGCGCGCACAGGTAGAACAAGAAGACACAAAATCCAATACATCCTGACGCAACCTTGGCCACCAAAAACGACGAGACAATAGCTCTAAGGTTGCTTTACTACCCGGGTGCCCAGCAAGTGCCGAATTATGATGTTCCTTTAATAATTCGAGACGTAGGTTCAACGGTACAAACAACTTCTCTGAAGGGCAAGAGACCGGGGCGTCCCCCTGGGCCTCTAACACCTTCCCCTCCAAGGCAGAGTGTACCGCAGAGACAACTACTCCTCTTTGTAGAATGGGTACCGGATCACTCACATTACCCCCTCCAGGGAAACAACGAGATAGTGCATCAGCCTTGGTATTCTTTACCCCAGGACGATAGGTAATCACAAAGTTAAACCTGGTAAAAAATAGCGACCACCTAGCCTGTCTAGGGGTGAGACGCTTAGCTGATTCGAGGTACAGCAGATTTTTGTGGTCCGTAAACACAGTGACGGGGTGGACTGCCCCCTCTAAAAAGTGACGCCACTCCTCAAACGCAAGTTTAATAGCTAACAGTTCCCTATTGCCAATATCGTAGTTCTGTTCCGCTGCAGATAGTTTTTTAGAAAAGAAAGCACAAGGACGCCATTTGCCAGGAGACGGACCCTGAGACAGCACAGCCCCCACTCCCACCTCTGATGCATCGACTTCAACAATAAAAGGCTGAGAGACATCAGGTTGGACTAGTACAGGTGCTGAGGTAAACCTCTCTTTTAGAGAGGAAAAAGCAACTTTAGCGGCGTCAGACCATTTAGAAAAATCAGTCCCCTTCCTAGTCATGTCAGTAAGGGGTTTTACGATCACCGAATAATTTTTAATGAATTTCCTATAGAAATTCGCAAAGCCCAAGAACCGTTGTAGTGCTTTGAGGTTCTCAGGAAGATCCCAATCCAAAATTGCCTGGACCTTCCTAGGATCCATACGGAAACCTGACGCAGATAAATAATAACCTAGGAATTGTATCTCCTGAACGGCAAAAACACATTTTTCAATTTTAGCATATAATTCATTCGTCCGTAGGACCTGTAGTACTTGTCTGACATGCTCCTCATGTGTTTTCAGATCAGACGAATAAATTAAGATATCATCTAGGTATATTACCACAAACCTGCCGATTAGATGACTAAAAATGTCATTAACGAAATGTTGAAAGACGGCAGGAGCATTGGTCAGGCCAAAAGGCATAACTAGATTTTCATAATGCCCCTCAGGGGTGTTAAAAGCTGTCTTCCACTCATCCCCCTCCTTGATACGAATCAGATTGTAGGCCCCCCTAAGATCGAGTTTGGAGAACCACCTAGCACCCGCAATCTGGTTAAACAGGTCAGGAATGAGAGGAAGAGGGTATGGGTCTCGGATGGTTATCCGATTTAATTCACGAAAATCTAGGCAAGGACGCAGGCCCCCATCTTTCTTTTTAACAAAGAAAAACCCTGCAGCCACGGGTGAAGAAGAGGGTCTGATGTGTCCCTTAGCCAAACTCTCGGAGATATAATCCTTCATGGCTTGTCTCTCTGGACCTGAAAGATTATATAACCTGGTCTTGGGTAATTTTGCGCCGGGAATGAGGTTAACCGGGCAATCATAAGGACGATGAGGTGGTAACTTCTGACAACCCTTTTCAGAAAAAACGTCCTCAAAGTCCGAAACAAATGTAGGTAGGGTAGTTATGGAGGCGACTAAGCAATTGCTATTTAAGCAATTTTCTCTGCACGGCTCACTCCACTCCAATATCTCCCTGGCCTGCCAATCCACCACTGGATTGTGCGCTACCAACCAGGGTAGGCCCAGCACCACCGGAGTGGGAAGCCCCTCCAGAACATAACATGAAAGCATCTCGTTATGGTGGTCCCCTACCCGAAGGTGTAAATTATGAACGATGTGGGTGAGGTTTCTCTGAGACAGAGGAGCAGAATCTATAGCAAATATGGGAATAGGTCTCTGTAACGTACAGAGAGACAAACCCATAGTGCGGGCAAAATGGGCATCTATCAAATTTACCCCTGCTCCACTGTCTAGAAAGAAAGAAACAGTCTCTGTCTTATCACCAAAAACAATAACCGCTGGCAACAAAAATTGCGATGTACGTATGGAGGAAACGTATACCCCCCGGCTGACATCCTCCACACAGCCTGGGGTTAGTAGTTTTCCGACGGTTTTTTGGTTTCTGAGGAAAGAAGGACAGACGTTAATGAAATGACCCCTCTCCCCACAAAAAAAACAACCCCCACGCCTACGGCGAACCTCAGGAGGACGGACCTGACGAGTAGTTCCTCCTAGCTGCATAGGCTCGTCTATGTCCGTACAGACTAACTGCTGCTTGGGAGGGGTTATCAATGGCTCCGGTTTTTTCAACCTGTCCCTAAGGCGTCTATCTATACGGATAGAAAGGGACATAACTGCATCAAGGGAAAAGGGGGTCTCATACAGCGCAAGCGCATCCTTAACCCTTTCGGATAACCCAGAGCAGAACTGACTCCTGAGAGCCGGGTCGTTCCATTGGGTATCCGTAGCCCACCTACGGAAGTCAGAGCAATACTCCTCTACCGGCCGCTCTCCTTGTAGGAGTCTCCGTAATTTTGATTCAGCCAGTGCGACTCGGTCAGGGTCGTCATATATGAGACCCAAGGCCTCGAAAAACTCATCCACTGACCGAAGAGCCTGGGAATCAGTAGGTAAAGAGAACGCCCAGGACTGCGGGTCCCCCTGCAGCAGGGAAATAACAACACCCACCCGCTGTTCTTCATTACCAGAGGAGTAAGGACGCAGTTTAAAGTATAGTTTACAGGCCTCACGGAACGTCAAAAACTTGTCCCTTCCCCCAGAAAATCTGTCAGGGAGAGGGACCTTGGGTTCCGCAACAACCTGGTTACCAGTAGCAACCGCTGGGCTTGCGGTCAGTTGTAATTGCTGCTGTTGCTGGAGGACCGACGCCTTCAATCCTGCCACCTCCAAAGACAGGCCATGAAATTGTTCGGACAGAGCAGCAATTGGATCCATACTGGATTCTAAGTAAAAAAAATTTTTTTTTTTTTTTTTTTTTTTTTTTTTTTTTACCTACACAAAAATAAGGGCCAGATATAATGTAATGACCGGCAACACACACAGGGAGGAACACAGGGAAAGCCCTGCACAAGGGAGAGGGAAAGGTGGTGACCCCTAACTCACCTTGCAGCTGGTACCTGCCTGCCCTGTCGTCCCTAGACGGGTTCCTCACCCGTGCGGCGATCACGTGCCTAAACCCTGGCTTTCCCTGAAATGAGCCCTAGATAATGAACGGGCCGGTGGGATCGCTAGTCCTCACCACTGCACTAAGAGGGAAACACCAGGGAGAGGACAGACAAACACAGACAAACACAAACACCCAGGTGGACGGCAACAATTGTCCACAAAGGTCCAACAGGGATCCGGAGGGTAGCGTTCTAAGGCAACACTCAGAGAACGCAGCAACACAGCTCCAGTGGGTCAGAATAGATGTCCAGGCAGGAAGCTCTATATCTGGCAACCAGAGAAGTGTGAGAGGGGAATATAAGGAGGATTGGGAGTGCTGGACAAGGAACAGCTGAGAGAAGGAGCTACGGATCCCTGAGTGAGCCAAAAAGGTTTGTAAAGCAAACCCAGAAAGCTACAATAAGGAAACTTCCCTATCTGACATAGAGCGTGCAGCCAACCGCTGCGACCTCCTGACCCCGGGTACAACGGAGTCAGGCGTGGCTCTTGACACCCTCGTGACACCCGCCTCTTGAGGATTGACCACAAGTTCTCAATGGGATTAAGATCTGGGGAGTTTCCAGGCCATGGACCCAAAATGTCAACGTTTTGGTCCACGAGCCACTTAGTTATCACTTTTGCCTTATGGCACGGTGCTCCATCATGCTGGAAAATGCATTGTTCTTCACCAAACTGTTGTTGGATTGTTGGAAGAGGTTGCTGTTGGAGGGTGTTTTGGTACCATTCTTTATTCATGGCTGTGTTTTTGGGCAAAATTGCGAGTGAGCCCACTCCCTTGGATGAGAAGCAACCCCACACATGAATGGTCTCAGGATGCTTTACTGTTGGCATGACACAGGACTGATGGTAGCGCTCACCTTTTCTTCTCCGGACAAGCCTTTTTCCAGATGCCCCAAACAATCGGAAAAAAAACTTCATCGAAGAAGAAAGGTGAGCGCTACCATCGCTACTATCAGAGTCCATTCACCATACTTTCTGCAGAAGATCAATCTGTCCCTGATGTTTTTTTTGGAGAGAAGTGGCTTCTTTGCTGCCCTTCTTGACACCAGGCCATCTTCCAAATGTCTTCGCCTCACTGTGCGTGCAGATGCGCTCACACCTGCCTGCTGCCATTCCTGAGCAAGCTCTGCACTGGTGGCACTCCAATCCCGCAGCTGAATCATCTTTAGGCGACGATCCTGGCGCTTGCTGGACTTTCTTGGACGCCCTGAAGCCTTCTTAACAAGAATTGAACCTCTTTCCTTGAAGTTCTTGATGATCCTATAAATTGTTGATTGAGGTGCAATCTTAGTAGCCACAATATCCTTGCCTGTGAAGCGATTTTTATGCAACGCAATGATGGCTGCACGTGTTTCTTTGCAGGTCACCGTGGTTAATAATGGAACAACAATGATTTCAAGCATCACCCTCCTTTTAACATGTCAAGTCTGCCATTTTAACCCAATCAGCCTGACATAATGATCTCCAGCCTTGTGCTCGTCAACATTCTCACCTGAGTTAACAAGACGATTACTGAAATGATCTCAGCAGGTCCTTTAATGACAGCAGTGAAATGCAGTGGAAAGGTTTCTTTGGGATTAAGTTAATTTTCATGGCAAATAAGGATTATGCAATTCATCTGATCACTCTTCATAACATTCTGGAGTATATGCAAATTGCTATTATAAAAACTTAAGCAGCAACTTTTCCAATTTCCAATATTTATGTAATTCTCAAAACTTTTGGCCACGACTGTAGAGGTGGCAGCAGCACGAGGAGGCGACAGAGTGGCACAATGACATAGTGTGGAGGTGGCAGCAGCATGAGGAGGCCACAGAGTGGCCCAGAGACAGAGTTGTGCGGTGGTAGCAGCATGAGGAGACTACAAAGTGGCAAGGTGACATAGTATGAAATTGTCACGCCCTGCCCTGTGGGTGTTCTGGGGAGATCTGTCAGAGTTGCTGCACGCGACTCGATCTAACAGTTTGTTTTGTTGTGGGTTTAAACTGAATCCCACCTCCTCCCAGGTGTTGTTATTTAGGTAATTGGCAAGGTGATTTATTCCTCCCTCTCCCTATAGCCTTTGCGGGTTATAGTTCTGCCTTGTGTGAGCTCTGGAAGTTTGGTGGATCGTCTGCTCCAATATATCTATAGATAAGTCCTTTTCCCTTTTTCCTTCTGTGTCTGTTTTTACTAGGCCTCTAGGGTGACGCTAGCTCCTTCGGTTGTTGAAGAAGCTGAGTGTCTCTTTCCCTCTTCCCTACAGCTGAGGGTTTGGTTCAGTGTGTTATAGTCTTAGGTACGTGGGCATGTGCATATCTACCATCAAGATATGCACATGGGCATAGCAGCTTAAGGAAAGTGTTTTAGGGATTGCTAGGAGGTTACCCCTTTGCTCCCTAGCATTTGGGGCCTAGTCAGTTGTTTTGTTTGCCTTGTCGTGTTCGGTTTCCTTCCCTTATCTTACCTACCGTGACAGAAAGTGGCTGCAGCAGCCGGATGAAGAGACCAGAGAGTGGCACAATGATATAGTGTGGAGGTGGCAACAGCAGCATGAGGAGACCTGAATGGTGAGGTGGCAGCAGCATCAGGAGACCACAGAGTGACCCGGTGACAGAGTGGGGAGGTTGGTGGCAATAACAGTACCTGCTGATTATGGTGGGTGTAAGAAAGAGCACTTGACATCAGATGTGTGGCATCAGGTGGGTGGCAGCATCAGAACAGTAGCTGAGGCAGGTACTCAGAAGAAACCGGTCTCTTTCATGAAGATTTGGGTGAGGCAGTATGGATGATCTAATCTGATGCATCAGGCATTGGTGGGTGGAAATCCTGGCTGATCCATGCCTGATTCTTCTTGACAAAGGTCAGTCTCTCCACATTTTGGCTGGACAGGCAAGTTCTCCTTGGAGTAACTATGGCCCCCGCCACACTAAACACATGCTCTGATGGCACACTACTGGCTGGGCAGGACAGCTTTTCCAGGGCAAACTCAGCCAGTTGCGGTTACAAATCCAGTTTGGCTGTCCAAGTATGCCACCACCTGCAGGTTCAGGTTCTGCTCCAGGTCTAGATTCTGCTGCTGGTGAGTAGTTTCTTGAAGAAAGCTGCTCATCAGCGACTCTATACTCAAGCAGCCATGGCAGTGGAAGGGGAGAGCAGAGGGCCCCCACAGTCAGACCTGCGAGATGATAGATGATGGCGCAGATTGGCAGAGGCCAACTGACTACATAGGATGTCTCTATAGTAGTTCAGTTTGTCCTCCCTCTCAGCGGGTGTAAATAAGGCCCCCATTTTGGACCATTAGCGAGGGTCCAACAAGGTGGAGAGCCAGAAGTCACCCCTCTGCCGAATGATGACAATTCGGCTGTCACTACCCAAGCAAGTGAGCATGCAGTGGGCCATTTGCGCAAGTGACTCAGAGGGACTCCCTGCCTCCATCTCCACTGCATACTGCCACAGTGTGCCTGCATCATCTGCCTCATCTTTCTCATCTCCCTCTTGCTCCTCCGGCTGCTCCTGCTCCTCCTCTCCTGTCACCTGTGTAGAAAAAACACCTATTTCTCTACACATTGCTTGTCCTCCAATGTCCTCCTCCATCTCCAGTTCAGCCCCCACAGGGCTCATGTGGCTGTGAGATGTAGGCCCTACATCTCCAGTCCCCTGACCAGCCATATTTACCAGCATCTGTTCCAGGATATGAAGCGTTGCAATGATGTTCTTTATCCCGTAGTCCTGGCGACTGACAAATAACGTGGCCTCCTCAAATGGCCTGAGCAAACGGAAGGTATCCGCATAAGCTGCCACTGGCTGACATTGAAGGTACACAGGGAAGTTCTCCTGTCTGCTTGGATTACCAAGAAATTGTTATGGCCTTTCTCTGTTTGTATAGTCCGTCCAACATATGGAGTGTGGAATTCCAAAGCGTGGAAAAGTGGCATATCAGCCTATGTTGGGGGATGCCGTTCTGCCACTGCAGCACAAGGAGGGTGTGCTTGGCGGTGTACAAAGTGCAGGCAAAGATTCCTGCCTGTTTTGCAGATGGGTGGAAGACTTGGAACCACTTGACAACCAGATTAACCATGTGCACCATGCAAGGCGCATGGCTCAGCCCTCCTTGAAGCAGTGCTGACACCATGTTCTTCCTGTTGTTGGTCACCATGGTTCTGATTTTGAGTTGTTGCGGAGAAAGCCAGGATTACATTTCTTGATGAAGGACACGGAGCAGTGGAGGCGGAAGCAGCATCATCTGGCCAAGTTGCTAGTGTGGCTGGGCAGGAACCACATTCACCCAGTGGTCCGTAAAGGACATGTATTATCCCTGACCATAGTTACAGCTCCACACGTCAGTGCTGCCATGCACTTTGGCAGACACCGATAGGCTGAAGGACTGGCCCACCTTCTGTTCTACATATTTGTGCAGCGCTGGTACTGCATTTTTTGCAAAGAAATGATGGCTTGGAACTTTCCACTTCGGCTCGGCACAAGCCATCATTTCTTTAAAAGGTGGAGAGTCCACCACTTATAAAGGGAGGGACTGTAGTACCAGCAACTTGGCCAGGAGCATGTTCAGCTTCTGAGCCATAACATGACCACACACGTATTGCTGTCTCTTGGCAATCACTTTGGTGATCGTCTGATGACGAAAAGAGTGACAAGGAGTAGGAGGACGAGGAGCGGGAGCACCAGGACCGGTCGATTATGGGAAGGACAGACAGCTCCCTTCGGCTAAGGCGGTGGAGCCTTGACTGTCTGAAATTGGGTGCGTGTCACTGGGTGATGCAGAGGTTGCTGCAGCAGGCTGGACCACCACATCAGAGACACAGTTCTCCCAGGCCACTTTATGGTGACGCTGCATATGTTGACTCAGGACTGTGGTGCCAACATTGGCACCCAGGCCACGCTTCACCTTATGCCCACAGATTCGGCAAATGGCCATGTTCACTTTCTCCGGCAGCTTAACAAAAAACTGCCACTCTGCTGAGTAGGTGATTTTACCCTCAAAACTCTGCACTGACTGACTGCTATGGTCGCTGCCTGCTTGATCCCCTGTACCACTACTTTCCGGGCAGGTAGGATCCTGCGAGGCGGGTGGTCTACCCTGGGCACGTTTGGCTCCCGACCTTCCACTGCTGCCACCCTGCTGGCTCCTGGCTATGCTACCGACTTGCTGGCTCCGCTAATGTCTCATGCGCAAGCTGCCACCCTCTTCTCCAGATGATGATGAAGCCCCTTCGTCACCCAGCTCCCAATTACGATCAGCTACATCATCATCTCGAGTACTGTCTGCATGTCACTGATTTTTTCTTCAATGGTCTCTGAGCCAGGAGCCTGACCACTCGCAACACCAGCTCCCACACTACTCTCCTCATCACTACTTGCCAGTACTAGCAGTGGATGTCTCCTCCAGATCTTGGATGAGCAGTAGCTGCTGACTGTCCTCTAGTAGCCTGTTCTTGCTGTATAGTGGAGCTGAGCCCACAGCATATAATAATTGTCTGGCTGAGGGAACAGAAAAGGACAGAGACAGGTTGAGGACAGGTGAGGGCACAGGTCCTGCTCCCAGGCTATCCCAACTAAGGGTCTGATGAATCCACCGACTCTTGGCTGGGGGTGTCTGATGTCACTTGGGACGAAGTGGATGACTGAGTCAACCATTTAAGCACCGCTGTTTTTTTTTTTTTTTTTATTTTTTTTATTCTGTTTATTTGAAAGCAGATTCACAAGAAAAAAAAAAAAAGTCATGTACCCAGACATCATACATTTTACATACTTTTCCCCACGTGACGTCCAATGAAAGCCAGGGAGTCAAATACAGCATCACAGGGAACATGAGTACAGTACTTACAAATCTGACTGCATTTTTTATTTTAACTGAAAGTAAGTGAAAACAAAAGTAGAAAAGAAAAGAAGAAAAAGGGAAAGAAATGGGAGGGAGAGAGACTGGGAGGGGGGGGGGGGGGGGAGGCAAACCTATACTGCCAGGGGTCCCAAGGTATTACCCAGAGATGCTTTAAGATACCACGAGGTATACTGAAAGGGTTTGACCAATTCCCCAATCTCTGTCGGGCTAAGTTGCGCCGCATTAAAAGTACGCCATTTATTGAAGAATTTAGAAGCCGAACCTTCCTTGTGCCTAGACGCTTCAATCCTTTCGAATCCCAATAGAACTTTCAGTTCAGAGATCACCGCTGGAATGTCTGGCATGGCATCTGTGAGCCATCTTTGGAGTAAAACTCTTTTGGCTACCAATAAAACAGAGTGTAATATGATCGGTATATGAGTCGGGTTTTCCGGACGTATATAATGGAAAATCAGGGTCTGGGATTCCGCAGGTAATTCCACCAACCAGGTAGTCTTGATATACTCAATCACCGCAACCCACAATTTTACGACCTCAGGACAGGTCCATATGCCATGCCAGAAATCCGTAGCTGCAATTTGGACAATGTGTGATACGGTCCGGAAACTGAGGCGAGACTGGAAAGTTAAAACCATAGATTGCCCAATGCATCATTCTAAAAAACGTTTCACGCCAAGTCTCACCTATCACGCACTGGCGTACCTTACTCCAACCTTCCAGGATTTTCACCCCAATCTCATCATCCAAGGTGACATGCTCCCACTTCCTAAAAAGTGTGGACACTTTAGCTTTCGTGAAATTGCCTGAAAGAGCCCTATACAACCTAGAGAGAGAAACTGTTTGGGGGAGAAACTAAGGATCTCGTCAAAGGAATTTGAGGTCGCCTCCCTTGACAGATCACGCAGTCTACATGAGCAGAAACCCAAAATCTGCATTATTTGCAGGAAATGGGAATCTGGTAGGGTGAATCTCTCCTTCAATCCTTTCAGAGTCAGCCAGCGTTTTTCCCCCGGGTGCATCAGATGCTCCGCCCTGGTCAAGCCTCTAGATACCCACAGCTCTGGGGGTCTCAAACTAGTTCCTGACGGAGATTCCGGATGGCCCCATAGCGGCATCCATTTCGAGATTGCATGAGGCAAATCCATTGCCTTCCTAATCGCCTTCCAGGCTGCCATCGTATCTCTCAATAAAAGCGAGGATTTAATATCCCCAGGTAACGCGGCCAGGTTAGAGTGAAGACACGAAACCAAGTTCCAAGGAGCTACCAGGTTTTGTTCTAATTCCCTATTAGAGAAAAGATCGGTATTGTGTACCCAATCGGATATGTGGCGCATAAGACATGCTAAATTGTAATCCCGTATATTTGGGAATTTCACCCCTCCTTCTGGTTTCCACAACATAAGCTTCGAAAGAGAGATACGAGGGCGCCTGCCCACCCACAGAAACGTGGTAAACGCTTTATTTAGGGCAGTGACGTCAGTATGTTTCAGTAGGATCGGAAGCGTTTGGAGGGGGTAGAGCAACTTAGAAAAACTCAGCATTTTAATGAGCTGACACCTTCCTAATAGAGATAAGGGAAGGGAATGCCATTTCTGTAGTTCTGATATTATTTTCGCAATGAGGGGAGGGTAATTTAGCGAGTACAGTGACCCCGGGAGCTTCCCTATTTTAATCCCTAAGTAAGTGACATATTTCTTAACCACAGACAGAGAAAAACCTACAACCAGCCAATCTTGCGGTGGGTTAGTGGCATGTAACTCCAGAATCTCACTTTTGGATGAGTTTATTTTATAATCCGAGAAAGACCCCAAAAAACTCAGGAACTCCATTAAGGGGCCTAAGTGTCGCTGAGGGGTTTCCATGAAAATCAGAAGATCATCAGCATATAGGGCTAGTTTGACCTCTTTCTTACCAATAGTGATACCTGAGTATAAGTCAGAGTCCTCTAAAAATCTAGCTAGAGGCTCAATAGCTAGGTCAAAGAGGAGGGGGGAAAGCGGATAACCCTGTCTAGTCCCTCTCTGAAGAGGAAAGACCTGAGACAAGAAACCTTGGCACCCAGGCCACACTTCACCTTATGCCCACAGATTCTGCAAATGGCCATGTTCACTTCCTCCGGCAGCTTAACAAAAAACTGCCACTCTGCTGAGTAGGTGATTTTACCCTCAACACTCTGCACTGACTGACTGCTATGGTCGCTGCCTGCGTGAACCCCTGTACCACTACTTTCCGGGCAGGTAGGCTCCTGCGAGGCGGGTGGTCTACCCTGGGCACGTTTGGCTCCCGACCTTCCACTGCTGCCACCCTGCTGGCTCCTGGCTATGCTACCAACTTGCTGGCTCCGCTAATGTCTCATGCGCAAGCTGCCACCCTCTTCTCCAGATGATGATGAAGCCCCTTCGTCACCCAGCTCCCAATTACGATCGGCTACATCATCATCTCGAGTACTGTCTGCATGTCACTGATTTTCTCTTCAATGGTCTCTGAGCCAGGAGCCTGACCACTCGCAACACCAGCTCCCACACTACTGTCCTCATCACTACTTGCCAGCCTACCGGCGGAAGCAGTGGATGTCTCCTCCAGATCTTGGATGAGCAGTAGCTGCTGACTGTCCTCTAGTAGCCTGTTCTTGCTGTATAGTGGAGCTGAGCCCACAGCATATAATACTTGTCTGGCTGAGGGAACAGAAAAGGACAGAGACAGGTTGAGGACAGGTGAGGGCACAGGTCCTGCTCCCAGGCTATGCCAACTAAGGGTCTGATGAATCCACCGACTCTTGGCTGGGGGTGTCTGATGTCACTTGGGACGAAGTGGATGACTGAGTCAACCATTTAAGCACCGCTGGGTTGCTGGTCAAGACACGACCACCGGATGACACCGGGAGCTCAGGCCTCTCTACGTGACCCCTGCTGCCACGCCCTCCTTATTCTGCTGCGACCTGTGCCTGCGCCAGAAACATTTAGGACTCTGCCCCTCCCCTGTGCAGTGCCTGTCACTTCTCTGTCTTACATACTGTTAAATCCTAAAAATAAATAAAAAGGAAATACACCCTAAAAAAGGCTGCAATTTTGTCACTTCCCTACACATAGGCAAATAAGCCATTTTCCCCACTAATACACCCAAAAAAGGCTATAATTTGTCACTTCACCGCTGAACTGCAAATAAGCCCTTTTTTCCCCACTAATACACCACAAAAAGGCTTTAAAACATATAACTGCCCCACTGAATGGCTAATAAGATTTTTTTTTCCCTAATACACCCCAAAAAAGGCTGCAATTTTGTCACTTCACCACACAACGGCTAACAAGCCTTTTTTTCGACTAATACACCACATAAAAGTCTTTAGAACATATACAGTAACTGCACCTCTGAACGGCTAAGATTTTTTTTATCCACTAATACATCACAAAAAAGGCTGTAATTTTGTAATTTCACCGCACAATGGCTAACAAGTCTTTCTTCCCACTAATACACCACAAAAAAGTCTTTAGAACATATAACTGCACTGTTGAACGGCTAATAAGACTTGTTTTCCACTAATACACCCAAAAAAGGCTGTCATTATGTCACTTAACCGCATCAAGGCTAATAAGCCCATTTTATTTTCACTAATACACCCCCAAAAAAGGCTGTAATTTTATCACTTCACCGCACAACGGCTAATAAGACTTTCTTTTCCCACTAATACACCCTAAAAAAGGCTTTAAAACATATAACTGCACCGCTGGACAGCTAATAAGACCTTTTTTACACTAATACACCCCCAAAAATACTTTAGAACATATAACTGCACCGCACAAGGGCTAATAAGATGTAGAAATGTTTCCTAGTAATACACACTGTAAATGGTTGTATCACACTGCACTTGCACCCCAATAACTAGCAAGGTTTGCTGGAATTACAGAGGTATCATCTATTGAAAACCTAAAAGCAGCAGTATAATGGCAATTTGGATCCCCAGTCAGTGCAGCAAGGGGTAATAGCATTGTTCATATTACCCAGGCTGTACACTCCCCTATTGGACCCTGTTCTCCTTTTATAGTGTGAAATAATTCCTCCCTATCCTTTCCCTACACTTCTAATGATCTTTCCCTGAACTTCTATTCTGCCCAAAAAGTTTTAAAGTCTTTTCTACCACTTTCCCTAGCACCTGTCACATCTTTCACTGCACTAAGCACAGTGAATCCACGATGGCTGTGGTTATTTATAGGGCTGTGACATCACAGGGGCTGGCTGTTGACTGGCTGCATGCATGGCATTGTGGGTGATCCCTTGTTCCTAGAGTTCTTTGCTCCATGTCCTAACACATGCAGCAGCAATTTTAGGAAAAAATTTGATTCGTTACCACGAAGTGTGAGGAAATTCGGATTTGGTGCGAATCAAATTTTTCCTGAAATTCGGATCGAATTCCACTTTGTCAACTTCGATTCGCTCATCTTTAATGGTGGTGTAAACATTTTTATTTTTTCAAAGTTTTAATCTATGTTTACACTATTCATAAAAAAACCTATACATATGTGGTATCTTTGTAATCATACAGACCCAGAGAATGAAGCGCACAGGCCAGTTTTGCCACAAAGTAAACACTGTAGGGACAAAACCCGTAAAACGATGAAGGAATTGCTTTTTTTTTTCCAGTGCCACCCCAATTGGAATTTTCCCACTTCCAACTACATTGTTTGCCATATTAAATGGTGGCATTAAAAACTTTATCCCGCAAAAAATAAGCCCTAATATGGATATCTGAACCTGAAAAATAAAAAAGTTATGGCTCAAGGGAGATAGGTAAGGAAAATGAAAACGCATAAACGAAAGAACCTCTGGTATTCAAGGGGTTAACACATGTATGTAAGGAATTGTATTTACATACTTTTGGGCTAAATCTCCTTCCTCCATGTCATATGGTTTCGATTGTTTTGAAACTATATAGTGCAACTGAATTAAGAACATTCATATTGATGTTGTATTTGTGTCTTATGCGGCATACTAGGGGTGTTGTAGGTGTGTATTACCCCTGGTGGTGTTTTGGGTAGTTGTCTGGTATGTATGAGTTATGTACTCTAAGTATGGTTGCATAAGCAATGGAAAAATTTTCATTTTTGGATAGAAGCAATCTAGCAATAGTAAACAATCTGAAAAATACATTTCTACAAGGTGAGTGTGCACATTCCATTTTAGGACATATACAAGACTGATGGCTCTTCTGGCATACAAACTCATACAGGAAAACTGTCAAACCTCAGTATCAGTGAGGAAAAGCAGAACTTGAGGGCTAGCAATTTTATCTAGTTGTACTTATTACAATGTTTTATATTACCAAGCCAGTATGCAAATATATATATATTATCAGAATTGTGTATTCATTAAATTTAGTACCTCATATAAATTAGCTCATAAACTCATGTAACAACCAGCCACAGCGCAGCTCATTTAGTATTCAAAATGCATTTGCTCATGGAGTCAATCCAATACATTAATTAAAACGTACCTGTTTTAAACAAGCCTATGACAGAGACATTTTCTTTAGTGGGAGTCTAAATACTGAGACCCCAATAAATTACTAGAAAGAAGGGGTACAGCATGGCACTCAGTACTCCTTCAGCTTTCAACAGCTCTCAACAGAATACAATAAAGTTGATAGAATGCACAAATCACTAAAAAAAATGCACCAAAATGATACACAACTGACAATTCTAGCTAATTCCTCAAGCCAATGTTAAAAGTTGAGAACTTTGCAAAAATCTTCCAGTCAGGAACATATCGGAGCCCCTCATGCACCATGTCACGGTGTCTCAGCAAGCATGGGGTCCTACCACTCAACTAAAGCTGTCATACATTGTTGAATGAATAGAGAAGAAGTGAGTATTCAAATGTCTAGTATGGGGACTGTATATAGGAAGGAGTCAGGTCTGGGGTCTGCATAGATGGAGATCTGGTCTGAAGTCTATATAACAGTGTGGTTATGGTCTTGGGTCTGTATACAGGTGCAGCGTGCCAGTCCGCAGGGGTAGATAATGTGAGGTTCACGGTGGCCCGGAATGTACATACAGTTCATCGTTACTCACAGCTTAGCAGGCGCCTCCCCCAGGGGAGAACAGCACTTAATTCTCCGGGGAACACTCTATTACAGGGGACACCGGCCAGGTGATGATTGAGGTGCCCTTGATGGTGAATGGGTGCTGAGTGCTTGTCCGGCTGGGCCCCTGACTTAGGTATTGTTGTGACGCCAGCACCTTGATGGTGCAAAATGTTGAGAGTGGTAGTGGTATGAAGTTAGACGAATGAGGCAGGTTTAAATCCAACTGTAAACTTTACTATAACCGGGTTCTTGATAACAGTTTATATCCAGTAATAAAATAAGATAATAAAACAGTCTCTGGTATACATGCAAGTTGGATGTGATGAATCCCAGTAGCAGGCTGTGGTGGTAGTAATGTGTCAGGCTAGGGTAGTTAGGTAGGTACTCACTGATATTCAGCTCCTTGCCTTGCTTCAGTCTCAGTTGAGGTAGTTCCAGTCTTGATCTTCTACACAAGTGATACAACAGAACCCTTATCTGTCCTTAGAATAACGGTGAGGCTGCCGGAAGCTAAGTCCTTCACCTAGATACAAAGGAGCCTATTGTCCTTCCTTTGTCTTTATCCAATAATAAACTTGACCAGAAATTCCTTTGTTACTCCTGAAGAGCGAATAGTAGAATGTAGACTTTCCTCTGCCTGTCTTCCTGGCTTTGATACTGAGATGTGCGATGGCTCCTCTAGACCGTGAAGCCCCAGGGAGAGCTGAGAGGAGAGGGGACCTCTCCTTCCCCCTTATCCCCTCACTCCATCTCCTTCTCCTTCACAACTCACAACTCTAAACTGCCTAACTAGGCCTGAACTGCACTATATATACTGTGGTGCTACCCCCATCTAGTGGTGAGATGTATGTGGTGCACCTGACAGCCTGGTAAAAAGGAATTTCACATAACACAATACAGCATGAAATTACAGAAGACAACAAAAAGCTTTTGCAGTTCCCACATAAGCACAAGGAAGGACTGGTCAGGAGTCTTTATACAGGGGTGACTGGCCTGGGGTCTTTCTTGTGTGTGGTCAGTATTTGTTTAGGTCAGGTCTGGTTTGTGCATTGTAATCAGGTTGATGTGTGCTGAAGGAGAATTTGTTATTCAAATACTGTAAGACACTTTTTGTTGCCGTCTTTAGAATGTACCTGATGTCGCTTCTCAAAAGTTGCCAAGTATGTTTATAATGCATTCATGTTCACACAGTTTACTTATAGTAAACCTGTACCAGAATCTGTATATGGTCTTTACTGCAGAGTTCAACTCAGTATATCAGAAGCTTGTATTCCAAATCACCTTACTCAGATTAGCCCAGCAGTTCTCCAGTTGTCAAAAATACTGCAATAATGGGAGCGACAGAATATTTGATAGGACAGTCAATTTAAAGCAATACAGCATGTTTAACATCTTACAGTTGTGAATTAAATGTATAGGACTAACCATTCTATCCTTATACTTATATCTTCCCCAGGAAGCCAGTTTCTCCCCTTCCTGTGCAGATGGAAACTACAAGAAGGCACCTAAGGAAGATTATAGGAGCTGTCAGGGTAGAAAAATTACGGATGAATTGACGATAGTAATTGGCAAAACCCAAGAAACTCTGTATTGCCTTCAGGCCGGAGGGACGGGGCCAGTCGAGCACTGCTGCCACCTTTCCAGGATCCATTTTGAGACCATGATCCGAGATGATGTACCCCAGGAAGGGCAGGGACGACTTTTCAAAGACACACTTTTCCAATTTAGCGTACAGACGATTCTCTCGTAAGCGTTGTAAGACCATCTGCACATGCCTGCGATTAGTTCTGATGTCTCTTGAAAAAATAAGAATATCATCCAAATAGACAACAACACAAGAATAGAGCAGATCTCGAAAAATGGCATTGAAAATGTCCTGGAAGACAACAGGGGCATTACTGAGTCCGAAAGGCATCACAAGGTATTCATAATGGCCATCCCTGGTATTAAAAGCTGTCTTCCATTCGTCACCCTCACAAATCTGTATTAAATTATATGCCCCCCGCAAGTCCAGCTTAGAGAAGATCTGAGCCCTACGGAGTCTATCAAAAAATTCAGAAATTAACGGTAAAGGGTATTTAGTCTTGATGGTGATCTTATTCAGACCACGGTAGTCTACAGTCGTGGCCAAAAGTTTTGAGAATTACATGAATATTAGAAAAGTTGCTGCTTAAGCTTTTATAATAGCAATTTGCATATACTCCAGAATGTTATGAAGAGTGATCAGTTTGGGGCATAAGGAAAAAGTCTTGTCCGGAGAAGAAAAGGTGAGTGCTACCATCAGTCCTGTGTCATGCCAACAGTAAAGCATCCTGAGACCATTCATGTGTGGGGTTGCTTCTCATTCAAGGGAGTGGGCTCACTCACAATTTTGCCCAAAAACACAGCCATGAATAAAGAATGGTACCAAAACACCCTCCAACAGCAACTTCTTCCAACAATCCAACAACAGTTTGGTGAAGAACAATGCATTTTCCAGCACGATGGAGCACCGTGCCATAAGGCTAAAGTGATAACTAAGTGGCTCTGGGACCAAAACGTTGACATTTTGGGTCCATGGCCTGGAAACTCCCCAGATCTTTTTTTTTTTTTTTTTCTATATTTCTTTATTGTTATACAAAACACATTAAATATACAGCATCTGACCGTCCAACGGGTCATTACAATAATCATTCAAATTAACTTTTTACCCCTACCACCCCCCCAACCCCCACCCCGCCCAAGTGCATCACTATTTATAATAACAGTATAAGGTAGTATATATAATAACAATATATAGCTATATTTATTTTTCCTTTCCCCTTCTTCCACCCTCCCCCTTTTTCCCTTTTACAAATATCCATTTGTTACCATCGTCTCGAGAATATTCATATATAGATTGAATAAAAATTACAACTTTTTATTTACAACCGTAAGAAAAAGATGGAAAAAAAAAGGAAAGGAAAAACATTCCATTCTTATCCTATACATACCCAAATATTTTTACTCTCCAATTTACCACCCCCCCCAAAGATGTGGGGGAGGGGGAGACGTGCAATACAGAAAAAAAAAACAAAACAAAAAAAAAACAAAACAAAAAAAAAACCCTATCTATCCAGCCCTAAAGTAACCAGCTCTTCCATATTTCATCCGTAGTTCCCCAGATCTTAATCCCATTGAGAACTTGTGGTCAATCCTCAAGAGGCGGGTGGACAAACAAAAACCCACGAATTCTGACAAACTTCAAGAAGTGATTATGAAAGACTGGTTTGCTATCAGTCAGGAATTGGCCCAGAAGTTGATTGAGAGCATGCCCAGTCGAATTGCAGAGGTCCTGAAAAAGAAGGACCAACACTGCAAATACTGACTCTTTGCATAAATGTCATATAATTGTCGATAAAAGCCTTTGAAACATATGAAGTGCGTGTAATTATATTTCACTACATCACAGAAACAACTGAAACAAAGATGTAAAAGCAGTTTAGCAGCAAACTTTGTGAAAACGAATATTTGTGTCATTCTCAAAACTTTTGGCCACAACTGTAGAAACATAGAAACATGGAATGTGTCGGCAGATAAGAACCATTTGGCCCATCTAGTCTGCCCAATATACTGAATACTATGAATAGCCCCTGGCCCTATCTTATATGAAGGATGGCCTTATGCCTATCCCATGCATGCTTAAACTCCTTCACTGTATTTGCAGCTACCACTTCTGCAGGAAGGCTATTCCATTCATCCACTACTCTCTCAGTAAAGTAATACTTCCTGATATTACTTTTAAACCTTTGCCCCTCTAATTTAAAACTGTCCTCTTGTAGCAGTTTTTCTTCTTTTAAATATTCTCTCCTCTTTTACCTTGTTGATTCCCTTTATGTATTTAAAAGTTTCTCCCCCATAGCAATTCTCATTGGTTATCTATATAACCAAGATTTTGGACATTTTGCTCCGGGGATAAGATTGACCGGACAATCATACTCTCGGTGAGGGATCAACTCCTGAGCTCCACCCTGTGAGAATACGTTCGAAAAGTTGGAAAAAAACTGTGGAACACCTTAGTGGACACCCCTGATATAGAGGCACTAAGACAGTTGTTCATACAAAATTCACTCCAATTAGTGATTTGTCTTGTTTGACAGTCAATGGTAGGGTTATGTTTTATCAACCATGGTAAACCCAGAACCATCGGAGGAGGCAAACCTTTCATAACAAAACATGAAATGAACTCAACATGAGAATCACCCACCCTCAAATGAATATCCTGAACAATATGAGTCAGACATCTTTGCGAGAGGGTGGCAAAATCTATAGCAAATACTAGTATCTCTTTGCTTAATGTGCTAGTTTTAAAACCATGACTCTGAAGAAATTGAAAATCAATAAGTTTAACCCCTGCGCCACTGTCAAGAAATACATTTCCAGAGTCTAGCGCCACCATGGCAGGCAGGAGAAATCGGGTACTGTAGGTAGGATACGAATATGCCTGCTCTGACTCCCTATTCACTTTACCAAGAGTAAGGGAGCTTTTTCTTCCTTTGAAGGAATCCCCTATTTGTTTTTCATTACCACTTTAAGGTTTAACCACTTCAGCCCCGCTAGGTGAAACCCCCTTCATGACCAGAGCACTTTTTACACTTCGGCACTACACTACTTTCACCGTTTATCGCTCGGTCATGCAACTTACCACCCAAATGAATTTTACCTCCTTTTCTTCTCACTAATGGAGCTTTTATTTGGTGGTATTTCATTGCTGCTGGCATTTTTACTTTTTTTGTTATTAATCAAAATGTAACGATTTTTTTGCAAAAAAATGACATTTTTCACTTTCAGCTGTAAAATTTTGCAAAAAAAACGACATCCATATATAAATTTTTCGCCAAATTTATTGTTATACATGTCTTTGATAAAAAAAAAATGTTTGGGCAAAAAAAAAATGGTTTGGGTAAAAGTTATAGCATTAGCGGAAAATGATGATTTTTTTTTTTTCCTCTTTTTTCCTTACAAAGTCTCATATTCCACTAACTTGCGACAAAAAATAAAAAATTCTAGGAACTTGCCATGCCCCTCACGGAATACCTTGGGGTGTCTTCTTTCCAAAATGGGGTCACTTGTGGCGTAGTTATACTGCCCTGGCAATTTAGGGGCCCATATGTGTGAGAAGTACTTTGCAATCAAAATCTGTAAAAAATGACCGGTGAAATCCGAAAGGTGCACTTTGGAATATGTGCCCCTTTGCCCACCTTGGCATCAAAAAAGTGTCACACATCTGGTATCGCCGTACTCAGGAGAAGTTGGGGAATGTGATTTGGGGTGTCATTTTACATATACCCATGCTGGGTGAGAGAAATATCTTGGCAAAAGACAACTTTTCCCATTTTTTTATACAAAGTTGGCATTTGACCAAGATATTTTTCTCACCCAGCATGGGTATATGTAAAATGACACCCCAAAACACATTGCCCAACTTCTCCTGAGTACGGCAATACCAGATGTGTCACACTTTTTTGCTGCCAAGGTGAGCAAAGGGGCACATATTCCAAAGTGCACCTTTCGGATTTTGCAGGGCATTTTTGCCCACCTTGGCTGCAAAAAAGTGTCACACATGTGGTATCGCCGTACTCAGGAGAAGTTGGGCAATGTGTTTTGGGGGGTCATTTTACATATACCCATGCTGGGTGAGAGAAATATCTTGGCAAAAGACAACTTTTCCCATTTTTTTATACAAAGTTGGCATTTGACCAAGATATTTCTCTCACCCAGCATGGGTATATGTAAAATGACTCCCCAAAACACATTCCCCAACTTCTCCTGAGTACGGCGATACCAGATGTGTCACACTTTTTTGCAGCCAGGGTGGGCAAAGGGGCACACATTCCAAAGTGCACCTTTCGGATTTTGCAGGCCATTTTTTACACATTTTGATTGCAAGGTACTTCTAGCCTAGATGCGCAAAGGGGCCCAAATTCCTTTTAGGAGGGCATTTTTAGACATTTGGATCCCAGACTTCTTCTCACACTTTCGGGCCCCTAAAAAGCCAGGGCAGTATAAATACCCCACATGTGACCCCACTTTGGAAAGAAGACACCCCAAGGTATTCAATGAGGGGCATGGCGAGTTCCTAGAATTTTTTTTTTTTTTTGCATAAGTTAGCGGATATTGATTTTTTTTTGTTTTTTTTCTCACAAAGTCTCACTTTCCGCTAACTTAGGACAAAAATTTCAATCTTTCATGGACTCAATATGCCCCTCACGGAATACCTTGGGGTGTCTTCTTTCCGAAATGGGGTCACATGTGGGGTATTTATACTGCCCTGGCTTTTTAGGGGCCCTAAAGCGTGAGAAGAAGTCTGGAATATAAATGTCTAAAAATGTTTACGCATTTGGATTCCGTGAGGGGTATGGTGCGTCCATGTGAGATTTTATTTTTTGACACAAGTTAGTGGAATATGAGACTTTGTAAGAAAAAACAAAAACAAAAACAAACAAAAAATTTCCGCTAACTTGTGCCAAAAAAAATGTCTGAATGGAGCCTTACCAGGGGGGGGGGGTGATCAATGACAGGGGGGTGATCAAAGACAGGGGGGTGATCACCCATATAGACTCCCTGATCACCCCCCTGTCATTGATCACCCCCCCTGTAAGGCTCCATTCAGACATCCGCATGATTTTTTACGGATCCATGGATACATGGATCGGATCCACAGAACGCATGCGGACGTCTGAATGGAGCCTTACAGGGGGGTTATCAATGACAGGGGGTGATCAGGGTAATCAGGGTGATCACCCCCCTGTCACTGATCACCCCCCATGTAAGGCTCCATTCAGACATCAGCATGATTTTTTACGGATCCATGGATACATGGATCGGATCCACAGAACGCATGCGGACGTCTGAATGGAGCCTTACAGGGGGGTTATCAATGACAGGGGGTGATCAGGGTGATCACCCCCCTGTCACTGATCACCCCCCCTGTAAGGCTCCATTCAGACATCCGCATGATTTTTTACGGATCCATGGATACATGGATCGGATCCACAGAACGCATGCGGACGTCTGAATGGAGCCTTACAGGGGGTTTATCAATGACAGGGGGTGATCAGGGTGATCACCCCCCTGTCACTGATCACCCCCCCTGTAAGGCTCCATTCAGACATCCGCATGATTTTTTACGGATCCATGGATACATGGATCGGATCCACAAAACGCATGTGGACGTCTGAATGGAGCCTTACAGGGGGGTTATCAATGACAGGGGGTGATCAGGGTAATCAGGGTGATCACCCCCCTGTCACTGATCACCCCCCCTGTAAGGCTCCATTCAGACATCCGCATGATTTTTTACGGATCCATGGATACATGGATCGGATCCACAGAACGCATGCGGACGTCTGAATGGAGCCTTACAGGGGGGTTATCAATGACAGGGGGTGATCAGGGTAATCAGGGTGATCACCCCCCTGTCACTGATCACCCCCCCTGTAAGGCTCCATTCAGACGTCCGCATGATTTTTACGGATCCATGGATACATGGATCGGATCCACAGAACGCATGCGGACGTCTGAATGGAGCCTTACTGGGGGGTTATCAATGACAGGGGGTGATCAGGGTAATCAGGGTGATCACCCCCCTGTCACTGATCACCCCCCCTGTAAGGCTCCATTCAGACGTCCGCATGATTTTTACGGATCCATGGATACATGGATCGGATCCACAGAACGCATGCGGACTTCTGAATGGAGCCTTACAGGGGGGTTATCAATGACAGGGGGTGATCAGGGTAATCAGGGTGATCACCCCCCTGTCACTGATCACCCCCCCTGTAAGGCTCCATTCAGACGTCCGCATGATTTTTACGGATCCATGGATACATGGATCGGATCCGTAAAAATCATGCGGACGTCTAAATGGAGCCTTACAGGGGGGTGATCAATGACAGGGGGGTGATCAATGACAGGGGGTGATCAGGGAGTGTATATGGGTGATCACCCGCCTGTCATTGATCACCCCCCTGTAAGGCTCCATTCAGACGTCCGTATGCTTCTTGCGGATCCGATCCATGTATCCGTGGATCCGTAAAAATCATACGGACGTCTGAACGGAGCCTGACAGGGCGGTGATCAATGACAGGGCGGTGATCAATGACAGGGGGGTGATCAGGGAGTTTATATGGGGTGATCATGGGTGATCAGGGGTTTATAAGGGGTTAATAAGTGACGGGGGGGGGGGTGTAGTGTAGTGTAGTGTGGTGTTTGGTGGGACTGTACTGACCTACCTGAGTCCTCTGGTGGTCGATCCTAACAAAAGGGACCACCAGAGGACCAGGTAGGAGGTATATTAGACGCTGTTATGAAAACAGCGTCTAATATACCTGTTAGGGGTTAAAAAATTCGGATCTCCAGCCTGCCAGCGAGCGATCGCCGCTGGCAGGCTGGAGATCCACTCGCTTACCTTCCGTTCCTGTGAGCGCGCGCGCCTGTGCGCGCGCGTTCACAGGAAATCTCGCGTCTCGCGAGAAGACGCGTATATGCGTCCAGGAGGAGTAAAGCAACCACCTCCCGGACGCATATACGCGTACAGCGGTCGGGAGGTGGTTAATAAAAGGACACACATTGGCGAAATGACCTTCTTTACCACTGAAGTAACACAGACTATTCAGCTTCCTAAAATTCCTATTACCAGAGCAAGAAGTAACCTGACCTAATTGCATAGGCTTCTCTCCAGTCCCTGATTAAAGTGTCATAGTACCCAGAAGGACAGGGGGAACTGATTCCCCACCAGACAGCACCCCCTGCCTGAGGAAAACCCTGCACCTCTCCCTAAGACGTCTATCAATCCGTACGGCCAAAGACATGGCTGCCTCCAAAGAATCAGGATTTTCATGAAATGCAAGGGCATCTTTTAATCTCTCAGATAGCCCCTGACAGAACTGACTACAGAGTGCAGGATCATTCCACTCCGAGTCAGTCGCCCATCTTCTACATTCAGCACAATACGACTCAGCAGTACGTTCTCCCTGGCACAAGCTGCGCAACTTAGATTCAGCCATAGAGACCCAGTCTGGGTCATCATAAATCAGGCCCAGGGCTCTGAAGACCTGGTTTCCCACGGCGCCAGACGCCAAAGTACTATGACACCGTGCAACCGAATTGCGGAGTTCAGCTACCTCCAAAGACAATCCCTACATGCGATCAACCAAAGCATCAATAGTTTCCATTTTGCAAACAGCAAGGAAAACATTACTGTATGGCGGGTTATAATGTCACGGTAGGTAAGATAAGGGAAGGAAACAGAACACGGCAAAACAAACAAAACAACTGACTAAGCCCCAAATGCTAGGGAACAAAGGGGTCACCACCTAGAAATCCCTAAAAGACTTTCCCTAAGCTGCTATGCCCATGTGCATTTCTCAATGGTAGATATGCACATGCCCACATACCTAAGGCTGTAACACACTGAACCAAAACCTCAGCTGTAGGGAAGAGGGAAAAAGACACCCAGCTCCTTCTACAACCAAGGGAGCTAGCGTCTCCCTAGAGGCCTAGACAATACTGACACAGAAGGAAAAAGGGAAAAGGACTTATCTAGTAATGTGTTGGAGCAAATGATGATCCACCAAACTCCAGAGCTCACACAAGGCAGAACTATAACCCGCAAAGGCTATAGAGAGAGGGAGGAATAAATAGCCTCAACAATTACCTAAATAACAACACCTGGGAGGAGGTGGGATTCTGCTCAAACTCACAACAAAACAAACTGTCAGATCGAGTCACGTGCAGCAATTCTGACAGATCTCCTCCTACCAACCACAGGGCAGGGCGTGACAGGTACATTCACAAGTCCTGGAAACTGTATCAGAAAAACCCACAGTGTTTTCTGTGGTAGTTCCACCACAAAAAAAAAAAAAAAAGTGCATATGCTACATGCGGTTTTTGCCATGAAAAAGCCAGTGGACTTTACCCTCTCTATCCTCTTCACTGCAAATGATGAAGCATAAATTAACATGGTGCAGATTTCACAGGTCAATTTACTCAATTGTGTTTTTTTGCATTTATTATGAGGATGAGATTTCTTAAAATCTCATCCACTTTGCTGGTAGAGTACAATGGTTCAGTTACTCCGCATGAACATCCATGATAGCAAATTGGCATCTATCCAGTCACACATGAACTCAGCCTTATAAGGGTTGTGCAAGAATGAGGGTCTTGCCTGTGCTGCTCTGCTGGGCTCCCTCTATACGAACATCTGGTCTGACATTGCTACAGCCAATCATTTCCTGTGGCGGTGACCGACTCCCCTTACGTCATGTCATAAATTCTTAAAATCATGACCTGACAAATTGTCACATGACGTAAGGGAATCCAGTCATCGCTGCAGTGATGTCAAACTGGATGTTTACATCGAAGGGAAGCCAGCGGTGCATTGCAAGCCAAGAGCTAGTGTCGGGAAACAGGTAAGTAATCTTCCCTTTATAGGTTCAGTCTTGCACAAACCCATTAAAGGGGTTTTCACAGCTTTCTTCTAGTACTGTGATTGCTAACCTCCAGCACTCCAGCTGTGGTAAAAATACAACTCCCAAGATGCACACTTGCTTGGCTGTTTTCATAACTGCATAGAAATGAATAGAGAATGCTGGTAGTCATGGTTTCACCACAGCTGGAGTGCCAGAGGTTAGCCATTACTGTTTCTAGTAAAAGGTAAGGGTTCTTTCACACTAGCGTGTTTGCTGGATCCGGCAGGGTTCAGCAAAAACGCTTCCGTTACTGATAATACAACCATCTGCATCTGTTCTGAATGGATCCAGTTGTATTTTCTTTAACATAGCCAAGACGGATCCATCATGAACTCCATTGAAAGTCGATGGGTGTCACGGGTAATGCAGAAGGGAAAAACACCAGATAGACAACAGTCTAGGCCTCAAAAGCTAAGGAAGAGGGATGGTGACCTCGTAGTAATCCCCAGACCTTTCCCTAACTCCTGCCAGCATGAGCAGATCCTGATGGAAATGCTCATATGCCGGATACCTATGCCCTGCTAAAACTGACGAGCCCTAGGATAGGTAGCAGGAGACGAGACAGCTGATTCCTTCCCAGATGAAGTAACATGCCTCTCCCAGAGGCCTACAACCAAAACACACCAGAGAACAACAAACAGAACAGGCAACTTAACTTGTACTTAGCTTTGAGATAAATGGAAAAGCAGGCGATCCAAGACAAACAAGCTCTAGAAACTCTAAGAGGAAATATCAACCGCATGGTCAGCGGTGTGAGGCGGACCTAAATAGAGCCTTATCACTGATAACAAGCAGAATCCGAGGAGAGGTGAGATCCTGCCAAACAACAACATACAAATAGGAAAACAGAGAGACCTGTCAGATAGCCTCACATGCAGCAAGTCTATTCGATCTTCTCACCTCTGTCACGGGAGGGATTGTTACAGTACCCCCCCTTCTACGGGTGACCTCTGGACACCCAGGACCGACCTTATCAGGATGCACCCTGTGATAGGCCTTCACAAGGTGACTGGCATTCTCTTCGGTCGCCGGGACCCACATTCTTTTCTCTGGACCGTAACCCTTCCAGTGTATGAGATATATTGAAGAGATCCACGAAGAATACGTGAGTTCACTATTCTGGCAATCTGAAACTCAAGATTATAATCCACCATGACAGGAGGGGAGGGAGGATGGTTCAGCAGGTTCCACATATCTTTTAAGCAATGCCTTGTAAAACACATTATGAATTTTCAAAGTCTGCAGAAGTTTTAAGGCGAAAAGCCACCGAATTAATAATGGCAGAGATCTTGCATGGCCCAATAAACCTTGGCCCCAACTTCCAAGAGGGTACCTTCAACTTAATGTTTCTTGTGGACAGTGACACAGAATCACCCACTCTCAGGTCGCTTCTTGTCAGCCATAGGTTTTTTACTTTTTGCCCATTTTATTTAGATTGTTTTGAATCTGCCGCCAAATAGATAACAACGAAGAGGAGAATCTTTCCTCTTCAGGTATACCAGAAGTCTCAGTACCTGAAAATATGTCAAACTGCGGATGGAACCCATATGCACCAAAAAACGCTGACTTATCAGTGGACTGTCTACGGTTATTTATGGCAAACTCGGCCAACGACAAAAATGAAGACAACTCTTCTTGATTCTCAGAGACAAAACATCTCAAAAAAGTTATCTACAAACACTTGAACGAGAGTCTTGGCATTAGTTAAACCTGATAATTATCGATTAGTGAACTTTAGAGTTTTTTGTACCCGGACCCGAACCCGAAAATTTTCGTAAAAGTTTGGGTTCGAGTTCAGTGTTCAGCGATTTAATTGCGCTTTTGAAAGGCTGCCGGGCAACCAATCAACAAGCGTTTAACTAGTGTGCCCGTAGAAGCCATCACAGCCATGCCTACTAATGGCATGGCTGTGATTGGCCAAGTGCAGCATGTGACCCAGGCTCTATATAAGCTGAAGTCACATAGCACCGCATGTCAGCTCTTACTAGTTGTAGGGATAGGATGCTGCTGCTGTGAGGGAGAGATTAGGAAAGACTCTGATAGCTGCACTTGGTGTGAAGTCAGCGATCTACAGCGTTTTTTGTTTTGGGGGTGCAATGCAACATTTTTGTACCCAGCCCTGAGCCCAGTGAGACTGAAAAAAAAGTTTTAATCCGTCTGTTAGTTAGGTGGGGCGTCGACGGCCATTTTGTGCAACAGCAGTGCACCAGCACTGCATATGTGTCAGGGACAATCATTTAATCCTGTTCTTGTAGTTTAGTGGCCGACATATACCCATTTTTTAAAGTACACCTGCACTGCATATGTGCCAGGGGAAGGGAAAATAATACAGTCTGTGAGTTCAGGGACCCATGCATCTGTTCCATTGTAGGGGTGACATATCCACAATTTTTTATGTAAAAAACCCCTGTGCTTCATTTGTGAGAGCGAAATATTATCACAGTTAAATCTATTGGTTTCATTTAGGGTTCATTTGGGGGGTTCAATTAAGTAAATTTTTGCCCTGTGCTGCATTTCTGACAGTCCAATAAAACACTACAGTTAGATCTTTTGCTTAAAAATTCAAATTTTTGTTGCTATAAAGTACATTTGCGGCCTATACTGCGTTCCTGTCAGTCAAATAAAACCATTAAATACCGCTGTTACATTTTTGGGTTTCAAATTCACATTTCTGGGTGTAAAGTACCTCCAAGGCCTGCACATGTGACAAGCAGGCACATAAATTCAGCAAATCCATGTGTTCCATTGTAGGGGTGACATATCCACCATTTTTTATGTTAAAAACCCATGTGCTTCATTTGTGAGAGTGAAATATAATCACAGTTGAATCCATCATCCACAGTTTCATTTAGGGTTAAAAAAATACTATTTTTTACAAAGGGGTTACCCGGAGAAGATAGTGGATAGCGCATATTTGAAGTGTATGCATAGGAGAGAGGTTCTGGGTAGAGATATCAACACAAAAAAGAAAAAGAGGGGACAACGAGATAATGATAGCGAGCGTAGAGCGGTGTTCACATTCGACTTTTCCCCACTGGCTTCAACCATTAAAACAGTGATTTTAAACAACTGGCAAATGCTGCAGAGGGATGCTTCCTTGGCAGCTATAGTAGACAATCCCCCAATTGTCCGTTTTCGCAGAAGTAAGACTATAGGGGATGCCATTGTCAGGAGCAACCTCCCCTGTCCAGTTGATAACTTGCTGGGTAGGAATGCTCCCAGAGGAAACTTCGCATGTGGACACTGCTCTATGTGCGCATATGTACATAAGCAGAAATATCTGCAGTTGGGACAGGTAGGACATGTAGTTAAACAATGTATACACTGTAAGACCCAATATGTTGTGTATGCGATTATTTGCCCATGAGGGAGGTTTTATATTGGTAAGACACACAGGTGTCTATATGTACGCTTCAGAGAACATAAAAAATAAATTATTACCAGAAATGGAGCAACCAGATTAATTGAACATGTACATAATGAACATGCGGGGAACAGTGAAATTTTGAAATGTGCGGGTATTGAAGTTTTCCATACCCCCATTAGAGGGGGGGACAGGAAATGCATTCTCCTACAGCGAGAAGCAGCATGGATAATTAAAACGCAAGCCATGGGCCCTCTAGGGTTAAATGACAAGAATGACTTAGCTGTTTTCATCTGATTGGTTTTAACACATGTTTTTTTATACCACTTTAAATGTAACCAGTGACATATATGAGATGAGGGTATTTATAACCCCCTCCTCCTCTACGTCACAGGAGGCTTGACAAAGCGAAACACAGTGCGAAACAGCTGTAGCTTATCTACTCACCTGTGTTCTGTCCGCGTCCACTATGTGTACTAAGAAATAAACTGCAAACAGCAACTTTGTGATCAGTGGTGAGTGCCGCAGTGCTTTTTTCTTATGCTATTATTATATTCACTACATCACCGTTAGAGCACCACCGTGAAGGTTCAGGATCCCAATGTTTAAAGTGCTCCAGTGACCACGTAGACACATGCAGCAGTGCCGGCTGCGTTCTTTCTCTCACCCTCTGCGGTGTGCGATAATGGGTGAAATCTCGTAGCAGTTCTGGGTCTAGCCGTTTTGACTAAGATCCCTTGCCTGGCGCATGTGCTGAATTTAATTTAATAACTTGTCCCACCATCTCCACCCAATCAGATTTCAACCTTTGACCTCCCTTGGATGTGGTATCCCTTTCTCAGGCTCCCTCTCCGGCATGGAACCCTGATTCCCCGTTACCCGTGATCACCATGGTAGGCGCATAAAAGAACATGGAAAGTTGATATGGAAAATATCCGTTTCCACCTACACCGCCACATCCACCGCCTCCTCAACCTCCTACTCCATATGGATCTCCTCCTCCTATTTTAAGATCATTATTTTCTATTTTTACGTATTTTATGTTATTTTAAGTCATTTCCCTTTTCACATTTTTTGCAGAGCACACTGCCATGCCTTAACTAAAATTTTCTGCCTTTTGCAGCCCTCTAGCCCTTTACATGACTTTTTTAGAGCCATTTTAGTGCTCCAAAGTTCGGGGTCAAGTTCGGGTCCCGAACTCAAACTTTTTGGCGAAGTTCGGCCGAACCCGTCGAACCTGAACTTCCAGGTGTCCACTCAACTCTACTGATAATGGTATATAGTGCTCCATCTTGCTGAATCAGTCAGAAACCACCAGAATCATAGTTTTTCCTGAGGAATTAGGCAAATCTGTGATAAAGTCCATGGACAAATGAATCCAGGGTCGGGATGGGATAGACAAGGGAAGTAGAGATCCTGAAGGCCAAGTATGAGTCACCTTAGCATGCGCACAAGTCTCACAAGCTGCCACATAGCCCTGAACACATTTACGTAACCTATGCCATCAGAATCTCTGGGAAATTAGATCCACAGTGGACCTGCTCCCAGGGTGTCCCATAAGAACAGTATCGTAATGTTCCTTAAACACCTTGTGTCGCTGTTCCGAAGGGACAAACGACTTCTCTGGACGACAGGAATCAGGTACCTCTCCCTGGGCCTCCAACACTTCTGCCTCAAGTTCAGGATAAAGGGCGGATACAACCACCCCATCAGCCAATATCAGAGCAGGATCCTACGAATTCCCCCCCTCCCCCGGGAAAGCTACGCGACAAGGCATCCGCTTTGATGTTTTCAATCCTAGGGCGATAAGTGACAATGAAATTAAATCTAGTAAAAAGCAACAAGCATCTGGCCTGCCTTGAGTTCAGGCGTTTAAACGACTCCAGGTAAGCCAGATTTTTGTGATCAGTAATTACGGTAATGGGATGAATCGCTCTTTCCAACCAATTACACAATTTCTCAAAAGCCAATTTAATGTCCAGCAACTCTCTATTAACCACTGAGGAAGGGGCAAGTTCAGACCCCAAAACGTGTTTGGTGATAGCAGCTACAGGACCCAAAGGAGCCTAGATATCGCATGGCGTTCTAAAAGATTTTAAAGAACCAACCTGTCACTGCCACTTCTGTGAGAAGGTCTGTTAGATGTTCTTCTCTACCTGCATGAAGTTCTTTGCTTTGGTTTCACTTTGTCATCTCCTTTCCTTCTCCCAGCTGTTACCTATTTACACTAATTGGCTCCCTTTATATTCCCTCCCATACTGCCTCACTTTGCGGTTTATACTTCTTCCTGGATTGTGTTTACTGCTGGAGTCTGCTTCTTCTGATTCCTCAGATAAGTCTGTTTACTTTATTTGTGTTTCCTTGCTGGCTTGATTCTAGGTGACCCGACTCCGTCTGTATTAAGTGCAGGGAGCCGGTGGTCGTGTCCCCTCACTATTATAGGGTTTTCTGGTGTCACATAGTATGAGGTACGTGGACATGCAATCGTCTACCATAAAGACCTTTGCATGGGCATAGCAGTCAGGGAGAGCTCTAGGGGTTTTATAGGGCTCACCCATATGCTCCTTAGTTTGGAATCAAGCCAGTCGGATGTTTATTTATACGTTCCAGCTTTCTGCAACACCATCCGTGACACAACCAATTTCAGCTGAGTGACAACGAAGCAGGCGCGCGCCTTACTATTACAAAAGTTACAAGCTGTTACAGCTTCCAATACAGCCTCCAATACCGCCCCTTACCGGATCACGTGGACAAACTTAGATCACGTGACCGGGGATCACGGGAACAAGCAGGAAGGTCCTGCATAACGATCCTGGTGTTTTTGACAGTATGGAGACCGGATCTGTCCTAAGAGGATTGAATCACAACATATTTCGTCTGGAGGGGTAATGTACCGAACATTTGTGCATATTCATCTGTTGATGCCCTAACCGGACACTATAGATTGTCTGTACCATATGGAGCCTGATATATTTGGTAGCATGCTACACCAGCACATTGTGTAGCAGTCTATAACTACGCATTTGTGGTGAATAACAATATCCTGTAGCCACATAGCGCTGTTGACCCTCCGTTTCCAGACTGTGTTGCCGATTAATGTGGACCGGGACCCACCCATACAATCAAGTGTGCTATTGTGGACTGAAATCCACTCATCCATTATAGCTATAGTGTGAGGCGAGCTACAGTGATCCCCAATCTGCCTACTATATAGGTGATAGTGGTGCCATCAATCACCTGGAGTTTGCCGAGTACTCGTTTCATGCCTGCAAACATTAGGGTTTTGTAATGTGCATGATTTTATTTAGTGTTTTATTATGTATATAATTGTATGTAATTTTACATGGCGCCTTTTTATATTAATGTGATCTAATGTGGTTGAAATTTTATTTACTATATTGATTGATTAAATCCATTTTAATACAATCACAATATCGCATCGACCATCCATTGGTTCCAGATAGTCGAGTGCCCCCTAAACGTATACTAACTCTCTATTACCTACATCATAGTTTCTTTCGGCAGAAGAGAGTTTTTTAGAGAAAAAAGCACAAGGGCGCCATTTGCTAGGAGAAGGACCCTGCCACAAGACTGCTCCAACCCCTACCTCTAATGATGCGTCAACTTCCACAATGAATGGTTGTGACACATCAGGTTGCACCAGAATAGGAGCAGAAGCAAAACATTCCTTTATCACTGAAAAAGCATGTAATGCTTCTTCAAACCAGACTGAGAAATCTGCGCCTTTCTTAGTCATATCAGTTAAAGGTTTAACAATAGTTGAGTAATACAAGATAAATTTATGGTAGTAGTTGGTGAACTCCAAAAATCTCATGAGTGCCTTCAGATCTTCAGATTTGGTCCTATTTAGCTGACTGACACTAGCGATGTGCTAGTGTCAGCAGTCCATAACAGTGTTCTTACTTATCATCTGTCTGCTGCCGTTCACCTTAAAAACGTACTTTTATAGATATGCTAATGAGCCCCTAGGTGCTATGTGGGCGTCATTAGCACCTAGAGGGCTCTGTCCACTAACCATTTCAGCCGCCCATCGCGTCTCTCCAGCCCACCCCACTCCTGTTGATTGACTTGAAACTTCTCAGTATCTCGTACTCGTATCTCGAAAATTCCCGCGCCTGTGCCGTGCGCTTCTGCATTCTCCCGGCGCCGGCTTCCTCACTGCGCCAACTACGTTACATTGAGGAAGCCGGCGCCAGGAGCGCGGCATTCACTCACTGCGCCTGTGTCGAATACAGAAGCGCACGGCGCAGACGCGGGAATTGGTACGAGATACTGAGAAGTTTCAAGTCAATCAACAGGAGCGGGGCGGGCTGGAGGGACGCGATGGGCGGCTGAAATGGTTAGTGGACGGAGCCCTCTAGGTGCTAATGACGCCCACATAGCACCTAGGGGCTCATTAGCATATCTATAAAAGTACGTTTTTAAGGTGAACGGCAGCAGACAGATGATAAGTAAGAACACTGTTATGGACTGCTGACACTAGCACATCGCTAGTGTCAGTCAGCTAAATAGGACCAAATCTGGTGGTAGAAACCCTTTAAGATCTGTATTACCCAGATAAACCACCCCAAACCTTCCCACCAGATGATGAAAGATGTCATTGATGAAGAGTTGAAAAACAGCAGGAGCATTGGTCAAACCAAAAGGCATTCCCAGATTCTCAATATGACCCTCAGGAGTATTAAAGGCCGTTTTCCATTTGTCCCCTTCCTTGACTCATATCAAATTATATGCCCTCCTCAAATCCAACTTAGAGAATACCTTGGCGCCTGACAATCTGATTGAATAAATCTGGGATGAAAGGAAGGCGATAGGGATCACGAATAGTGATGCGATTAAGCTCACGGAAGTCCAAACATAGCCTAAGAGTTCCATCTTTTTTTTTAAACAAAGAAGAACCCTGAAGCCACTGGTGATTTCGATGGTCTAATATGACCTTTACCCAAACTCTCGGTGATATACTCTCGCATTGCTACTCTTTCGGGTTCAGAAAGATTATACGACCAAGACTTTGGCCATCTAGCTCCTGGAATAAGGTTGACGGGACAATCATACTCCCGATAAGGAGGCAACTCTTGGTCTCCACCCTCAAGTAAACATCAGAAAAATCTGAAAGGAAAGAAAGTAACATTTTAGTACAGGGAGTGCAGAATTATTAGGCAAATGAGTATTTTGACCACATCATCCTCTTTATGCATGTTGTCTTACTCCAAGCTGTATAGGCTCGAAAGCCTACTACCAATTAAGCATATTAGGTGATGTGCATCTCTGTAATGAGAAGGGGTGTGGTCTAATGACATCAACACCCTATATCAGGTGTGCATAATTATTATGCAACTTCCTTTCCTTTGGCAAAATGGGTCAAAAGAAGGACTTGACAGGCTCAGAAAAGTAAAAAAAAAGTGAGATATCTTGCAGAGGGATGCAGCACTCTTAAAATTACAAAGCTTCTGAAGCGTGATCATCGAACAATGAAGCGTTTCATTCAAAACAGTCAACTGGGTCGCAAGAAGCGTGTGGAAAAACCAAGGCGCAAAATAACTGCCCACGAACTGAGAAAAGTCAAGCGTGCAGCTGCCAAGATGCCACTTGCCACCAGTTTGGCCATATTTCAGAGCTGCAACATCACTGGAGTGCCCAAAAGCACAAGGTGTGCAATACTCAGAGACATGGCCAAGGTAAGAAAGGCTGAAAGACGACCACCACTGAACAAGACACACAAGCTGAAACGTCAAGACTGGGCCAAGAAATATCTCAAGACTGATTTTTCTAAGGTTTTATGGACTGATGAAATGAGAGTGAGTCTTGATGGGCCAGATGGATGGACCCATGGCTGGATTGGTAAAGGGCAGAGAGCTCCAGTCCGACTCAGACGCCAGCAAGGTGGAGGTGGAGTACTGGTTTGGGCTGGTATCATCAAAGATGAGCTTGTGGGGCCTTTTCGGGTTGAGGATGGAGTCAAGCTCAACTCCCAGTCCTACTGCCAGTTTCTGGAAGACACCTTCTTCAAGCAGTGGTACAGGAAGAAGTCTGCATCCTTCAAGAAAAACATGATTTTCATGCAGGACAATGCTCCATCACACGCGTCCAAGTACTCCACAGCGTGGCTGGCAAGAAAGGGTATAAAAGAAGAAAATCTAATGACATGGCCTCCTTGTTCACCTGATCTGAACCCCATTGAGAACCTGTGGTCCATCATCAAATGTGAGATTTACAAGGAGGGAAAACAGTACACCTCTCTGAACAGTGTCTGGGAGGCTGTGGTTGCTGCTGCACGCAATGTTGATGGTGAACAGATCAAAACACTGACAGAATCCATGGATGGCAGGCTTTTGAGTGTCCTGGCGAAGAAAGGTGGCTATATTGGTCACTGATTTGTTTTTGTTTTGTTTTTGAATGTCAGAAATGTCACTAGTAAAAATAAATAATTGAAATGGGTATATATTTGTTTTTTGTTAAGTTGCCTAATAATTATGCACAGTAATAGTCACCTGCACACACAGATATCCCCCTAAAATAGCTAAAACTAAAAACAAACTAAAAACTACTTCCAAAAATATTCAGCTTTGATAATAATGAGTTTTTTTGGGTTCATTGAGAACATGGTTGTTGTTCAATAATAAAATTAATCCTCAAAAATACAACTTGCCTAATAATTCAGCACTCCCTGTAGTTACAACAGAAAGCAACGTGCTGAGACAGTTGTCAATGCAGTAATCACTGCAATCGAGAATCTGTCTCACTTGCTAATCGATGGTAGGGTTATGTTTGGTTAACCATGGTTAATCTAGCACCAGAGGAGCAGGCAAACCCTCCAGCACAAAACATGAAATGGATTCAATATGAGAATCTCCCACCTTTAGGTGAATGTCCTGCACCATTTGAGACAGACACTTTTGAGAGAGAGAGGGGCGGAATCAATCGCAAACACAGAAATATTTTTGTCTAATGTGCTTGTTGTCAAACCATGAATACGGAAAAACTGGCTATCCACTAGAGTAACCCCTGCCCTACTGTCAATAAATACTTCAATTTCCACAGTTTTTGAGTCTAGCGCCACCTTCGCAGGCAGGAGAAATCAGATACTACCGGTAAATGACAAAGGGAAATTCTCAGATTCCCCACCCACACTCCCAAGAGTAAGAAAAGGACTAAACACATAATATTTTTTTTTCTTTTCACCTTGATGTTTAACATAAGGACATACGTTTAGAAAATATCCTTCTTTACCACAGAAAAAGCAAAGTATTTTCTTAACCCTAAAGTTTTTATCACCTGGTCCAGGAGTGACTTGCCCCAATTTCATTGGCTCATCACCAGACATGAGCTTGAGTGTCAGAAGAGACCGCTTCCCCATATGATAGTACGTCCCAGGCGAGAGGAACTTTAGATCTCTCCCTCAGGCATCTATCAATACGTACCGCTAGAGACATGGCCGCTTCCAATGATTCTGGATTTTCGTGAAAAGCCAAGGCGTCCTTCAGGTTCTCAGACAGCCCTTGACAGAATTGACTATGGAGAGCTGGGTCATTCCACTCCGTATCAGTTGCCCACCTCCTAAATTCAGAGCAATAGGACTCCGCAGAATGCTCTCCCTGCCGCAAACCATGCAACTTAGATTCGGCCAGGGAAACCCGATCTGTGTCATCGTAAATATGTCCCAGAGCTCTGAAAAATGTGTCTACAGTCTGGAGGGATTGGATACAGTTGGCAAGGAGAAAGCCCAAGACTGAGAGTCACCTTTAAGTAATGAAATAATAATCCCCACTCTTTGACTCTTGTGACCAGAAGAGTTAGGACGTAGTCTAAAATATAATTTGCACGACTCCCTGAACCAAACAAAGTTGTCACTTTCCCCGGAAAACCTATCCAGGAGAGCGACCTTAGGTTCAGGGCAGGCTTGGTTCCTGCTGCCTGAACCCACCATCTGTGGTCTCTGAAATTGTGTAAGGGCCGTATGGAAGTCAGCTACTTCCAAAGACAGCCCCTGCATACGATCGACCAGTAGAAACAATATCCATAGCTGCACTTAAAAACACAAAGGATAACTTTTTTTGGGCGGTTAATAATGTCACTGATAATGGGGAAGGGGAAAACACCAGATACACACAAAATAAATCTTCTAGGAAGAAACAGTCTAGGCCTCAAAAGCTAAGGAAGAGGGATGGTGACCTCCTAGTAATTCCCAGGCCTTTCCCTAACTCCTGCCAGTATGAGCAGATCCTGATAGTGGACATGCTCATACGCCGGCTACCTATGCCCTGCTAAAACTGACGACGAGCCCTAGGATAGGTAGAAGGAGACGAGACAGCTGGTTCCTTTCCAGATGAAGAAACCCGTGTCTCCCTGAGGCCTAGAACCAAAACACACCTGAGAGCAACTTGTACTTAGCTTTGAGATGAATGGAGAAGCAGGAGATCCAAGACAAACAAGCTCTAGCAACTCCAAGAGGAAATATCAACCACATGGTCAGCAGTGAGAGGCAGACCTAAATAGAGCCTTATCACGGATAACAAGCAGAACCTGAGGAGAGGTGAGATCCTGCCAAACAACAGCACACAAAGAGGAAAACAGAGAGACCTTTCAGATAGTCTCATGTGCAGCAAGTCTATCTGATCTTCTCACGGGAGGGACTGTGACAGTGGGGGACGGATCCGTTTTCTATTGTGTCAGAGAAAACTGATTCGTCCCCATTGACTTGCATTGTGGGTCATGACGGATCCGTTTGGATCCGCATCCGATGACGGAAAGCAAACCACAGCATGCTGCGGTTTCCTCTCCGGTATGAGAACGGAATGCATTTGGAAGCGTTTTTTTCCGGTATTGAGAGCCAATTACGGTACCAGAAAGTATTAATGCTAGTGTGAAAGTAGCCTAACATGTCCATGGGTTGTGTCTGATGCTGCAGCTCAACTTCATTCAAGTGAATAGAGCTGTTTCGCATTATAACTCACAACCTGTGAACAGGTATAATGCTGCTATTTGAACAAAGCATCCAAGTTTTTCTAACCCAGAGCAAACACTTTCAGTCAGGTGCATTTCTTTTATAAGGTATTATGCAGATAAATGGCTTTGTCCACACTGTTTTCAATCAATATGAATTCTTGCGTTTCCTTTTTCTGTCAAACTGCTTTAAATTCTATTCAGGTGTTTCTTAAAGTTAGCTGTTGCTGGGAAAGCAGGTTATTAGCCAATATGACGGCCACCTGAGCATGTCTTTACCCAGTTTCCCTAGACTCCAAGAATATAACTCTGCCTAGTTATGTATTGATACATACTGTCTCCTATATTTCTGCACCACTACTCAAATTTCAGCAGCCCAAGAAATCTGTAAAAATCTTCTTGGGAGCTATAATGATGATTTTTAGAAAATGAAGAAAGAGATATAAGCCTTCTCATTGCCTGAGGTGAAGGAAATTTGGAGTCTTCCTAAGGCCTTATTCTCATCTCCATATCAGTAACGATATATGTGGCAAGATATTTTATTTAAGTCAGTATTTTATCCATGAAGATGTCCATGAAGGCTCTGATGTTAGTCCAAATGTCAGTTTTTGCCCTCCATGTGTCATCTCTATTTGATGTGCACTAAGTCTGAAAATGGGATTTCGAGAGCACCACCTACCAATGGTCAGTGAAAACCACTAAGAGAACATGGATGCCGTCTCTGTTCTGCCAGTGGTTTTCACTGACTCACATACTTAAATGGGTGTGTTTGGTCTGCACAATGGACCTCAGTAGGATATGCATCCATTGATGTTCAAAAACAAGGGTGTGAATAAACATTAAAATCAATAGATCTGTGCGCTGTCCATGGAGAACACATCCGTGATTGACTGACAAGTAAATAAGCCCTAAGTCTGTTTTAGAACTGTTATAGAACTAGAATATACTACTGATCTACTCTCTGGAGCTTTCCTGTTTACACCAAAGCTGTCAATCCCTCATCTTCCTACACAGAAAAGTAACTATGATACATGATTGAAACCATTCATCATCTGGTGTGTACGCTGCAAAATAATTTTCTTGTGGATGCAAAGAGCTGAGTATTATATTATAACAAAGTATTTTGGGAAAACTAGCATGTTCCCTGAACTATGATATTTCTTAAGTAAGACATGTTTATTTGATTTGTCAGTGATGACAAAGTAACTATTTAAGAAGAGAAGACAAAATTGATTCTCTTATATAAATCATAAATTATATAAGAAATTACAAAGTGACAAGTCTTGTTAGTGGGATACTTCATAGATTTAATATAGCTTCATAATAATTGTGGGCCTATGTGCAGGGTCGGCGTCATAACCCATTCGTTTCTGCGGCGCGGCCCCTTTAACATTTTTTCATACTTCTGTTCATGCTGCGCAGCGCCCGGCTCCAGGCAGAGAGTCTATGCACCGCGAGTACTCTTTCCACAGCGTGACAGCTGTGTAACTTATGTAAGCCTGCCTCAGCCAGCAGCAACGCAGGACTCGTCTCGGAGGACACAGGGGAGGAGCCGCAGAGCTGCTGATCAGCAGGGGCAGCCAGAAGATTCACGATCAGGATTCAGGATGCATAGCTGAGCCCAGAGGAAACCTGGCTGAGCCGAGCCTAGAGGAAACCTGGCTGAAGAAGGCAGAAGCTGCTGCTGGAGTTTTAAATTTAGAATTCAGGTGAACTACAGAATCAAATAACATACCAAGACCAGTTACCTGTGTTACATGGGGGCCTGCATCTATCTCTACAGTACACCAAAACACCAAAATAAAGGCTCAAATAAGCCAATAATTGAATAGAGTGCAATTACCATGTGTTTCTCTTGCTCAGCAGCACACATGCCTGTAAAACACAATATAAACTCATATAAGAAAATACCAGAACGCATGAAATCAATTATAAATCAAAAATTCATAGGAGGAAATTTTCCTCTTAGGCATTTTTGCCAATAGAGTGTATTATTGATTATTATTTTCTTATAGGAGTTTATGTTTAAGGCCTCATGCACATGGCCGTTGTGTGCCCATGGCTGTATTGCGGCCCGCATATGGCAGGTCTGCAACGCAATACACAGATGCAGACCCATTCACTTGAATGGGTCCACAATCACAGGCATGCTGAACGAACCCATGGATCGGAACCCTATGAAAGCACTATGGAGTGCTTCTGTGGTGTTTCCGGCCGCGCCTCCGCACCACAATAAAATAGAACTTATTACATTTTTTTGCGCGGGCGGACGGTTAACGGACCCATTCAAGTTGAATGAGTCTGGATCCGTCTAGGCCGCTGCACGGACGTTGCCTATGCATTGGGGACCGCAACGGATGCACAATGGCCGTGTGCATGAGGCCTAAGGGCTCTTTCATACGAGCGGATGCCGTGCGGGTAATCCGCTGTGTGAAAGACAGCCAAGCCCCGCTCCGGACAGCAGAGACACGGAGCAGTAACATGACTGATAATGCTCCGTGCCTCTCTGTGACATTTTTACTACAAAATCACAGTGAGATACAGTTGTCACCATGATTTTGTAGTAAAAAGATCACAGAGAGGCAAAGAGCATTATCAATCATGTTAATGCTCCGTGTCTCTGCTGTCCGGGACGGGGCTTGGCTCTCTTTCACGCAGCGGATTACCCGCACGGCATCCACTCGTATGAAAGAGCCCTTAGGCCCCTTGCAGACTAGCGTTCCTCCTGCAGCGAGTCCACATCGCAGCACCTGGCCTGACCTTCCAGTGCTGCTGGAGGTCACACAGCATTATATTGATTTATGATCTAACCCTTAAAGTTCTGGAATGTATTGGATAACACTGGCAAAATGCTGTTAGTGTAATCTAATGCATTCCAGGACTGTAAGGGTTACATAGCATCACAAATCAATATAATGCTATGTGAATCCCCATCAGTGCTGGGAGGTCAGGCCGGGTGCTGCGATGCGGACTCGCTGCGGGAGGAACGCTCATCTGCAAGGGGCCTTAGCACAGGGGGGCCCACTGAGGCTTTATTGCCCAAGGGCCCACATGAACCTGGAGCCGACCGTGCCTATGTGTATGATAATTAGTTTTGACGCTAAGACGTCAAGAACACAATGCACAGAGTCATGCAGACTTCAAACGATCAAATCGATTCCAAACGATTTTCCCAAAAACCTTGGATTCCAATAAATCTGAAACTATTGAGATCGGATTTGAATGGCGTCCTCTTTATTTTTTAGGAGAAACACTGCTCATGGGTGTTTCATAGAAGATCAGATTCATAAGGCTACTTTCACACTAGCGGCAGGACGGATCCGACAGGCTGTTCACTCTGTCAGATTCATCCTGACGCTATTTCACCGTGCCGCCTGACTGCCGCTCCATCCCCATTGACTATAATGGGGACGGGGGTGGAGCTCCGGCCCAGCACAGCAGTGCACGGCAAAATGCCGCCGGACTAAAAGTACTGCATGTCCGACTTTTTAGTCCGGCAGCCTCTCACCGCTCACTGCGGTGTTGCGCTGGAGCTCCGCCCCGTCCCCATTATAGTCAATAGGGACGGCGAAATAGTGTCAGGACGGATCCGACAGGGTGAACAGCCTGTTGGATCCGTCCTGCCGCTAGTGTGAAAGTACCCTAAGAAGCACAGCTATACAATAAAAGTAACATGGGGGTCATGGAACTTACTGTATATTCATAGATGCATCAGGTGTGATTTTGTATTGATTTGCCCCCTTAAAGTCACTGATCTTTGTATGATAGTATACCCTTAATTAATATAGTCATTCAATTACCAAGGACCAGAAAATATCTTCTTCTCTATGTGACCCAGACTGTCATGAAGATTTCTTGTAGCCACAACTGGCCTCACTAGTGTTAGTCACCCAGACATCTCATTCTTCTTCAATGCTGTACTTGTTGCAAAGACTGTCATAACTAGAGATGAGCAGATTTCTAAAAGAAATTCTATTCAGCCGGTTCGCCAAATTTTCATATAAAATTTGGTTCAAACCTAATTTATTTGCGGTGAATCACGTAAAAAAAATTGCTATTTCCTGGCTGCAGAGAGCCTTTATAGTGGTGTAGAACACTGTGCCCTGCAGTAACACATAGGGAATCTGCTCTGGTAGTGAAATAATACTGTGAGTCAGTATAACATGCAGACAGGGCCAGCGTTAGGGGGGGGCAAACTGAGAAATTGCCCAGGGCCCCCATGCTCTATGGGCCAATCTGCTTCAGTGCTGCTGTTCAGCTAAACACAGACGCACTGAACAGATGCACTTTTCAAAGCATTTTAAGGTCCCTTCCTGTACACATGAGACAAGTCATTACCACAGTGCTGCTCTGCAAACTGACAGCTCCAGACACCAGCAACACTCTTCTACTGGAGCTGTAGGACCTGCCATGATGTCACATGCAGGAGGCGGAGCTCAGCAGAGAAGAGGGGGATGAAGGATCTTCGATGAGCTCACCATCATGTGACCAGAACATGGGGGCAGAGCTATGCAGTAAAGTAATGAAGGAGAAGACCAGTGATGCATGGGAAGAAGTGAAGGATTCAATGTAAGTGCCAGGGAAGTGCTGTAGTCCTCTCCTCTTATACCTCCTGTTATGTAATATCAGAGTACATTACAAGATGAGGTATAAGGAGAGGACTAAAACTCCCAGCATGTCCAGCTTGTTATGTAATATCAGAGTACATTACAAGAGGAGATATAACAAGAGAGGACTACAACTCTCAGAAGGCTTTTTATTTTTATTTTTAGTTTTTGTATTCTCTATGCTGCTACACTGCCTGTCCAAAAACAAAGTCGCCACCTGGATTTAACTAAGCAAATAGTTATGATCCTCCTATTGGATAATTACTGCATAGGTGATTATCTTTCAGCTGGCAACGTTATTTAACCCCAACTGGTGCAATGAGTTGCTTTTCATTTCTTAACCCCTTAAGGACCGAGGACGTACCGGTACGCCCTATTTCCCGAGTCCTTAAGGACCGAGGACGTACCGGTACGTCCTGACTTAAAATCTGAATTCCGGCGCCGCGGGGGTTAATCGAAACGGGATTTCGGCTGAAATCATTCAGCCGGCATCCCGTAACAACGCAGGGGGGGGGTCATTGGACCCCCCTGTATCGGCGATCGCAGAAAACCGCAGGTCAATTCAGACCTGCGGTTTTCTGCGTTTCCGGTCCATTCGGGTGTCCTGTGACCCGATGAACCGGAAAAAGACTGCGATCGGTGGCGTAATTTTTCACCACCAATCGCAGTCCGAGGATTTGCAGAGGCGGAGCTGGCCCTGGTGCTGAACGCCGCTGTCCAGGGTGCTGATTGGTGCAGGGGAGAGAGGCACGAGATTCAAACTTCCTGCGCTCCTCTCTCCCCTCCTCTTCCTGTCCAGCACCCTGACCGTGCAGCATCGTCCAGCACCAGCTCCTGTGTCCCCCTAAATCGGCATCCATCACCCTCCTGCACCCATCGCCACCCAGGTAGGTTAGGGTCAGTGAGGGAGAGGCACCTTTAGGCAGGGATAGAAGGGAAAAGTTAGAAAAAAAAAAAAAAAAAAAAAGCACATTTATTCCAAACTTTTTTTTTTCAACTTTCAGACCCCAGACCCCCCCCTGCCACTTGCCCCCCCCGCATCCCCCCCACCACCAGCCCCCCCCCCCCTACCCACCAACCCCCTCCCCCCACCACCAGACCCTTCCCCCACCACCACTTTTTTTTTTTTTTTTTTTTCTGCGTGCGCTGACTGGCCGGCACTTTTTAGCGTCCGTCCACTGTTAGCGCATCGCCCGCCCCACCACCCCACCGACCGCTGATCAGCGTTGAACCGCTGATCAGCAAGTTTGAACTTTTTTTTTTTTTTTTTTTCCTAACACTTGCCCATTTTTTTTGCCTGGACTTTTTAGTACGTGAACACCCGTGCCCCCACACACACGCACATAGAATAAAGGTTTACACGCACGCACATACACACGCACACACACACACCCATGGCCCGCCGGGTTTTCTCGGCCAAGGAGGCATATGCCCAGATTGCCTCCGACTCTGAGAGCCCCAGTGAGGATGAGGATGACCCCACGTTCCTTTTGTCATCCGCATCCTCCTCATCATCATCGGATGACGATGAGCCACCAAGGCAGCGGAGACGCCGCCAGGCGGAGCCAGGGGCCACACATGCTAGGGATCCTGTGGCCCACCCTAGTACGAGCCGCCCTGGGGTTCGTACTGGTTTCCCGGCCCACCAAATAAGTTCACCGGAGCCCCCTGCCGATGAACTTAGCTGGTGTCCCCCAGTGGACTTTGAGCCTGAGATTCCGGATTTCGCTGGCAATCCTGGAATCCAGATTCCCACAGTGGGGTTTACTGAAATAGACTTTTTTAGTTTTTTTTTCAGTAACCCACTGGTGAATTTGATGGTGGAGCAGACGAATCTGTACGCCCAACAGTTCGTCGCTCAAAACCCAGGCTCAGTTTTGGCTAGACCCGGTGGCTGGACGCCGGTCAGTGCAGCCGAGATGAGGACATTTTGGGGCCTCGTGCTGCATATGGGTCTAGTCCAAAAACCCAGTGTCAGGCAATACTGGAGTGGGGACGTCCTGTACCAGACCCCACTGTACAGTATGGTCATGACACGTCACCGGTTTGAGGCCATCCGGAAATGTCTGCATTATTCCGATAATGCAGCATGTCCACCCCGAGGTGATCCTGCCTATGACCGGCTGTACAAGATACGGCCGGTCATCGATCACTTTGGGGCCACATTTCAGCAGGCCTACGTACCTGGAAGGGAGGTCGCGGTTGATGAGTCTCTCGTTGCGTTCAAGGGGAGACTCAGTTTCCGCCAATACATTCCCACAAAGCGGGCGAGGTATGGCGTGAAGCTATACAAAATTTGTGAGAGTACCTCAGGGTACACTTACAAATTTCGTGTGTACGAGGGGCGAGATTCCCGGATTCAACCACCAGAATGTCCCCCCACTCTGGGTGTTACCGGGAAACTCGTGTGGGACCTTATGTACCCACTGCTGGATAAGGGTTACCACTTGTACGTGGACAACTTTTATACCAGCATTCCCTTGTTCAGGTCCCTTGCCGCCAGATCCACGTTCGCTTGTGGGACCGTGCGGAAAAATCAACGCGGCCTCCCTGCCTACCCCCTCCAGGTACCTATCCCCAGGGGTGAGACCCGTGCACTTACCAGTGGAAACCTGTTGCTGGTCAGGTATAAGGACAAGAGGGATGTCCTTATGCTGTCCACAATCCACGGTAACAGCACCACCCCAGTCCCTGTGCGAGGTACCGCGGCAACGGTCCTCAAGCCCGATTGTATCGTCGACTACAATCGGTATATGGGAGGAGTTGATCTCTCTGATCAAGTCCTCACGCCATATAACGCCATGCGCAAAACCCGGGCATGGTACAAAAAAGTTGCGGTCTACATGGTGCAGGTTGCCATGTACAACTCTTTTGTACTATCCCGAAGCGCTGGCAGCACAGGGACATTCCTCCAATTCTATGAGGCAGTCCTCAAAGACCTGATCTTTTCGGACCGGGAAAGAGCAGGCCGGAGTACCTCGGGAACTGGAGGCGCCCGGATCGTCCCTGGCCAACACTTTCCAGGTGTGGTCCCCCATACTGGAAAGAAGGGACGAACCCAAAAAAAGTGCAGAGTGTGTCACAAGAGGGGGATACGGAAGGACACCACAACTCAATGTGACACGTGCCCCGATCATCCGGGCCTCTGCATTATCGATTGCTTCAGGGAGTATCACACTTCCATGGAGTACTAAATTTTTATAATCCCCAACAGTTCACTAGAGAACATAAAACACTATGGCTCTCAGACTTTGGAGACACGAAAACAATTTTTCTTTCCCCAAAAAATATTAGTTTTAGTGCAGGCATCCTCAAACTGCGGCCCTCCAGATGTTGTAAAACTATAACTCCCAGCATGCCCAGACAACCTACAGCCATCATCAGGGCATGGTGGGAATTGTAGTTTTACAACATCTGGAGGGCCGCAGTTTTAGGATGCCTGCTTAGTGTCTCCAAAGTCTGAGAGCCATACATATTGGGCATCGTCGCGTGCGTAAAAGTCGTCGCTATAAAAATAACTTTTTACCAAACGCCTCGGATGAACGGTGTTAAAAATATAAAATAAAAACGGTGCCAAAACACCTATTTTTGGGCAAAATTTAAATTTAAATCCATTTTGCCGGTAATAAAGCAAGGGTTAACAGCCAAACATAACTAAACATTTATTGCCCCAATTCTGTAGTTTGCAGAAACACCCCATATGTGGTCGTAAATGGCTATATAGCCGCACGGCAGGGCATAGAACGAAGGGAACTCCATACGGTTTCTGGAAGGCAGATTTTGATGGACAGTTTTTTTTTTTTTACACCATGTCCCATTAGAAGCCCCCCCTGATGTAGCCTAGACTAGAAACTCCAAAAAAGTGACCCCATCTAAGAAACTACACCCCTCAAGGTATTCAAAAATTACTTCACAAACTATGTTAACCCTTTAGGTGTTCCACAAAACTAAATAGCGAATGTAGAAACAATTTTAGAATTACATTTTTTTGTTACATTGCCTCAAAAAAGAGTAATATAGAGCAACCAAAAATCTAATTTACCCCAAAAATTGTCCCAAAACAACAACCACCTTATCCCGTAGTTTCCTAGATGGGGTCACTTTTATGGAGTTTCTACTCTAGGGGTGCATCAGGGGGCTTGAAAGGGTACATGGTGTAAATAAACCAGTCCAGCAAAATCTGCCTTCCAAAAACCGTATGGCGTTCCCCTTCTTCTATGTCCTGCCGTTTAGCCAAACAGTAGTTTACGACCACATTTGGGGTGTTTTTGCAAACTACAGAATCAGGGCAACCCATTTTGAGTTTTGTTTGGCAGTTAACCCTTGTTTTACTCCTGGAAAAAACTGATTATATTGGAAAATTTTCCAAAAAATAGAAATTTCAAAATTGTTTCTCCATCTGCTATCAACTCTTGTGGAACACCTAAAGGGTTAACAAAGTTTGTAAACCCAGTTTTGAATACCTTGAGGGGTGTACTTTCTTAGATGGAGTCACTTTTTTGAAATTTCTATTCTAGGGGTGCAACAGGGGGCTTCAAATGGGACATGGTATAAACAAAACCAGTCCTGCAAAATCTGCCTTCCAAAACTCATATGGTGTTCCCCTCCTTCTATGTGCTACCGTTCGGCCAAACAGTAGTTTACGACCACATATGGGGTGTTTCTGCAAACTACAGAATCAGGGCAACCCATTTTGAGTGTTGTTTGGCAGTTAACCCTTGTTTTACTCCTGGAAAAAATTTATTATATTGGAAAATTTTCCAAAAAATAGAAATTTCAAAATTGTTTCTCCATCTGCCATCAACTCTTGTGGAAGACCTAAAGGGTTAATAAAGTTTGAAAAAACAGTTTTGAATACCTTGAGGGGTGTACTTTTTTAGATGGAGTCACTTTTTTGAAATTTCTATTCTAGGGGTGCAACAGGGGGCTTCAAATGGGACATGGTATAAACAAAACCAGTCCAGCAAAATCTGCCTTCCAAAACCCATATGGTGTTCCCCTCCTTCTATGTGCTCCCGTTCGGCCAAATAGTAGTTTACGACCACATATGGGGTGTTTCTGTAAACTACAGAATCAGGGCAACCCATTTTGAGTGTTGTTTGGCAGTTAACCCTTGTTTTACTCCTGGAAAAAATTGATTATATTGGAAAATTTTCCAAAAAATAGAAATTTCAAAATTGTTTCTCCATCTGCCATTAACTCTTGTGGAACACCTAAAGGGTTAACAAAGTTTGTAAACCCAGTTTTGAATACCTTGAGGGGTGTACTTTCTTAGATGGAGTCACTTTTTTGAAATTTCTATTCTAGGGGTGCAACAGGGGGCTTCAAATGGGACATGGTATAAACAAAACCAGTCCTGCAAAATCTGCCTTCCAAAACCCATATGGTGTTCCCCTCCTTCTATGTGCTACCGTTCGGCCAAACAGTAGTTTACGACCACATATGGGGTGTTTCTGCAAACTACAGAATCAGGGCAACCCATTTTGAGTGTTGTTTGGCAGTTAACCCTTGTTTTACTCCTGGAAAAAATTGATTATATTGGAAAATTTTCCAAAAAATAGAAATTTCAAAATTGTTTCTCCATCTGCCATCAACTCTTGTGGAAGACCTAAAGGGTTAATAAAGTTTGAAAAAACATTTTTGAATACCTTGAGGGGTGTAGTTTCTAGAATGGGGTCATTTTCGGGAGGTTTCTATTATCTAAGCCTCACAATATGACTGCAAACCTGAACTGGTCCATAAAAAGTGGGATTTTGAAGATTTCTCAAAAATTTCAAAATTTGCTTCTAAACTTCTAAGCCTTGTAACATCCCCAAAAAATAAAATATCATTCCCAAAATGCTACAAACATGAAGTAGACATATGGGGAATGTAAAGTCATCACAATTTTTGGGGGTATTACTATGTATTACAGAAGTAGAGAAACTGAAACTTTGAAATTTGCTAATTTTTCAAAATTTTTGGTAAAAAATGTATTTTTTTATGCAAAAAAATTAACTTTTTTGACCCAATTTTAGCAGTGTCATGAAGTACAATATGTGACGAAAAAACAATCTCAGAACGGCCTGGGTAAGTCGAAGCGTTTTAAAGTTATGAGCACTTAAAGTGACACTGGTCAGGTTTGCAAAAAATGGCCTGGTCCTGAAGGTGAAAATGAGCCTGGTCCTTAAGGGGTTAAACAACCATGTCAAAAGACACATCTCGTGGTCATGGAAAAGATGTTAGTCTGTTTGAGAAGGGTCAAATCATTGGCATGCATCAATCAGAGAAAACATCCAAGGAGATTGCAGAAACTATTAAAATTGGGTTAAGAACTGTCCAACGCGTTATTCAAAACTGGAAGGATAGTGGGGACCCATCGTATTCGAGGAAGAAATGTAGCGGTGAAAAAATCCTGAATGATCGTGATCGGCGATTACTTAAATGTTTGGTGAAATCAAATCAAAGAAAAACAACAGTACAACTATGTTTAATAGTGAAAGTAAGAGCATTTCCACATGCACAATGCGAAGGGAACTCAAGGGATTGGGACTGGACAGTTGTGTAGCCATAAGAAAACCACTAATCAGTGAGGTAAATCAGAAAAAAGGCTTCAATTTGCTAGGGAGCATAAAGATTGGACTCTGGAGCAATGGAAGAAGGTCATGTGGTCTGATGAGTCCAGATTTACCCTGTTCCAGAGTGATGGGTGCATCAGGGTAAGAAGAGAGGCAGATGAAGTGATGCACCCATCATGCCTAGTGCCTACTGTACAAGCCTGTGGGGGCAGTGCTATGATCTGGGGTTGCTGCAGTTGGTTAGGTCTAGGTTCAGCAACAGTATGTGCTCTAAGAATGAGGTCAGAGACTACCTGAACATACTGAGTGACCAAGTTATTCCATAAATGGATTTTTCTTCCCTAATGGCACAGGCATATTCCCAGATGACAATGCCAGGGTTCATCGGGCTCAAATTGTGAAAGAGTGGTTCAGGGAGGATGAGACATAATTTTCACACATGGATTGGCCACCACAGTGTCCAGACCTTAACCCCATTGAGAATCTTTGGGATGTGCTGGAGAAGGCTTTGCGCAGCAGTCAGAGTCTACCATCATCAATGCAAGATCTTGGTGAAAAATTAATGCATCACTGGATGGAAATAAAGCTTGTGACATTGCAGAATCTTATTGAAACAATGCCACAGCGAATGCATGCCATAATCAAAGCTAAAGGCGGTCCTACAAAATATTATTGGTGGCGACTTTTTTTTTGGGACGGACAGTGTATAAAACTGTGAATTTCCCCATGGTGGGACTATTAAAGGATTATCTTATCTTGCCTTTGGTTATTGCCAAGAACCTGTTTCCTTTATGAGATCTACAGGTTTCATTTTTCTAGTCTATATCAGGGAAGCTGATGTCCCCCATAATAATGATCTGATTATGATTTGCCGCATCATCTATTATCCCTTAGGGTACTTTCACACTATTGTTTTTGTTTTCCGGTATTGAGTTCCGTCACAGGAGCTCAATACCGGGAAAAAACTGATCAGTTTTTGGCCTCATGCACACGACCGTTGTGTGCACCCGTGGCTGTTGTTCAGTTTTCCATGATTTTCTGTGGACCCATTGACTTTCAATGGGTCCGTTGAAAACTCGGAAAATGCACCGTTTGTCATCCGCCTCTGTGATCCGTGTATCCTGCCTGTCCAAAAAATATGACCTGTCCTATTTTTTTGACGGACAACGGTTCACGGACCCATTCAAGTCAATGGGTCCGTGAAAGAACACGGATGCACACAAGATTGGCATCCGTGTCCGTGATCCGTGGCCGTAGGTTACTTTCATACAGACGGATCCGAAGATCCGTCTGCATAAAAGCTTTTTCAGAGCTTTTATGAGGAGCTCCTGGCCGGTCACAGACAGCGCAGCAGCCAGCAGGTAAGTATGATGCTTCTACTATTGCTAAGTAACCATGGCAACCAGGACTGCAGTAGCATCCTGGTTGCCATGGTTACCGATCGGAGCCCCAGCGATTAAACTGGGACGCCGATCGGAACTCTGCTGCCACCAATGATCGGGGGGGGGGGGGGGGGGAGAGGGGAGGCCCCACACTGGCCACCAATGTTATTAATACAATAGAGGGAGGTAGGCGTGGCCGGGGGAGGCCGCACACTGTGCCACCAATGTTATTATTACAATAGAGGGAGGGGGGCCAGCACACTGGCCACCAATGTTATTATTACAATAGAGGGAGGGAGGGGGGCCGCACTTGCCACCAATGATATTCAAACTGGGGAGGAGGGGAACCTGCCCCCTGCTGCCTGGCAGCCCTGATCTCTTACAGGGGGCTATGATACGCACAATTAACCCGTTCAGGTGCGGCACCTGAGGGGTTAATTGTGCTGATCACAGCCCCTGTAAGAGATCAGGGGCTGCCAGGCAGCAGCGGGCAGTCATGTACACAGTTTGTAGTATATTCTAACTAGAAGCGTCCCCATCACCATCGGAATGCCTCTGTGTTAGAATATACTGTCGGATATGAATTTTCACGATGTAACTCATATCCGACAGTATATTCTAACATAGAGGCGTTCCCATGGTGATGGGGACGCTTCAAGTTAAAATATACCATCGGATTCGAGAAAACTCTGATCCGATGGTATAAAAGGGACTCCTGACTTTACATTGAAAGTCAATGGGGACGGATCCATTTGCAATTGCACCATATTGTGTCAACGTTAAACGGATCCGTCCCCATTGACTTGCATTGTAATTCAGGACGGATCAGTTTGGCTCCGCACAGCCAGGCGGACACCAAAATGAAAAAATACTGTTGTGTGCATGAGACCTTATCCTAATGCATTCTGAATGGAGAGCATTCCGTTCAGGATGCATCAGTCCCTGCATGCTGCAATTTTCTCTCTGGCCAAAAATACTGGTCACTTGCAGGAATCCCGGATCCGGCATTAACTTACATTGAAGTGTATTAGTGCCGGATCTGGCATTAAGTGTTCCAGCAAAACGGATGTGCAGACCTTTAAAAATGCGAAAAAAAATTATACCAGATCTGTTTTTCCGGATGACACAGGAGAGAGGGATCTGGTATTTCAATGAATCCTCTGCTGCAAGTATGAAAGTACCCGTAGTAGTAGATTTTCTGTGGTTTCTGGTATATTAGATGGCTTATAACAATTTCCTATCAGTATTTTATTATTGGTTTTCCAGCCATGTATTTCTTCTATGTGGGCTTTAAACAGAACTTTACATAAATGCAACCCCCTCCTTCTGTCTGTTTTTTACTATCATGGCTGTGATTGGCCAGTGCAGCATGTGACCCAGCCTCTATATAAGCTGGAGTCACATAGCGCTGCACGTCACTCTGCTCTTATTAGTGTAGAGATAGGATGCTGCTGCTGTGAGGGAGAGAATAGGAAAGAATCTTTTATCAGAAGTGCTTGTTAACTCAGCGATCTACAGCGATTTTTGTTATGTGGGTGCAGTGCACATTTTTTTTACCCTGCACTGAGCCCAGTGACGCAGAAAAATAACTTTTATCCGTCTGTTAGTTAGGTGGGTGTCAGCGGCCATTTTATGCAAGTTCAGTGCACCAGCACAGCATATGTGCATTTGTGACAGTCAAGTAATGAAACACTGCAATTATATTCTGGGTTAAAAAAAATCACCCATTCTTTGCAAGACCCTACATCTTGGTCCTTTGCTGCATTTGTCACAGTGAAATCCAAGCTTGAAATATTGTAATAATATTCTGGGTTTAAAAAAAACACCCATTTTTGGCAATACCCTACATCTGGGGCCTTTGCTGCATTTGTCACTGAGAAATACAAGCTTGAAATACTGCAATAATATTCTGGGTTTAAAAATATACCCATTTTTTTGCAATATCCTACATCTGGGGCATTTGCTGCATTTGTCACAGTGAAATACAAGCGTTAGATAGTGCTGTTATATTCTGTTATTAAAAAAACACCCATTTTGGGCAAGTTAATAAATGTGCAGCCTTTGCTGCATTTGTCACAGTGAAATACAAGCGTTGGGTAGTGCTGTTATATTCTGTTAATAAAAAAACACCCATTTTGGGCAAGATACTACATTTGAGGCCTTTCTTGCATTTGTCAGTGTGAAATACAAGCTAAAAATACTGAAATTATATTCTGGTTTAAAAAAAAACACCCATTTTTTGCAATACTCTACATCTGGTGCCTTTGCTGCATTTGTCACAGTGGAATACAAGCTTGAAATACTGCAATTATATTCTGGTATTAAAAAAAACCATTTTAGGCAAGATAATACATTTCTGGCCTTTGTTGCATTTGTGACAAGTCAAATACAAAGTTTAAATACTGCAGTTATATTCTTGGTTTAAAAAAACACAATTTTTTTGCAAGACCCTACATCTGGGGCCTTTGCTGCATTTGTCACGGTCAAATACAACCAGTCAATACTGCAGTTACATTGTTGGTTGACAAATTAAACATTTTTGGGACTGTGTAGTAATTGTATAAAATTCGCCTGTCACACTCTTGTGTGACCTTGACAAATTTTTCCTCTTTATGACACCCAAAAGCGGAGCGACCGTCCCCTAGACAGTACGCCTGACACTGCCCACCACAGCAAGGGACCGAGCACACCAAAGCCAGCTCCAAGGAGTTCCCTGGCATGGCAGTTCTTTAGACAATGTGCTGACGACAAGACACGAGTGGTTTGCAAGCTGTGCAATCAGAGCCTGAAGTGAGGCATAAACGTTCTCAACCTGAGCAAAACCTGCATGAGCTGCAGTGGAGTAGACACCTCAAAAAAAAGAAAGGTCTCTGGCTCCTCCGTCTTCCTCTTCTGCTGCAGTATCTGCCTCTTCATCCACCTCTAGAGTGACAGTGGCACCTGCCACCCCGCAAACAGAGGATGTGCCAGCAACGCCACCACCTGGGTCACCAAGCATCTCCACAATGTCTCATAGAAGCATTCAACTCTCTATCTTCCAAACACTGGAGTGGAAGAGTAAGTACCCCCCCCTACCCACCCGCGACCCTTGGCCCTGAATGCCAGCATTTCAAAATTACTGGCCTTTGAAATGCTGTCATTTTATCTGGTGGAGACGGAGAGTTTTAAAAGCCTTATGGCGGTGGCTGTCCCACAGTACGTCGTGCCCAGCTGCCACTACTTTCCCAGGCGAGCCATCCCTGCACAACCAAGTGGGGGACAAAATCAGGTGTGCACTGCGCAATGCCATCTGTGGCAAGGTCAACCTAACTACGGATACGTGGACCAGTAAGCACGGTCAGGGACATTATGTCTCCCTAACAGCACACTGAGTAAATGCAGTGGCGGCTAGGCCTGAGGTGGATAGCAGTTTGGCGCATGTCCTTCCACCACCGAAGATCGCAGGGCGCTTCAGTTTGCCTCCTGTTGCTTCCTCCTACTCCGCTTCCTCATCCTCATCCGGTCAGCGTAACACCTTCACCAACTTCGGCACAGCCCAGGGTAAACGAAAGCAGGCAGTTTTGAAACTTTTCTGTTTGGGGGACATACCCCACCCCGTGCAGGAGCTGTGGATGGGCATGGAACAAATTAAAAATGAGTGGTTGGTGCCAGTGAGCATCAAGCCCGGCCTGGTGCTGTGCAATAATGGGCGAAATTTCGTAGCAGCTCTGGGACTAGCCGGTTTGATGCACATCCCTTGCCTGGCACATTTGTTGAATTTGGTGGTGCAGAGGTTCCTTTAAAAATGACCCCGATATGTCAGAGCTGCTGCAGAAAGTGCGGGCTGTCTGTGCGCGCTTTTGCCATTCTCACCCTGCTGCTGCTCGCCTGTGAGCGATGCAGTGTAACTTCGGCCTTCCCGCTCACCACCTCATATGCGAAGTTCTCACAAGGTGGAACTCCACCTTGCACATGTTGGCCAGACTGTGCAAGCAGCAGCAGGCGATAATGGAGTTTCAGCTGCAGCACGGGTGAGTCGTTCTGCGGAACAGGACCACTTCACCACTAATGAATGGGCCTCCATACGAGACTTGTGTGCCATGTTGCGCTGTTTCAAGTACTCCACTCGTTTTATGGAATATTCTTTTTTTTCCCCCCAATTAATACAGTTATTGCCTTTAGGCATACTCCTTCACAACAAGCGTCCCTGTCACCATGGGAACGCCTGATGGTTAGAATATACCATCGAATCTGAGTTTTCACAATCTAACTCAGATCCCCCCGTCATTGGTGGCAGCAGGCAGTTTCACTCAGCAGCATTTACTTACCTGCGGGGCTCTCCTCCTTCTGAGAACTCACAGGTCTATGCGCCTGGGAGACAGTGACGGGTCTCACGCAGGTTGGAGGAAAGGAAGGGGTGAATAGTGCGGTCCACGCCCCTATTTCACCACAGGTGAGACCAAATGGAGCCTGGCATAAAGCACCTCCCAGAGTGTCAGCAAGGGGGCAGTGTGTTACCTGTAGACAGAGGCCTGGAGGTGTGGTCTCAGCTGGGCTAGGCTGAGGGACCACAAGGCTAAGTGACAGCCTGGAATTTGGGGGATGCAGTGACGCCTGCGGTACAAGGGCCACAAGGTCAGAGTCGGGAGGACTGCTGGACCACAATCCCCCAAAGAGACTTGCGTTTGCTACAGCCTGGAGGCTGCTGGGCTATGTTATGACCGTGTCTGAACAGCACTCTATAGGTGAGTCAGGGATTCTACCCTATGTTTAGTTAGAGCCCAGCCAGGCAGGTATTTGTTTTGTGTTATTGTTTGTTGTTGCTGGTGTTGTGCAATAAATGCAAAGTTTGGACAGTATATCTGTGTCTGGTGAAGTAACCTGTGAGAATGACCCCCGTATAAGAGCTAACCCCCCCACAGCCGCATAACCCCCCCACAGCCGCATATGCATTCAGCAATGCGCCGCATAGACCTGTGAGTTCTCAGAAGGAGGAGAGCCCCGCAGGTAAATAAATGCAGCTGAGTGATTAACTAACCATGGCAGCCAGGACTTCAGTAGCGTCCTGACTGCCATGGTAACCGATCGAAGTCCGGCCATTACGCTGGGACTCGATCGGAACTACCTGCTGCCACCAATGACGGGGGGAGGGGGACCCTGTGGCCGCTGCCACCAATTATTTTAATACTGGGAAGGGGGGGTTAGGGCGCACTGGTCACCAATTATTTTAATACTGGGGGGGAGGGTGCACAGGGCGCTGTGATCTGGCAATTAACCCGCACCTGAGGGGTTAATTACGCGGATCACAGCGCCCTGGCGATATATTCTAACCACCATGGGAACGCCTGGTGGTTAGAATATACCATCGGATCTGAGTTAGATTGTGAAAACTCAAATCCGATGGTATATTCTAACCACCAGGCGTTCCCATGGTGACAGGGAGGCTTGTCGGGGAGGAGTATGCAGAAGGGCAATAACTGTACTAATTGGGGGGAAAAAAATTAATATTCTAAAAAACGAATATATGTGATATAGTGCTATATATTCGTTTTTTGGAATATTTGGCAACATAGCGAATAATAGTAAATTACACATATACAGAGAATTCTTGTACAGTCACTCAGAACTGAGAAAGCTCGTTGGAAGAACGAGTGAAACGTTTTCAAGAAATCTACAGTACGTCCAGTTGCCTTGATTTATTCTTTACAGATATTATTGTGTAAAACTTAAATAAATAAAAAAGTATAGATTGTTAGATTCTAGCAGACATTTATCATTAGCAATTGCTATCCTGTTACAGTTCTCGATATCTTTATGGACTGAAGCAAGCATGGGATGTACCTGTGGGCCCATCATGCTATATGGCAATTCATGTAGAATGTGAGTCTCTCCTCATTGTCTATTGGGACTGTTAAAGGGTAGTGTTGTGAGATCAATTTCTCCTATTATGTATCTTTTATTCACAGATATCTGCAGTGAACTTCACGTAGGCCCTGGTATGGGTGTGATCGCCGGTATATGCTGGTCCTTTAAGCATACTGTCAGGTTTCTTGTCTAAGAGTTGATGTTTTCTTCCTGTTAATGAGTATTGGAGCCTTGGTATTGATATTGTTTGTATTACTGCTAATGCCATACTATTCATTTGTGTACCTTGACATCAGTAATGTAGTTATGGATGCCACACTATCTATGTTGGTATCCATCACCCATATCCTATCACCTCCTGATGAACCCGTGAACGGGGGAAACGAGTCGGGGTTTACATTACTCAAGTCATAAGGTGGATTATGCTTTCATTCATAGGTCCCCGATAACATCATGACCAATAGTGTGAATGTTATCCACCATTAAGCCCTAAAACTTAGGGTTGGGTGCTGTATTTTTTTATTTTAATTTTTTTGTATCTGATGGTAAGCACCTTCTCTTCTTCAAGGGTATTATTAATATACTCACCCTCTGGTCTCATACCCCTCAGGGTCTCTTGAGGGCAATTACAGCCTAGGTTCGAGGACAGGGAGTCCCCACCATCAGGGGCCATCCCTGGGCTGAGAAGAAGAATAGGGAAAGACGAGGGACAGATTTCCCATTTCAATTACGATATATATACTTAGGTGCTTACCTTCTGTGTCTATCGATTAGATCTTCATTGATCAATGTCTGTCCTTGTTCTTGGGATACCGATTCCCATTTTTTAACCGATTTAAATAAAGTATATGAGATTTTAGGGTTATATGTCGCTGGAAGTTTCTATTATGTAAGCCTCACAAAGTGACTTCAGACCTGAACTGACCTTAAGGGGTTAAAAAAGTTTTGGAAATTTTCTTGAAAATGAAAAATAAAATTGTTTACAAAATTCGAAGCCTTCTAATTTTATAAAAAATTACAATGACATTTGCAGAATTACCAACATAAAGAAGCAATATTGTGAATGTTAAAGGGTTGTCTCACTTCAGCAAATGTAATTTGTCATGTGGACAAAGGTAATACAAGGCACTTGCAATGTATTGTGATTGTTAACATTGCCTCCTTTGCTGGCTTGGTTCATTTTTCCATCACATTATACCCTGCTCGTTTCCATGATTATGACCCCCCTGTAATCCATCAGCAGTGGCTGCCCTTGCATACTATAGGAAAAGTGTCGGCCTCCAGTGGCTGGGACCGTGAAAGTGTGCATAGGACATTTCCTATAGTGTGCAAGCACGACCACCACTGCTGGATTACAGGGTGGACAATCACAATACATTAGTAAGTGCCTTGTGTTAACTTTCCTGATCTACCTGATAAATGTCATTTGCTGAAGTAAGACAAAAAATTTTTTTTTCTAATTTTGCGTAAATTTTGATTTTTTTTCTGTATGAAGGCAAAACATAATGGCTCAAATTTACCATAGCAGGAAGAATGATATGTCACAAGAAAATCTCAGAATCGATTGGATAGCTAAAAGCATTCCTCTTCCCTAAGGAGTCAACACGAAATACGTGTGGGGTGTTTCTGTTTGTCACTCGTCTGGTCGATATATATTACTTTGTATAGTTGTATGGGGGATTTCTTAGCATATGGTGTTTTAAAGGACATCTGTCAGCAGATTTGTGCCTATGAAACTGGCTGACCTGTTGCATGTGTAATTGGCAGCTGAAGGAATTTGCATTGGTCCCATGTTCATATGTACCCGCATTGCTGAGAAAAATAATGCTTTAATATATCCAAATGAGCCTCTAGAAGCAACAGGGGTGTTGCTGTTACACCTAGAGGCTCAGCTCTCTCTGCAACTACCACATCCCCTGCTCTCTGATTGACACGACTAGACAGTGAAAATATCATAACACCTGGCCCTGCTAATCAAAGTGCAGACAGAGCAGAGCCTCTAGATGTAATGGCAATGCCCCTATTGATCCTAGAGACTCATTTTCACATATTAAAACATATTAAAACTAAATGTTTCTCAGCATTGTGGACACATGTGAACATGGGACCAACACAGGTCAGCTAGTTTCATAGGTACAAATCTGCTGACAGATGCCTTTTTTTTTTTTGTAAATTCTTTATTTAATTTTTCAATAAAACAATATAAAAAGAAATGAGATCTTGAATGGGCTGCAGCCCTTTTGAAATAGGTCAACATGTTTGACAACTAAAGAATCTAAACCCCTATGAAGGGTGCAATCTTAATTAAACTCTGAGGTAGACTGCGGTAATATCTACTAGTGAAGTTACAAAGACTAGTCTTAAGACAAGTATATGATGAAAAAGAAGGGAAGAGAGAAGGGAAGTAGAAAGGAGAAGGAGAAAAAAAGCCCCTATGCAGACAGCAATAGTCTATATCCCTGGGAGTTTTGAAATTCAATCCAACGTCGCCACGTTTTGTAGAATTTCGTGTGCATATTCCTCATAGATGCTGTCAGATCCTCCATTCTCATGACCTCCTGAAGAAACAAATAAAGTTTCTGTGTGATACCAGGAATAAATGAGCAGCAGTCCCAAAAAGTCGAAGTGAGTCCCTTCTCCAATAAAATCCAAAAGAGTACATACATATGGGTCCGCGCTAAACTTGAATGGGGAGTGTTTCACAAACAGAAAGTCTTCACGGAGATTTCGCAGCTTCACAGATGCATCCCCGGTATATGGTCTCGATACCAACCAGCGACTTCCTTCAAGAGGAACAGATCATAGTGCAATACCCAAATCTTTTTTACAAGGTATAATTTATTGTACTTACAATAAAACAACTTGCATATAGCGTGTAAATCGAGACCATATACCGGAGATGCATCTGTGAAGCTGTGAAATCTCCATGAAGACTCCCTGTTTGTGAAAAACTCCCAATTCAAGTTTAGCGCGGACCCATATGTATGTACTCTTCATGACCTCCTGAACCTTACTGAGCTCCATTGCTATTGTGGGAGCTGAAGTTTGCTTCCACATGCAAAGGATGCAGGCTCTTACGGTATTAAACAGATCTCGCACCGCTGACTTTCTGTATGTGGACAAAGGGATCTCACTATAATGGAGTAAAAAGAACGCAGGTGTCCTGGAGAGTGTGAAAGATGTAAATTTGAATGTGATACTCCACACCTCCTTCCAGTAGCCTGGGAAGAGAGAGACTATAGGGAAGAGAGAGACTGTAGGGAAAATTTAATGAAGTCTGGACAGTACCCAATACCATCTGGAGAGGACCTTAAAACCGGCCTCCTGGATTTTGCTGGCAATGGAGGTCTTGTGTGTTAGAGCATAGAGACAGTCCCTCTCTTCAGGTGTAAGAGTGATTCCCAGATCCTGTTCCCTTTTCAGTATGTAAGTAGAGGGTGGTCTCACCACTCCTTTCTCGCTGAAAATGCGCTCAAAGGCAGTCCTGTCCCTAGTATATGTGGAGGCTGGTGGAAGTGACAAAAGAAAATATCGTAGTTGTTGGGATTGCCAGCTTGGCAGGGTTAAAGGGTCTGAGATGTCATTAAGTGACTGGGGAGAGAGCCAGGAGTTGACAGATGCCATTTAACGTTATTGTATAATAGATACTAAATTATTGAGCTCATTGATATACTATATGTGTACACTCTTGTATATTACCATATGCTTATGTTGTTACTTTCCCACCTCATATGTAATTATATACTTTAACTTTTTAATATATGATACCTCAGTAGGTTTCATTATAATGTGTTGATGTGTCTTTATGTATTCTTTGTTATCATGTCCTTTTTAAATATCATAGCATAAATAAACTGTAATTTTGTTTTAACAATGTGGGTGTGCAAAGAATTGGGGTTCCTCCCACTGGGCCATTTATATACTCTCATATAGACCTGAAATTTTAATAGGTGTAATTAGGCTTCTAGCTATGCCTGTCCTGAACTGCCATGTTGGTGTCTTAACGTGTTTCCCTTTTCTTTGCAGCATAGTCTGAATATCTTGATTGCTTGATCCCTCTGCTGACATATACGCAGGAGTAGTGATCCTTTCTGGTGTAGTGATACTCCGAGGAGGAGTGGGAACTGGATTGTAGGCTCCCTCACTCTCTTCTTTCTAACACCCTAACTAGCTCTGCCAAGAGGCGAGGGATAGGGTGGTAAGTCCCATTCCTGTTGCTAACAACTGCTGACCGTACCCCATCTGCTGGTGTCCAAAACTGGACAGTTTTCTGTGATGTTTTTTGGAAATGTGAAGAACCAAAGATGTCTGGAAGATGTGCAGACACATGTAATGATGGAGGTGGATGGAGGCCCACAGTTGATGAATAAGAACCAAAATAGTGAATAACTCCAATCAGAGTTTAATGCTAGTACTAGTAATGATGGACCCACAAAGCAGCAGTCTGATTTGCACTGGCTACACTGGAGCATAGAGACTATGAGATAACCTGGTAGGGGCAAAGCTAAAGGTTCACCGGCCCTAATGCAAAAGTTTAGTTTACGGAAGTTCTCACCGTTCCTAGCTTCAGCCCATCCATACCTTTTCAAGTGACCCATCAATGCAACACTAGCAGCCAGGTTGGTTCATAGGGTCGTTAAAGATGAGGGGCAGAAGTCCCTCTTCCACCCAAAATTCGATCATTGAAAACGCAGCAGTGATTGGCCGACAAACTAGCAAATGCTTGTCAGCTGAGCAGATCTTTTATGTGAGCTAAAATGCTCACTGGATGACAGCACGTTTTTCCATGGATAGGACATGTGCTGATTACAATAAGCAAACTGAACATACTTTACTTCAGTTTGCATTGGCCCATGTGAAGGGTCGTTCTGAGTTGAACTCTGCACATGGAAAAGTATCCTAGCAGGAAATGTAATTTGCTTTTAACTTCCAATAAATTAATGAATAAATACACTATTATATTGTAAAAAATGAAAACACAAAAACACTTTGTCCCTGCATCCATCGAATGGAGTAGCTCAGGGCTTGTTTTCATTTAACAAATATAAGAATGGCCCTCAGAAACGCACATAAATAGTAGCTATAATAAATGAAGCAATCAGTTTTGTCTGGTTCTTTTTACAGTCCAGTGCAGGCAATCAATGAGAAACTAGATTTTATAAAATGTTTTGGTCCTTTTATTAGTTTTGTAGATTAAATTTCATAATGTGGAGTCATGATATGGTACAGAGACACTATCTCAAGTACTGGATTCATATTTGATGCTTTTAGAAAACTATTGGAAAGGCACCATTAAATTTAGCTGGACAAATCATTATATCCTTTTGTATTTTCATATTTCCATTAAAGGAGTATTCTGGTTATATAAAACCATTCCCTAAAGATGTATAAATGCTTTGTATCACAACGTGTGAAATGAGGACAGTGACCTTAAAGAGGCTCTGTCACCAGGATCAACCCTATAAAACCAGACATACTGCATGGTAGGGCTCATGCTTATTAAAACCATACCTTACTTTTGTCTGTACAATAAATAGATGCAGAGAAATGTTTTTTTTTTTTTTTTATTCATATGCAAATTAGCAATTGGAGCAAAGGAAGCGGGCTGAATTGTTTGAGCACTGCTTTGTAACGCCCCCTGTGCTCTGCACACTCCTCCCTCCTCTTGATTGACAGGACTAGACAGCAGGCTGAATGAATTAAAGGTCCGAAATTTAAATAAATGGAAAAAAAATGACATTTTTCTATTTTTTCCCCCACCATATTCAACTAATAATCTGGAAAACAATAAGATGTTCAACACCTTTGCTTTTCCCTCTAATTTATTCTATGGGGAGAGAGGGGCTACTTTGCTGAAAAGTGTAATTCTGGGGTGTGCACAGTGTTCTGGCACTACTGTGTCTATAATGGCAGTATGGTATCAATCAGTTACCGTATTTTTCGCCGTATAAGACGCACCGGCGTATAAGACGCACCTAGGTTTTTGGGGAGGAAAATAAGAAAAAAAATATTTTTAACCAAAAGGTGTGCTGTGGGTTTGGAACTAGGTGGTCTGTGGATGGCACTATTACTGGGGATCTGTGGATGACGGACACTGTTATGGGGGGATCTGTGGATGACGGACACTGTTATGGGGGGATCTGTGGATGACTGACACTGTTATGGGGGGATCTGTGGATGACGGACACTTATGGGGGGATCTGTGGATGACGGACACTGTTATGGGGGGAACTGTGGATGACGGACACTGTTAGGGGGGAACTGTGGATGACAGACACTGTTATGGGGTGATCTGTGGCTTTCACTGTTACAGGGGGATCTGTGGCTGGCACTGTTACAGGGGGGGATCTGTGGATGGCACTGTTATACATGTGTCATCCACAGACCCTCCCAGCCCATAACTGTGCCATCCACAGATCCCCCGCCGCTCCTGTATACTAATATAATATGTCTTATTCAATTAATAGTTATTAAATATGCCTCTTTATTCCTAAAAGTACCTTAAATCCTAAGCGCTTCAGTACAATGCCGGCAGGCCGGGCAGCCGGCGCGGCGCGTCACTCACTGACGTCACTTGCCTGCGCCGCCTGCTTCATTCATAAAGTAGGCGGCGCAGGCACGTGACACCAGGGAGTTACGCTGCCGCCCGCCCGGCCTGCATTGTACGGATGAGCTTAGGATTTAAGGTACTATTAGGCATAAAGGGGCATATTTAATAACCATTCATTGAATATGACATATTTTATTAGTACACCGGAACGGCGGGGCGGGCCTTTAGTACAGTGACTGCACCGCCCCGCCGCTATTGCCGGCCCCAGCTCCTCCTCCCAGTCCCTCCCCGAGTCCTCGCTCTCTTTACATCGCTGCCAGCGATGTAAAACTGACTGCATTCGCCGTATAAGACGCAGGGGCATTTCTCCCCCATTTTGGGGGAAGAAAAAGTGCGTCTTATACGGCGAAAAATACGGTATATACATTTTACACTCTAAAGCCAAATCTGTACATTGTAAACTTCACTGTGGGTGTCTAATATGGTGCCTGTAGGCAGAAATGGGAGAACTTAGGAGTAAGGATGAGCGAACCAGTTCTGACCTAACTGAGTTCAGTCTGAACTTTCTATTTTTCGGATGGCAGACAAACCCAAATCTTTCTGTGTTCATTTAGGACAAATCCACTAAAATGGCGTGGGAAAAAAGGCAGACAGCCCCTTGGATCCCGCCTTGCCACACACTAGCATGCAATCACTCCCTCCACCACAACACACACACACAAAAAACAAACAAGTAATATCTAATATATAAAGCTGAGTTTATGTGTGTGTGCATGACCGCTAAAGGAATCCGCACTGTCACATTTACAGTCACGAAATTTGCCACACAGGTACATCAGGTGTCAGGGAAGGTTTTAGAGCAGGTCTCAGCTCTCTAGGACGTACCGTTCCCAAGATATAGATATGTCGCGAACATAAAATTTTCCGTTCGCGAACGGAGAACGAGAATTTCTGCAAATGTTCGCGAACGGGCGAACCGGGCGAACGCCCATTGACTTCAATAGGGAGGCGAATTTTAAAACCCACAGGGACTCTTTCTAGCCACAGTAGTGATGGAAAAGTTGTTTCACGGGGACTAACACCTGGACTGTGGCATGCCGGAGGGGAATCCATGGCAAAACTCCCATGGAAAATTACATAGTTGACGCAGAGTTGGATTTTAATCCATAAAGGGCATAAATCACCTAACAATCCTACATTTTTTTGAACAACGTGGTTTAAAACATCCAGTGTGTGTATACGATCAGGTATGATGTTGTATCGATCAGGTAGTGTAAGGGTTACGCCCGCTTCACAGACATTGACAGACCAAACCCCCCTTTTAATGCACCGCAAACAACCGCAAACTGTCCATTTGCCCAACCGCAAACTTCCCATTTGCACATGGATACCAAGCTAGCCATGTCCTGTTGATGTCATTGAAGGTTTCTTCCTCCACCCAGCCACATACAACACCAAGGGTCCCCGAAAGGTGAATTGAATAGATTTTTCGAACAGGGAGATGGGGGAGATGGTTAAAAAAACGCTGGCTCCCTCCCCTTTGTTTGAATCCACGCCACGGTCACTGCGTCTGCGCCGTGCAATTTACTGTCACACCCGATATGAGTGGTATTTTCTGTAGTACTATTCTCATCAGTTTAATTCCTGTTACGTGACGTCCCCAATCCGGGGTCCATTTATTAAATTGATTATTCGAATGGGGAGATGGTTAAAAAAACGCTGGCTCCCTCCCCTTTGTTTGAATCCATGCCACGGTCACTGCATCTGCGCCGTGCAATTTACTGTCACACCCGATATGAGTGGTATTCTCTGTAGTAATATTCTCATCAGTTTAATCCCTGTTATGTCCCATATCAGGGATTGCCTTTTGTGAAAAAAAAATTTGGCCGGGTACCTTGGACTGCCCTCACAGTGACAGACCAAACTCTGATACACCAAACTGAATGGATTTTAGGAACCGGGAGATGGAAAAAGCAGCTTGGTCGGTCCTCTTACTCCCAAGTTGGGGCACTGCGCGTGCACGGAGCAATGTGCTGTGACACCCTATATGAGTGGTGTCTTAACTAGTACTATACCTATCAGCTTAATCCCTGTTACGTTCCCTGTCCGGGGACGTGTGTCGAATTGATTAATCATTGTCGAATTAACGACATCCTGAAATAATTTTGTTCTGAGCTCTGTACTTGCTTTGTATTGGAATTGATGGGGATTTTTTAAATTGTCTGCATTATTTCTAATAAACTATTAAGAGACTTTATTATGATTTTTTTATTTTATGGATTAAAAATCCATACAACTTAAAAAAAAAAGATAAAGAAAAAGAAATATAATGTTTTTTCTATGAAAAATTATCCAGCCGATCGCTTTTAATCTGATCATAATGAAGCAACGGCCTTATCTGGGGTGTGGCAACATTGCCAACACACTCATAGAGGTGATGATCGCTTCATTGTGATACGCAAGCCCCTTCACCATAACAAGGTACCGATCACGAAGGGGAATTGACACATGTATGTGCCTTTCTTTTGTTTTGTTTTTGCAGCCACAGTGCAGCACTAGAGGCCAGAAAAATTAGGCATGTACACATGCCCGAAAAATTAGGTATTGTTGCAGCTGTTGCTGTAGCAGCGGCCGGAAAAATTTATGTTTTCCAGGCAGAAAGGTGACTAAAACATTGCGGCTTGAACCCTAGTTGGTGGCGGAGAATTCACGAAAGTCATCTGGTATGCAGACATTAAATACAGCAGCGTGGGGACCATTTTGAGGCCAAGGCATGTCATCAGGCCTTTTGTTAGTCAAACGTATCCCCCACTGTCAGTCCCTTCGGGATCCATGCCTCATTCATCTTAATGAAGGTGAGGTAATCAACACTTTTTTGACCGAGGCAACTTCTTTTGTCAGTGACAATGCCTCCTGCTGCACTGAAGGTGCTTTCTGACAGGACACTTGAAGCGGGGATAGTTCAGGCCACAGGTCAAGCCTGCACACCCAGTAGTCATTGCTCCTCAGAGTGTCGATATCTGCAGTTAAGGCGAGGTAGTCTGCTACCTGTCGGTCGAGTTGTTCTCTAAGGACTGAAAAAGCTCTGCATGTCCTCCATCAACAACACATCTGTAAAGCATCCTGTCCTTGCCGTTGTGGTCGTGGTAGGAGGAGGATTACTTTCACCTGACATCCCCCTTATAAGCTGTGTAAAGCATATTTTTTGTTTGGTTTTGAACTGCTGCATCCTTTCTGGCTTTCGGTAATTTGGTAACATTTCTGCCACTTTCTGCTTATACCGGGGGTCTAGTAGCGTGGCCACCCAATACAGGTCATTCTCCTTCATCCTTTTTATACGAGGGTCCCTCAACAGACATGACAGCATGAAAGACCCCATTTGCACAAGGTTGGATGCCGAGCTACTCATTTCCCGTTCCTCATCCTCACTGATGTCATTGACGGTCTGTTCTTCCCCCCAGCCACGTACAACACCACCGGTCCCAGATAGGTGACAACAACGAGCACCCTGGGATGCCTGCTGTGGTTAGTCTTCCTCCTCCTCAAAGCCACATTCCTCCTCTGACTCCTCTTCCTCATACTCATCTTGAAGCGTTGCCGCAGGTCCGGCAAGCGATGATGACAAGGCTGTTTCTGGTGGTGATGGCGACCACAACTCTTCCTCTTCACGCTCATCTACAGCATGATCCAGCACTCTTCGCAGGGCACGCTCCAGGAAGAAAACAAATGGGATGAGGTCGCTGATGGTGCCTTTGGTGCGACTGACTAGGTTTGTCACCTCCTCAAAAGGACCCATAAGCCTACAGGCATTGCGCATGAGCGTCCAGTAACGTGGCAAAAAAATTCCAAGCTCCGCAGAGGCTGTCCTAGCACCCCGGTCATACAAATACTCGTTGATGGCTTTTTCTTGTTGGAGCAGGCGGTCGAACATTAGGAGTGTTGAATTCCAACGTGTCGGGCTGTCGCAAATCAAGCGCCTCACTGGCATGTTGTTTCGGCACTGAATGTCTGAAAAGTGCGCCATGGCCGTGTAGGAATGCCTGAAATGGCCACGCATCTTCCTGGCCTGCTTGAGGATGTCCTGTAAGCCTGGGTACTTAGACACAAAGTGTTGTACGATGAGATTCAACACATGTGCCATGCACGGCACATGTGACAACTTGCCCAAATTCAATGCTGCCAACAAATTGCTTCCATTGTCACACACCACTTTGCCGATCTCCAGTTGGTGCGGGGTCAGCCACTGATCCACCTGTGCGTTCAGGGCGGACAGGAGTGCTGGTCCGGTGTGGCTCTCTGCTTTCAGGCAAGTCAACCCCAAGACAGCATGACACTGTCATATCCGGGATGTGTAATAGCCCCTGGGGAGCGGGGGGGAATCAGTTGATGTGCAGCCAGATGCCGTAGCAAAAGAGGACTCAGCCGAGGAGGTTATAGAAGAGGATGGAGTAGGAGGAGTAGAGGAGGTGGCAGTAGGCCTGCCTGCAAGTCGTGGCGGTGTGTCCAACTCCGCTGCAGAGCCACGCATTCCATGCTTGGCAGCCATCAGCAGGTTGACCCAATGCGCAGTGTAGTGGATATACCTGCCCTGACCGTGCTTTGCAAACCAGGTATCAGTGGTCAGATGGACCCTTGCCCCAACACTATATGCCAGAGATGCCATGACTTCCTTTTCAATCACTGAGTAGTTTGGGATTGCCTTTTTTGAAAAAAAAAATTGCCCGGGTACCTTCCATTGTGGTGTCCCAATAGCGACAAATTTTTTGAAGGCCTCAGACTCCACCAGCTGGTATGGTAAAAGCTGGCGGGCTAAGAGTTCCGTCAAGCCAGCTGTCAGACGCCGGGCAAGGGGGTGACTCTGTGACATTGGCTTCTTACGCTCAAACATTTCACCTGACTGTGGGCAGATGAGATGGAACTGCTGAAGGTGAGAGGCGGAGTGGCGGGTGGTTGAGAGGGGGCAAGGAGGACGGCAGTGGTTGACGTGGCTGAAGATGCTGGACCAGGAGGAGGATGGTGGCTTTGAGTTTGTGTGCTGCTTGTACTCATGTGTTGATCCCATTGGCATTTGTGATGTGAGATATTGTGCCTTCGCAAAGCAGTTGTACCGAGGTGGGTGTTGGACTTCCCACAACTCAGTTTCTTTTGGCACAAGTTGCAAATGGCATTGCTGTTATCAGAGGCAGACACACAAAAAAAATGCCACACTGCTGAGCTTTGCAATGACGGCATTCTGGTGGTGACAACAGCATGCATTGATTGGCGTGCTGTCTGGGTGACCCCGGGTGCCGATACATGCTGTCTGACTGTGCCACTAGCTCCTTGCGACGACCTCCCCCTGCTTCCAACTCGTCTCCTCCTTCTCTCTGTCTCCCCTTTTGAACTTTCCCACTCTTCTTCTTCTCTTCGAGCAGGCACCCACGTGGCATCCATGGACACATCGTCATCATCAACCACTTCACTTGTATCTGACACCTCAGCAAAGGAAGCAGCAGCGGGTACAACATCATCATCATCATCACACTGTACGTCCATGTGTGTAATGCTGCCTGACTGAGACATATCCCTGTTATCTACATCCTCTGGCATAATGGTTGCGCATCACTAATTTCATCCAACTGATGTATAAAAAACTCCTCTAAGGGATCAAGTGAAGCAGCTGTTGTGGCTGTGGTGGTAGTGTTGGTGGTGGCGGCGGGCGGGAGAGTGGTAACTTGAGAGCAGGTGACCAAAGCTGAGCTGGAGGAGGATGGTGCGTCAAGGTTCTTAGCGGAAGCTGTTGAAGATTGGGTGTCCTGTGTAAGCCAGTCAACTATTTTCTCCGAATTTTTTGGGTTCAGGGTACGTGGCCTCTTAACACTGGGCATTATTCAAGGGCCAGTGGAAATCACAGCACCACGACGGCCCCTGCGGGGTGGCCTGCCTCTGCCTGTCATTTTTTTTTTAGATAAGTGGTACTATGTGTGCAAGGTACTGTGCCACCCTATATAAGTGGTGGGCAGTGGGCACAGTACAGTCTGTGTGGGCCTGACACACACAGGCTTGCAACTGTGATTATATCAGAGAAAAATAATAAATATAATTTTTTTATCTGCAAGGTATTTGAGTGAGTGATACCCTGTAACGGTATGAGTGGAGGCCTAGCCATTAGCCAGTGGCCACAATACAGTCTGTGTGGGCCTAACACACACGGGCTTGCAACTGTGATTATATCACTGTAAAATATTAAATTGAATTTTTTTTATTTGCAAGGTATTTGAGTGAGTGACATCCTGTAACGGTATGAGTGGAGGCCTAGCCACTAGCCAGTGGCCACAATACAGTCTGTGTGGGCCTGACACACACCGGCTTGCAACTGTGATTATATCACTGAAAAATATTAAATATAATTTTTTTGATCTGCAAGGTATTTGAGTGAGTGACACCCTGTAACTGTGTGAGTGGAAGCCTAGCCACTAGCCAGTGGCCACAATACAGTCTGTGTGGGCCTGACACACACTGGCTTGCAACTGTGATTATATCACTGAAAAATATTAAATATAATTTTTTTATTTTCAAGGTATTTGGGTGAGTGACACCCTGTAACGGTATGAGTGGAGGCCTAGCCACTCGCCAGTGGCCACAATACAGTCTGTGTGGGCCTGACACACGGGCTTGCAACTGTGATTATTTCACAGAAAAATATTAAATAGAATTTTTTTTATTTGCAAGGTATTTGAGTGAGTGACACCCTGTAACGGTATGAGTGGAGGCCTAGCCACTAGCCAGTGGCCACAATACAGTCTGTGTGGGCCTGACACACACTGGCTTGCAAATGTGATTATATCACTGGAAAATATTAAATATCATTTTTTTTTATTTGCAAGGTATTTGAGTGACACCCTGTAACGGTTTGAGTGGAGGCCTAGCCAGTGGCCACAATACAGTCGGTGTGGGCCTGACACTCACTGGCTTGCAACTGTGATTATATCACATAAAAATATTAAATATCATTTTTTTTATCTGCAAGGTATTTTCTGTCACACCCTGTATGAACGGTGTGCAGTGCACACAGTGCTGTCTGTGACTGAGCCTGCAGCCTCTCACACACGGGCAGCCAGGCAACTGCAATATATATATATATAAAAAATGAATACAAAAAAGCAGACCGACGTACCAGCCCTGAAAAGGGCTTTTTGGGGTGCTGTCAGGATGCTGTCCTTACAGCAGATGAGTCTGTGGACACAGAACACTGCCCTAGCTAACACTTTCCCTATTGAATCAGCAGCAGCAGCAGCACTGTCCCTCCTCTCACTGAGAATGCAGCTTCCGAATGAATCTAAAATGGATGCTGTCCAGGAGGTGGGAGGGGCTGGGAGGGAGGGTCTGCTGCTGATTGGCTGGAATGTGTCTGCTGACTGTGAGGTACAGGGTCAAAGTTTACTCAATGATGATGTATAGGGGGCGGTCTGAACATCGCATATGTTCGCCCGCCGCGGCGAACGCGAACAAGCTATGTTCGCCGGGAACTGTTCGCCGGCGAATAGTTTGGGACATCACTAGTGCTGAAGAAGGGACAGATAGTATAGGCAGTGAAATAGTAATATTTTAGTGAAAACTTCTTAGAGACCCAAAAGTCCTTTTAAGGACTATTGTTGTATATTGCAGCAATATAATTATTAGAGCAACCTGCGCTAAATTGTGTAGAATTGTTATAGACCCAAAAGTCCTTTTAAAGGGAACCTGCCACCTAAAAAACGCCTCCCAATCCGCCAAATGCACCAAAATATTGAAAAACGAACTTTAATCCCCTGCACGCGCTATGTAATAGCAGAGTTTGAAGTCAAGGGGTCAGCGGCCTCCTCGCTTCAAGTCAAACTAAGCCCGCCCTTTACATGTTCTCCCTTCACTGTGATTGACATCCTGCTGTGAGGATGGGATCGTGCAAGTCTCGCGCATGTGCTGTGTGCTGCTTGTCACTGCGCAATCCCGTCTCTGGCTCCCACATACAGCCGGCCACTTTCCTCTCTCTGCGCATGCACCGGGCTTTTCCAGGATGTCAATCACAGTAAAGGGAAGACGGGTAAGGGACGGGCTTAGCTTGACTTAAATCAAGGAGGCTGCTGCCCCCCTTGACTTCAAACTCTGCTGTTACATAGCGCATGCAGGGAAGTTTGTTTTTGAAGATTTTGGTGCATCTGGCCGGAGTAAGAAAAGGATCTTTAGGAACATACTGCTGGCTGCTTTAAGGTAATGCTGTTGGTTTGGGAGGCGTTTTTTAGGTGACAGGTTCCCTTTAAAAGGACTTTTGGGTCTCTAACAATTCTACACAATTTAGCGCAGGTTGCTCTAATAGTTATATTGCTGCCAGACACAACAATAGTCCTTAAAAGGACTTTTGGGTCTCTCTAACAAGTCCTCGCAATTTAGCGCAGGTTGCGCTAATAATTATATTGCTGCCAGGTTCCCTTTGAGGACTGTCGTTGCATCTGGCTGCAATTTATATTATTAGCGCAACCTGCGCTAAATTGTGTGCAATTGTTAGTGCCGCTTCTACGTCTTTTATTTTACATTTGCACAGCCTAAATATCTGTGACATTCAGTGCAACTGTTATTCATTACCAGCGCTACATCTCCTGTATAACGTTTGTGCATCCTAAATATCAGTGACATTAATTCAGTATAATTTTTTATTAGCCACTGGTGACAGCGTCATTAATTGCGCTATACCTCCTGTATAACGTTGGCGCATCCTAAATATCAATGACATTCATTCAGTGTCATTTTTTATTAGCCGCTGGTGATAGCGACATTATTTGTGCTATACCTCCTGTATAACGTTTGCGCATCCTAAATACCAGTGACATTAATTCAGTGTCATTTTTTATTAGCCGCTGGTGACAGCGACATTACTTGCGCTGTACCTCCTGTACAACATTTGCGCATCCTAAATATCAATGACATTAATTCAGTGTAATGTTTTATTAGCCGCTGGTGACAGTGACATTACTTGCGCTATACCTCCTGTATAACGTTTACGTATCCTAAAATTATCTGTGACATTCGGTGTACTTTTTTCATAGACGCTGCGAACAGCGACATTATCTGTGCTACATCTCCTGTTTAACGTGTGCGCGTCCTAAAAATATCTGTGACAGTCTGTGTACTTTATTTGCGCATACACTTACAAAACCTACGCTACTGTATGTGTGACATACTTGCAAGCATATGTACCATTTAATATGCGCAAGGCGAGCACTAAGGGTGACAGCGTCATTACCAGCTCTACATCTCCTGTATAACGTTTATGCATCCTAAATATCAGTGACATTAATTCAGTGGCATTTTTTATTAGCTGCTGGTGACAGCGACATTACTTGTGCTGTACCTCCTGTATAACGTTTGCGCATCCTGAATATCAGTGACATTAATTCAGTGTAATTTTTTATTAGCCGCTGGTGACAGCGACATTACTTGCTCTATACCTCCTGTATAATGTTTGCGCATCCTAAATGTCAGCGAAATTCATTCACTGTAATTTTTTATTAGCCGCTGGTGACAGCGGCATTACTTGTGCTATACCTCCTGTATAACGTTTGCGTATCCTAAAATAATCTGTGACATTCGGTGTACTTGTTTCATAGACGCTGCGAACAGCGACATTATCTGTGCTACATCTCCTGTCTAACATGTGCGCATCCTAAAAATATCTGTGACATTCTGCGTACTTTATTTGCGCATACACTTACAAAACCTACGCTACTGTACGTGTGACATACTTGCAAGCATATGTACCATTTAATATGCGCAAGGCGAGCACTAAGGGTGACAGCGTCATTACCAGCGCTACATCTCCTGTATAACGTTTACGCATCCTAAATATCTGTGACATTAATTGAGTGTAATTTTTTACTAGCCGCTGGTGACAGCGTCATTACTTGCGCTATACCTCCAGTATAACGTTTGCGCATCCTAAATATCTATGACATTAATTCAGTGTAATTTTTTACTAGCCACTGGTGACAGCGACATTACTTGCGCTATACCTCCTATATAATGTTTGCGCATCCTAAATATTAGTGACATTAATTCAGTGTAATTTTTTATTAGCAGCTGGTGACAGCGACATTACTGGCGCTATACCTCTTGTATAATGTTTGCACATCCTAAATATCAGTGACATTCATTCAGTGTCATTTTTTATTAGCTGCTGGTGACAGCAACATTACTTGTGCTATACCTCCTGTATAACGTTTGCGCATCCTAAATACCAGTGACATTAATTCAGTGTCATTTTTTATTAGCCGCTGGTGACAGCGACATTACTTGCACTATACCTCCTGTATAATGTTTGCGCATCCTAAATGTCAGTGACATTCATTCACTGTAATTTTTTATTAGCCGCTGGTGACAGCGACATTACTTGCGCTATATCTCCTGTATAATGTTTGCGCATCCTAAATGTCAGTGACATTCATTCACTGTAATTTTTTATTAGCCGCTGGTGACAGCGACCTTACTTGCGCTATACCTCCTCTATAACGTTTGCGTACCCTAAAATTATCTGTGACATTCGGTGTACTTTTTTCATAGACGCTGCGAACAGCGACATTATCTGTGCTACATCTCCTGTTTAACATGTGCGCATCCTAAAAATATCTGTGACATATTTGCAAGCATATATACCATTTAATATGCGCAAGGCGAGCAGTAAGGGATGGGGAAGTGGCCGTGCTGCTGTTGGTGCCCACAGAGGCCGTGGCCCTGGGCGTGGTGAGGCCGTGGCCCTGGGCGTAGTAAAACCATGCCTGCTGCCAGAGCACAAAAAACACACTCATCCGTAATACCTAGCTTCATGTCCCAGTTTTTAGGGGGGCGCAGGATACCACTCTCGAAGTCAGACCAGTGCGAGTAGGTGGTCAGTTGGATTGCAGCAGATAATACTTCCAGTCGGTTAAGCACCACCCTGTTTTCCACAAAGTCCAGTCTCAGTAGCCAAGAGTCTGGTCAACAGAATCCTCACCCTAATTCTCCTTCCTCCCACCATGGAGAGTCTTGGCAAAGAAGTGATTACACACTCGTATATTCCGAGCAGCTCTTTTCATCGCCATTCCTTGATTTGGGCCTCTCGACAATCCCACTTGAAGAGGGACACGAGGAGATATTGTGCCCTGATTCCGAAACTCCTGAGCATCCACAGTCACAAGAATATGACGGTGGGGAATGGTAATTACTGTTTTATGAGGTGGATAAGGATGATGAGACACAGTTGCCAATAAGTCAACCGCAATTAGTGTCTCAAGAGGTTCATGATGAGGATGATACACAGTTGTCAATAACTGAGGTTGTTGTTAGGTCAACAAGTCATGAGGATAACCAGATTGAGGAAGTGGAAGAGGAGGTGGTGGACGATGAAGTCACTGACCCAACCTGGGGGATGGCAAACCGAGCAAGGACAGCAGTACAGAGGGGGAGGGATCCGCAGCACCGCAAAAGGCTGGAAGAGGCAGTGGGGTGGCAAAAGGGAGAAGGCGGGCCACACCAAACAAGCCTGCAACTGTTCCCCAGAGCACCCCTTTGCAGCAATCTCCCTTGCTAAGGGGTAGGTGTTCCGCAGTGTTCTGTTTTTTTGAGGAAAGTGCGGATGATAAAAGAATTGTCATTTGCAACCTGTGCCGTACCAAAATGAGCAGGGGCATGAAAACTAGCAACCTCACCACCACCAGCATGATCGGCCACATGACATCAAAGCACCCTAATAGGTGAGCCGAACGCCTGGGTTCACAATCAGTGTCTGCGGGTCACACCACTACCTCTTCTTCCCCCGTGTTACGTGCTGTCCAATCACCTATCAAAGACGCAGGCCCGGATGCCATGCACCTGGATCTTCGTAAGCACCATCAGCTAGCACATCCACTTCTGTGTCCCAGCGCAGTGTACAGATGTCTATACCCCAGGCCTTTAACCTCTTCAGGACACATGACGTACCGGTACGTCATGTATGGTTCCGATCACCGTTCTCACTTCCTGTGGCAGGGCTATTTGCATCAGGTGCAATGCCAATTTTTTATACCATGCCCGAGTTTTGTGGAGGGCAGTGTAGGGTTGCAGTATCTGGTCTGACAGATCTACCCCTCCCATAAACTTATTATAGTCCTGGATGCACACAGGTTTGGGGACTGATTCTGTGGATCCACAAACTGGGACAGGGGTGGATCTGTCAGCATGTTATAGCAAGCACAAAGACATCACACTTCTATTTGTACTTAACAAGCATCATGTTATCACTGCAAACTGCCCTGCTTTCCCTCACTTTTATTCTTTGGTCTATAACATTTTTAGGCAGATGTTTCTGGTTTTGCCTGATTGTTCCGCATGCAACAGTGTCTCTGGATAGCAGGCATTTCAGTAGTGGGACACTTGTGTGGAAGTTGTCAAGGTACAAGTTGTCAAGGTACAAGTTGTACCCATACTATTTTGCCTGCTATTCCAAGAACAGGGGGGCACTCTAGGGGTTCGATTCTTGAATCTTTTCCCTCATAAACTCTGAATTTATGTGTATAGCCACTTTGGCTTTCACATAATTTGTAGATTTTTATGCTATATCTAATATCATAAACTATCATATCCAGGATCATTAGGGGGTGGACAATCTGCATTATTGTTATAATGTAGAAATTTCAGGTCATTTGTAGAATCTGATTCGCTGCTAACTCTAGTGCGTCTGTGAGAGGATTCATCAATTGATCAGAAGAAGAGGTATACATAAGAAAAGGTTCTTCTTCCCCAGAGTCAGACTCTGTGGCTAGTATGGCATAAGCCTCCTCGGCGCTGAGACATTTTGTAACTTTAACAATTAATACTAACTTGGAAAGTAGATTTTTATTTTATTTTAACAAATAAATGTTAGTCTATCTAATCCTAAAAATAGAACACTAACCCTGATGAATTCCTAATACTAAGATAAGGACCCAGGCATGCTTTCTCCCCAATATGCTAAATGAGCCCCAATTTTTTTTTAATCAGAAAAAAATAGAAAAAAAGTGCTACAAAAACAGTGGAGCTTTATGAAATGTGTCACTACTGGCAAAATCTGTGAATAGGACTGGTCACAGATAGAAGATAGAGGTTCGGAGGTATGGGAGAGTTTGAAAAGCAGGGGCTGATTGGCCAGAGACCCTACAGGGAAAATTCCCGGTGGGCCGATGCTCAGAGGTCCAACTAAACCCTCCTCTTGGCCAAAAGCCAGGTACATAATGATCTGATACTCTCAGCAATAATTAATTTAGGCAGTATTTTGTGCTGCACTGTGGTATCTGGGGCCACTTTTAGTTTTCTTTCCAGGGCCACTTTAGGTATTTCTAATCAGAGAAAAGTACTGAGGTTCCAAATAATTTTTTACATTTTTTTTTTTTTTACAATATATGTTAGTGTCACGACCATGGTCATGGCTGTTACTCCTGTAACCGCATGCAGTTGCCTGCGGTCTAGGTTTGGTTGTCATTGTCAATCACAGGTGAGGGCTGTAGTATGTTGCCTCACCTGTTGTTGCCGCTGGCAACATTGTTTATGTGGCAGCATAGCAGCCTGAGCTGTTGCGAGGCAGCTTGCTATGTTGTGCATGCAGTTGCACCTGGCAACCTGTCTATTTAGGTGTGCCTTGTTTCTGTTTCTATGCACAAGGTTTATTTATGGGTGCACATCCCCTTTAAGTGTCTTTCTTCCCTTCCCTGGTGTTGGAAGGGTTAACTTCCTTCCTACAGTGTGTGCACTGGGTGTGTCTGTGTGGGTGTGGCTACATGGGCTATTTAACCTCAGTTGAGACCTGATGTCTGAGGGGTACTCCAGCCTTGTAGTAAGCTGGAGGCACCCTCCTGGTCTCTAATACTATCTTCCAGTGAGGGCCACCCTTGTGGTCATAAAATGTTATATGTGATGTTCAGTTGATGTTCTTTTCTCTTTCATATTTTATGCACCTATGGATCTGGGTTCCGGTGTGTTTGTGTGTGTGCTGTGTCCATTGGTGTTTGGGTGTGGACACTAGCTTGTATTGCACGGGATCCAGTCTGTGTGTCTGTGGCAGGTAGGTGTGGAAGTACTCTTCATCCTCCTGCCATATCCATAGGCTGTTCATGTTCCTATCCCCTTGCAGCTTGGCCACTTTAGACTCCTGTTTCTCCATGTCCAGGAGGAACGGGCTGTCTACCCAGCTCCTAGCTCAGGGAACTGCGGAGGGTGAGTAGGGATCCGAGGTTCCTGAGCATGAGCCCTCCTACCTTCAAGGTCGGCTCATGTAGCTAGGAGTCAGGGTCAGATTAGGGAATCTCTAGGAGGTGACCTGCTCCCTAATTCTGTGGTCCTGGCCAAAAAGCGACCTACCATCTTCTGGCATCGCACGGCTGAGGGTTTTCCCCATCCTCAGCCGTGACAGTTAGTCTAACTTACCCTAAAACTGGAGCTCTAACCCTGATAAATCCCTAACTAACCCTAAGGAATTCCTAATGCAAAGACAAAAAGCTTTCTGACAGGTTATGTCATTCATATGGATACCAGGGACTGGGGGGGGGGGGTTATTGAAGGGTAATTGGGGATGCTGTTGTACTGTCACTATTGGTAAATCACTGACAGAACACAGTGACAGGTCATATACTGTAGTAGGGACAAATGAGGGGTGATGATGAGGCACTTTTATTTTTTTATTTTTTTTGACAGGTCTCTGGCTCTGGTTCCGATCATTCCCTCACAGAAATGAAAGGATCGAAGCTGAGAGATAGCTTTCTGTTACATAATTTATGGTGATTGGCCCGTTCCTGACAGTGAACCAATCAGAATGATAACTGGATGGGACTACAAGTGGAGATGTGTGCACATGCATACGATCGCTGACAGGGAGGAAAACACGTATCACAGTGATGGGTCCCTGGCCGTCAAGCGGGAGTTGTTCGGTCAGTGGGTAAGTGGAGCTTTAGGCACACAATCTCGGCCGGGGAGCATTTAAATGAATGCTGTGCATGTACGGCGGAATGCGGTCTGGCACAGCATTCCCCGCACAGCATAATGCGTTAAGGGGTTAAAGGAGCCAAGTATCAAAGTATGAAAGTCTGCTAATATGTGAATGGGGATCCCATATTTATGTTCCCCTCTTGATTGTGCATCAGAACAGAAGGCTCTTTGACTCTTCATTCACTGTCTATGAGACTGCTGGATATAACTGTCCACATAATTCTGCACTTTACTGACTTAATTACAGGTGTGTGCAGTATAAATATATACAGTGCTGCCCATAATTATTCATACCCCTGGCAAATTTTGACTTAAAGTTACTTTTATTCAACCAGCAACTAATTTTTTGACGGGAAATCACATAGGTGTCTCCCAAAAGATAATAAGACGATGTACAAGAGGCATTATTGTGGGAAAAAAACATTTCTCAGCTTTTATTTACATTTGAGCAAAAAGTTTCCAGTCCAAAATTATTCATACCCTTCACAAACTGTCGCAGTCTGTGGGAAAATCAAAAGTAATATACTATTCCAAATAGTCCAAGCTGTTCTAAAGCATCCTAATTACCCTGATTGATTGGGAACAACAGTTTTAATTAGAGGTGGGACGAATCCAATTTTTTTAGAATCCGAACCCGAACCCAAAACGGTTCTCGAATCTTTTGAATCTCAAAACCTACGACTCCTGTACATAAGAATTGTGTGAACGGTGTAAGAAACAAAGTGATCCAAACTCAATATTCTTTTAATATGAAAAATATTCTCGCATATTTTGGACAAATCATCTTACCACAATACTCTGCCCGCCGTACTCCCCAATACAATACTGCAGAAACAGATAAACCCCCTGATAATATTAGTACCACACAAAGCCCCCCCATATAAAATACCCCTTCTTTGTGGCCTCAGTAGATGCCCCCCATAGTGTCCCCCAATAATGTGCCAGTAAAAAGGGACCCCCATAATGCCCCCTAATAATGTGCCAGTAAGTGTCCCCATAGATGCCCCCATGTGCCAGTATTAAGTGCCAACGCCCCATGTGCCAGTATCAAGTGCCTCTCTCCTCCCCCCATGTCCCAGTATCATAGTGCCATCTCACCCCCCACCAAAGTGCCAGTATTAAGTGATCAAGTGCCTCTCTCCTACCCCGCTATGTGCCAGTATCATAGTGCCATCTCCCCCCCATGTGCCAGTATCAAGTGCCTCTCTCGTTCCCACCCCCCATGTGCCAGTATCATAGTGCCACCCCCCCAATGTACCAGTATCCTAGTGCCATCTGCCCCATTCCCAATGTGCCAGTATCAAGTGCCTCTCTCCTTCCCCCCACCCCATGTGCCAGTATCATAGTGCCAACCCTCCCATCTGCCAGTATCGTAGTGCCATCTCCCCCCAATGTGCCAGTATCATAGTGCCATCTCCACCCTAATGTGCCAGTATCATAGTGCCATCTCTCCCTCTCCCAATGTGCCAGTATCATAGTGCCACCCCCTCCCAATGTGCCAGTATCATAGTGCCATCTCCCCTCCTCCCAATGTGCCAGTATCATAGTGCCATCTCCCCCCTCCCAATATGCCAGTATCATAGTGCCATCTCCCCCCTCCCAATGTGCCAGTATCAAGTGCCTCTCTCCTTCCCATCCTTCCCACCCCCACCCCCCCATGTGCCAGTATCAAGTGCCTCCTGCTCCCCCCATGTGGCAGTAACAGTCCGGTATTAAAAATAAAAATAAAAAAAATAAACACTTCTACTTACCTCCATGTCAGCGATGCGATGCATGCCGCTTCCGGCCTGTATGTCCATTATTGGGGTCAGTGCTTGTGTATTTCAGAAAAGTGTCTGCTGGGACTAAAACCCATGACCTTCTGCATTAGAGACAATGCACCTAACCACACAGCTATAAGAGCTGCATAGTCACTGCCTGAAAAAATATGAGACTTAGCTTTGATAGCTAGTGTACATCCATACACATGACAGCTGCTCCAGCACACTCAGCTCTGCTATATCTCTATATGACAGTTGCCCCTGCACACTACATCTATACACATAACAGCTGCCCCAGTACACCCAGCTCTGCTACATCTATACACATGACCACTGCCCCAACACACTCAGCTTTGCTATATCGCTATATATGATATCTTCCCCAGCACATCCAGCACTGCTACATCTATACACATAACAACTGCCCAAGCACACCCAGCTCTGCTACATCTATACACATAACAGCTACCCCAGCACACCCAGCTCTGCTACATCTATACACATGACATCTATATATATGACAGCTGCCCCAGCACACAGCCTGCTATATCTTTATATATGACAGCTGCCCCAGCACACTCAGCTCTGCTATATCTCTATATATCTATCTACTATCTAATACTTTCAGATATATAGATATAGCAGAGCTGAGTGTGCAGGGGCAGATGTCATGTGTATAGATGTAGCAGAGCTGAGTGTGCTGGGGCAGCTGTCATATATAGAGATATAGTAGAGCTGAGTGTGCTGGGGCAGCTGTCATGTGTATAGATGTAGCAGAGCTGGGTGTGCTGGGGCAGCTATCATATATAGAGATATAGCATAGCTAAGTATCCTTGGGCAGCTGTCGTATAGAGATATAGCAGAGCTGGGTGTGTTGAGGCAGCTGTCATGTGTATAGATGTACACTGGCTAGAACAGCTAACAGAGTCTAAAGTAGAAGTCATATTTTTTCAGTCAGTGGCTATGCAGCTCTAATAGATGTGTGGGTAAGTGCCTTGCCTCTGATACAGAAGGTCGTGGGTTTGAGTCCCAGCAGACACTCTTCTCCCTCTCCTGCTGTAGCACTGTCCTTAGGACAGTGATACAGATGACTTATCCCAGGATTCGTCGGATTCGAATTTTGTAAATGAGGTCGGGATTCGTGGATTCGTCGTCCCACCTCTAGTTTTAATCAACTCAACAGGTGAAAAACAGGAGCTCTCTGCAGTTGGTTTGTGGACAGTTATGGTAAGACAAAGGAGCTCAGTTAGGACCTGCGGCTGCACATTGTGGCTGCTCACAAGTCAGGAAAGGGCTACAAGGCCATTCCTAAATGTTTTCAAGTTACAGTGGCTACAGTGCAAAGTATTATTAAAAAATACAAGATGTGCTGCACTGTGGAAAATCTCAGAGGACGTGGTCAGAAGCCAAAAGTGACACCTGTGCTGGCCAGGAGGATAGTTAGAGAGTTGAAAAAGAATCCAAGGATCACCACCAAGGCCATCCTGGTGAATCTGGGCTCTGCTGGTGGCAATGTCTCAAGGCAGACAATCCAATGGACACTGCACACTGCTGGGTTCCACGGATGCAGACGAAGGAGTACGCCACTTCTCCAGATAAGGCACACAAAAGCTCACTTGGCCTTTGCAAAAGCTCATCTGGACAAAGAAGACTTCTGGTCTTCTGTGTTATGGTCAGATGAAACAAGGAGAAGCAATCAAAAGGAGAAGCATTCAACCCAAAGAACACCATCCCCACTGTCAAACATGGTGGTGGGAACCTAATGCTTTGGGGGCGTTTTTCAGCCAATGAACCAGGGAACCTAATCACAGTAAACGGCACCATGAAAAAAGAGCAATGCATGAGGATTCTCAATGACAACATCAGGCAGTCTGCAGAGAAGCTTGGTCTTGGGCACCAGTGGACATTTCAACATGACAATGACCCAAAACACACAGCAAAAGTGAAGAAGAAATGGTTAGCAGACAACATTAATGTTTTTGAGTGTCCCAGCCAGAGTCCAGACTTGAATCCAATTGAGAATCTGTGGAGGGAGCTAAAGATCAGGGTGATGGCAAGAAGACCCTCCAACCTGAAAGATTTAGAGCTCATTGCTAAAGATGAATGGGCAAAAATACCTGTGGAGACATGCAACAAGCTGGTCTGCAATTATAGGAAGCGTTTGATTGCTGTAATAGCCAATAAAGGCTTTTCTATTGATTATTGAGAAGGGTATGATTAATTTTGGACTGGACACTTTTTGCTCAAATGTAAATAAAAGCTTAGATTTTTTTTCCCCACAATAATGCCTCTTGTACATCGTCTTATTATCTTTTGGGAGACACCTATGTCATTTCCAGTCAAAAAATTACTTGCTGGTTAAATAAAAGTAACTTTAAGTCAAAATTTGCCAGGGGTATGAATAAATATGGGCAGCACTGTGTATATATATATATATATATATATATATATATATATATATATTCACCAAATGAAGAGGCAGCACTTCCAGTTATTGGTGATAGGGTGACGACCCCAAACTTTATTCCCAGCAACGTTTCGGCCTTCTCACTGAGGCCTTTGTCAACTTGACAAAGGCCTCAGTGAGAAGGCCGAAACGTTGCTGGGAATAAAGTTTGGGGTCGTCACCCTATCACCAATAACTGGAAGTGCTGCCTCTTCATTTGGTGAATATATATGTTGGAGGACAAGCCAGCCTCTTTGAGGAATATTGCACCCAGTGCACAACGTCTGACTGTGCTGCTGCACCATCTGCGGTATTATATATATATATATATATATATATATATATATACATATACATGCTAGAGACTGGTCTCCTGTTCTTCTTCTACCTATTTAAAGGGTTAAACATTGACTTATAGGATAGCTGTCTTACATCTGGTGGCATTAGAGGCAGAGCTTGTTAAGAGCTTATTTGCACCCCTTTCTTTGCAGAGAAGCATGTATGGCCTGTAAGACTCCTCATGCCAATTAAGGCGCTCTCCTCAAGAAGAGATAGTACCTTCAAATCCTTGTACCTATTGTACCACTCTTCTCATTCTATTTAGATTGTAACATTTATTAGCATGGACGCCATTTCCTTTTGTTTCATTGTCTGTTAATCTGTTTTGGTTACTTGTAGAGTTGAGCGAACACCTGGATGTTCGGGTTCGAGAAGTTCGGCCGAACTCCCCGAAAATGTTCGGGTTCGGGATCCGAACCCGATCCGAACTTCGTCCCGAACCCGAACCCCATTGAAGTCAATGGGGACCCGAACTTTTCGGCACTAAAACGGCTGTAAAACAGCCCAGGAAAGGGCTAGAGGGCTGCAAAAGGCAGCAACATGTAGGTAAATCCCCTGCAAACAAATGTGGATAGGGAAATGAATTAAAATAAAAATTAAATAAATAAAAATTAACCAAAATCAATTGGAGAGAGGTCCCATAGCAGAAAATCTGGCTTCCCGTCACCCACCACTGGAACAGTCCATTCTCAGATATTTAGGCCCCGGCACCCAGGCAGAGGAGAGAGGTCCCGTAACAGAGAATCTGGCTTCATGTCAGCAGAGAATCAGTCTTCATATCATAGCAGAGAATCAGGCTTCACGTCACCCACCACTGCAACAGTCCATTTTCATAAATTTAGGCCCAGCACCCAGGCAGAGGAGAGAGGTCCCGTAACAGAGGATCTGGCTTCATGTCAGCAGAGAATCAGTCTGCATGTCATAGCAGAGAATCAGTCTTCATGTCATAGCAGAGAATCAGTCTTCATGTCATAGCAGAGAATCAGGCTTCACGTCACCCACCACTGTAAGAGTCCATTTTCATAAATTTAGGCCCAGCACCCAGGCAGAGGAGAGAGGTCCCGTAACAGACAATCTGGCTTCATGTCAGCAGAGAATCAGTCTTCATATCATAGCAGAGAATCAGGCTTCACGTCACCCACCACTGTAAGAGTCTATTTTCATAAATTTAGGCCCAGCACCCAGGCAGAGGAGAGAGGTCCCGTAACAGACAATCTGGCTTCATGTCAGCAGAGAATCAGTCTTCATGTCATAGCAGAGAATCAGGCTTCACGTCACCCACCACTGTAAGAGTCCATTTTCATAAATTTAGGCCCAGCACCCAGGCAGAGGAGAGAGGTCCCGTAACAGACAATCTGGCTTCATGTCAGCAGAGAATTAGTCTGCATGTCATAGCAGAGAATCAGGCTTCACGTCAGCCACCACTGCAACAGTCCATTGGCATATATTTAGGCCCAGCACCCAGGCAGAGGAGAGAGGTCCCGTAACAGAGGATCTGGCTTCATGTCAGCAGAGAATCAGTCTGCATGTCATAGCAGAGAATCAGTCTTCATGTCATAGCAGAGAATCAGGCTTCACGTCACCCACCACTGTAAGAGTAACATTTTCATAAATTTAGGCCCAGCACCCAGGCAGAGGAGAGAGGTCCCGTAACAGACAATCTGGCTTCATGTCAGCAGAGAATCAGTCTTCATATCATAGCAGAGAATCAGGCTTCACGTCACCCACCACTGTAAGAGTCAATTTTCATAAATTTAGGCCCAGCACCCAGGCAGAGGAGAGAGGTCCCGTAACAGACAATCTGGCTTCATGTCAGCAGAGAATTAGTCTGCATGTCATAGCAGAGAATCAGGCTTCACGTCAGCCACCAATGCAACAGTCCATTGTCAGATATTTAGGCCCAGCACCCAGGCAGAGGAGAGAGGTCCCGTAACAGAGGATCTGGCTTCATGTCAGCAGAGAATCAGTCTGCATGTCATAGCAGAGAATCAGTCTTCATGTCATAGCAGAGAATCAGGCTTCACGTCACCCACCACTGTAAGAGTCCATTTTCATAAATTTAGGCCCAGCACCCAGGCAGAGGAGAGAGGTCCCGTAACAGACAATCTGGCTTCATGTCAGCAGAGAATCAGTCTTCATGTCATAGCAGAGAATCAGGCTTCACGTCACCCACCACTGTAAGAGTCTATTTTCATAAATTTAGGCCCAGCACCCAGGCAGAGGAGAGAGGTCCCGTAACAGACAATCTGGCTTCATGTCAGCAGAGAATCAGTCTTCATGTCATAGCAGAGAATCAGGCTTCACGTCACCCACCACTGCAACAGTCCATTTTCATAAATTTAGGCCCAGCACCCAGGCAGAGGAGAGAGGTCCCGTAACAGACAATCTGGCTTCATGTTAGCAGAGAATTAGTCTGCATGTCATAGCAGAGAATCAGGCTTCACATCAGCCACCAATGCAACAGTCCATTGTCAGATATTTAGGCCCAGCACCCAGGCAGAGGAGAGAGGTCCCGTAACAGAGGATCTGGCTTCATGTCAGCAGAGAATCAGTCTTCATATCATAGCAGAGAATCAGGCTTCACGTCAGCCACCACTGCAACAGTCCATTGGCATATATTTAGGCCCAGCACCCAGGCAGAGGAGAGAGGTCCCGTAACAGACAATCTGGCTTCATGTCAGCAGAGAATCAGTCTTCATGTCATAGCAGAGAATCAGGCTTCACGTCACCCACCACTGTAAGAGTCCATTTTTATAAATTTAGGCCCAGTACCCAGGCAGAGGAGAGAGGTCCCGTAACAGACAATCTGGCTTCATGTTAGCAGAGAATTAGTCTGCATGTCATAGCAGAGAATCAGGCTTCACATAAGCCACCAATGCAACAGTCCATTGTCAGATATTTAGGCCCAGCACCCAGGCAGAGGAGAGAGGTCCCGTAACAGAGGATCTGGCTTCATGTCAGCAGAGAATCAGTCTTCATATCATAGCAGAGAATCAGGCTTCACGTCAGCCACCACTGCAACAGTCCATTGGCATATATTTAGGCCCAGCACCCAGGCAGAGGAGAGAGGTCCCGTAACAGACAATCTGGCTTCATGTCAGCAGAGAATCAGTCTTCATGTCATAGCAGAGAATCAGGCTTCACGTCACCCACCACTGTAAGAGTCCATTTTCATAAATTTAGGCCCAGCACCCAGGCAGAGGAGAGAGGTCCCGTAACAGACAATCTGGCTTCATGTCAGCAGAGAATTAGTCTGCATGTCATAGCAGAGAATCAGTCTTCACGTCAGCCACCAATGCAACAGTCCATTGTCAGATATTTAGGCCCAGCACCCAGGCAGAGGAGAGAGGTCCTGTAACAGAGGATCTGGCTTCATGTCAGCAGAGAATCAGTCTGCATGTCATAGCAGAGAATCAGGCTTCACGTCAGCCACCACTGCAACAGTCCATTGTCATAAATTTAGGCCCAGCACCCAGGCAGAGGAGAGAGGTCCCGTAACAGACAATCTGGCTTCATGTCAGCAGAGAATCAGTCTTCATGTCATAGCAGAGAATCAGTCTTCATGTCATAGCAGAGAATCAGGCTTCACGTCACCCACCACTGTAAGAGTCCATTTTCATAAATTTAGGCCCAGCACCCAGGCAGAGGAGAGAGGTCCCGTAACAGACAATCTGGCTTCATGTCAGCAGAGAATCAGTCTTCATGTCATAGCAGAGAATCAGGCTTCACGTCACCCACCACTGTAAGAGTCCATTTTCATAAATTTAGGCCCAGCACCCAGGCAGATTAGAGAGGTCCTGTAACAGACAATCTGGCTTCATGTCAGCAGAGAATTAGTCTGCATGTCATAGCAGAGAATGAGGCTTCACGTCAGCCACCACTGCAACAGTCCATTGTCAGATATTTAGGCCCAGCACCCAGGCAGAGGAGAGAGGTCCCGTAACAGAGGATCTGGCTTCATGTCAGCAGAGAATTAGTCTGCATGTCATAGCAGAGAATCAGGCTTCACGTCACCCAACATTGGAACAGTCCATTGGCATATATTTAGGCCCTGGCACCCAGACAGAGGAGAGGTTCATTCAACTTTGGGTAGCCTCGCAATATAATGGTAAAATGAAAATAAAAATAGGATTGAATGAGGTAGTGCCCTGGAGTCCAATAATATATGGTTAAGGGGAGGTAGTTAATGTCTAATCTGGACAAGGGACGGACAGGTCCTGTGGGATCCATGCCTGGTTCATTTTTATGAACGTCAGCTTGTCCACATTGGCTGTAGACAGACGGCTGCGTTTGTCTGTAATGACGCCCCCTGTCGTGCTGAATACACGTTCAGACAAAACGCTGGCCGCCGGGCAGGCCAGCACCTCCAAGGCATAAAAGGCTAGCTCTGGCCACGTGGACAATTTAGAGACCCAGAAGTTGAATGGGGCCGAACCATCAGTCAGTACGTGGAGGGGTGTGCACACGTACTGTTCCACCATGTTAGTGAAATGTTGCCTCCTGCTAACACGTTGCGTATCAGGTGGTGGTGCAGTTAGCTGTGGCGTGTTGACAAAAGTTTTTCACATCTCTGCCATGCTAACCCTGCCCTCAGAGGAGCTGGCCGTGACACAGCTGCGTTGGCGACCTCTTGCTCCTCCTCTGCCTTGGCCTTGGGCTTCCACTTGTTCCCCTGTGACATTTGGGAATGCTCTCAGTAGCGCGTCTACCAACGTGCGCTTGTACTCGCGCATCTTCCTATCACGCTCCAGTGCAGGAAGTAAGGTGGGCACATTGTCTTTGTAGCGTGGATCCAGCAGGGTGGCAACCCAGTAGTCCGCACAGGTTAAAATGGGGGCAACTCTGCTGTCGTTGCGCAGGCACTGCAGCATGTAGTCGCTCATGTGTGCCAGGCTGCCCAGGGGTAAGGACAAGCTGTCCTCTGTGGGAGGCGTATCGTCATCGTCCTGCCTTTCCCCCCAGCCACGCACCAGTGATGGACCCGAGCTGCGTTGGGTGCCACCCCGCGGTGACCATGCTTCATCCTCATCCTCCTCCACCTCCTCCTCATCCTCGTCCTCCTCGTCCTCCAGTAGTGGGCCCTGGCTGGCCACATTTGTACCTGGCCTCTGCTGTTGCCAAAAACCTCCCTCTGAGTCACTTCGAAGAGACTGGCCTGAAAGTGCTAAAAATGACCCCTCTTCCTCCTCCTCCTCCTCCTCCTCCTGGGCCACCTCCTCTTCCATCATCGCCCTAAGTGTTTTCTCAAGGAGACATAGAAGTGGTATTGTAACGCTGATAACGGCGTCATCGCCACTGGCCATGTTGGTGGAGTACTCGAAACAGCGCAACAGGGCACACAGGTCTCGCATGGAGGCCCAGTCATTGGTGGTGAAGTGGTGCTGTTCTGTAGTGCGACTGACCCGTGCGTGCTGCAGCTGAAACTCCACTATGGCCTGCTGCTGCTCGCACAGTCTGTCCAGCATGTGCAAGGTGGAGTTCCACCTGGTGGGCACGTCGCATATGAGGCAGTGAGCGGGAAGGCCGAAGTTACGCTGTAGCGCAGACAGGCGAGCAGCAGCAGGATGTGAACGCCGGAAGCGCGAACAGACGGCCCACACTTTATGCAGCAGCTCTGACATGTCGGGGTAGTTGTGAATGAACTTCTGCACCATCAAATTCAGCACATGCGCCAAGCAAGGGATGTGCGTCAAATTGGCTAGTCCCAGAGCTGCAACGAGATTTCGCCCATTATCACACACCACCAGGCCGGGCTTGAGGCTCACCGGCAGCAACCACTCGTCGGTCTGTTGTTCTATACCCCGCCACAACTCCTGTGCGGTGTGGGGCCTGTCCCCCAAACATATGAGTTTCAGAATGGCCTGCTGACGTTTACCCCGGGCTGTGCTGAAGTTGGTGGTGAAGGTGTGTGGCTGACTGGATGAGCAGGTGGAAGAAGAGGAGGAGGAAGCCGAGAAGGAGGAGGTGGCAACAGGAGGCAAAGAATGTTGCCCTGTGATCCTTGGCGGCGGAAGGACGTGCGCCAAACAGCTCTCCGCCTGGGGCCCAGCTGCCACTACATTTACCCAGTGTGCAGTTAGGGAGATATAGCGTCCCTGGCCGTGCTTACTGGTCCACGTATTTGTGGTTAGGTGGACCTTGCTACAGATGGCGTTGCGCAGTGCACACTTGATTTTATCGGATACTTGGTTGTGCAGGGAAGGCACGGCTCTCTTGGAGAAGTAGTGGCGGTGTCACGACTGTGACTGATCCAGACAGGTCTGGGAGGAGAAGGTCGCAGCGACTTGCTACTCGCGATAGCTTGTGAGTTTGCTCTGTGGTTCAGGGTATGTCATCAGGGTTTTGCCTTGTGAACCTTTTTGTCCTGACTGGGAGTTTGTAGGCATCCTTCTCAGGTGAGTCCTGTCTGCCACTCCCAGCTACTATATTAGTTTCAGTTTCACTTGCAGTCATTGCCAGATATAGTCCTTATTTCCAGTGCTATTCTGACCTTTGAAGGAGATCGTTTGATGGTATTGCTGTGGAGCTCTCGTCTGGTGTGGACTGTCGTTATTGGGATCACCTTCTCTGCTCGTGACTGGATAAGTCTATCTATGTTTGATTGTTTGTTTGCTTGTTGCTGTCTTCCCCTGTTGTTCTCCTAGACGTGAGTGATGGTGACTAGTGCTCCCATCTGCCTTTCCCCAGTCTAGTCTTGTTAGGGTGACTGAGGGTTTAGGCATCCTGCTCGCCGCACGGGTTCACACCCCGTCTAGGGTATCAGGGCAGACAGGTGCCAGCTTAGGGTTAGTCAGGGGTGACCGTTCTATTTCCCATCCGTAGATAAGGGTTCCCCTTCCCCTCCGTCTGGTGCGACACGACTGCTGTTGGGATAGCGGTTGTGACAGTATATCTGGCCATTAAAAAAAAAAAAAAAAAAAAGTGACCTTTTTTTTTTTTTTTTTTGCTTGCTGTTTTGCTTTGTATTTTTCTGTTCCACTATGGATCCGGTTACGGCTTTGGCAAAACAATTACAGGGGTTATCCCTGGAAATGGCAGGATTAAAAGCAACAGTGCAGCAGCAGCAGCAATCCTTGGGTTCCACCGTTGCTACGGGAAACCAAGGTACTCCTGAGCCAAAAGTGGTTTTACCTGATAGGTTCTCAGGATGAAGAGACCAATTTGTAACCTTCAGAGAAGCTTGTAAATTGTTCTTCAGGTTACGCCCTAGGTCCTCCGGTGGTGAGGAACAACGGGTGGGCATTGTAATTTCGCTCCTGCAAGGAGATCCGCAGGCTTGGGCTTTCTCCCTACCATCAGACTCTCCGGCCTTACGATCAGTGGAGGAGTTTTTTAAAGCCCTGGGTCTCGTATATGATGACCCGGACAGGGTCTCACTGGCTGAGTCTAAGCTACGTAGACTTCGGCAAGAGAACCGGTCTGCTGAACTATATTGTTCCGAATTCCGTAGGTGGGCTACTGATACATTATGGAACGACTCGGCCCTTAGGAGTCAGTTCTGCCAGGGGTTGTCTGAAAAATTAAAAGACGCGCTGGCGGTATACGAGGTCCCTGGGTCTCTTGAGGCTGCTATGTCTCTGTCCATAAGAATCGACAGACGACTCAGGGAGACACTATTAAATTCTACAGAGGCCTCTATAGGGCAGGGATCGGTTTGTTATGATCCAGTCGAACCAATGCAAATTGGGGGCGCCACTAGATGGGTAAATCCTTCTAAGGTCCGCCGTAGGTCAGAGGTTTGTTTTCGTTGTGGGGGGAGGGGTCATTTTGTAAAGGTATGTCCCTCAGAACCCAAGAGACCACAAACAAGGGAGCCGGCGGAAAACTAGAGTCCCCAGATTGTGCGGAGGATAACAGTCTGGGCGTATTTCTTTCCTCCTTACGCATGTCTCAGTTTTTGTTGTCCGCTACCGTTGAGGCGGGCAATAAGACTGAGATCTGTTCCGTCTTTTTGGACAGTGGGGCAGGGGTCAACTTGGTGGATTCACGGTTTGCTCAGGCTCTGGGTTTTACTCCGGAACCGGTACGCAGAACTATTCCTGTTTTTGCCATCGACTCCTCCCCTCTTACTCAGAGAGAGTTAACTCAGATCATCCATAACATCCATCTGCAGGTAGGGGACCTCCATAAAGAACATATCTCTTGTTATGTCCTGGACGGTCTTCCGGCTCCTATGGTATTGGGGCTTCCCTGGCTGGTGACCCACAATCCAGTGGTGGATTGGCAGGCCGGGGAGATTGTGGAGTGGAGTGAACATTGTAAGGACAACTGCTTGAGTAGTAGGTTCTCTACACTCTCTGTAACATCTCTACCTGCCTTTCTGTCAGATTTTATGGATGTGTTTTCTGAGAAGGGTTGTCAGGGGTTACCACCTCATCGTCCATATGATTGCCCGATTAATCTTGTACCTGGGGCAAAACTACCTAAAACCCGGTTATACAATCTTTCCGGCCCGGAGAGGAAGGCTATGAAAGATTATATTTCGGAGAGTTTGGCTAAGGGACACATCAGACCCTCTTCTTCACCCGTGGCTGCAGGTTTCTTTTTTGTTAAAAAGAAAGATGGGGGCCTGCGTCCTTGCCTGGATTTCCGGGAATTAAACCGGATAACTATCCGAGATCCCTATCCTCTTCCTCTCATTCCCGACCTCTTTAATCAGGTTGCTGGTGCTAAATGGTTCTCTAAAATGGATCTCAGAGGAGCCTATAACCTGGTTCGCATCAAAGAGGGGGATGAGTGGAAGACGGCTTTTAATACTCCAGAAGGGCATTATGAAAGTCTGGTCATGCCATTTGGTCTTACTAATGCGCCTGCGGTGTTCCAACATTTTGTCAACGATATTTTTAGTCACCTTATCGGGAGATTTGTTGTGATATATCTTGATGACATCCTGGTCTATTCTCCAGATTTGGAGACACATAAGATCCATGTGAGACAAGTGCTGCAGATATTAAGGGCCAACAAATTGTTTGCTAAATTAGAGAAATGTGTGTTCGCCGTAAAAGAACTGCAATTTCTGGGGTATGTGTTGTCAGATTCAGGTTTCCGCATGGATCCAGAGAAAGTCCGGGCGATTATGGACTGGGATCTGCCTGAGAACCTGAAGGCATTGCAACGTTTCCTGGGGTTTGCCAATTTTTATAGAAAGTTTATAAAGAACTATTCCTTGGTGGTCAAACCACTGACTGACATGACCCGAAAGGGATCCGATTTTTCCAAATGGTCACATGCAGCCAAAACTGCCTTTACATCTCTGAAGGAGAGATTCACCTCGGCCCCTATTCTCGTACAGCCAGATGTCTCGCTTCCTTTTATTGTAGAGGTTGATGCATCAGAGGTGGGGGTGGGAGCGGTACTTTCTCAGGGCCCGTCCCCTGGTGAATGGCGTCCGTGTGCTTTCTTTTCGAAGAAATTGTCTACTGCAGAAAGGAACTATGATATTGGCAACAGGGAACTTTTGGCTATTAAGTTGGCCTTTGAGGAGTGGCGTCATTTTTTGGAGGGGGCGGTTCATCCCGTCACAGTGATTACTGATCACAAAAACTTATTATATCTGGAGTCTGCTAAACGTCTCAACCCTAGACAGGCTCGGTGGTCGTTAGGTTATTACAAAATTAAACCTAGTAAAAAATATCGCCCGGGGCCAAAAAATACTAAGGCGGATGCATTGTCTCGAAGTTTTCCTGGAGGGGGTGATGTTGAGGTACCAGAGCCTATTTTGCAAAAGGGGGTGGTGGTCTCTGCATTACACTCAGGTTTAGAGGGGAGGGTGTTGGAAGCTCAGGGGGACGCCCCGGCCTCCTGCCCCTCGGGTAAACTGTTTGTGCCAGAAAATTTACGCCTGGAGATACTAAAAGAACACCATAACTCCACACTGGCAGGACACCCGGGTAGTAAGGCAACCTCTGAATTAGTGTCTCGTCGGTTCTGGTGGCCTAAGTGGCGCCAGGAGGTGTTTAATTTTGTGTCTGCATGTGCTACCTGTGCTCGTTCTAAGGTAGATCATACTCGTCCAGCAGGGCGTCTTTTACCTCTGGCCATCCCCAACAGGCCTTGGACGCACCTATCAATGGATTTCATTATGGATCTACCAGTATCAGCTGGGAAGACTGTTATTCTTGTAGTTGACAGATTCAGTAAAATGGTGCACTTTATTGCTCTTACCGCATTGCCTAATGCTAATACACTGGCTCAGGTTTTTATTGACCACATCGTGAAGCTTCACGGGGTCCCTTCCGATATTGTTTCGGATCGTGGTACCCAATTTGTTTCTAAATTTTGGAAAGCTTTTTGTTCTCGTTTGGGGTTCATCTGTCGTTTTCTTCATCTTTCCATCCACAGTCCAACGGTCAGACTGAACGTACCAATCAAAACCTAGAGACATATTTGAGATGCTTTGTTTCCGAAAATCAGGAGGACTGGTCATCTTATTTACCGTTAGCCGAGTTTGCCATTAATAATCGTCGTCAAGAATCCACAGATAAGTCACCATTTTTTGGTGCGTATGGTTTCCACCCTCAGTTTTGTACGTTTAGTGAGGGGGGGCCGTCTGGGATTCCCGAGGAGGAACGATTTGCATCTTCACTTTCATCAGTGTGGCAGAGTGTGCAAGAAAGTTTGAAGAGAATTGGTGGTAGATACAAACGTGCGGCTGATAAGAAGCGCTCTGAAGGTCCGGACCTTGGGGTGAATGACTTGGTGTGGTTGTCTACCAGAAATATCAAGCTGAAGGTTCCCTCGTGGAAATTAGGTCCGAGATTTATTGGTCCTTATAGGGTAATTAAGGTCATTAACCCGGTGGCTTTTCGTCTGGAGCTACCTCAGACTCTAAGGATCCATAATGTCTTCCACAGATCTCTGCTTAAGAGATATGTAGAACCTCCTGAACCATTGCCACTACCGCCTCCACCGGTGGTTGTTGATGGCAGTCTTAAGTTTCAGGTAGAAAAGATTGTTGATTCACGATATGTTCGCCGCTCTCTTCAGTACCTGGTGCACTGGAGAGGTTATGGTCCCGAAGAGAGAATGTGGGTGCCAGCATCAGAGATAAAGGCGGACAGACTTATTCGTGCTTTTCATAGGTCCCATCCGGAGAGGCCGGGTCTTGAGGGTCCGGTGGCCCCTCGTAGAAAGGGGGGTACTGTCACGACTGTGACTGATCCAGACAGGTCTGGGAGGAGAAGGTCGCAGCGACTTGCTACTCGCGATAGCTTGTGAGTTTGCTCTGTGGTTCAGGGTATGTCATGAGGGTTTTGCCTTGTGAACCTTTTTGTCCTGACTGGGAGTTTGTAGGCATCCTTCTCAGGTGAGTCCTGTCTGCCACTCCCAGCTACTATATTAGTTTCAGTTTCACTTGCAGTCATTGCCAGATATAGTCCTTATTTCCAGTGCTATTCTGACCTTTGAAGGAGATCGTTTGATGGTATTGCTGTGGAGCTCTCGTCTGGTGTGGACTGTCGTTATTGGGATCACCTTCTCTGCTCGTGACTGGATAAGTCTATCTATGTTTGATTGTTTGTTTGTTTGTTGCTGTCTTCCCCTGTTGTTCTCCTAGACGTGAGTGATGGTGACTAGTGCTCCCATCTGCCTTTCCCCAGTCTAGTCTTGTTAGGGTGACTGAGGGTTTAGGCATCCTGTTCGCCGCACGGGTTCACACCCCGTCTAGGGTATCAGGGCAGACAGGTGCCAGCTTAGGAATAGTCAGGGGTGACCGTTCTATTTCCCATCCGTAGATAAGGGTCCCCCTTCCCCTCCGTCTGGTGCGACACGACTGCTGTTGGGATAGCGGTCGTGACAGGCGGCTGGGAACAACATACTGTGGGACAGCAAGCGACATGAGCTGTTTGAAGCTGTCTGTGTCCACCAGCCTAAATGACAGCATTTCATAGGCCAGTAGTTTAGAAATGCTGGCATTCAGGGCCAGGGATCGAGGGTGGCTAGGTGGGAATTTACGCTTTCTCTCAAATGTTTGTGAGATGGAGAGCTGAACGCTGCCGTGTGACATGGTTGAGACGCTTGGTGACGGAGGTGGTGGTGGTGTTGGTGGTACATCCCCTGTTTGCTGGGTGGCAGGTGCCAACGTTCCTCCAGAGGCGGAGGAAGAGGCCGAGGTGGCAGCAGCAGAAGAGGCCGAGGCGGCAGCAGCAGAAGAGGTAGCAGGGGGAGCCTGAGTGACTTCCTTGGTTTTAAGGTGTTTACTCCACTGCAGTTCATGCTTTGCATGCAGGTGCCTGGTCATGCAGGTTGTGCTCAGGTTCAGAACGTTAATGCCTCGCTTCAGGCTCTGATGGCACAGCGTGCAAACCACTTGGGTCTTGTCGTCAGCACATTGTTTGAAGAAGTGCCATGCCAGGGAACTCCTTGAAGCTGCCTTTGGGGTGCTCGGTCCCAGATGGCGGCGGTCAGTAGCAGGCGGAGTCTCTTGGCGGCGGGTGTTCTGCTTTTGCCCACTGCTTCCTCTTTTGCTACGCTGTTGGCTCGGTCTCACCACTGCCTCTTCCTCCGAACTGTGAAAGTCAGTGGCACGACCTTCATTCCATGTGGGGTCTAGGATGGATTTAGTGACAGAATTAGACTTGGAAATGCACAGTAGCGTGTGTGTGAAGTTATTCTGAATGACCCTATGTGCACCTTGAATATTATATACCCTTTTAGGGATAGATTTCAAATAGCTCTGATATAGCAGAAACCACTAAATTATGAAATTGCTAAATTGGGAATTGTATTTCAACCCAGAACAAAAAATGTGCTTTAACGGACACTAAATAACTTGCCCAGCCACAACAGGACAGCGGTAACGACAGATTTAGCGGGATATAAATTTGAGGCCTAGTATTTAGGCGCTGGGTGACCGGTATCGATTTACTAACAGAATTAGACTTGGAAATGCACAGTAGCGTGTGTGTGAAGTTATTCTGAATGACCCTATGTGCACCTTGAATATTATATACCCTTTTAGGGATAGATTTCAAATAGCTCTGATATAGCAGAAACCACTAAATTATGAAATTGCTAAATTGGGAATTGTATTTCAGCCCAGAACAAAAAATGTGCTTTGACGGACACTAAATAACTTGCCCATCCACAACAGGACAGCGGTAACGACAGATTTAGCGGGATATAAATTTGAGGCCTAGTATTTAGGCGCTGGGTGACCGGTATGGATTTACTAACAGAATTAGACTTGGAAATGCACAGTAGCGTGTGTGTGAAGTTATTCTGAATGACCCTATGTGCACCTTGAATATTATATACCCTTTTAGGGATAGATTTCAAATAGCTCTGATATAGCAGAAACCACTAAATTATGAAATTGCTAAATTGGGAATTGTATTTCAACCCTGAACAAAAAATGTGCTTTGACGGACACTAAATAACTTGCCCAGCCACAACAGTACAGCGGTAACGACAGATTTAGCGGGATATAAATTTGAGGCCTAGTATTTAGGCGCTGGGTGACCGGTATGGATTTAGTGACAGAATTAGACTGGGATATGGCCAAAAAATAACCACACTATTGCTGGTTAAATGCACTTGGTGTGACAGCTTGACCAACCACACTACTGAGGGTTAAATGCACTTGGTGACGGGCGCAGCTTGCCCCTGATGTAGTATATGGCCAAAAAATGAACAGACTATTGCTGGTTAAATGCACTTGGTGTGACAGCTTCACCCTGATGTAGGCTTTAGCCAAAAAACAACCACACCATTGAGGGTTAAATGCACTTGGTGACAGGCGCAGCTTGCCCCTGATGTAGTATATGGCCAAAAAATAAACAGACTATTGCTGGTTAAATGCACTTGGTGTGACAGCTTCACCCTGATGTAGGCTTTAGCCAAAAAACAACCACACCATTGAGGGTTAAATGCACTTGGTCGCAGCAAGGGCTGGCGCACCACAAGACACAAAATGGCCGCCGATCACCCCAGAAAAAAGTGACTGACAAACGGTCTGGGCAGCCTAAAAACAGTGAGCAATTGACATTCAGCAGCTCAATGATGCACAGCTGCAGATCGATCGATTAATCAAGTCCTTTGGAGGAGTTAATCTGCCTAATCTCGCCCTACTGTCGCAGCCGCAACCTCTCCCTACGCTAATCAGAGCAGAGTGACGGGTGGCGCTATGTGACTCCAGCTTAAATAGAGGCTGGGTCACATGGTGCTCTGGCCAATCACAGCCATGCCAATAGTAGGCATGGCTGTGACGGCCTCTTGGGGCAAGTAGTATGACGCTTGTTGATTGGCTGCTTTGCAGCCTTTCAAAAAGCGCCAAGAAAGCGTCACAAAAGCGCCAAGAAAGCGACGAACACCGAACCCGAACTTTTACGAAAATGTCCGGGTTCGGGTCCGTGTCACGGACACCCCAAAATTCGGTACGAACCCGAACTATACAGTTCGAGTTCGCTCATCCCTAGTTACTTGTCTTTTTTGTTGCTTCTCCAATTGCAAAGCACTATGGAATATATTGGCACTGTGTAATAAAGATGCATCGGTTGTTATGTAATTGTCAGCCAGACAGGGATAAAGGCTAATATGGCTTTATATTTGCAAGTCTGACTACGAAAATCTGAATATGATTGTCGGCCAGTTTATTGTTAACGAGCAGTCACAGGAACGTTTGTTAGCGATGATCTGGCAGTGTAATACTGCCGCCAATTACCTAATGAACGAGTAAACGCTCGTTCATTGGGCAATCCTGATTTTAAAGCATGCTTAAAAACATTTGGTGGCGGCAAATCATGCTGTCTAATTATGATCTGCTAGCTGCAAACAACTAGTCAGTATAGCAATGAGCAATGGCATAGTGATTGCACCTCCCTATACTGGGGGAGATCGCTGCATGTAATAGCAATGGTTTACTTCCCTAATAACCAGGCTATTGCCAGGAAGCAACGCTTCCCTCCTGACAATCACCTGCTAGATTGTTTAATCTAAGTCCTTACTACTAGGATCTCCCATAATCATCTGTTACTGGCAGTATAAACTTAAAGGGGTTGTGTCACTTCAGCAAATAGCATTTATTATGTAGAGAAAGTTAATTCAGCCACTTACTAATGTATTGTGATTGTCCATATTGCTTCCTTTTCTAGCTAGATTCATTTTTCCATCACATTATACACTGCTCATTTCCATAGTTACGACCTCCCTGCAATCCAGCAGTGGTGGCTGTCCTTGCACACTATAGGAAAAAGCACCAGCCAATGTGCGCTCCCAATGGTCCCAGTCATCAGAGGCTGGCACTTCTTCCTTTAGTGTGCAAGGGTGGCCGCTGCCTTGTATCAATGTTGTCTACATGATAAATGGCACGTGCTGAAGTAACACAACTTCTTTAATTTAAATGCAGCAATGAGAAAATGCAAGGGATCCCATAGTTTTTAACAAATATCATTTGATCCTTAATGGCAAGATCCATATTATATGCAGAAAGGGTGCAAAGTAGCAATGCTGTAATAGAGGGGTATGAGAAGGAAGTGTCTGTTGCCGTAAACCTTTACTGTATATTTGTTACATTCTTGTATCACTTTCAGATAAACAATAAATAGAGAAAATGGATTTATTAAATGGAGCATCAAACCTGTAAACTATTAGTGATGTGCGGGAGGTGCGATATTTCGTGAATATTTCGATTGAATATTGGTCTTATATTCGTAGAAATCGAATATTTGTCATTATTCTATTTATCGCGAATAATATGGGATTTAATTATTCACGTATTGTGAATTTTCTTTTAACTGTATAAGGCAACTAGGCTAATATTTGACTTCGTAATATTCTAAAAAAAACGAAGTTATAGCAATTATAGAGAATATTCATAAAATACACATATAGACAGTAATTTAGCTAATATAGTGCTATAATCTTTTTTTTTTTTTGTCTAGATTTTTTTGCCTGTTCTGAACTTCAGTTTTGGAAAAAATTGACACTATTAAAAAAAAATACTATAGCACTATATTAGCTAAATTGCAGTCTATATGTGTATTTTACAAATATTCGCTATATTGCTATAACTTCGTTTTTAGAATATTCGTAATATTCTAAAAAACGAAGTTATAGCAATATAGAGAATATTCATAAAATACACATATACACTGTAATTTAGCTAATATAGTGCTATAATCTTTTTTTTTTTGTCATTTTTTTTTGCCTCTTCTGAACTTCAGTTTGGAAAAAATTTACACTATAAAAAAAAATACTATAGCACTATATTAGCTAAATTGCAGTCTATATGTGTATTTTAAGAATATTCGCTATATTGCTATAACTTCGTTTTTAGAATATTCGCAATATTCTAAAAGATGAAGTTATAGCAATATAGCGAATATATTTGTTATTTAGAATATTCCTCTTTTTTTTCCTTTTAAATGTGTACTGTTATTCCACTTTGGCATACTGCTCCCCGACAAGCGTCCCCGTCACCATAGGAACGCCTGTGGGTTAGAATATACCATCGGATCTGAGTTTTCACGATCTCAGGGAACCATGGTCATGGGGACGCTTGTCAGGGAGGAGTATGTGAACAACTGTACAGATAGGAAAAAATAATGCCAAAATTCTAAATAACGAATATATTCACTATATTGCTATATATTTGTTTTTTAGAATATTGCATATGAAAACATGATTCCTTCCTGCTTAAGTTGCTAGTGGGCCAACGACTCATTGACCCACAAGAAAGAAGCAGGGAGGAATCATGTTTTCAGATGTAAAAAAATGATGAATATTCGATATAGAGAATATATAGCACTTTATTCATAATATTCGCAAATTTACAAAGTTGCGATATTCGCGATTAATATTCGCTATTCGAATAAACATTGCACCATTCTTATTAGTCTCAATGAACTGCATTGCTATCATGGTGGTTTGTGACAAAGATTTAAAATGATTTATAGTTTGGAGGAATGGGGGCATGGGTTATAAAGATCAAAGACAAATGAAGGTTAGAATGTGACAGTGGCAGATGAAAGATCTGTAATTTCTACCAAAACACATATCTTGCTGAATGAAAAGGATATCAATCTGAAAGCCACATATCTGCAGGGAACTGAGATGGTGCATTACATGACATTTTAATGATTCAAAAACGTGTTATTCAGAATATAAGCCTGGAGAAACAATGAGAATAGACCTAACATTGCAAGAAAGTCTATTACTCATAATCATATCACTGTAGATCTTGAACCATAAAATAGAATATGTAAATGCATGTATTGCAGCACATATATCACACCTGCCATGTTCTGTATATATATTGACCAGTACGCTGCCCACTTTATATAATAATTTCTACCACTTTAGTCCTTCTTATGACTAAATGCATGTACACTTTGGTCATCTGCAGCATTTCTTCATGAGGGAGGGTTAATGTATTCAGATAAAGGACACTCTGATTCTTCATAAATAGAGTTGAGCGGACACCTGGATGTTCGGGTTCGGCAGGTTCGGCCGAACTTTTAAAAAAAGTTCGGGACCCAAACTTGACCCCGAACCCGAACCCCATTGAAGTCAATGGGGACCCGAACTTTTGGCCACTAAAATGGCTCGAAAAAAGCCCTGGAAAGAGCCAGAGGGCTGCAAAAGGCAGCAAAATGTTCTTAAGAGCATGGCAAATGCTCTGCAAACAAATGTGGATAGGGAAATGAATTAAAATAACATAAAATACAATTTTTTTTATAATTCTTTTATTATCAAACCTAGAAAAAAAAAAACATATACAACATCAGACCATCCAAAAGGTCCGAATTACAATAGACAGCATTATAATGACATTTTACCCCCTTAAAGAAGGGCAAGAGAGGGGAGAGAGAAGAAAAAAAATAAAATAAACACCACGGCCCTGGTTCAACCATTTCTTCCATATTTTATCAGTTTTTCTAAACCTATCTTCATATCGCTCAGATGCCCTTTCCAATTTGATCAAGTTGAGAACTGCTTCCTGCCACTGTCCCGGTGTGGGAGGGTCTTTATTGACCCACTTCCTTAATATAAGCAATCTAGCCTGAAATAGTACTTTATTCAAGACCGATTGTATTGCTTTATTTAGTTTAAGATGTGCTGTAGCTCCTAAAATAGACTAGAGGGTCATCCACCACTCGTATACCCAAAAATACTGATGTAATCTCTACAATCTCTTTCCAGTATCTTACCAGTTTGTGACATCTCCAAAAACAATGTATAAGATCTGCCCTCTCCCTCCCACATTTTGGGCACTTATCCGAAGTTCTAACCCCCATTTTTTTTAGCACCCAAGGAGTTTAATGCAGCCTATGAACTATAAGGAATTGGGAAATTTTATGTGAGGCCCTTTCCGATACCTTAATATAACTTCTGAGGGCATCTTTCCATTTTTCTTCAGTGAAGTCTGTGATCTCCATTTCCCACTTTCCTCTGGCTAGTAATGTTATTCGTTCTTTTTTTGCCTCCATCAGTATCCCATATCTTTTTGTCGCAATTCCTTTTTTTTCTACACCATTACTAAATTTATATATTCTATTTGATTCCTCTTTTCTATATATGTTTGAATTAACTGATATCTTAACAGCATTTTTAAGCTGTAAATATTTGTAGCTATCCTTTTGGGAGATCCCAAACTCCTTTACAATACTTGAGCTAAGTATTTTATTCCTTTTTTATCCCAATCTATATACGAGCTGATCTTTTGCACTTCCTTTAAATTCATATTTTTCCAAATAGGTGTGTACTTCAAGTACCCCTTAATATCCAGTGTTTTTTTCACTTCCACCCATACATATTCCAATAAATTAATTATCCGATTTATTGTACTATTTCTTCCCAATATTCCTTATTCCAACACCTCTAAGTGATTTATATCCCCACTCCACCCCATTTTTATGAATTCTTCCCTCCCCACTAATCCTTTTAAACTTCCTTTTATCTGACTGTATTGAGTTGTTAAATAATAAAAGAAACAATTCGGGACTGCAAGTCCACCTTCTCTTACTGGGAGCTGAAGGACTTTTCTCCTTATCCTAGGGGTATCACCCTTCCAAATAAAACCCCCCATTAAGCTATCCAACAGCCCAAAAATTTTCTTTGGCAACCATATTGGGGCATTTTGTAATACATATAATATTTTAGGAAGGAAAATCATTTTTATTAAATTCACCCGACCCTGAATTGACATTGGTAGTTTTTTCCGAATGTGTATTTTGGCTCTAAGTTCTTTTATTAGAGGGAGTACATTTAACCTTTCATAATCTTTTATATTTCTAGAAATGTCAATACCTAAATATTTAAAGCTCTCGTGTTGCTCAAGCACATGCACCCTTGAGAAATTCTGTGATACCCCATTTCCTAATAACATCATGTGAGATTTCCCCCAATTAATATTTCAACCAGAATAATAGCCAAACTTATCTATTACTCTATTGAACTCCTCCCCAGTGTTGTGTAAAAATAATTTAATATATCCGCATACATTAATAGTTTTTCATTTCCGTCCATATATTGAAAGCCTCTGCACTCCCCCTTATTCCTGATCATACATGCCAGAGGTTCTATTGCAATAGCAAATAATAACGGGGAGAGAGGGCATCCCTTAAAATTAAAGAACAAAGCTTTATTTAAAATCTGTTTAAAAAGAGGGTGGGGAAACCCATATGTCACAATCTGTGACCATCAGGCAACTAATCTTTAAAATGTATACAGAGAGGGGAACAAATACCTCTGCACATTAGAAAGATTAGGTTAGGACCCGACTTGCTAGCTGGACTTGCTATGCATATGCAGGCCGGAGTAAAGGGACACTAAAGTCAGTGTGAATGGATGCACTGTGTGTGTATAGCCGGTGATCCTGTAGGATGTATATACACAGATAAGGTTGTGCCAACTGGTACAGGTATCCTGAAATGCTCAATACACTTGATCGCACTGCCTCTGTCAAATAAAAGTCTCAAAGGACTTACAACCACTAGATGTAGTGTAGATTACAGATCAATCTTTTATGTGTATGGCTGATGGTATATACCTAGGTCACAGCCCTATATCCGCAGCCAGTATTGGCTATATACAATCACTCAGAGCCAATTTGATTTAGCTCCATTCACACACACCAAAGCCAGTATATTTTGGCTCATCCATTCATCACATGCAAACTCCAAGGCTGACTAAAAGGTTAATTGCATCTAGTGCAGTCCTGCCTAAAGAGCTGTATCCTGATACAATGTAGTAGCTCTACGCGTTTCTACGTGACCTGTTAATATCACGCATCTTCAGGAGCTTCTTTTTTGTTAGTAATGTCACAACAGTAAGCCGCACTGTGGTGTGCTATGGCTAATGGCGCTGTAATGGCCGTGCGCGGCCGATAGAACGCCGAGTTCATATGGACGAGGCCCCGCCCAACAGGAGGAGTGTACCGGTAACATCTCCAATCAGAAGTAGGGGCGGGCTCTCTGGCATCCGCCCTCTGACCGGCCGATGCCGAAAATAATTCTTACACTTCCTGACATAGGTTGCGTTTTACGCAGTAACAAGGGGAATGAAGTTCGCGGCCCATGTAGTGTCATTTGAAACCAAAGCAAATCCACAAGAAGGGGTGCCCTCAAGATTCATAAACAGAAAAAGACAGGTACCGCTCCCACCCATGTCGTATGACAACAATGGGGAGGGGTGAATTACTACACTGATAGACTCAAAAAACATCACTGATACTCGCAGCTCAGGTTTGATATATATATAATATACATCCAGCATGTATAGGTGCACATCAATATATATATATATATATATATATATATATATATATCCCCTGATATACCAAAATGGAAAGACAAGATGCAACTTACATCATATTTAGATCATATTTATATTTAAATTCAAATTTAAATTTAAACTTAAAAGGCAGCATATAAATATATACAAGCTCTAATATAGATGACATATATCATCCCATGTGTATTGGGACTACTGTATTAGATGAAACTGGCGAAAGATATGGACTCATTAAGCCCTAGTGGTTGAACTGTCTGCAACTTATATGTCCACATCGCTTCTTTTCGTAGTAGGGGTATGTCAATATCCCCTCCACGGATTGACATCTTCACTAATTCAATCCCTTGTATTTTTAACGCATCAGGGTCACCGTCATGCATTTCGCATACATGACGTGCCACTGATGTGTCCCGTTTGTTACGGATGTCTGACATATGTTCACCGAATCTGCGTCTCAATTCACGTCTTGTTTTACCGACGTATTGTGACCCACATTGGCAACTGATTAGATATACAACACCCACAGAGGTACACCTGATAAACGCCCGTATCTTGTACCTTTTGCCTGTTGTGTGGCTGGTAAAGAATTCTCCTCTCAGGATATTCCTGCAGATGATACATGAGCCACAGGGAAAGGTACCTTTGAGGGTATTTTTTAACCAGGTCTCAGGTTTAGGTTGTGTATATAAACTCTTCACCAAGTGGTCACGTAGATTTGAACTACATCGGTACGTGATTGAGGGAAAATCTGGAATAAGCTCCCCAATATCTGGGTCAGATTGCAAAATAGACCATGACCTGAGTTCTGAATCTTGGCTAGGGGACCCTAGTGAGGTGTTTTCAGAAAAAGAGTTACCCACACAGTCAATTCAGACTAGTATCACTGCTTCCTTTAAGAATCTGAATAGGGTCTACAAAAGCCATGTTAAATGTTGGTGGGAAGTACAGACACTTGACACTTATCTGAAAAATAATATAGTGCCAAGAGGCCTGAGAAACACCATTCTCCCGGTCACAAGATTGCGCTCTCCAGAATTTCTCAAAAAGTGGGAACAGGAGTCTATAGCGGGCTCCATTCGCTTGATGAAACTATTGGCTGAGGAAGAGCGTAAACATTTATCCAATAGTGAGGTTGAATTGAAAGAAGCTGTAGCACAGGCTCAGAAATTCAAGGATCACACTGACTTCACAAAGAAGGAATCCCTATTACAGCAGAATATTGAACGATTTACCTCTCAAGTGAAAGAGAGGAAACATAATCTGTTTAATAGAAATATTAGTGACTTTAGGGAGGGCCGTATTTTTGATTTTGGACCTAGACGTCCTGTTGCGGCTGAGGTGGACACAGAAGTGTCGTCCTCTGAATGTGACACGGATGCCGAACAGAATAGTGGATCTACAAGAGGACAAGGTGGTTGTAGACGAGGAAATCGTAGAGCACGTGGCTCTCAGCAAGGAGGTAGATCAGGGAGAGGCTCCCGTGGAGGTTTTTTAGATTTTCCTCCGGTGTCCGACTACCTATTGCGCCACAAGAAACTATCTTAGTTCCCCAAGTAGATGAACTACAAGTTGTCAACTTGTCCAAACGTATACTTTCCACCACAGAGATGAGTCTTTTGAAGAAAGGACTCTCTTTTGTACCCCTGCAGAAGTTTAACTTATTCAATTGGGTTAAAGATTTGCAGTTGTTTGCACGTAGACTAAAATGGAAAAAGTTTTTCAAACTCCATAACAGGAGAAGATGTCATGAACTGGGTATTGAGGTGGAGGATTTGCAAGACGTTCTGCTATTGGCAGGTTTATCGGAAGAGGGTGACAGAATGATAGGGGACGGTCCATTTACGGATCTGAGGAACCCATCCAAAATATTTCCCCCGGTTAGTGACACCACCCCTATCGATACTTTTCTGTATGTAGTCACACAGGACCTCCAAAAACTAGAGGACATACCTCTGGGAAGGGATAACCTGACATCAGCTGAAAGACAGTCCTTGGAAGCACTGGAGATGGACACGTCTATTGTTATTAAGCCCTCCGACAAAGGAGGCAACATTGTCGTGATGGAGCAGGAGGACTATCGCTTAATGTGTCTCCGCCTGCTTGAGTATCCCAAAACGTACAGGCGTCTTTCAACTAACCCTACCTCCATATTCAAACATGAGCTGGCGAGTTTGTTAAACAGTGCTTTTGAAGATAAACTCATCAGCAAAAATGAATTGGACTATTTGCTTCCCAAATCCCCGGTTGTAGCAACATTCTACAGTCTGCCGAAACTGCACAAAGCAGGATCAGTACTGAAGGGCAGGCCTATTGTCTCGGGCATAGGTGGCCTTACTGCCAATGTAAGCACGTATTTGGATACAATTCTGCGTCCATTCGTGATGTCGTTGCCATCCTATGCCCGAGACACGATGGATGTGCTACAACGTCTGGATGGAATACAGTGTGAGGAAGGTGTCCTCCTCACTAGTTTGGATGTTGAGGCCTTGTACAGCTCTATACCCCATGACTTTGGGTGTAGGGCTGTCGAGGCCTTCATCCAACAGAGAGGTGAACAATGTCGCCGGCATAACATCTTCTTGCTACAGCTGCTGGATTTTGTCCTCACCCACAATGTTTTCATCTTCGACCAACGCTTTTACCACCAGCTCAGGGGCGTCGCGATGGGCAGTCCCTGTGCCCCGACGTTTGCCAACTTGTACCTGGGCTGGTGGGAGAAGGAAGTTGTGTTAGGTACATCGATGATGTGCTGATATTGTGGAAGGGGACACAAGAACAATTTGCGACATTTGTGGCAGCACTAAATGTGAATCAGATGGGTTTATTTTTTACATCTGAGGTACAAGAGCAACAGATAGCATTTCTGGACTTGATGATCACCATTGGTACTGACAGAAAGATAACCACAAATCTGTTTAGGAAAAAAACTTCGACTAACAATCTTCTACACTGGCAGAGTGGTCATCCCCAGGCCCTGAAAAGAGGTATCCCGAAGGGACAGTACCTCAGGGCCAGGAGGAACTGTTCAGGCCTAGGTGATTTTAGAGCTGCTGCATCTGACCTCAGAGGCTGATTTATTAATCGGGGATACCCACAATATGCTTTGAAACAAGCGTTCCATCACTCCATGAGTACAGATCGTACCCAACTGCTGGTTCCAAAACCAAGAAACACCGTGGACTCTACGCCCAGAATTGTCGCAACTTTTGATAAGGCTCACAATAATGTTCGTGACATTTTGCAAAATCATTGGTCTATTTTGCAATCTGACCCAGATATTGGGGAGCTTATTCCAGATTTTCCCTCAATCACGTACCGACGTAGTTCAAATCTACGTGACCACTTGGTGAAGAGTTTATATACACAACCTAAACCTGAGACCTGGTTAAAAAATACCCTCAAAGGTACCTTTCCCTGTGGCTCATGTATCATCTGCAGGAATATCCTGAGAGGAGAATTCTTTACCAGCCACACAACAGGCAAAAGGTACAAGATACGGGCGTTTATCAGGTGTACCTCTGTGGGTGTTGTATATCTAATCAGTTGCCAATGTGGGTCACAATACGTCGGTAAAACAAGACGTGAATTGAGACACAGATTCGGTGAACATATGTCAGACATCCGTAACAAACGGGACACATCAGTGGCACGTCATGTATGCGAAATGCATGACGGTGACCCTGATGCGTTAAAAATACAAGGGATTGAATTAGTGAAGATGTCAATCCGTGGAGGGGATATTGACATACCCCTACTACGAAAAGAAGCGATGTGGACATATAAGTTGCAGACAGTTCAACCACTAGGGCTTAATGAGTCCATATCTTTCGCCAGTTTCATCTAATACAGTAGTCCCAATACACATGGGATGATATATGTCATCTATATTAGAGCTGTACGTCTGATATTGGAGTTGTACATATTTATATGCTGCCCTTTAAATTTAAATTTAGATTTGATTTGTATACATTTATATGCTGCCTTTTAAGTTTAAATTTAAATTTGAATTTAAATATAAATATGATCTAAATATGATGTAAGTTGCATCTTGTCTTTCCATTTTGGTATATCAGGGGTTATATATATATATATATATATATTGATGGGCACCTATACATGCTGGATGTATATTATATATATATCAAACCTGAGCTGCGAGTATCAGTGATGTTTTTTGAGTCTATCAGTGTAGTAATTCACCCCTCCCCATTGTTGTCATACGACATGGGTGGGAGCGGTACCTGTCTTTTTCTGTTTATGAATCTTGAGGGCACCCCTTCTTGTGGATTTGCTCTGGTTTCAAATGACACTACATGGGCCGCGAACTTCATTCCCCTTGTTACTGCGTAAAACGCAACCTATGTCAGGAAGTGTAAGAATTATTTTCGGCATCGGCCGGTCAGAGGGCGGAGCCAGAGAGCCCGCCCCTACTTCTGATTGGAGATGTTACCGGTACACTCCTCCTGTTGGGCGGGGCCTCGTCCATATGAACTCGGCGTTCTATCGGCCGCGCGCGGCCATTACAGCGCCATTAGCCATAGCACACCACAGTGCGGCTTACTGTTGTGACATTAGTAACAAAAAAGAAGCTCCTGAAGATGCGTGATATTAACAGGTCACGTAGAAACGCGTAGAGCTACTACATTGTATCAGGATACAGCTCTTTAGGCAGGACTGAACTAGATGCAATTAACCTTTTAGTCAGCCTTGGAGTTTGCATGTGATGAATGGATGAGCCAAAATATACTGGCTTTGGTGTGTGTGAATGGAGCTAAATCAAATTGGCTCTGAGTGATTGTATATAGCCAATACTGGCTGCGGATATAGGGCTGTGACCTAGGTATATACCATCAGCCATACACATAAAAGATTGATCTGTAATCTACACTACATCTAGTGGTTGTAAGTCCTTTGAGACTTTTATTTGACAGAGGCAGTGCGATCAAGTGTATTGAGCATTTCAGGATACCTGTACCAGTTGGCACAACCTTATCTGTGAATATACATCCTACAGGATCACCGGCTATACACACACAGTGCATCCATTCACACTGACTTTAGTGTCCCTTTACTCCGGCCTGCATATGCATAGCAAGTCCAGCTAGCAAGTCGGGTCCTAACCTAATCTTTCTAATGTGCAGAGGTATTTGTTCCCCTCTCTGTATACATTTCAAAGATTAGTTGCCTGATGGTCACAGATTGTGACATATGGGTTTCCCCACCCTCTTTTTAAACAGACTTTAAATAAAGCTTTGTTCTTTAATTTTAAACGTTCATCAGGCTGTGATTATCTAAGTATTATAGGAACGTCTACCAATCCAATTGTTCTTGTGTGTATTTAGAGAGGGCATCCCTGCCTAGTGCCCTGTAAAGGGCAAAAGGCAGGGACAAGCTCCCATCCACCATTACCCTAGACCTTGGGTTAGTATATATAAGTTGAATCCATCTTATAAATCCCTCCCCTATACCAGCCCTTTTTAAAACTCGATGCAATCGAACGCCTTTTGAGCATCCAATGAGAGTATAGCGTTTTCTCCGCCTTCTAATTTATTAGCTTCAATGTTAAGGTGTACAGCCTTCTTATATTTGAATATATTGTTCTTCCGGGTATAAAACCTGTCTGCTCTTCTTCGATTATACCTTTAATCACCCTAGAAAGTCTACCTGCCAAGACTTTTGCCAATATCTTAACCTCTTAAGGACACATGACGTACCGGTACGTCATGATGTCCTGGTACTTAAAGGGAACCTGTCATGTGGATATTTGATTATACTCTAACTAATTATATACAATCATTAACTACTAAAAAGTACCTTAGATGTATTCACTTACTGGTGTGACAGCTGGTTACCTCATAATATACACACAAAGATGCCGCATGCCACATGCTAATGAGCTGTTTCGAGTCCGGCGTGAGGTCATCGAGTCCAGCGTATATTTAATTCAGAGCTATAGCCACTCCCCTGCCCACCTGCTGCTGATTCATATGGAAACAAACTGTCACTCAGCAGCAGGTGGGCTGGGAGATTCAGGAGCTCATGAATATTCATGACCATCATTATCAGCTGGAGCTTTTCAATACAAGATGTTGGCAGATTGACTGGGTCAATTAAAGAAAGTGACCCAGCATTTTGCTAAGCGAATCAGTCACTTATTTATGTTGCCCTTAGTTAGGACACCATAAAACTGGTGACCGGTTCCCTTTAAGGACACATGACGTACCGGTACGTCATGTATGGTTCCGATCACTGCCGCCGGGCGGGCGGTGATCGGAACCCGGTGCCTGCTCAAATCATTGAGCAGGCACCTAGGCGCCGGGTGGTACTGTGACTCCCCCATGTCGGCGATCGCAGAAAACAGCAGGTCAATTCAGACCTGCGGTTTTCTACGTTTCCAGGTTATTCGGGTCTCTGAAAACCCGATAACCCGGAACAGGATGGTGATGGTGGTGTGATTTCACCCCACCAATCACCATCCAGCGATCATGAGTGGTGATGGTGACATCATCACTTAGGATCGCCTCTGATTGTTCTGTAGGCGGGACGGCGGCAGATTCAAAAGATGCAGGCGCTCCTCTCCTCCTTCTTTTGTGTTCCGGAGCCGGAGGAGAGAGGAGCTGCCTGCATGTGTCGTCAGTCTGTGCCAGTATCGCCCCATCTGTGCCACCCAGGACCTGATCTGTGCCCTAGCACCCCCCATCTGAACAGCAGGTACATAGGGAAAGCATAGGGAAAGCATAGGGAAAGTTTGGGTTAGGCAGGGGAAAAAAAGGGAAAGTTAGTTTGTTCAACTTTGATTGCATCACCCTAAGTTAGGGTGTCTGGGGTCCACAGCACAGCTGTGTGACCCTAGACCCCCCCCAGGGGTGCTGCCGCTTGCCCCCCCCCCCGCTCTTCCGTGCCCCCCCCCGCTCTTCCGTGCCCCCCCCCCCACACTTTTTTGGGGTGCAGGATTTTATTTTATTTTTTTGTGTACGCTGACTGTGGCCGGCACTCTTAGCGTCCGGCCACTGTTAGCGCATCGCACACCCCACCGCTGATCAACTTTGGACGGTTGATCAGCGAGCGGTTTTGATTTTATTTTCACATTTTGTGGCCTTTTTTTTGTTAGTTTTTTTTTCTGTTAGTTTTAGGGTTAAGTCTGCGAACACCTGTGCCCCCACACACACGCATACAAAATAAAGATTTTCACACATGCGCACACACACACTCCCCTATGCCCGGCCGGACGTTCTCGGCCGAAGAGGCATACGCCTAGCTTGCCTCTGACTCCGAGAGTGCCAGTGAGGACGAGGATGACCCCACATTCCTGTTGTCATCCGCCTCCTCCTCAACATCCAGCGATGATGATGAGCCCCTAAGGCGGCGGAGACGCCGCCAGGCGCAGCAAGGGGATCACCATGTTAGGGACCCTGTGGCCCAGCCTGGTACGAGCAGCTCTGGGGCTCGTACTGGTTTCCCGGCCCACCAGTTAAATCCACCAGAGTACCCTGCCGGTGAACTAGTCTGGTGTAGCCCAGAGCGATACGAGCCCATGATTCCTGATTTTGTAGGCCAATCAGGAATCCAGATTTCCACAGTGGGCTACACTGAATATTACTTTTTTGTCATTTTTTTCAGTGACCCACTGGTAAATCTGATGGTGGAGCAGACGAATCTGTATGCCCAACGGTTCGTTGCTCAACACCCGGGCTCCTTTTTGGCCAGGCCCGGTGGCTGGACGCCGGTCAGTGCAGCCGAAATGAGGACATTTAGTACAGTGTCAGGCTGTACTGGAGTGGGGACGTCCTATACCAGACCCCACTTTACAGTACGGCCATGACACGCTCCCGGTTTGAAGCCATCCGGAAATGTCTGCATTATTCCGATAATGCAGCATGTCCCCCCCCCCCCCGAGGTGATCCTGCCCATGACCGTCTGTATAAGATACAAGGGGAGACTCATTTTCCGCCAGTATGTGCCCTCCAAGCAGGCGAGGTATGGCGTAAAGCTATACAAAATTTGTGAGAGTACCTCAGGGTACACTTACGGGAGGTCAAGGGAGGCTAAAAACTGATCTATGGCTGCCGATGTTAAAGAAGGCTTATCCAGCGGCGATTCTAGGTTATAGAGGGCTCCATAAAAACTTTGAAAGGAGTTTGCAATTCCTTGTGGATCTATGATCTTTTTATCCGTCGATTTCGATGTAATAAAAGGAATCTTAGCTTTAACAGTTCTCTCCTTCAATCTCCGGGCCAACAGTTTCCCTGACTTATTATCCTGTGCATAGTATGATGCGTGAATCGTTTTTAAATCTTTCTCATATTTCTAGAGAAGGTACTCTTTTACTTGAAGGCGGAGGTTTTGCAATTGGATTCCTATAGTGGCGGAGGGGTTAATTTTATTGCTAGATTCTAAAGATTTAATCTGTGTAGTCAAAACGGTTATCCGCTCCTCTCTATCCTTCTTTGCTCTACATCCAACTTTAATGAACAAACCTTGCATAAATGCCTTATGAGCATTCCAGAGAGAGAAGGGATTAGACACAGATCCATCATTAGTGCAAAAAAATTATTTTAAACCCTAGTGCTCCAATAGGAATGTGTTATTACGCCATGGGGAGTAGGGGGGTCTATTAATGATTTCACCAATTGTCAGAGTAACAGGCGCATGGTCAGACCATGTAATTATTTCTATGGTGGAACTCCTGGCCTTACATAACAAGTGTCGATCAACAAAAAAAAAAATCAATCCTAGAATATGTTTGATGAGCATTTGAAAAGAAAGAATAATCTTTTTCTCTATCATGGTGAAACCTCCACACATCATAAAGGTCTTCTCTCAGTAAGAGGGAGTTGAGGCTCTGGGGGTGAGTTCCAGCCCCAGATGACGAATCCATAACTGGATCTAAAATAGAGTTAAAATCTCCCCCCCCCCCAGAGGATCAGACCCCTCCTAACAGTGTTCACCTTAGTCATTAATTTGCGTATGAAATGTAACTGATGCTTATTCGGAGCATATACAAATACCATAGTATAGGCCTCATGCTGCATATGGGCCTGGTCAAGAAACCCAGTGTCAGGCTGTACTGCTGTGGGGATGTCCTATACAAGACCCCACTTTACAGTACGGCCATGACACGCTCCCGGTTTGAGGCCATCCGGAAATGTCTGCATTATTCCGATAATGCAGCATGTCCCCCCCCGAGGTGATCCTGCCCATGACCATCTGTATAAGATACGGCCGGTCATCGATCACTTTGGGGTTAATTTCATGGAGGCCTATGTACCTGGAAGGGAGGTCGCAGTTGATGAGTCTCTCATTGCGTTCAAGGGGAGACTCATTTTCCGCCAGTATGTGCCCTCCAAGCAGGCGAGGTATGGCGTGAAGCTATACAAAATTTGTGAGAGTACCTCAGGGTACACTTACAAATTTCGTATATACGAGGGGCGAGATGCCCGGATTCAACCCCCAGAATGTCCCCCCATTCTGGGTGTTACCGGGAAACTTGTGTGGTACCTAATGTATCCACTGCTGGATAAGGGTTACCACCTGTACGTGGATAACTTTTATACCAGTATCCCCTTGTTCCAGACCCTTGCCGCCAGATCCACGTTCGCTTGTGGGACTGTGTGGAAAAATCCACGTGGCCTCCCTGCCCTCCCCCTCCAGGTACCTATCCCCAGGGGTGAGACCCGTGCCCTTACCACTGGAAACCTGTTGCTGGTCAGGTATAAGGACAAGAGGGATGTCCTTATGCTGTCCACAATTCATGGTAACGGCATCACCCCTGTCCCTGTGCGAGGTACCGCGGCAACGGTCCTCAAGCCCGATTGTATATCGTCGCCTACAATCGGTATATGGGAGGAGTTGATCTCTCTGATCAAGTCCTCAAGCCATATAACGCCATGCGCAAAACCCGGGCATGGTACAAAAAAGTTGCGGTCTACTTGGTACAGGTTGCCATGTACAGCTCTTTTGTACTATCCCGAAGCGCTGGCAGCACAGGGACATTCCTCCAGTTCTATGAGGCAGTCCTCAAGGCCCTGATCTTTTCGGACCGGGAAAGAGCAGGCCGGAGTACCTCGGGAACTGTAGGAGCCCAGATTGTCCCTGGCCAACACTTTCCAGGTGTGGTCCCCCATACTGGAAAGAAGGGACGAACCCCCAAAAGGTGCAGAGTGTGTCACAGGAGGGGGATACGGAAGGATACCACAACTCAATGTGACACGTTCCCCGATCATCCGGGCCTCTGCATTATTGGTTGCTTCAGGGAGTATCACACTTCCATGGAATACTAAATTTATATCCCAATTTAGCACTGACATCGGATAAAAAAACTGGTTCTCAGATTTGAGACACCCAAAAAAACTCAAATAATTTATTAAAAGTAGACATATTAGGTATCGCCGCGTCGGTAATAATCTCCTCTATAAAAATACCCCATGACCTAACCCCACAGATTTACACGGTCCAGAAAAAAAAAAAAAGTGCAAAAAAATATTCTTTTTGTCACCTTACATAACAAAAAGTTTAATAGCAAGCGATCAAAAAGTCATATAGCCCCCAAAATAGTGCCAATAAAACCGTCCGCCAATAAAATGAGCCCCCACATAAGATAATCGGAGGAAAAAATGACACTTTAGAGATATTAGGTATAGCAGCGTCCGTAAGAATCTCCTCTATAAAAATATCCCATGACCTAACCCCCCAAATTAACACGGTTAAAAAAAAAAAAACTGTGCCAAAAACGCAATTTTTGGCACTTTTCCATTTCAATCCGTTTTTTCCGGTAACAAAACAAGGGTTAACAATTAAATAAAAGTTAATATTTATTACCCTGATACTGCAGTTTACAGAAATGCCACATTTGTGGTCGTAAACTGCTGTATCAGTAAAAGGGAGGCCGCAAAAGAAAAGACTTCGATGGCCTTTTTTATTGACACCATGTCCCTTTTGAAGCCCCCCTGATGCCCCCCTAGAGTAAAAACTCCCTAAAAGTGACCCCATCTAAGAAACTACACCCCTCAAGGTATTCAAAACTGATTATACAAACTTTATTAACCCTTTAGGTGTTCCTCAACAGTTAATGGCACATGGAGATGAAATTTCAGAATTTCAATTTTTGGTAACCTTGCCTCATAAAAATGTAATATAGAGCAACCAAAAATCATATGTAACAAAAACGATGGTCAAACAGGAGCAGGCAAACAATGCCTCCCTGAGTACTGCTCAAAAAGACAATCAGGAAAAAACTAGGAGGGGCAGTATACTAAATAAAATGTCACTTTTATTAATTATAGGGAGATAAAAACGGCCCCTACAGACAAACAACAAATACAGCATGCACACGAGAGTACACTGTTAGGACGACGGGTACAAATAGTGTACCAGTCAGGTCTGGGTGTACTGTAAATAGTGGGCTGGACCACTAGCGGTAGGCCAGGCACGGCTGTGTCAGTGAAGGTCAACTAGCCCTGTTGCCTCCCTACTTGGCCTGGTCCGCCCTACTCAATAATCCACGGGACGGGGTCCAAAAAACCCTGCAAGGGGTGGCCCCGACTGGAACTCTCTTCCTGTGTATGTGACCCTATCAAGGCCCTAGACACAGGAAAAACACAAGCTGCCCGAATGGACAGACAACATACACTATACAAACATACAGTATACACAATGTGAGAGAATAACCCCACCAAAAAAGACCCCTGGTTGGGGGATAGAGTGATGGTGATACTTATATGTCCCGACGCGTTTCCTCCCAGGAAGCCCCAGGATTCATCAGGGGACACTGCAGGCAGAATATGACTGAGTGTATACAGATGGCAACGGTCGGCGTATGGCTTCAAAGACCACCAACAGACTAAGACCCCGGGCGGTCACCCCACCACAGCGGATACCACCACCCTGGGTCTTAGTCTGTTGGTGGTCTTTGAAGCCATACGCCGACCGTTGCCATCTGTATACACTCAGTCATATTCTGCCTGCAGTGTCCACAGATCCATCATTAGTGCAAAAAAATTCTTTTAAACCCTCTTGCAAAATGTATTTATATTTGGAGTGCTCCAATAGGAATGTGTTATTATGCCATGGGGAGTAGGGGGGTCTATTAATGGTTTTACCAATTGTCAGAGTAACAGTCGCATGGTCAGACCATGTAATTATTTCTATGGTGGAACTCCTGGCCTTACATAACAAGTGTCGATCAACTAAAAAAAAATCAATCCTAGAATATGTTTGATGAGCATTTGAAAAGAAAGAATAATCTTTTTCTCTATCATGGTGAAACCTCCACACATCATAAAGGTCTTCTCTCAGTAAGAGGGAGTTGAGGCTCTAGGGGTGAGTTCCAGCCCCAGATGACGAATCCATAACTGGATCTAAAATAGAGTTAAAATCTCCCCCCCAGAGGATCAGACCCCTCCTAACAGCGTTCACCTTAGTCATTAATTTGCGTATGAAATGTAACTGATGCTTATTCGGAGCATATACAAATACCAGTATAGATCACGTTATTTATAGACGCTATTATAATAATATATCGACCATTATGATCTATTATAGACTCAAGCAGCTGAAATACAACTGAGTCCTTGATTGCCACCATCACTCCCCTCTTTTTTTTCATATAGTGGAAGTGCAAAATGTAAGGAAAGTAAACATTTTTAAGCCTATAGGCATCCTCTTTCAGCAGATGTGTCTCAGTTGCACAAATAGTATCCCCCTTGAAAGCTTTTGCTTCCCTCCACAGCATGGACCTCTTGAACAGGCTGTTAAGGCCCTTCGTATTTACTGCAACAATTTTAAGAACCATAAGAAAAAAGGAGGGCCCGCTCCCCAATAGGGGCCAAGCAACACCGACAATATCTCTCCTGACATTAAGGCCTGTTGACAATCTAACCTGTCAGTGCACTTCCAAACAAAACATACATAACAAACAAATCTGCATGAAAAAACAAAAAAGTATAAAAAGATTAGCTCAAGACAAACAGTAAGTCGGCATATATTGCCGATAATCATTCGGTAGGGCATATACTTCGGCTCTTGGCCGGGAAGGACTGCTCAGCGCTACCATAGCAAACACTACCCCAATAGCTCCCATAACCCCCGTCAGCGATGGGACCTCATCCCCTTAGTCGCTAATTGCCAACCAGAGTCCAGGGGGGTGGGCGAACTTTGGCCTTGGTCCGGGATTTCCATCTTAATATTCCAAGAATCCAACAGCTGCTTCCCGGACTCTAGGGAAGTTATAACATGAACGGCCCCCTGGTGATGGATCAGGACTTTAGTCGGGAACCCCCATCTATAAGGGATGTTGTTAGATCGCAAAACAGTAGTAAACGCACTAAGCAAACGGCGTTGTTGCATAGTAGTAGCAGACAAGTCCGCAAAGACCTTAATCTGACAGTACGGAGAAGGCAGAGTGCCTAGTTTTCTAGACGCCGCCAGAAGGGCTTCCTTAATATGAAAAAAATGAACCCACACCAGAATATCTCTAGGTGACGAATTAGGGAGATGCTTTGGTCTCATCACCCTATGCGCTCTATCCAGAGTGAGATCATGTGGAGAGAGCTCTGGAATCAGTGCTTTCATTAGGCTCTGTAGGTAAGGGGTCAGATCTTTCGGTGCAATTTCCTCAGGGACCCCCCGGAATTTGAGATTGTTCCGACGTGATCTATCCTCTAGATCGACCACCTTTACCTTGAGCCGGTTTATTTCTTCTAATAAATCATTGTGGGCATCTTTAAGCTGGTTATAGGAGACGGCATAGTCCCCCATCTTAGATTCAATGAAATCCACCCTACTCTCCACTTCTGCCACCGCGGTCTGAAGCGGTTGGACCAAGGAGGTTAGGTCTTTATGGATGGACTCACTAAAGAGGACTAGCATGTCCTTCAATAAGTTACTCGATGCAGGCTGATCGTTGGTAGGGATCGCCTGAATAGTTAAGGTAGCATGGTCGCTCATCTCAGTCATCGGAGTCTCCCCACCTTGTTGTAATCCTGGCCGCATCTGTCCCGCTACAGGCGAGTTCAAAGATGGAGTCGGAGGAGAAGTGCACCGCTGTGGGCTCTCCGCCCAAGAACCACGAGTTTCTCCGGGCCTCTCACACCCGGTCTGAGGACCTGCTAATGCAGGTGGGAGTGTATCCGATGTAGCGTTTGGTGAGTTTACCACCTTGTCACATCGGGAGCTATTCCGGGCCTCTTCGGCTTCAGGGCCTCGCTGGCGGGGTAGCGGAGATGTTGGAGTGTCTCCAGGAGGACTTCCTTTCCCCAGAAAAGAGTCCAGCTTCCCCTGTTTTTTCGCAGACCTCGTACCTCTAGTCATTCTCCGGGCCGACCGCAACCTCTCAGCCGTAGCAAAGGCTCAATTACGGAGTCTATTATCCCGCTGTCGCTAGAGTAGCTGGAGCTAGAGCAGTGCTGGAGCTCTCACCTCACGCAGCCATCTTACTCGGCCAGCAAGCCACGCCCCCCGGCAGGCTTGAGGGGTGTAGTTTCTTAGATGGGTCATTTTTGGGTGGTTTCTATTATGTAAGCCTTGCAAAGTGACTTCAGACCTGAACTGGTCCCTAAAAATTGGGTTTTAGTAAATCTCAGAAAAATTTCAATTTGCTTCTAAACTTCTAAGCCTTGTAACATCCCCTAAAAATAAAATATCACTCCCAAAATAATACAAACATGAAGTAGACATATGGGGAATGTAAATTCATCACAATTTTTGGGGGCATTACTATGTATTACAGAAGTAGAGAAACTGAAACTTTGAAATTTGCAAATTTTTCCAAATTTTGGGTAAATTAGGTATTATTTTGTGCCCCCCCCCCCAAATTTTTTGACTTAATTTTACCAGTGTCATGAAATACAATATGTGACGTATGTGACGAAAAAACAATCTCAGAACGGCCTGGATAAGTCAAAGCGTTTTAAAGTTATCAGTAGGGATGAGCGAACCCGAACTGTATAGTTCGGGTTCGTACTGAATTTTGGGGTGTCTGTGACACGGACCCGAACCCGAACATTTTCGTAAACGTCCGGGTTTGGGTTTGGTGTTCGTCGCTTTCTTGGCGCTTTTTGAAAGGCTGCAAAGCAACCAATCAACAAGCGTCATACTACTTTCCCCAAGAGGCCATCACTATTGGCATGGCTGTGATTGGCCAGTGCAGCATGTGACCTAGCCTCTATTTAAGCTGGAGTCACGTAGCGCCGCACGTCACTCTGCTCTGATCAGTGTAGGGAGAGGTTGCAGCTGCTGTTAGGGCGAGATTAGGCAGTGATTAACTCATCAAAAACACTTAATTCAGTGATCGATCTACAGCTGTGGATCATTGAACTGCTGCTATTTAATTGCTCACTGTTTTTAGGCTGCCCAGAGCGTTTTTCAGTCACTTTTTTCTGGGGTGATCGGCAGCCATTTTGTGTCTTGTGGTGCGCCAGCACAAGCTGCCACCAAGTCCATTTAACCATCAATAGTGTGGTTATTTTTTTGCTATATCCTACATCAGGGGCTTGGCTGTGCAATGGGTGAAATGCAATTGCCAAAATAGCAGTACCTTTAATCTGGTGTTTCAGCTGTGGCTAGCCAATTGTAATACTGTCTGCTGTCTGGCAAAGGATATATTTTTGTTCTGGGTTGAAATACAATTCCCAACTTAGCAAATCCCTAAATCAGTGGTTTCTGCTGTATCAGGCCAACTTTAAATGTATCCATAAAAGGGTATATTAGATTGAAGGTGCGGATAGTGTCATCCTCAAAAACTTCACACGCTACCGTGCATTTCCAAGTCTAATTCTGTCTGTAAACGTATACCTGTCATCCAGCGCCTAAATAATAGGCCTAAAATTTATATTCAGCTAAATCTGTGTTTATTGCTGAGGCTGGTCAATTCATTTAGTGTCCGCCAAAGCACAGTTTTTGTTCTGGGTTGAAATACAGTTCCCAACTTAGCAATTCCCTAAATCAGTGGTTTCTGCTGTATCAGGCCTACTTTAAATCTATCCATAAAAGGGTATATTACATTGAAGGTGCGGATAGGGTCACCCTCAATAACTTCACACGCTACCGTGCATTTCCAAGTCTAATTCTGTCCATAAACGTATACCTGTACTCCAGTGCCTAAATAATAGGCCTAAAATTTATATTCAGCTAAATCTGTGTTTATTGCTGAGGCTGGTCAATTCATTTAGTGTCCGCCAAAGCACAGTCTTTGTTCTGGGTTGAAATACAATTCCCAACTTAGCAATTCCCTAAATTAGTGGTTTCTGCTGTATCAGGCCTACTTTAAATCGATCCATAAAAGGGTATATTAGATTGAAGGTGCTGATAGGGTCATCCACAATAACTTCACATGCTACTGTGCATTTCCAAGTCTAATTCTGTCCGTAAACGTATACCTGTCATCCAGCGCCTAAATAATAGGCCTACAATTTATATTCAGCTAAATCTGTCATTATTGCTGATGCTGGTCAAGTTAATTGGTGTCCGTCAAAGCACAGTTTTTGTTCTGGGTTGAAATACAATTTCCAACTTAGCAATTCCCTAAATTAGTGGTTTCTGCTGTATCAGGCCTACTTTAAATCGATCCATAAAAGGGTATATTAGATTGAAGGTGCTGATAGGGTCGTCCACAATAACTTCACACGCTACCGTGCATTTCCAAGTCTAATTCTGTCCGTAAACGTATACCTGTCATCCAGCGCCTAAATACTAGGCCTACAATTTATATTCAGCTAAATCTGTCGTTACTGCTGTGTATTAGTGTAATACGGTACCTAAATAAATAGCCAGATAGTGTTTGGTGTCTGTAAAAAAAGGCCTGAATTTGAATTTAATACATTGGGCCAAATATTTTTTTTTCTTACTGTGGTGAACGGTAACAATGAGGAAAACATCTAGTAAGGGACGCGGACGCGGAAATGGTCGTGGTGGTGTTAGTGGACCCTCTGGTGCTGGGAGAGGACGTGGCCGTTCTGCCACAGCCACACGTCCTAGTGTACCAACTACCTCAGGTCCCAGTAGCCGCCAGAATTTGCAGCGATATTTGGTGGGGCCCAATGCCGTTCTAAGGATGGTAAGGCCTGAGCAGGTACAGGCATTAGTCAATTGGGTGGCTGACAGTGGATCTAGCACGTTCACTTTATCTCCCACCCAGTCTTCTGCAGAAAGTGCACAGATGGCGCCTGAAAACCAAGCCCATCAGTCTGTCACATCACCCCCATGCATATCAGGGAAACTGTCTGAGCCTGAACTTTAGCACAACCTGCATGACCAGGCACCTGCATGCAAAGCATGAACTGCAGTGGAGTAAACACCTTAAAAACAAGGAACTCACTCAGGCTCCCACTGCTACCTCTTCTGCTGCTGCCGCCTCGGCCTTTTCTGCTGCTGCCGCCTCGGCCTCTTCTGCTGCTGCCGCCTCGGCCTCTTCTGCCGCCTCGGCCTCTCCCCCCGCCTCTGGAGGAACGTTGGCATCTACAGCCCAGCAAACAGGGGATGTACCACCAGCACCACCACCTCAGTCACCAAGCATCTCAACCATGTCACACAGCAGCGTTCAGCTCTCCATCTCACAAACATTTGAGAGAAAGCGTAAATTCCCACCTAGCCACCCTCGATCCCTGGCCCTGAATGTCAGCATTTCTAAACTACTGGCCTATGAAATGCTGTCATTCAGGCTGGTGGACACAGACAGCTTCAAAGAGCTCATGTCGCTTGCTGTCCCACAGTATGTTCCCAGCCGCCACTACTTCTCCAAGAGAGCCGTGCCTTCCCTGCACAACCAAGTATCCGATAAAATCAACGCCATCTGTGGCAAGGTCCACCTAACCACAGATACGTGGACCAGTAAGCACGGCCAGGGCATCTATATCTCCCTAACTGCACACTGGGTAAATGTAGTGGCGGCTGGGCCCCAGACGGAGAGCTGTTTGGCGCACGTCCTTCCGCCGCCAAGGATCGCAGGGCAACATTCTTTGCCTCCTGTTGCCTCCTCCTCCTACTCGGCTTCCTCCTCCTCTTCTTCCACCTGCTCATCCAGTCAGCCACACACCTTCACCACCAACTTCAGCACAGCTCGGGGTAAACGTTAGCAGGCCATTCTGAAACTCATATGTTTGGGAGACAGGCCCCACACCGCACAGGAGTTGTGGCGGGGTATAGAACAACAGACCGACGAGTGGTTGCTGCCGGTGAGCCTCAAGCCCGGCCTGGTGGTGTGCGATAATGGGCGAAATCTCGTTGCAGCTCTGAGACTAGCCGGTTTGACGCACATCCCTTGCCTGGCACATGTGCTGAATTTGGTGGTGCAGAAGTTCATTCACAACTACCCCGACATGTCAGAGGTGCTGCATAAAGTGCGGGCCGTCTGTTCGCGCTTCCAGCGTTCACATACTGCCGCTGCTCGCCTGTCTGCGCTACAGCGTAACTTCGGCCTTCCCGCTCACCGCCTCATATGCGACGTGCCCACCAGGTGGAACTCCACCTTGCACATGCTGGACAGACTGTGCGAGCAGCAGCAGGCCATAGTGGAGTTTCAGCTGCAGCACGCATGGGTCAGTCGCACTGCGGAACAGCACCACTTCACCCCCAATGACTGGGCCTCCATGCGAGACCTGTGTGCCCTGTTGCGCTGTTTCGAGTACTCCAACAATATGGCAAGTGGCGATGACGCCATTATCAGCGTTACAATACCACTTCTATGTCTCCTTGAGAAAACACTTAGGGCGATGATGGAAGAGGAGGTGGCCCAGGAGGAGGAGGAGGAGGAGGAGGAGGAGGAGGAAGAGGGGTAATTTTTAGCACTTTCAGGCCAGTCTCTTCGAAGTGACTCAGAGGGAGTTTTTTTGCAACAGCAGAGGCCAGGTACAAATGTGGCCAGCCAGGGCCCACTACTGGAGGACGAGGAGGACAAGGATGAGGAGGAGGTGGAGGAGGATGAGGATGATGCATGGTCACAGCGGGGTGGCACCCATCACTGGTGCGTGGCTGGGGGGAAACGCAGGATGATGACGATACGCCTCCCACAGAGGACAGCTTGTCCTTACCTCTGGGCAGCCTGGCACACATGAGCGACTACATGCTGCAGTGCCTGCGCAACGACAGCAGAGTTGCCCACATTTTAACGTGTTCGGACTACTGGGTTGCCACCCTGCTGGATCCACGGTACAAAGACAATGTGCCCACCTTACTTCCTGCACTGGAGCGTTATAGGAAGATGCGCGAGTACAAGCGCACGTTGGTAGACGCGCTACTGAGAGCATTCCCAAATGTCACAGGGGAACAAGTGGAAGCCCGAGGCGAAGTCAGAGGAGGAGCAAGAGGTCGCCAACGCAGCTGTGTCATGGCCAGCTCCTCTGAGGGCAGGGTTAGCATGGCAGAGATGTGGAAAAGTTTTGTCAACACGCCACAGCTAACTGCACCACCACCTCATACGGAACGTGTTAGCAGGAGGCAACATTTCACTAACATGGTGGAACAGTACGTGTGCACACCCCTTTATGTACTGACTGATGGTTCGGCCCCATTCAACTTCTGGGTCTCCAAATTGTCCACATGGCCAGAGCTAGCCTTTTATGCCTTGGAGGTGCTAGCTTGCCCGGCGGCCAGCGTTTTGTCTGAATGTGTATTCAGCACGGCAGGGGGCGTCATTACAGACAAACGCAGCCGCCTGTCTACAGCCAATGTGGACAAGCTGACGTTCATAAAAATCAACCAGGCACGGATCCCACAGGACCTGTCCATCCCTTGTGCAGATTATACATTAACTACCTCCCCTTAACCATATATTATTGTACTCCAGGGCACTTCCTCATTCAATCCTATTTTTATTTTCATTTTACCATTATATTGAGGGGCAACCCAAAGTTGAATGAACCTCTCCTCTGTCTGGGTGCCGGGCCTAAATATATGACAATGGACTGTTCCAGTTTTGGCTGACGTGAAGCCTGATTCTCTGCTATGACATGAAGACTGATTCTCTGCTGACATGAAACCTGAATCTCTGTTATGGGACCTCTCTCCTCTGTCTGGGTGCCGGGGCCTAAATATATAACAATGGACTGTTCCAGTTTTGGCTGACGTGAAGCCTGATTCTCTGCTATGACATGAAGACTGATTCTCTGCTGACATGAAGCCTGAATCTCTGTTATGGGACCTCTCTCCTCTGTCTGGGTGCCGGGGCCTAAAAATATCTGACAGTGTCCTGTTCCAGTGTTAGGTGACGTGAAGCATGATTCTCTGCTATGACATGAAGACTGATTCTCTGCTGACATGAAACCTGAATCTCTGTTATGGGACCTCTCTCCTCTGTCTGGGTGCCGGGGCCTAAATATATAACAATGGACTGTTCCAGTTTTGGCTGACGTGAAGCCTGATTCTCTGCTATGACATGAAGACTGATTTTCTGCTGACATGAAGCCTGAATCTCTGTTATGGGACCTCTCTCCTCTGTCTGGGTGCCGGGGCCTAAAAATATCTGACAGTGTCCTGTTCCAGTGTTGGGTAACGTGAAGCATGATTCTCTGCTATGACATGAAGACTGATTCTCTGCTGACATGAAGCCTGAATCTCTGCTATGGGACCTCTCTCCTCTGTCTGGGTGCCGGGGCCTAAATATATGAGAATGGACTGTTCCAGTTTTGGCTGACATGAAGCCTGATTCTCTGCTATGACATGAAGACTGATTCTCTGCTGACATGAAGCCTGAATCTCTGTTATGGGACCTCTCTCCTCTGTCTGGGTGACGGGGCCTAAATATATGACAATGGACTGTTCCAGTTTTGGCTGACGTGAAGCCTGAGTCTCTGCTATGACATGAAGACTGATTCTCTGCTGACATGAAGCCTGAATCTCTGCTATGGGACCTCTCTCCTCTGTCTGGGTGCCGGGGTCTAAATATCTGACAATGGACTGTTCCAGTTTTGGCTGACGTGAAGCCTGATTCTCTGCTATGACATGAAGACTGATTCTCTGCTGACATAAAGCCTGAATCTCTGTTATGGGACCTCTCTCCTCTGTCTGGGTGCCGGGGCCTAAATATATGACAATGGACTGTTCCAGTTTTGGCTGACGTGAAGCCTGATTCTCTGCTATGACATGAAGACTGATTCTCTGCTGACATAAAGCCTGAATCTCTGTTATGGGACCTCTCTCCTCTGTCTGGGTGTCGGGGTCTAAATATCTGACAGTGGCCTGTTTTAGTGGTGGGTGACATGAAGTCTGATTCTCTGCTATGGGACCTCTCTCCAATTGATATTGGTTAATTTTTATTTATTTTATTTTTATTTTTATTCATTTCCCTATCCACATTTGTTTGCAGGGGATTTAACTACATTTTGCTGCCTTTTGCAGCCCTCTAGCCCTTTCCCGGGCTGTTTTACAGCCTTTTTAGTGCCGAAAAGTTTGGGTCCCCATTGACTTCAATGGGGTTCGGGTTCGGGACGAGGTTCGGGTCGGGTTCGAATCCCGAACCCGAACATTTCCGGGAAGTTCGGCCGAACTTCTCGAACCCGAACATCCAGGTGTTCGCTCAACTCTACTCCTCAATTATATTACCCCTGTGCAATGTACCCTGATATCTCTTAGTTATATAATATAACTAAGGGATATCAGGGTGCATTATAGAGGGGTAACATAACTGAGGAGTGCTATCCTATCAGGGACGTAATACAGGGGTAATGTAAGCTATATTACCCCTTTATAATGTCTGATAGCCCTCTTCAGTTATATTACACTCAATGCACCCTGATACCCCTTAATTATATTGCCCCAGCCCCAGGGCCGTAGCTGCAGGGAAAGTGGCTGCTTTGGGGAGGAAGAGGACTAAAAGATTTTGTCAGGGCCTCCTGAACAGTATTACATTATGAAAAAATATACAGATAGTACAGACAGAGTAGGAAAAGGATGGAACAGCTGCCGGGCCTGGTCCCTAGCCATGGGGACTGGGACATTTCAGTCCATGACCGTCCCTCGGTTTGGCTGGACAGGCATCTGGTTGTTATGGGGAAACATACATTCACCATGCTGTTTGCCTCAGCATCTGCAATTTGTGTAAAAACCTATACTATATTGTTTCCATAGTTTTCCATGAAGCGAATATAGAAGTAAGTGAGCAGATGGATCTAGACGTGTAACATCCTTTCTTATGTGTTACAGCTTGTACAGAGTCCGAAGAGGAAGAACCCAAAAACCATACTGCCCAGGGGACGGCATTTTCTTACACCTAGCCCCCCAGTGTTAAAGTGACATCAGAGATCACCAAGGTCTAGCCAAGTCATTGTAAGTTTTCATGTCGAGAGTATTTTTGTTATACACATATAGCATACACTGTGCCACACAATATACAGTATACCTCTACACTGTGTAGGGGTTATACTGTTTATTGTACAGCATGGCGCATGGGTTATATTGTCCGGCATGGTGTAACCTCCATACATTTGATGTACAGTATACATTATAATCCTTGTATGATGCCATACAATATACATTATAATCCATACACCATGCCACAGTATAATATGCAGTATTGTTCATAAACATGCTATACAATATATATTATAATCCTATATATACTGTGCATCATGGTGTATGAACTATAAAGTATATTGTATTGTTTTTTTCAGTAGTATGATTAGCTGGTGAAAATTATTTGTGCCCCCCCATTTTTGACTGTGTATCTTCTGTGCCCCCCCTATATATTGATACTAATCATGCAATGTCACTCAGATTTCCTGCAAGGCATAAATGCAGATAATAAGAACGTGGAAAGGCAGGGGGAGGGGTTCACTCCGCTTTCCCAGAGACTCATGTCTTTGCACATGTGTCATGCAGGATAGCGAGTAATGTCACTGTGTCTCCCAGCTGTCCTGCATGACACAGAGGATGGTGGAAGAGGGGCACTCACTTCCTCAAACTTTTCTCATGTCTCTGCACATGTGCCATGCTGGACAGCAGGAAAGTTGGGTGGTATTACATCATGTAATGACCCAGATTCTTGTTAAAATATGCTGAACACCGCCAGAACCTACCAGATCCCATTCACTATAATGGGTCTGTTGGGTTCCGGCATGAGTACTGCCATTTTGTAGAACAAAATACTGCTGCATGAGATGGGGCAGGTCGAGAAATTAGGGAGGGTAGTGAGAGGAGCCAGGGCATATAGTGGGGGAGACTAGGAACGGGAATGGGGGCCCAATGATTTCTATGTACGCCCCTGCTTAGGGGGATCTGTGGTGGATGACACTTATGGGGAATCTGTGGATGACACTTATGGGGGATCTGTGGATGACATTTATGGGGGATCTGTGGATGACATTTATGGGGGATCTGTGGATGACATTTATGGGGGATCTGTGGATGACACTGATGGGGATCTGTGGATGACATGGTATGTAGCTGGAGCGGTATGAAAGGGGTTAACAGTGAGGGAACAGGATCAGGTTAGTATCCCATCGGGTGCTGCTGTGCCTTTGGAGCCGCCCGATACTTGAGAAGATCACAAAGGGAGGGCCCCTCCCTCCCTCACCCATCAGCGGCTGCTCTGTTACCCCTTTAACTAAACCAAAATATTGTTGAAAGACCTGGAACAAGCAGTTCATGGTAGGAAACCCATCAATATAACAGAGTGTAAAGGGGCCTTAACAAAGTGAAAGCACAGAGGGGATGGACTGGTGGTGGTGGTTGAATTAGCCAATGAACAGCAGTATGTGCACTCTGCTACATTACCACAGCCCCACAGCAGTTTTGTCCGCTCTGTCTGCACTTTCACTTTATTCATTCCTACATAATGAAAGATTATGATGTTATCAGCTGTGAGTATGATTGTAACTCATCACAGTCAGAGCACAGAGGAGAATGAGCTCCCTGCTTTGAAATAACCCATCCAGCTAAGAGTTAGGATTGGTTTTGTGTAAGATAATATGGCAGCATCCATTTTATTTCCCCTGATGATTGCCCCCTAGAGAAAACTAGCCATTATAAATAATAAATACTATTTGGGAATGTGTTTATAATAAAGTAATATTTAGGTATTTTCATTAATTTTATCTTTTTATTCCTGAAGAACCCTTTTTGAGTGGTTCTCTTGCAGCTTTTTAATCACAGGAATGGTGTTTCCTGGATGAGGCTTCTCTTTGGGCCTACTTGGCGGGAGCTCATACATGTGTTGTAGAAATATTAATAGTTGTAATCAGCTTGCATCAAAGTTTGTGTAAAGAAATAGGTAAATCTCTCTTCCCTCAGCCGCAGTCAGAAACAGACCCAGGTGCTACCATCTTGATTGAATTATGAGCAACTCCTTCTCCTCCCTGCTCAGTCTGTCTCTTTTATTTACTAACAAAAGGTGGAAAATGGGCTGGCCCAGGACAAGGATACAGGAAGTGATGACATACAGGAAGTGATGACATAGGAAGACAAGACACCATCATTTAGAATAACCTAGCTAGCTAACAAACACATGTATACTATAACCTACCATTACCACTGGAGCTAATTTTATCCAGCTTTGCTCAGTGATCAATGCCAGATAAAGTTACTATGATCCTCATGCATGTTTATTTACAGGACAAAGTCATTATCTCCAGCGGCTGATCAGGCGCACTAGAGACAACAAACACACGTTCCGTTCATATATTCTTCTCTTAACAAATGCATCCATGCCAAGCCAATAAATCCGCGTCTTGCGCGGGGGCCCTAGCCGGCGGCAATACATGAGCCAACAAAACACTGCTCTGCTGAACACATCAGTCTCCCCCGGCCCACAGCCCAGTGCTTAGCACATGGACCATTCGCCGACAGAGACCTCTGCGCCCAGCAGCTGTGACAGGACATACATGGGAAGATATCCACTCCAATGGTTTAATCTGACACAGAGACATGATGACAATACACAATATATTAAATACACATCCTAATAAAATTTCCACAACACATGTAAGTCTTGCCTCTAGCTCTGATAAGCCAAGACTCTCTACAAGCCAGAGAACAGGACCAGCCCATTACCCTAGAACAGGGATCAGCAACCTTCGGCACTCCAGGTTTGGTGAAACTACGTCTCCCAGCATGCACACTTGCTTGGCTGTTCTCAGAACTCCCATAGAAGTGAATGGAGCATGCTGGGGTTTGTAGTTTCACAATAACTGAAGTGCCAGAGGTTGCTGACCCCTGCCCTAGAAACTAGGCTTACACTGCCATTGTTAACCTTTTGTTGTCCATAAACAACCTTTTGTGCTTTTAACATTAAATGACATTTGACTTTTAAAAAACTTTTAACTTTTAGCAGTGATCCACTTTATATGAAAATAAACGGGTACCCATTTATTTTTTATGCTCTCAGGCACAATGTATTGATGATGAATTGCAAGGCTCTATGCACCATATTGAATACTGAACACTTACAGCAGTGATCAGTTGTCTTGTCACCCAGATAGCTGCCAGGAGAAAATAAGCTGCTGTCTTGCAGGTTTGGCAGAGTGCAATAGCAGCAGATGCACAGATTTGAAGTTAGTATGCATTTTGTTCTTGTCAATTTTTGACAATGGGTCATTAGTCCTCTAGATGACATTAGTCAGGGAAGATGTTGATTAGAAACGGTTGAAAATGATCTCTAAGTCTAGTGGTTGTTTCCTTATCACTGTAAATCAGCATACATTATAGCTGATTGCATTGATCAGCCATAAAATTAAAACCCAATATTATATAGGTCCCCCTTGTGTCACCAAAAGCTCTGACCCATCAATGAATGAACTCCACAAGACCTCTGAAGACATTAGCAAAAGATATGTAAAGTCCTAAGTTAAGTAGGTTGCCACGTTGAGCCCCAGGAATTGGACATTTTACTGATGCTTGATTGGACTCAGATCTGGGGAGTTTGGGGGCCAACTGATTTTTAGCTATGCAGCTCCATATGCAGTAAACTGCAATGCACTGTGTATTCTGACACCTTTCTATCATAGCCAGCATTACATTAACATTTCATTAAAGGTGGAAAAAGTTCTGAAAAAATTCTACTTGGTCTGATTTTTTTACATGAGAAAAACCTAGCATTGTAACAGTTGTGTGTAGACACTGTAAGCCTGCTTGAAAAGAGAAGGGTTTATGATATCAGAATGTTATCTCATTCAACGTCTACCTTTTGCATAGAGCAAGTGTTGTAGGTGGACCAAGTTGGGTTGTGATTTGTGCTTGAGATGTGACCATCCTGGGATCTCTGTCAATTGTCTATGGAGAGAAAGCACTGACAAAGTTCAACTTTCATACATGAAGTCCTTTGCAGCACAAAATTGTATGTTTCTATTCAATATCAAGAATGCTGAAATATGCATCCCCCTGCGATAGCCCAGTGTATGCTAATCCCATCTAGTTCTATAAAAATCACTTAACGTTCAGAACGATAAACAACAGAACTTGGCAATCTCCTTGTACTCAATATTGGAGACGTTGATTAGAGACATTTCTACAGAATATAGAATGGCAAGCACCTCTATTTGCTGAAAGCTTTGCTGAATCGCAATGTAGTACTTTGCATATCTTACATCACTTCTGCTATTTGGGCAACAACGACTATTAAACTACCTGATGATTACAATTAAGATTAAAGAAAGCCAATTCCGAGAAGTAACGATGCCTATCTTGTGCTGATGGAAACAAGCTAGACTAATATAGTCAGCATTTTTGTGTTTGTCATATTTTCTATTTATTTGTTGTATTGTATTCTCTCTTGTATGAATTTATAATTCAAGGGTGGTTGCTTCACATGCAAACAGTGACACTAGTGACTTACTGCTGTTCTGGAGCCTCAGCCGTTGAAGTAGGAACACTCCACAGCACCTTTTTTATATATGTCCCACCCTAACTAAGCACCTAAGGCAGGGTTCTGCAAACATCGGCGCTCCAGCTGCTGTGTAACTACAACCCCCAGTGTGCACACTTGCTTGGCTGTTCTTATAACTCCTATAGAAGTGAATAAAGCATCCTGGGAGTTGTAGTTTCAGAACAGCTGGAGTTCCGGAAGTTGCTTATCCCTGACCTAAGGCCTTATTTAAACAGTTGAGTTTTGCATCTGCTAAGATCCCAGTTTAGAACATGGGTTGATTGTTTTTTGCATCTGCAAAATAGGCCAAAACAGTGCATGTCTCCATTGTTTTTGCACTGACAATAAGAAACAAGCATGTGTGAATAAACACACTGAAATAAATGGATACATGTGCTGTCTGTGGAGAACACACGTGAATAAGTATTTGTACCAGTTGTGCATAAGTTGTGTAACAGGGTGCCGAAGGCACACTCGGTCTCCCATCAGCCGCAGACCTGCTGCTTAGCTTCGGGAGCGAGGATCTGTGTTTGACCTCGTTCCCAGGGCGGCTTTGCTAGCTGGGAGGCTCCCTGCTCCTAGGTCTGCCTTGAGCGCCGAGCTGATCACTCGGTGCTCGACTGGTCGGTCTGTCGGTCATGTGACGCTGGCCATGTCACATGACCCTCACTCCCCACTATAAATACAGGCAGCCTGCTGGCCACAGGTTGCCTGTTAATTTCTAGGTTCCTGGCTATTTGTTGGACTACTGAATACTCACCTGATCCTGTTCCCTGACGATCCTTTGCCTGCTCCTCATGTACTGCGCATCCGTCCTGGTATTGTGACCTCGGCTCCCACCTGACTACTCTTTGCGGACTCCTATGGTACTTCTCTACTCTCCTGGTATTTGACCCCAGCTTCTCCTGACCATTCTTTGCTTAACCCTTTGTACTGCGTAGCTCTCTTGGTTCTGACCAGGTCCGTTCACATTCCGTATTTTGTCTTGTCTGTCTTCCCTGCACATATCCTAAGTAAGGGACTGTCGTCCAGTTGTCCCCTGTCATCAGGACTCGTGAGGCAAGTAGGCAGGGCCAGGGGTAAGGGTGGAGCACAGTGGTCACTATCCTTCCCCCTGTGTGTGTGTGGACGTGACCGTTACAGATTAACAGGCCCAATAACCACTGTATCATGAATCCTCTTATTACCCTGACTGACCATGTCTCTAACCTGACACAGATGGTGCAGGAGCTAGGAGAGAAACTCTGTTCTTTTGAGTCCACATTTTGAGCCCCAGATCAAGCTCCCAGAACCCTTTTCTGGAGACCGGAAGAGGTTTCTCTCCTTTAAGGAGAGTTGCAAACTCTACTTCCGTTTGCGCCCCGTGTCCTCTGGTCCCGAGAGCCAACGCGTGGGGATTATCATTTCTCTACTACAGGGTGATCCCCAGGACTGGGCATTCTCGTTACCTCCTTCCTGGGGCCAGTTGTCTAACTTCTGTGGAGGTTTTTTTTCAGGCCCTGGGTACCCTCTATGACGAACCAGACAGGGCCCTGGTAGCCGAGACGGCTCTTAGGGCACTGGTTCAGGTCCATCTCCCTGCGGAGGAGTATTGCACCCAATTCAGACGGTGGTGTGTCCCCTCAGGATGGAATGAACCAGCCCTGAAGAGTCAGTTTAGGTCTGGTCTGTCTGATAATTTAAAAGATCTTATAGTCAGTTATCAAATTCCAGAGACCTTAGAGGAGATGATGACCCTAGTTGTCCGACTTGACCGACGAGTTAGAGAGAGATGACAAGAACGACAGTTCTGTTCTCAGATGGTGGTCCAGCCAGAGGCCTTTTCCAGGGACAACACTGAGGTCTCCACCGAGGAACCCATGCAGGTTGGCATGACCCAGGGTAATCTTTGTCGCAGACGCAGATAATGCTTCTACTGTGGAGATCCTGGCCATTGGCTCAACAAGTGTCCTAAGAGGGTCCTCTCTGACAAGTCTCCTAAGGCAAGACAACCTAAAGACCAGGTACACCCTGATTTTTCTAAATGTAAGCTTTTGGAACCCATAACAATTTCTCTGGGGGTTAAAAAGTGGCCGGGTAAGGCCTTTATTGATTCTGTTTCAGCGGCCAGCTTTATTGACTTTGAATATGCTAGTAAATTGGGTATTCCAATGTTTGCTTTACCTACACCTATCCATGTCATGGCTATTGATGCTACTCCCCTGATTGGTGGTACGGTGAGGTCATGTACCTCTGAAATTTCTCTAACCGTGGGTGTGTGCCACTCTGAGGGATGTTCTTTTAGTCCTGGAGAACCTACCGGTTGAGGTGGTACTAAGGTTGCCTTGGCTCCGTTTACATAACCCCACAATAGATTGGTCCAAAGGAGAGTTGGTGAAATGGGGACCTAAGTGTGACTCATGCTTGTCCGTGGTCCAGGCTGGGGTTTCAGTAAGGTCTAATACATTACCCTCAGTTATTAAGAAATATTCTGATGTATTCTCACCCCCTACTCCAGAGGTTCTACCCCCCATAGACCTTATGATTGCGCCATAGACCTAATAGAGGGTGCCGAATTTCCTAAAGGGCGAATTTATAATCTTTCTAAGCCCGAACACAAGGCTATGGAAGATTATATTAAGGAGAGCCTTGCTAAAGGGCATATTAGACCTTCAGTCTGTCCTATGGGAGCAGGGTTTTTCTTTGTTAAGAAGGATGGTGGTTTAGGCCTTGTATTGATTACCGGAGATGAAATAAAATCACTGTCCAAAATAGATACTCTCTCCCATTGATTCCGGATTTATTTAACCAGGTTCTGGGGGCAACCTGGTTTTCCAAGATTGACCTGAAAGGGGCATACAATCTAATCCGAATCAAGTAGGGAGATGAATGGAAGACAAGGTTCAATACTCCAATAGGACACTTTGAATATCAGGTGATGCCCCAGCTGTGTTCCAAAACTTAATGAACGATATTCTTAGGGAGTTCTTAGGTAAATTTATTATTGTCTATCTTGACGACATTTTGATATTCTCTCCTGATTTCGAATCTCATGTGTCTCATGTCAAACAAGTATTAGAGGTGTTGAGGGAGAACCAGCTATCCGCTAAGCAAGAGAAATGTGTCTTTGGTGTACAGGAGATACTGTTTCTAGGGCATGTTCTGACTCCCCATGCCTTCAAGATGGATCCTGGTAAGGTTTTGGCAATTAAGGAATGGGTAAGGCCTTCATCTTTAAAGGCCTTACAACAGTTTTTGGGTTTCGCTAATTACTATCATAAAATTATCATGAATTTTTCTGTAATTGCTAAACCATTGACCGACCTTACTAAGAAAGTTGCGGATTTGGAGAATTGGTCTACCAAGGCCATTTCTTCATTTGAAACATTAAAAAAGGCATTTAGTAGTGCTCCCATTCTGGTCCAGCCTGATCAGGAGAGACCCTTTATTGTGGAGGTGGATGGGTCCGAGGACGGCGCAGGAGCAGTCCTTTCACAAGGTCCTGGTAGCCTCACTAACTCCCCACTTGAGACTGTGTGCCTTCTTCTCCAGGAAATTCTCTCCCATGGAGAGAAACTACGACATAGGGAATAGGGAGCTGCTGGCTATTAAATGGGCATTTGAGGAGTGGAGGTATTTTTTGGAGGGGGCAAGGCATCCGGTAACTGTTGTCACTGACTATAAAAACCTAATGTTTCTCAAGTCTGCTAAGAGGTTGAATCCCCGACAAGACCGATGGGCTCTGTTTTTTACCCGTTTTGATTTCTCCATTACGTTCAGGCCGGGAAGTAAAAATGTGAAGGCAGACGCATTATAGTAACATAGTAACATAGTACATAAGGCCGAAAAAAGACATTTGTCCATCCAGAAGGCAAAAAAACCCTGTGAGGTAGAAGCCAATTTCCCTCACTTTAGGGGAATAAAAATTCCTTCCTGACTCCAATCAGGCAATCAGAATAAATCCCTGGATCAACGATCTCTCTCTAGTAGCTATAGCCTGTAATATTATTACGCTCCAGAAATACATCCAGGCCCCTCTTGAATTCCTTTATTTTACTCACCATCACCACCTCCTCAGGCAGAGAGTTCCATAGTCTCACTGCTCTTACTGTAAAGAATCCTCTTCTATGTTTGTGTACAAACCTTCTTTCCTCCAGACGCAGAGGATGTCCCCTCGTCACAGTCACCGTCCTGGGAATGAATAGATGATGGGATAGATCTCTGTACTGACCCCTGATATATTTATACATATTAATTAGATCTCCTCTCAGTCGTCTTTTTTCTAAAGTGAATAACTCTAATTTTGATAATATTTCAGGGTACTGTAGTTGCCCCATTCCAGTTATTACTTTAGTTGCCCTCCTCTGGACCCTCTCCAGCTCTATGTCTGCTTTGTTCACTGGAGCCCAGAACTGTTCACAGTACTCCATGTGTGGTCTGACTAAAGATTTGTAAAGTGGTAGGACTATGTTCTCATCACGGGCATCTATGCCCCTTTTGATGCAACCCATTATCTTATTGGCCTTGGCAGCAGCTGCCTGACACTGTTTTTTGCAGCTTAGTTTGCTGTTTATTAAAATTCCTAGATCTTTTTCCATGTCAGTGTTACCGAGTGTTTTACCATTTAATAAGTACGGGTGACTTACATTATTCCTTCCCATGTGCATAACTTTACATTTGTCAGTGTTAAACCTCATCTGCCACTTATCTGCCCAAGCCTCCAATCTATCCAGATCGCTCTGTAGTAGTATACTGTCCTCTTCAGTGTTAATTACTTTACACAGTTTAGTGTCATCTGCGAAAATTGATATTTTACTATGCAAGCCTTCTACAAGATCATTAATAAATATATTGAAGAGAATAGGGCCCAATACTGACCCCTGAGGTACTCCACTAGTGACAGTGACCCAATCTGAGTATTTACCATTAATAACCACCCTCTGTTTTCTATCATTGAGCCTGTTACTTACCCACATACAGACGTTTTCTCCCAGTCCGAGCATTCTCATTTTATATACTAACCTTTTATGTGGTACAGTGTCAAATGCTTTGGAGAAGTCCAGATACACAACATCCATTGATTCGCTGCTATCAAGTCTAGAACTTACCTCCTCATAGAAACTGATTAAATTTGTTTGACATGATCGATCCCTCACGAAGCCATGCTGATATGGCGTTATTTGCTTATTTCCGTTAAGATGCTCTAACATAGCATCTCTCAGAAAACCTTCAAACAGTTTACCCACAACAGATGTTAAACTTACCGGCCTATAGTTTCCAGGCTCTGTTTTTGGACCCTTTTTGAATATTGGCACCACATTTGCCATGCGCCAATCCTGTGGGACATTCCCTGTCAATATAGAATCTACAAATATCAGAAATAAGGGTCTGGCTATGACATTACTTAATTCCCTTAGGATACGGGGGTGTATGCCATCCGGTCCTGGCGATTTGTCTATTTTAATCTTTTTAAGTCACTGTTGCACTTCTTCCTGGGTCAGACAGGACACTTTTAATGGGGAATTTATTTCAACATTCGGCATGTCATCTGACAGTTTATTTTCCTCAGTGAATACATTGGAGAAAAAAATATTTAACAGCTTTGCTTTCCCCTCGTCGCTCTCTGCGAGTCCCCCCTCATTACTCTTTCACGGGCCGACACCTTCAGATTTATACTTTTTAACATTTATATAATTGAAGTACATTTTAGGGTTAGTTTTACTCTCTTTGGCAATTAATCTCTCAGTCTCTAGTTTGGCCGCTTTTATTTGTTTTTTACATGTTCTATTTTTTTCCTTAGTTTTTCAGTGCTTCCGTGCTACCTTCCTGTTTTAGTGTTTTATATGCTTTCTCATTTATTGCTTTCTTTACAGTTCTGTTTATCCACATTGGTTTCTTTTTGTTCCTTAACCTTTTATTCCCATACGGTATGTACCTCTCACAATGAGATTTTAGGATGATTTTAAAGAGATCCCATTTTGTGGCTGTATTTTTACTTGTCTCGGAGCTTGCATGCTTTTCAACCCACTGAGGCACCACCTGAATCCATCCTACCAGCAAACATCTTCTTAGCGGCTCTAACTCAGGCTATCTCGGCCCCGCATTAAGGCTGAACAACATCTGGCACCAGCATCCACCCCAACAGATAAGTTGTTTGTTCCCGTACAATTTCGTCTCCAGCTGTTGGGGAGTGTCACGATTCTGCCTTTTGTGGACATCCGGGGTTTGAGGGCACTAAGGATCTGGTTTCTAGATCTTATTGGTGGCCCACTCTGACCAGAGTTGTCAAGTCCTACGTGTCAGCCTGTGAGGTTTGTGCCAGGTCTAAGACACCTAGGACTCACCCTGCTGGTAACCTACAACCCCTACCCATTCCCAGTAGACCCTGGTCCCATATCTCAATGGACTTTATAACTGCCTACCGCTGGCGGAGGGTAAGACTGTGGTTTGGGTAGTGGTCGATAGGTTTAGCAAGATGGTTCATTTCATTCCCCTGTCTAAACTTCCGAATGCTAAAACCCTGGCGTCTATTTTTGTGAGAGATTGTTCGTTTACATGGCATCCCGGAAAATATTGTTTCTGACAGGGGTGTGCAGTTTGTGTCCAAATTCTGGAGGGCCTTCTGTCAAAGATGTAAAATTTCTCTCTCAGGATGGTAAGTCTTTTTCTTCCGCCTACCATCCTGAGAGTAATGGGCAGACTGAACGCCTTAATCAGTCTGTGGAACAATTCTTGAGGTTGTATGTTGCTGATGACCAGCAATTATGGGTCAAATTCCTTCCGTTGGCTGAATTTGCTTTGAATAACCGTGTCAATTCTTCTGCTGGGGTCTCCCCTTTCTTTTGTAACCATGGTTTTCATCCCCGTTTTCGTTCTGGGTCGTCCGTCTCCTCCTCTAACCCTGAAGCGGATAAACTCTCCTCCGAACTGTGCACAGTTTGGGCCCGGGTTCAATCGAACCTAGAAAAGGCTCAAAGTTCTCAAAAACTCAAGGCCGATAGACGTTCAAGAGGGGTAAACTTTCAGGTTGGGGATAAAGTATGGTTGTCCTCCAAGAATCTATCTCTCAAGGTAGCTTCTAGAAAATTTGCTCCTCGTTTTATTGGACCATATAAGATCACGGAGGTAATTAACCCGGTATCATTTAGGTTGGAGCTGCCCGAGTCATTCCATATTCATAATGTGTTTCATAAATCTCTACTTAAAAAATATTTTGAACCAGTAGTACCATCGAAAGCCTCGCCTCTGCCGGTTCTTGTTAATAATGCTGTCGAGTATGTGGTGTCTAAAATAGTGGATGTCAGGAAGGTGCGTAATTCCTTGCAGTACCTGATTCACTGGAAGGGGTATGGACCTGAAGAGAGATCTTGGGTACCTGCCAGGGAGGTTCATGCTCCTAGACTTGTTTGAAAATTTCATTTAGAACACCCTGAAAGGCCATTGCCTGAAGTCTTGGGTCCGGTGACCCCTCGTAAAAGGGGGGGTACTGTAACGGAGTGCCGAAGGCACACTCGGTCTCCCATCAGCCGCAGATCTGCTGCTTAGCTTCGGGAGCGAGGATCTGTGTTTGACCTTGTTCCCAGGGCGGCTTTGCTAGCTGGGAGGCTCCCTGCTCCTAGGTCTGCCTTGAACGCCGAGCTGATCACTCGGTGCTCGACTGGTCGGTCTGTCGGTCATGTGACGCTGGCCATGTCACATGACCCTCACTCCCCACTATAAATACAGGCAGCCTGCTGGCCACAGGTTGCCTGTTAATTTCTAGGTTCCTGGCTATTTGTTGGACTACTGAATACTCACCTGATCCTGTTCCCTGACGATCCTTTGCCTGCTCCTCATGTACTGCGCATCCGTCCTGGTATCCTGGTATTGTGACCTCGGCTCCCATCTGACTACTCTTTGCGGACTCCTCTGGTACTTCTCTACTCTCCTGGTATTTGACCCCAGCTTCTCCTGACCATTCTTTGCTTAACCCTTTGTACTGCATAGCTCTCTTGGTTCTGATCCGGTCCGTTCACGTTCCGTATTTTGTCTTGTCTGTCTTCCCTGCACATATCCTAAGTAAGGGACTGTCGTCCAGTTGTCCCCTGTCATCAGGACTCGTGAGGCAAGTAGGCAGGGCCAGGGGTGAGGGTGGAGCGCAGTGGTCACTATCCTTCCCCCTGTGTGTGTGTGTGGACATAACTGTTACAAGTTGCTTCCCACAATGTGTTCTGTGCTGCCCCCAACCATCCGGTCACAAGGCATGCTTGTCTCTGGTGGCTGCTATATGTGGCATTTATCTTGGGAGCAGAGACAGTTAAAAACTAATGATGCAGTGTGTGTCATATCTGGGACTCCCGTATATTGGTAAAATGCGAGTCTCATGACTTCTATGTGTAGCTCCAGAAAGAAGTAGATGAGGTAATGTCATGCATGTGTGTGGCCGCTATCTTTATTGTAGTTTCTAATGAAGTGTGACTAATTCAGCAACTCACATAAACTACAATGGAGAGAGCCACATGCATGCATGGTCTCTTTATTTTCGGAGTACGAAGAGAAGACCATCTCCTATATATTGACCATTGGGACCTGGAAGTATAACTGCAACCTATCAGATATATTTGGCATGCACATTTTTGGCACATATACAGTACAGACCAAAAGTTTGGACACACCTTCTCATTCAAAGTTTTCTTTATTTTCATGACTATGAAAATAGTAGATTCACACTGAAGGCATCAAAACTATGAATTAACACATGTGGAATTATATACATAACAAAAAAGTGTGAAACAACTGAAAATATGTCATATTCTAGGTTCTTCAAAGTAGCCACCTTTTGCTTCAATTACTGCTTTGCACACTCTTGGCATTCTCTTGATGAGCTTCAAGAGGTAGTCATCTGTTTCACTTCACAGGTGTGCCCTGTCAGGTTTAATAAGTGGGATTTATTGCCTTATAAATGGGGTTGGGACCATCAGTTGCGTTGTGGAGAAGTCAGGTGGATAATACTGAATAGACTGTTAGAATTTGTATTATGGCAAGAAAAAAAGCAGCTAAGTAAAGAAAAACGAGTGGCCATCATTACTTTAAGAAATGAAGGTCAGTCAGTCCGAAAAATTGGGAAAACTTTGAAAGTGTCCCCAAGTGCAGTCACAAAAAACATCAAGCGCTACAAAGAAACTGGCCCCCATGCGGACCGCCCCAGGAAAGAAAGACCAAGAGTCACCTCTGCTGCGAAGGATAAGTTCATCCGAGTCACCAGCCTCAGAAATCGCAGGTTAGCAGCAGCTCAGATTAGAGACCAGGTCAATGCCACACAGAGTTCTAGCAGGAGACATATCTCTAGAACAACTGTTAAGAGGAGACTGTGTGTGAATCAGGCCTTCATGATATAATATCTGTTAGGAAACTACTGCTAAGGACAAGCAACAAGCAGAAGAGACTTGTTTGGGCTAAAGAACACAAGGAATTGACATTAGACCAGTGGAAATCTGTGCTTTGGTCTGATGAGTCCAAATTTGAGATCTTTGGTTCCAACCACCGTGTCTTTGTGCGACGCAGAAAAGGTGAACGGATGGACTCTACATGCCTGGTTCCCACCGTGAAGCATGGAGGAGGAGGAGGTGTGATGGTGTGGGGGTGCTTTGCTGGTGACACTGTTGGGGATTTATTCAAAATTGAAGGCATACTGAACCAGCATGGCTACCACAGCATCTGGCAGCGGCATGCTATTCCATCCGGTTTGCGTTTAGTTGGACCATCATTTATTTTTCAACAGGACAATGACCCCAAACACACCTCCAGGCTGTGTAAGGGCTATTTGACTATGAAGGAGAGTGATGGGGTGCTGGCCTCCAAATGTACAGGTTAGTGCATTGAGGGCGGGCCCATGTCACTCTGTGTACCTTAGCTCATCCTACTTCCTGTGACTGCCCCTCCTTCTCATTCTTTATTTGCAGGGTCAGGTTCTTGATTAGTCATCTTGCCTTGGCCTGTCCACAGGGGCATAACTACTATAGCGGCAGACCATGCAACTGCTATGGGGCCCAGGGCAAGAGGAGGCCCAGTCTTAGTTGGGATTATCTCCTACTGGAGGTCAAACCTTGGTCAGGACTCTACCCTCTAAAGGAACAACTTTTAGCAAATGAAGCAGTGGAAAAATGGCCCAGGGGTCATTGAAAAGGGTTTTGGCAGAAACCCTTCTGTCCTGTGTGGGGGGCCTGGTTTGATCCTTGCTATGGGGCCCTTACTTCTCTATGTACGCCACTGTCTGTCAATCAAGAAAAAGAAAGATTTCCTAGTAGCAGTGGTGTAGCATGGGTTGCTAGTTCCTAGGGCAGGCCAAATATAGCATCCCCTAACCTGTGGACATGTTACTTTTTATAGAACCATGTCCCATTTAGGTCCCCAGTCCCACTCAGAAATAATTTCCATTTAGGTCTAATAGTGCTTCTATTTAGTAATAATAATCTAAGATGTACCTCATTAGAATACTATAACAGTCTATAGGATTCTGGAAGGCTGCCTGTAGGCCATGCGTTGGGAATGTCTTTGCCGGCAGCTCGCTATGACCTGGGATGTTAACTAACTGCTGAGATGTTAAAGCAATAGACTGTAATAGACAGCCAGCTACTGCTGTTTGTGAAGTGGAATCAGCTGATGATGCCTCACCTCTCACCCCTCCCCATGTCAGGGGATGCAAATGAGTTAACTTTTATTACAGCCCAGTCACAACTGGGTACAAAACTTGATGGTTACAGACGTTATACTGTAATACAGTATGTTTGACAGTTACAGGTAACTGTCTCTCTGCCAATGGTAAACAGCATAAAAGTTTTAGTGTTTCACTGAGGGCACACAGCCCTTTGGGCATAAATCTCTCCCTAAGGACCATTCTGTCTACTCTGCTTTCAACTGTCATCTTCCACTTCACTGCCTTTTGCTGTGTCCTCCCCCATGATTTAGCCTCAACAATAGTGTTGATCACGAATATTCAAATATATGCAAATTTTTATTGCAAATATAGGCACTTCGAGAATTCGCGAATATTTAGAATATAGTGATATATATATATATATATACATATATATATATATATATATATATATATATATATATATATATATATATATACAGGGAGTGCAGAATTATTAGGCAAGTTGTATTTTTGAGGATTAATTTTATTATTGAACAACAACAATGTTCTCAATGAACCCAAAAAACTCATTAATATCAAAGCTGAATATTTTTGGAAGTAGTTTTTAGTTTGTTTTTAGTTTTAGCTATTTTAGGGGGATATCTGTGTGTGCAGGTGACTATTACTGTGCATAATTATTAGGCAACTTAGCAAAAAACAAATATATACCCATTTCAATTATTTATTTTTACCAGTGAAACCAATATAACATCTCAACATTCACAAATATACATTTCTGACATTCAAAAACAACAAAAACAAATCAGTGACCAATATAGCCACCTTTCTTTGCAAGGACACTCAAAAGCCTGCCATCCATGGATTCTGTCAGTGTTTTGATCTGTTCACCATCAACATTGCGTGCAGCAGCAACCACAGCCTCCCAGACACTGTTCAGAGAGGTGTACTGTTTTCCCTCCTTGTAAATCTCACATTTGATGATGGACCACAGGTTCTCAATGGGGTTCAGATCAGGTGAACAAGGAGGCCATGTCATTAGATTTTCTTCTTTTATACCCTTTCTTGCCAGCCACGCTGTGAAGTACTTGGACGCGTGTGATGGAGCATTGTCCTGCATGAAAATCATGTTTTTCTTACCTTGCAGACTTCTTCCTGTACCATTGCTTGAAGAAGGTGTCTTCCAGAAACTGGCAGTAGGACTGGGAGTTGAGCTTGACTCCATCCTCAACCCAAAAAGGCCCCACAAGCTCATCTTTGATGATACCAGCCCAAACCAGTACTCCACCTCCACCTTGCTGGCGTCTGAGTCGAACTGGAGCTCTCTGCCCTTTACCAATCCAGCCATCTGGCCCATCAAGACTCACTCTCATTTCATCAGTCCATAAAACCTTAGAAAAATCAGTCTTGAGATATTTCTTGGCCCAGTCTTGACGTTTCAGCTTGTGTGTCTTGTTCAGTGGTGGTCGTCTTTCAGCCTTTCTTACCTTGGCCATGTCTCTGAGTATTGCACACCTTGTGCTTTTGGGCACTCCAGTGATGTTGCAGCTCTGAAATATGGCCAAACTGGTGGCAAGTGGCATCTTGGCAGCTGCACGCTTGACTTTTCTCAGTTCATGGGCAGTTATTTTGCGCCTTGGTTTTTCCACACGCTTTTTGCGACCCTGTTGACTATTTTGAATGAAACGCTTGATTGTTCGATGATCACGCTTCAGAAGCTTTGCAATTTTAAGAGTGCTGCATCCCTCTGCAAGATATCTCACTATTTTTGACTTTTCTGAGCCTGTCAAGTCCTTCTTTTGACCCATTTTGCCAAAGGAAAGGAAGTTGCCTAATAATTATGCACACCTGATATAGGGTGTTGATGTCATTAGACCACACCCCTTCTCATTACAGAGATGCACATCACCTAATATGCTTAATTGGTAGTAGGCTTTCGAGCCTATACAGCTTGGAGTAAGACAACATGCATAAAGAGGATGATGTGGTCAAAATACTCATTTGCCTAATAATTCTGCACGTAGTGTATATTCGTATTTTCGAATATTTGAGTTTTTTTTTTCAATCAGTACACATGATCCCTTCCTGCTTCTAGCTTGTGGGCCAATGAGAAGGCTGCAATATATTTGACTTTAGGAGTAGTGTTGATTGCGAATTTTCATAATAAGAATTTTAGTAATGAAAATTTTAGTAATGAGAATCAAAAAGATTGTGAAAACTCACATCCGATGGTATATTCTAACCCCCAGGCGTTCCCATAGTGACGGGGACGCTTGTCGGGGAGGAGTATGCCAAAGTGGAACAACTGTACAGATAAAAAAAAAAAGACGAATATTCTAAAAAACAAATATTTGTAATATTCTAAAACAAGAATATATAGCAATATAGCGAATATTCAGAAAACAAAAACAAATGTAGAACTATTTAGCTAATATAGTGCTATTATCTTTTTTTTTTAATAGTTGTAATTTTTTCCAATCTAAGCTTCAGATAAGAAAAAAATTACAACTATTAGACAAAGATTATAGCACTATATTAGCTAAATTGCTCTATATTCTTTTTTTTTGAATATTCGCTATATTGCTATATATTAGTTTTTTCTAATATTCTAAAACAAGAATATATATAGCAATATTGCAAATTATAATATTACGAAAATTCTCATTATGAAAATTCACATTACGAAAATTCGCAATCAACACTACTCCTAAAGTCAAAGATATTGCATCCTTCTCATTGGCCCACAAGCTAGAAGCAGGGAGGGATCATGTGTACTGATTTAAAAAAAAAAAATTGCTATATTGCTATGTATTATTGTTTTAGAATATTACGAATATTCGAAAAAACTAATATATTTATTTTTTAGAATATTCGTCTTAAAAAAATAAAAATCTGTACAGTTGTTCTACTTTGGCATGCCCCTCCCCGACAAGCTTCCACGTCACCATGGGAACGCCTGGGGGTTAGAATATACCATTGGATCTGAGTTTTCACGATCTCATTGATCCTTATTACAAAAATTCTCATTACAAAAATTCTCATTACGAAAATACACAATTAACACTACTCTTAACGAATATTCAAATTCTAATAATATTCTATGAAATATTCGCTAAATATCGTGAATTCGAATATGACCCCTGCTGCTCATCACTACTCAACATCTGATTGGTTGTCAATTCAGCCTGCAAATACTCCTTTGATTGGTGCTCGGCTCTGTTCAAACCCTTTTTACATATCAGACACAAGAGGAAATTAAACAGATTAGATATCATACTTTAAAGCTTAGACAATTCTCTCTCTCTCTCTCTCTCTCTGTATATGTGTGTGTGTGTGTGTGTGTGTGTGTATGTATGTATGTATGTGTATATATATATATATATTTTAGAAAATATCAAGTTTCTTGCACACAAATATCTTTCCACTATTTAAAATTTTACTTTTAATTAATCTTATTAAAATATAATGAAAAATTAACCCCTCATATAGGCACTTATAATAATAAATGTCATAACCAGTTGCATCCAATGATATGCAATATACAGCAACGGCGGCGTAATAATGTTTGCTTTCTACTTATGGTTTTGTAGATTTTCTTATATAGGGAACTTTTACTCATGCTCTGTGCAGGTGTTTTGGGTAGTAGATCCAGATACTGGGACATAAAATCCTCACTGTCCCTTTTCTGTCCCTTTATCTACCCCTGCCTACAGGCAGAGCACCTGCCCCGAATGGGGCGACCTCACCTCTCGGTGGCTAAGCTCTTTACTGGTGTCTGTATATACTGTGACATAGCAAGGGGTTTTGTTTGGGAAGGCAGGTATTTTCCTCCCAACATTGGCGGCTGGGCTGATTTCCAACCAGGTGAGATCAAATACCGGACCAAAGTTTAAGTGCCGGTCTGGGTTTTGGCAGCACCTGGCTGTCCTTTAAATAGTCAGCTGGGTTCAGCAGCTGAGTCTCTGTTATGGGATCTGAAGCATGGTGCTGTGCTGGAAGATTGAGAGCTGCATGAGGGTTGCACGCTGGGAAACAGGCCCCCTAAAGCCTGCTGTGGACTGCCGGGGAAAAAACGGCTAGCAAGGTGACGTGTCTGTTCTATGGACTTTTTCATTGTGTAAATTAACACAAAGACTGTAATGAGTTGTTTTTATTTTGCCTTTCGTGTGAATCGACATTTTGATTTACAAAACTTGTTTTGCCTCTGTACTGCAGCCGCTTACCCTGCCTACCAGAGCAATTCCTCACAATTGGTGGCTTGGAGCGGGCACACGCAGTGAGGCTGGTGTAAACGCTGATATATTTCAGTTTTCGGGTACAACTGGATTAAACCAGCTAAATTCAAACCAATGTCATGTGACAAAATGGAGTCTGTAATGAAAGCTCTCGTGGAGGGTAACCAACACCAGCAAGAAACAAACCAGCTGCTGTTACAACATGTGATGGCTTTACAGACAGCAGTAGCGTCCCAGAGTGGGCCATGATGTCAGGAAAGCGGTCCGTGCGGCGATCCCCAAGATGACACCATGAGATGACGTCGAAACCTACCTGACGATGTACGAGAAGGTGGCCTCAAGGGACAATCTACCCTGAGATCAGTGAGCTGAGGTCGTCGCTCCATTCCTGACATCCGATTTCCAGCTGGTGTATTTCGACTTGCCGGATGATCAAGCGGCCGACTACCAGAAAGTCAAGGGTGAGATTCTGGCAAGACTGGGGGTGAATGTGTTGGTCCGGGCCCAGAGGGTGCATCAGTGGGGGTTTAAGTCGGCTGAGCCTGTGAGACCCCAGTATTATAACTTACTTAACCTCTTGCAAAAGTGGCAACAGCCTGACATGATGAGTCCCACTGCTATGCTGGACCGTCTGTTGGCTGATTTTCTGGAGGGCTTTGCCACCCCCTCTCCAGCAATGGATTGGCCAGGTAATGCTCTCAAGATGGTCGATCTGGTGGAGCGCTATGAGGCTACCTGGAATCTACAGGGGGGTTCTTTTGGGAGGGGGCTAATCAAATCCCGTAACTCTCCATCCCAGACCCGGTGATTTGTGCCCACCAAACCTGCCCAGGATGTACCCCCTGTTGACCCAGCTCCGATAGTCTGCTGGCGGTGTTGGGAGCCTGGCCATATACGAGCTGACTGTCCACATCAGGTGGAACACATGGACATGAACTATTGCTTCCATCAGTCGTTATATGCTAGGAAGCTGTATGCAGCAGGTGCCCCAGAGACTCTGAATCACCTGTGCCAGGTTGAGGTGGGAGACACTCCAGGGGAGGCTCTGTTGGACTCAGGGAGTCTGGTGACCCAGTATACTGGCCGGAAAGTCAGGGTCATGTGTATTCATTATTTCCTTTATTGGATATCCAAAAACATTAAATGGTATATCAATTAAAACATATACAAAAACAGCACATAATGGGAACACTACGGTGTTACAAATAATTTGTATAAAAATAGAGTAAGCTCCAAACCAATAAGGGACTTATTCATGCCCCAAGAGGAAGCAATTCAGCGAAACGATCGTCGGGCGGCTGCTTCAGACCAGGGTCAGTAGGTATAAATTGCACTTGCACTTTAAATTGTGATCTTTTTCCCCCGTTCCTTTTGCAGTCCCTGCCCACTGTTGGCTGCACCCAGGCTCACACTCCTTTAATGTTTGGAGTGTTCATGTATTCATGTCCTGGGTGCTATTACCACTATAGGTGCCCCACTGGGCGGATACTGCTCTATATTTGTGTATGGGGGATACTAGTCCCTTATTGGTTTGGAGCTTACTCTGTTTTTATACAAATTATTTGTAACACCGTAGTGTTCCCATTATGTGCTGTTTTTGTATATGTTTTAATTGATATACCATTTAATGTTTTTGGATATCCAATAAAGGAAATAATTAATTAAAATTGCTCTCTGTGTGGCTGCTCTTTGAGCTGTGTAGGTGATAATACGAATAACTCCATGCGAGATATTTATGAGATAGTGTTTTTTTTTGGTGTTTTACTTTCATGTGTATTCATGGAGACTTAAAGGATTTTCTCATCTTTGACAATGGGGGTATATCGCTAGGATATGCCCCCATTGTCTTATAGGTGCATGTCTCACCGCTGGGACCCTTCTTCTGCCCTATTTCATGTTTGCTGTGCGAGAGGTATCCCAGGCCTCTACTGGGTTCTCGCCCTTCCAATTGCTTTATGGCAGACATCCTCGTGGACTGTTGGACGTGGCCAAAGTGGCATGGGAACAGCAACCCACTCCGCATAAGTGTCCTGGAGTATGTAATCAAGATGCAACAGCAGATAGAGACCGTTTTGCCTCTTGTCAGGGAGCATATGGAGGCCGCTCAGCAAGCCCAGAGTCGGATCTATAATCAGCAGGCCCGGGTCCAGGTCTTTAACCCGGGTGATTGGATTTTGTTTTTTTGTACCGACCGTGGACAGTAAGTTCCTGGCTAGATGGCAGGGGCCCTAGGAGGTACTCGAGAAAGTTGGAGAGGTAAATTACAAGGTACACCAGCTAGGGCAGTGGAAGCCGGAGCAGGTTTTCATGTTAATTTACTTAAACCTTGGAAAGATAGGGAGGACGTACTTCCACAATCCAACATGACATTGTTATTGAGCCTCAGGCAAAAGTCCGGTTAAAGCCATACCGGGTACCTGAGGCTTGGCGACAAGCCATCTCGGAGGAAGTGCAGCTCATGCTGCGACTAGACGTCATTGAGGAGTCTAAAAGTGAGTGGGACAGCCCTATAGTCTTAATACCCAAGCTGGACGGGACGTTACAGTTTTGCAACGATTTTCAGAAGCTGAACGAAATATCTAAATTCGATACATATCCCATGACTCTGGTGGATGAGCTTATTGAAATGTTAGGCCAAGCCCGGTCTTTTTCTATTTTGGACCTCACCAAAGGCTACTGGCAGGTAACCTTGACGGAGGCTGCCAAAGAGAAAACTGCCTTCATTACACTGAAGGGGCTGTACCAATATAAGGTGTTACCCTTCGGTCTGCATGGCGCCCCTGCCACTTTTCAGCGTTTAATGGACATTTTGCTTGGTCCACATAGGCGGTACACTTCAGCTTACCTGGATGATATTGTCATGCACAGTACCGACTGGGAAAGTCACCTGCCCAAAGTACAGGCCGTAGTGGACTCCTTTCGAAAGGCTGGTCTAACAGCTAACTTAAAAAAAGTGCGATAGGGTTAGAGGAGACCAAATACCTAGAGTATGTCATTGGGCGCAGAGGCGATAAGGAATTGGCCCCGACCTGTCACCTCTAGGCAAGAAAAAAATATGATAAAATGTAGAACAGCACTACAGTACCTTATGGTGTGGATATTAGGAATGCATCAGCAAGTCCAATGCCCCAGATTCATGGGGGTTAAAGCAATATTTATCACAGAGGTAGACAGCAGCATCTCCAATCCAACACGTTTTTATTCACACATGGTGCATGAGGCAGTACACACAATCTTGATACAGCAACGTTTCGGCTACATCTTAGCCTTTGACATGGTGGGCTATTATATGAAGTTTCTTCCCCATTTTGCCACTTTAGCAGCTCCATTGACAGGGCTCTTGAAGGGACGGAAGTCTGTGATGGTCCACTGGAATGACCAGGCAGAAGAGGCTTTCTCCGCTTTGAAGTCGGCCCTGTGTGGGTCCCCGGTTTTGGTGACGCCCGACTTCAAAAGGGAGTTTATAGTACAAACTGATGCCTCCGAAGGCCTTGGTGCTGTACTGTTTCAGGAAGTCAACGGGGAGGAGCATCCCGTTGTCTTCCTCAGCCATAAGCTCACTCCAGCTGAAACCTGAGTACAGTATAGTGGAGAGAGAGTGTGCCTGGCCATCAAGTTGGCACTCGAGTCTCTCCACTATTATCTGTTGGGGAGAAAGTTCTGTCTGGTGACCGACCAGTCCCCTCTGAAGTGGATGAGCCAGGCCAAAGAGAGGAATGTTCGGGTCACCAGATGGTTTTTGTCCTTGCAAAACTTCAAGTTTACAGTAGAACAGGGCAGGCCAGTTACAGGGAAACGCGGATTCCCTGTTCCGGGTACACTGTCTGGCGTGTGTTTACCCCCTCAGGGTTGAACAAATGGGGGGAGAGGTATGTGACATAGCATGGTTTTTTTTTTTTTTGGGGGGGGGGCAGGTATTTTCCTCCCGGGGCGGTTGGCCTGATTTCCAGGTTTAAATACAGGACCGGAGTTTAAGTGCCGGTCCGGGTTTTGGCAGCACCTGGCTGTCCTTTAAATAGGCAGCTGGGCTCAGCAGTCTCTGTTTTGGGATCTGAAGCATGGTGCTGTGCTGGAAGATTGAGAGCTGCATGAGGGCTGCACGCTGGGAAACAGGCCCCAAAAGCCTGCTGTGGACTGCATGGTGATGTGTCTGTTCTATGGACTTTTTCATTGTGTGAATTAACACCAAGACTGTAATGAGTTGTTTTTCTTTTGCCTTTCGTGTGAATAAACACTGACATTTTGATTAAAAAACTTGTTTTGCCTCTGTACTGCGTCCGCTTACCCTGCCTACCAGAGCAAATCCTCACAATACCCTGTTCTCTATACAGTCTTTATCCCAGAGATGCAAAATTTGATGCAACACATGATGACTCAAAAACCGTAAACTTAGGATTTTTATTTTTTCTTAAGTTGCTTGCAACAAGAAGTGCGTCCCTTCTCATATGTTCCGACGCTGTGTTTCCCCAACTTCACGGCTGGTTCATCAGGGGACAGTAGATATACCAGTAAATAGTATAAATCCTCTATATAATAAATAGGAAAGAAGATAAAGTCTCATTCAAATGTGATGATGGAGAAAACCTAAATAAGGGTTCTCCAGGAGACCTAAGCTCCTAGGTGTGGATTCTTTGATGCAGGCGTCTCATTGTCATTTTTAATATGGTGCCTTATATATCCCAGAGCATCCTTAACCACTCCCCCCCCCCCCCCCCACACTTCCTTTCTATGGATTCATATTAGCACTATTAAACACTCTAACCAGGCTTATAAAAACTCCTCTAGAAGTATGGATGGGCAACGCTTAACTTACAGGCTTAGAATCTTAATATCATTGATCGCAATATACATTATTTACGGAGGTTTACCTAAAAAGTCCAGTTGAAATGCAAAATACGTTCCACCATGCAAACCTGAAGTTAACCAGCGGCATCGCGCCTCATGTCGGTGGAACGCAAATACCCTTAGAGGAGGTATTATTTGGTTTAAACTCTCGTTTAATGTCTACTAGGGTTAAGCGAACCCGAACTGTAAAGTTCTAGTTCGTACCGAACTTTAGGATTTTTTTTTTGGACCCGGACCCGAACATTTCAGTAAAAGTTCGGGTTCGGTGTTCTGCGATTTCTTGGTGCTTTTTGAAAGGCTGCAGAGCACCCAATCAACAAGCGTTTAAGTGTGTGCCCTTAGAAGCCATCACAGCCATGCCTACAGTGCAGCATGTGACCCAGCCTCCATATAAGCCCACCGTAGCAAGGGACCAAGCACTCCAAAGCCAGCTCCAAGGAGTTCCCTGGTGTGGCAGTTCTTCAGACAATGTGCTGACAACAAGACACGAGTGGTTTGCCGTGCAATCAGAGCCTGAAGCGAGGCATAAACGTTCTCAATCTGAGCACAACCTGCATGACCAGGCATCTAAGTGCAAAGCACGAGCTGCAGTGGAGTAGACACCTCAAAAACCAAGAAAGGTCTCTGGCTCCTCCTGCTTCCTCCTCTGCTGCAGTCTTGGCCTCTTCATCCACCTCTGGAGTGACAGTGCCACCTGCGACCCCGCAAACAGAGAATGTGCCAGCAACACCACCATCTGGGTCACCAAGGAGCTCCACAATGTCCCACGGAAGCGTTCAGCTCTCCATCTCCCAAACACTGGAGAGGAAGAGGAAGTACCCCACAACCCACCCGCGATACCTGGCCCTGAATGCCAGCATTTCAAAATGACTGGCCTTTGAAATGCTGTAATTCCGTCTGGTGGAGACAGAGTTTTAAAAGCCTTATGGCGGTGGCTGTCCCACAGTACGTCGTGCCCAGCCGCTACTACTTTTCCAGGCGTGCCATCACTTCCCTGCACAACCAACTAGGGGACAAAATAAGGTGTGTAGTGCGTAGCGCCATCTGTGGCAAGGTCCACCTCACTATAGATATGTGGACCAGTAAGCACGGTCAGGGACGTTATATCTCCATAACAGCACACTGGGTAAATGCAGTGGCAGCTGGGCCTCAGGTGGATAGCAGTTTGGCGCATGTCCTTCCACCACCTAGGATTGCTGGGCGCTTCAGTTTGCCTCCTGTTGCTTCCTCCTCCTCTACCAACTCCTCATCCGGTCAGCATAACACCTTCACCACCAACTTCAGCACAGCCAGGGGTAAACGACAATAGGCAGTTTTAAAACGTATCTGTTTGGGGGACAAACCCCACACCGCACAGGGGCTGTGGACCGGCCTTGAACAACAGACTGATGAGTAGTTGGTGCCAGTGAGCCTCAGGCCAGGCCTGGTGTTGTGCAATAATGGGCGAAATCTCATAGCAGCTCTGGGACTAGCCGGTTTGATGCACATTCCTTGTCTGGCGCACGTACTGAATTTGGTGGTGCAAAGATTCCTTAAAAATTACCCTGATATGTCAGAGCTGCTGCATAAAGTGCTGGCTGTCTGGGCGCGACATGCCCACAAGGTGGAACTCCACCTTGTACATGCTGGCCAGACTGTTAGAGCAGCAGCAAGCGATAGTGGAGTTTCAGCTGCAGCACGCATGGGTGAGTCACTCTGCGGATCAGCACCACTTCACCACCAATGACTGGGCCTCCATGCGAGACCTGTGTTCCTTGTTGCGCTGTTTCGAGTACTCCACCAACATGGCCAGTGCCAATAATGCTGTTCTCAGTGTTACTATCCCACTTCTATGCCTCCTTAAAAAACGCTGCTGGCGATGATGGAAGAGGATGTGGCACAGGAGGAGGTGGAGAAAGAGGGATCATTTCATAGGGCCAGTCATTTACAAGTGGCTCCGAGGGTGGGTTCCTGCACCTACAAACGCCAGGTACACAATTGTCCAGCCAGGGCACAGTTCTGGAGGATGACGAGGTGGAGGATGAGATGGAGGAGGAGGAGGAACCGTGTTCACAGCAGGGTGGCACCCAGACCAGCTCATGGTCATTACTGGTGCGTGGCTAGGGGGATACAGAGGACACAGACGATACACCTCCCACAGAGGACAGCTTTTCGTTGCCTTTGGGCAGCCTGGCACACATGAGCAATTACATGCTGCGTTGCCTCCGCAACGACCGCCGAGTTGCCCACATTCTAACTTGTGCTGATGACTGGGTGGCCACGCTGCTGGATCCCCGTTACAACATACCAGCCTTAATTCCCTCACTGGAGCGTGATCGTAAGATGCACGAGTACAAGCGCGGCTGGTAGATGTGCTGCTGGTGGCATTCCCACCTGACAGTGGGGGCACAGTGGAAGCACAAGGCAAAGGCAGAGGAGGAGGAAGAGGTCGCCAACGCAGCTGGGGCACCGCCAGCACCTCAGAAGGCAGGGTTAGCATGGCCTAAATGTAGAAAAGCTTTGTCAGCACGCCATAACAACCAGCACCACCAGCTGATATGGAACGTCTTAGCAGGAGACAGCATTTCAGCAAAATGGTGGAGCAGTATGTGTGAACACGCCTACGCGTACTGAATGACGGGTCTGCCCCCTTCAACTTCTGGGTCTCGAAATTAGGCACATGGCCTGAGCTTGCCCTTTATACCTTGTAGGTGCTCGCCTGCCCTGCAGCCAGTGTATTATCTGAACGTGTGTTTAGCACGGCAGGGGGCGTAATTACAGACAAACGTAGCCTCCTGTCCACAGCCAATGTGCACAAGCTCACATTCATTAAAATAAACCAGGCATGGATCCCATAGGACTTGTCCGTACCTTGTGCGGAATAGACATGTATACCGGCCTTACCCAGCCATTGTTATACTACAGCGCAATTGCTCATTGTTGTATTTTTGATATTTCACACTCTTTTGGGCTTTACCCTAATTTAAAAATAAATAAGACAAAACAAAAAAACAGAGTTGTCTGCCTCGTCCTCCTCCACCGCTGCTTCCACCGTCATTTTACTAATTTGTCTGTTACATTTTCGGGTGAAATTCACCAATTTTTGTGTTTGATATACCACTGCTATACCTAGTAGACAGCTTAATAAATTTCACAAATTTTTCTGTTACATTTTCGGGTGACATTCAACAATTTTTGTCTGTGATAGACCCCTGCTCTACCTAGTAGACAGGTTAATAAATTTCACAAATTTTTCTGTTACAGTCTTGGGTTGACATTTTACCTACACCGCCACATCCACCGCCTCGTCAACCTCCTACTCCATATGGACCTCGTCCTCCTAGATCAAGATTATAATCTTTTATTTATTGTTATTTTAAGTCATTTCCCTATCCACATTTGTTTGCAGAGCACTTGCCATGCTCTTAACCACATTGTAATGCCATTTACAGCACTTTTGCCCTTTCCATGACATTTTTACAGCCATTTTAGTGCTAAAAAGTTCGGGTCCCCATTGACTTCAATGGGGTTTGGATTCGGGGTCACGTTCGGGTCTCGAACTCGAACTTCTTTGTGAAGTTCGGCCCAACCCATCGAACTTGAACATCCAGGTGTCCGCTCAACTCTAATGATTACCCTTTAGGGGATTAATTATTGCTGTTTAGGCTACAGTACTGACTTTTGATGAAATATAGCCATATTAAAAGGAAGGAGAAGGGGGGAGCAAATTAAATAAGATATAAATAAGGAACTCAAGGATTATACTATTGAGCTATAGTAATCTAGGTGGGAGGATAAACCTGAGGAAATACACCTGATAAGTGGTTCCTCATACAGCAATTCGCTAATGATGAAAAGTTGTTGGAGCTTTCCGATCCGATTTTGTTCACTGATTAATAGCCATTATTTTTTTATATATCCATGTAAAGTTCCAACAGATTGATTTAAAAAAAACTACAAGGAGGTAAATTCTCTCTATAGTTTAGGACATATTCCAATTGCTTAATTTTTTTTATTTTAATTTTTGTATCCTTTAGTGGACATGAAAAATAAATATTCCTATCCAGGAAAAACAGAATGCAGATGGGCGATTCAAAGAAGAGACCAAGTAGCAATTGTTAATTAAGACTTAGAGGAAACAACTAAATAAAAATTGTTCATTTAGACCCTCAGGGCATACAGTTCTCAAACGATAAATCCACTGACTCTCTCTCTGCAAGATTCTCCTGTCCCAGTCTCCCTTCTCGGGAGATGGTTGGACCACTTCGATAACTTGGAATTTCAAGCCATTTGGATCCCCCTTATGGAACTGGATAACATTATTAGCAATGGATGTATCTCTTTTGTACCTTATGTCCCCTAAATGATCTCCTATTCTCCTCCTTAGTTCCCTTTTTGTCTTCCCCACATAATTTAGGGGACAATTGCAAGTGATCAGGTAGACTACCCCACATGTTTTGCAGTTAGACTAATCCTGCATATCCTATATTTTTCCTGTGGAAATACTTCTGAAGGTTTTAGATACCGAGATAAAAGGACAGGCTATACATCCACTGCATCTAAAGGTTCCCAGAGGTTTTCGGTCCAACCATTTACCTGAGTTCTTCGGTGTGGCATACATGCTATTAACCAAGTGCTCTTTAATCGATCTGCCTCTCCTAAAGGTTACAACAGGTCTTGAGGGCAGTATATCTGCTAGATCTTGGTCTGTTTGTAGAATCCCCCGTGTTTTCTAAGGATTTCCAGGACTCTTTCATGGGCATTATCATATGTCCCTATTATCCCTATTGGATTATTCTGCTGTACCCTCAGTTGAGGTTTAAGAAGTTCCCTCCTATCAAGAGATAGGGAATGTTTGAAAGCCTCCTTAAGTGTGTCCTCTGGGTATCCTCTCTGAAGAAATCTATTTCACAGACTCCTAGATTGATGTACAAATGTTGAGGTGTCGGTACAGTTTCTTCTGACCCTGATGTACTGGCCTTTTGGTATGCACCTTTTAAGCAGGCGAGGGTGATGACTATCTCAATGAAGCAAACTGTTTGTGGCTCTTGTTTTTCTGAAGGTTTCGGTATGTAACATTCCTCCTTTCTTTGAGATTTTTAGATCCAGAAAGGAGATCTCATCTATTTTAGCTTCCCATGTGAAGTGAAGGCCAATAGGGTTTGAATTCTGTGACTTCACAAAAGCCCTAAAGGTATCCACCGGACCATCCCACAATATAAGTATATAATCGCTATATCTTCCCCAGAAGAGGATGTGGGTGGTCCGGGGATCCTCAATTTCACCAAACACAAACCAATCTTCCCACCAGCCCAGGAGTAGGTTTGCATAAGTCGGCGCACATGGGCTACCCATGGTGGTACCCCTGAGCTGGTGGTAAAATCTGGACTCAAAGAGGAAATAATTACGGGTCAAGATAAAATCAAGCAGAGAGAGGACATATTCGTTATGTGGATGAAACTGTATACTTGTCACGGAAGGTGTACAGGAAACAAGACAATGCAAAATGAATATATGACTCACTGGATCCCAAAACTAAGGAATAAAAAGGGAGACCCCTGCATCAGACCTGGCTCTCTCCCTTACTGCTCAGCCTATGCGATAATCCCAATGGTGGATGATCGCATATCCTCGTACCTCGACTATGTAACACCTGAACACCCTACAATAGTGAAGGGACACGACCACCGGCTCCCTACACTAGACACGGAGGGAGTCAGGGTCACCTGGGATCCAGCAAACAGAAAATCACAAATAAATGTACAGCACTTATTTTGTAGAAGACTGGAAAATAGGATCAGCATGCACACACACTCCAGGAAGTTGTATAAGCCGCACACTAATGCATTATGGGGAGGAATTTAAAGGGATGCAATCAGTCCAACTACATAACAGCTGAGAGAGGCTAAGGAGATGAGGAACTGAAAACCAAAACAAAGAAAAACTCAAGGAGGAGGTTCTGAAAGGCTTCTGTCAGAGCTTCTCAGCTGTCTGGTTGTGACAATACTTCTGGATTCCAAGAAGTATTGTACAGCCTGTATACCTCATTCATGTGGTATACTGCTATAGAGGGCCTCCACATCAATTGATGCCAGAAGCTTGTGGCCCTCCACAGCAATTTCCTGTATTTTAAGCAGAAGGTCGGAGGTGTCCCTTAGATATGACAGCAATGATGACACATATGATCTCAAAATTCAGTCAGCATATATACTGGCATTTTGTGAAAGGGAGTCAACTCCTGACACAATTGGTCTCCCCTTGTGTATTTTAGGAAGGGAACAGAAAGTTGGTGTCTGTGGGTATCTGTTGTACATTTCAACTCTTTTGCGGAAATTTAATTATTCTCAAATGCCTGAATCAGGGTGCCGTTCAGCTCCTCCATATATTTATCTGTTGGATCAGATTGAAGGAGACTGTAACAGCAGCGATCCCTCAGAAGAGAATAGCACATTTCTCAGTATCTAGGATGTGCCATAATCCCTATATTTCCTCTTTTAGGATTTTATAATCAGATCTTTATCATTTTCTAGTTTAGATAGAGCCTCCTTTTCTTCCAGTGTCAGATTTGCGGACTGATCCCTACCCGGGTAAATGTTATCAATCTGCTGTGTTACTAGCTTTAAAAAAAAGTCAATGGCTCGGGTGTCTTGTGGCGGGGGCATCTTTTTACTTTTGGGACCTAAAGTGGTGAAAGGGCCGTGGGCTATGATTCGATCACTTTCAACTGCCAAAGATGATGGGATGCCTAATCTTAGACATTCTTCTCTATCATTATTCTGATGGAACTTATGCCATTTTAATTTGCGGGTAAAAAGATTGATATCCTTTACCCCCGAAAAAGCATCAAAATTGACAGTTTCGTTTGTCTCCCGTTGGAGGGTCTCTCTGTCCCTTAGTTGCTATGGTGGACCTGTATGATTTTCCCCTCCCTTGGCCAAAAAACTCAAAGAGGAGGCTCCCAGTGAAGACACATCCGATGAGGAAGATGCACATGTTGATGTTTTTGCTCTTCCCTGATTGTGTTGGGGCCATCTTTTCCCCCTCTCCCCTATTTCATCCCCTGTTTGCTACCCTTAATGTAGGATTTATGTCTGTGTCTGAGGAGTCTAAGTCTGTACTTGAGTCGTCCCTGTTACTTTCGTCTGCCTTTTGCTCATTCAAAAAATCATATGCTTTTTTCTCTCTAAAAATGGTAAAATCGTGCACAAACTGTTTATGCTTTCTTTTACAAATGTCTGAAAGAGCTCTACAGATGTTTGGAGAATAGTTTCTCTCCTATCTGTATCGTTTTTGAGTCAAGGCTAATTCAATTTACTTGTTTAGTTTATTAGGGAAAATTCTGATTCTTAAGCCTCTTGGCACTATTTAGTGCTTAATATAGTTATCCAAAGAACGCGTTTCCCACCATGATTTTACATTTTCTTTATAATCCTAATATAAAACCTTGAATATTGTCTTCAAAGTTTGTGTATTGGTCTTTAAATTTGTACCCTCCTGTTCTGAGAAAACCTCCTCCTCCTCTAACCAATAATCTGTATTGATTGGTCACTTTAGGAAACCGGCCATAATCAGTATCCAGCAAACTAATTTGATTGTACTTCACAGCTTAGAGATATATATATATTGGAAAATATCAAGTTTCTTACGCACAAATATCTTTCCACTATTAAAATGTAACTTTTAATTAATCTTATTAAAATATAACTAAAAATTAACCCCTCATATAGGAACTTATAATAATAATAATTGTCATAACCAGTTGCATCCAATGATATACATTATACATAAACGGCGGGGTAATAATATAAAACACAGAGAGCGAATGCACCAAACAGATATAACACTGACTATGCTGGCAAGACATAAATGCAGGTATTAAAAGCTGAGACTTTTGCCAATATATTCCAGTCATGGAGATATCGGAGCCCATCATGCACCACGTCACGGTTCTCAGCATGGCAAGGGGTCCTAACCGCTGCTCTAACTATGGTGTGAACACGGTCTGAAGGTGATATAATTCAACTCGCAGCCAAGCTTCCCACAAATGCCCAGCATGTATACTGCGGTAGTACTATGTGAATGAAGCCAGGCCGCGAGCCACACCCACACCAGACCATGTGATGGAGATTACCAGGTGCAAAAGAGTGTTAGAGTGCCAAGTAAAGGCAAACACACTCAAATCTAACAAGGCAGAAAGAGAAAAACAAAAAAATATAGTGGCATTTCTGGAGGAGCTGCTCAGCCCCTGACACTGTGGCGTGTCTTTTATTGGGGGAGCAGCCCGACCGCATGTGGACCGCAGTAATCGACTAACCCCAGCAAAATATGCATACAATGGAGGATATCGGCGCGGTCCACATGCACCACAAGAGCAAACTACACAGAATGTAGCAATTAATCATATAAAACACAGAGAGAGAATGCACCAAACAGATATAACACTGACTATGCTGGCAAGACATAAATGCAGGTATTAAAAGCTGAGACTTTTGCCAATATATTCCAGTCATGGAGATATCGGAGCCCATCATGCACCACGTCACGGTTCTCAGCATGGCAAGGTGTCCTAACCGCTGCTCTAACTATGGTGTGAACACGGTCTGAAGGTGATATAATTCAACTCGCAGCCAAGCTTCCCACAAATGCCCAGCATGTATACTGCGGTAGTACTATGTGAATGAAGCCAGGCCGCAAGCCACACCCACACCAGACCATGTGATGGAGGTTACCAAGTGCAAAAGAGTGTTAGAATGCCAAGTAAAGGCAAACGCACTCAAATCTAACAAGGCAGAAAGAGAAAAACGGGGTAATAATCAGGGGTGGGATTCAAATTTTTAACAGGTTCCCTACTCAGCGGTGGATACGCAGCGCGTCACGAGTCATGACACATATTTACATACACCATATATATGCAACACAGTCACGACATATTTACATACACCATATATACACTACACACAAATACACTATATATACACTACACACATACCACTCAACTTTTAAAAAGCCTTAGGCCCCCTCTTTGTTATTACTGTAATGGCCCCCTCTTTATTTTTAATGTAATGGCCCCCACTTTATTATTAATATAATGACCCCCTCTTTTTTATTAATATAATGGCCCCCTCTTTATTGATAATATAATGGCCCCCTCTTTATTATTAATATAATGGCCCCCTCTTTATTATTAATATAATGGCCCCCTCTTTATTATTAATATAATGGCCCCCTCTTTGTTATTAATATAATGGCCCCCTCTTTATTATTACTGTAACGGCCCCCTCTTTGTTATTACTGTAACGGCCCCCTCTTTATTATTATTATAATGGCCCACTCTTTATTTTTAATGTAATGGCCCCCACTTTATTATTAATATAATGGCCCCCACTTTATTATTAATATAATGGCCCCCACTTTATTATTAATATAATGGCCCCCTCTTTATTATTAATATAATGGCCCCCACTTTATTATTAATATAATGGCCCCCTCTTTATTATTATTATAATGGCCCACTCTTTATTTTTAATGTAATGGCCCCCACTTTATTATTAATATAATGACCACCTCTTTTTTATTAATATAATGGCCCCCTCTTTATTATTAATATAATGGCCCCCACTTTAATAACAAAGAGGGGGCCATTACATTAATAACAAAGAGGGAGCCATTACATTAATAATAAAGAGGGGGCCATTACATTAATAACAAAGAGGGGGCCATTACATTAATAACAAAGAGGGGGCCATTACATTAATAACAAAGAGGGGGCCATTACATTAATAACAAAGAGGGGGCCATTACATTAATAACAAAGAGGGGGCCATTACATTAATAATAAAGAGGGGGCCATTATATTAATAATAAAGAGGGGGCCATTACATAGTGGAGTACCGCTTAAAAAAGCTGCTCTTACTCTGTGGGCAAAATAGATGTGTTTCCCTGTGTGTAGCCACCTTAAATATTGTCATCAACCCCATCCATAACTCTTGTTTGGCTAAAAGAATCTAAACATTGGGTCAGGATGAGGGGAAGGTGGAGTAGGCACCTGCTTAGGAGAAATAATTAATACTTACCTCTCTCTCCTTCACAGCTTGTGGCATCCTGGTACAGGCGGTCACCAATGCCTCGCTCACTGTGCCTTCCCGCGCCGCGTCATCGCGTCATCTCGCGAGATCCGCCGCAGGAGGTCACAGTGAGGTACGTGACTAAGTCCTGCGTCGCACCTCAACTGAAGCCGCTCCCCCGGCCCCTCCTCACTTCGCCTGCCCAGCTGCCCTGCACAGTGCGCGTCACACAGGGCCTCTCCTCTCGGCTTCCGCTCCGCCCCCACCCCTATAGCTACGCCACTGGTGCAGGCGCAGCTGCAGGACCGGGTCGGGATCCCTGCTTCTCACCGGTCCTGCGAACCGCCTGTAATTTTAACAAACGGTTCGGCAGAACCGGAGAGAACCGGCTGGATCCCATGCCTGGTAATAATGTTCTCTTTCTACTTGCGTACGGAAGTGTGTGTGGGGGGAGTGGTTAAGGATGCTCTGGGCTACATAAGGCGCCATATTCAAAATGACAATGAGACGCCTGAATCCACACCTAGGAGCTTAGGTCTCCTGGAGAACCCTTATCATAGGTTTGCTCCATCATCACATTTGAATGAGACTTTATCTTCTTTCCTATTATCTGGAGGATTTATATTATTTACTGGTATTTCTACTGTCCACTGATGAACCAGCTATGAAGTTGGGGGAAAACGTCGCGTCGGGACAGGTAATATACAGACACCAGTAAAGGGCTTAGCCATGGAGAGGTGGGGTCGCCCCTTTCAGGGAGGGTGCTCTGCCTATAAGCAGGGGTAGATAAAGGGACAGAACAGGGACAGTGAGGATTTTATGTCCCAGTATCTGGATCTACTACCCAAAACAACTGCACAAACAGAATTATATAAACAAACTATATAAGAAAAGCTACAAAACCGTAAGTAGAAAGGAAATATTATTACCCCACCGTTGCTTTATATTGTCATGACATTTATTATTATAAGTGCCTATATGAGGGGTTAATTTTTCATTATATTTTAATAAGATTAATTAAAAATTAAATTTTAATAGTGGAAAGATATTTGTGTGTAAGAGATTAGATATCATACCCTATAAATGGGCTCCCTCTGCACCCTCCTTTACACTTGGGTATTGTCCCACTGCTATGGCAGTGCTCCACTGGAAAAAGGGTTAACAATGTGCTAATCTATTTTTATGCATTTCATGGCTAACTTGCACAATAAGTTAACAGGTCTTAGTTATCATCACTAGGTGGGGCTGTTGTCACCCTCCCCATAGGGAGTTTTTAGTCGAGTCGGTCTAGCTTGAGACAGTGAAGAGTGTAGCTGGCCAGCTAAGACCTGTTCTAGGTTGCTAATATAGCTTGTTTGTTTATACAACTTGACCTGCCAATAACATTAATACAGTAACTGTTTGTGTGTTTAAAGACAAAATCAGAGTTATTTACAGTGACTTGTTTTGGATGTCATACAACTGTTATATATTGTGTTCACAGAAGCAGAAAAGATAATATGCCTTTAAGATTCATTATATGGATGAAAGCTAAGCTCAAGGACACAGCAAAAACAGCATAAAGTTAAACTGTTGTCTTTGGGCAGGAGTCTAGACCAATCACAACCAGACTCACACACAGCAGGAGTTTTAACCAATCATATATTGGCACGTTCTCGAACATTTACAGAAATTCGTGTTCGCCTTTCGTGAACGGAAAATTTTATGTTCGCGACATCACTACAGCTTACTTGTCCAAAAGATGTCTGGGCATACTTTTCAGGCAGACTGTACATCTACGAAGGCCAACATCCCTCTGAGAACATTGTGGAAGCATTTACTGTGAGTACAGCAACCTGGAAATGGAACAAAACTTAGTCTGCCATAAAGAGGAGGCCTGCCCATGGTTGCATAGAGAAAGTAAGATGTTTTGGGATAGAAAAGTGCAGTGTGAGAATAATTGCTTCAGAAAAAAGACCCTGGCCTGGTAACTACCTTTTCAGTTGTAAGATCTCTGAAATTGTAAAGCTGCTTGTCTATGCAAATCTCCAAATAGCATGAGGACTGCTGTCTTGAGAAACCACTACCCCCATTCTTGCTACAACCACTCCTAACCTCTCTGCTCTACCCTGCAGCTCAGCTCAAAAGCATTTATGAAACAATTTAAAGAGGTCACTCTACCCTCTTGCACTTCTCTGGGCTTTTCAAGTACAGTCCCTTGCACTAGAGACAAGCTAGGCATTCGTCTGTGCTTTTGTAACAGTCCCTCATTCTTAAAGAACTGTCTTACACCTCAGCAATGCCTGTTACTCTTGCTGCAGGCTTTATAACAACTGGCGGAGAATCCTGTCTCTGAATAGCTAGGGAGATGAGTCATTGAAAAACTTTGGCACCATGGCTCCCCCCTCTAAAAACCTGCTGGGGCTCCACTGCCTGATGAGCAGCTGATGATGGCTGGATCTGTCTCTTACTGTGCTGGACACATGAGCCAGTGTGTGGATCCAGGGATTGGTGGCACTGTGTCACTTCTGCACCTATAAGGGGAGTGCTGAATTAATGACCCGTTGACTGGATTAATTAGCAGCTGCGTGATAATTTACAGTGTCATATCTTTTTGGCCAAGAGGAATACCAAACAAAGTTGTCTCCTTCTATGAGCAGATCTCCTCCCTTTGACTGGGAGACCAACAGGACCTGTGAAACAGGCAGCCCAGCCACTACTTAATTCCTCCTCCAGAGTTAACTCCACCGTTTCTCCCTTTCTGAGATGATGAAAGCACCTAGGCCTGCCACTCTGCTTTAAAGTGCTTCTGTATACAATCACATGCTCTTCAGAGCCAATTTGGCTGATAAAACCATACCCATTGCGGGCATCAAACCACTTTGAAGACTTCCCTAAGCCAGAAACCCCTAAAAGGTATGGTGATACACCACAAATGCAGCATAACAACCACACACCAGGTAGTATTGACGCTAACCAGGCCGCCATGGACTTTAAGTTCTTTGCTAAGCCGGAGCTGGTTACCAAAGGACTTATAAAGTTCACTGATCGCCCCAAGAACTAAAGGGCATGGTGAGCCTCCTTCCGGTAAGCCATAAGAGACTTAGAGCTTTCCTATAGTGAAGAGTTAGATCTCGTGGTAAAGTGGCCTGGAAGTGAGTCTGCTAAACACGCCAAAAGAATCAGAGACATTAACATAAACTATCCTGGCCAAGGGCTAAAGAAGATGTGGGAAAGACTTGATGAGTGTTATGGGTCAATAGAAGCTATAGAGAATGCTAAGAAAATTGATAATTTTCCCAGAATAGTGGGTAGGGGTCACTAGAAGCTCAGGGAACTCAACGACTTGTTAATAGACGTACAGGTTGCTCAGGCAGAAGGAGATCTGCCAGGGCTAGCATTCCTGGACACCGCCAGATGTGTCAACCAGATTGTCCCAAAAAACTCCCTTATAACCTACAAGAGAAGTTGATCGTGCATGGTTTTAATTATAAACAGGTTCATAATGTACCATTTCCCCACTTTGTGGTGTTTGTAGACTTTGTTACTCAACAGGCAAGAATCAGAAACAATCCCAGTTTTGACTTTACATTGTCATGTCCCACTACCCTTGGTGTTAAACTTCATAAAACACCAGTGGCAGTGCACAAAACTAACGTTGCCTCCATAGGTTCTCCTTACAGGCCATTAAGGTTAGGTCTACACGACGACATTTGTCGCACCAATGTCACGCAACAATTTTTATAATGATAGTCTATGGTGTCGCACTGCGACATGCTACATGCTGCGACTGCGACGCGACAGTCGCAAAAAATCCATTCAAGATGGATTTTTCTGTGACTGTTGCGACGCAGCATGTCGCATGTCGCACAACATGTCGCATGTCGCATTGAGACACCAGAGACTACCATTATAAAAATTGTTGCGCAACATTGGTGCGACAAATGTTGCAGTGTAGTTGTGCCTTATCTGTCGCGCGACACATGTCGTCGTGTAGACCTAGCCTTAAGTCTTCTCAAGAAGAGAACAAACTCAAAGATCTTATCAAAAAATGCCCCCTGCACAAGAAACCACATTCTCTTTTAAAATGCAGAGCCTTCAGGGAGAAATCTTTAGAAGACCGCAAATATTTCCTGAAAGAAAACAACATCTGCTTCAGGTGCTGCACTACACCATTGCACTTCGCCAGGAACTGTAAGGTCAGTGTGACATGCACAGAATGCGGTAGCACAGAACACAACACAGCTTTACACCCTGGACCACCCTCTCAGGTATCATCCCAAGCAGAGGAGCATGATGGAAAGCAGATAGACACTGACAGAGACACCGCGGTAGTAACGTCTCATTGTACTGAGATCTGTAAAGGACTCGCAGGAGGGAAGTCCTGCAAAAAAAATCTGCCTTTTCAGTTTATCCAGGCAGTCACCGAGATAAGGCGATCAAGGTATACACAATCTTAGATGATCAAAGCAACATGTCTTTAGCTAAATCCACCTTCTTCGACACCTTCAACATTGTAGGGCCCAGTTCCCCCTACTCTTTAAGGACACGTGCAGGTACCGTTGAGACAGCAGGGAGGAAAGCGACTGGGTACAAGGTGGAGTCCATAGATGGTCAGACCTGCGTGTCACATACTGGAGTGCAATTACATACCTGACAACCGTTCTGAGATACCTACACCAGAGGTAGCAGCATACAACCACCATCTAAAGCGTATAGCTTACCTGATACCAGAACTGTACTCGACGATTTTCTTACTCCTTGGAAGAGACATACTATGAGATCATAAGGTTAGAGGACTGATTAACAGTTCCCAGAATGCTCCATACGCTCAGAGACTTGACCTAGGGTGGGTCATCATAGGAGACGTCTGTCTAGGAGGAGCACACAAGCCGACCTCAGTCAACAGTATGCTCACCAACACACTTGAGAATGGACGTCCTTCCAGCCATATTACAGCAGTTTCCTGATAAAAGAATTGCCAGGAAACCTCCTTTGCCTTGTCCTTTCGCAGATCCCTCCTGTGAAGACCACGCCTGCAATGGTGAGCAAGATCACTTACGATGCATAGTTTTCCACAGGACAAGAGAAGACAACAGGGTCACAATGTCAAGGAATAGTAAAAGACAAGTCAAAAAGCTGGGTCGCACCTTTACCGTTTAACCCCTTAGGCCCATTTTCACCTTAAGGACCAGGCCATTTTTTGCAATTTTGACCAGTGTCCCTTTAAAGTGGTGATAACTTTAAACCGCTTTGACTTATCCAGGCCATTCTGAGATTGCTTTTTCGTCACATATTGTACTTCATGCCACTGGTAAAATGGAGTAAAAAAAATAATTTTATTTATAAAAAATACCAAAATTTTGAAAAATTTTGAAAAATTTGCTAATTTTTAAGTTTCTATTTCTCTACTTCTATAATACATAGTAATACCTCCAAAAATAGTTATTATTTTACATTCCCCATATGTCTACTTCATGTTTGGATCATTTTGGAATGACATTTTATTTTTTGGGGATGTTACAAGGCTTAGAAGTTTAGAAGCAAATCTTTTGCAGAAACACCCCATATGTGGCCGTAAACGACTGTACGGACACACGATGGGGCATAGAGGGAAAGGTGTGCCGTGTGGTTTTTTGGACGGCAGATTTTGCTGGACTGGTTTATTTACACCATGTCCCATTTGAAGCCCCCCTGATGCACCGCTAGAGTAGAAACTCAATAAAGGTGACCCCATCTAAGAAACTACACCCCTCAAGGTATTCAAAACATATTTTACAAACGTAGTTAACCCTTTAGGTGTTCTACAAGAGTTATTGGCAAATGGAGATGAAATGTAAGAATTTCAATTTTTTGGGGCTAATTTTTCATTTTAATCCATTTTTTCCAGTAACAAAGCAAAGGTTAACAGCCACACAAAACTCAATATTTATAGCCCCGATTCTGTAGTTTGCAGAAACACCCAATATGTGGCCGTAAATTACTGTATAGGCACATGATAGGGCGTAGAGGGAAAGGTGTGCTTTGTGGTTTTTAGAAGGCAGATTTTGCTGGACTGGTTTATTTACACCAGAGTTATTGGCAAATGGAGATGAAATTTAAGAATTTCAATTTTTGCTGGACTGGTTTATTTACACCATGTCCCATTTGAAGCCCCCCTGATGCACCCCAAGTAGAAACTCCAAAAAAGTGACCCCATTTTGGAAACTACGGGATAAGGTGGCCGTTTTGATGGGACTATTTTTAGGGTACATATGATTTTTGGTTGCTCTAGATTACATTTTTGTGAGGCAAGGTTACCAAAAATAGAAATTCTGAAATTTCATCTCCATTTTCCATAAACTGTTGAACACCTAAAGGGTTAATTTGAGGGGTGTAGTTTCTTAGATGGGGTCACTTTTATCGAGTTTCTACTCTAAGGGTGCCTCAAGGGGGCTTCAAATGGAACATGGTGCCCCCCCAAAAAAGGCCATCAAAATCTGCCTTCCAAAAACCATACGGCGTTCCTTTCCTTCTGCGCCCTGCCGTTTGGTCATACAGCAGTTTACAACCACATATGGGGTGTTTCTGTAAACTGCAGAATCAGGGTAATAAATATTAAGTTTTGTTTGGCTGCTTGCTTTGTTACTGGAAAAAAACGTTTTAAAATGAAAAATTTGCTAAATAATAGCTGTTTTGGCACCGTTTTTTTTTTTTTTTTGACAGTGTTCATCTGAGGGGTTAGGTAATAGGGTATTTTTATAGAGCAGATTCTTACGGAGGCGACGCTAATTAATATATCTACTTTTTTTTAAATGTATTTAGGTTTATATTATCCTTTTATAAACAAAAAATATATACTTTAGTATCTCCATAGTCTAAGTCATTTTTTTTTTTTTTTTTTTTTAGAAATTATCTTAAGTTGGGGCTCATTTTGTGCAGGATGAGAGGACTATTTTATTGGCGCTACTTTGGGGGGCATATGACTTTTTGATCACTTGCTATTACACTATTTGTGATGTAAGGTAACAAAAAAATACCTTTTTGTTGCACTTTTTTTTACCGTGTTTATCTGAGGGGTTATGTCATGGGGTATTTTTATAGAGCAGATTCTTATGGATGCGGCAATACCTAATATGTCAACTTTTTTTAATTTACTTTAGTTTTACAAAATATATATTTTTTTTGTTTTAGTGTCTCAATTCTGAGAACCATATTTTTTTTTTTTTTTTTTTTTTTTTTTCCGATTTTCAGTGGCTAAATTGGGGAAGGGGAATATTAATTTAGTACTCCATGGAAGTGTAGTACTCCCTGAAGCAACCAATAATACAGAGGCCCGGATGATCGGAGCACATGTCACACTCAGTGGTGGTGTTCTTCCATATCCCCCTCCTGTGACACACTCTGCACCTTTTTTGGGTCCCTCCCTTCTTTCCAGTATGGGGTACCACACCTGGAAAGTGTTGGCCAGGGAAGATCCAGGCGCCTCCAGTTCCCAACGTACTCCGGCCTGCTCTTTACCGGTCAGAAAAGATCAGGTCTTTGAGGACTGCCTCATAGAACTGAAGGAATTTCCCTGTGTTGCCAGCGCTATGGGACAGCACAAAAGAGTTGTACACGGCAACCTGTACCAAGTAGACTGCAACTTTTTTGCACCATGCCCGGGTTTTGCGCATGGCATTATATGGCTTGAGGACTTGATCAGAGAGATCAACTCCTCCCATATTCCGATTATAGTTGACGATACAATCGGGCTTGAGGAATTTTGACGCGGTACCTCGCACAGGGACAGGGGTGATGCCATTACAGTGAATTGTGGACAGTACAAGGACATCCCTCTTGTCCTTATAGCTGACCAGCAACAGGTTTCCACTGGTAAGGGCACGGGTCAAACCACTGGGATAGGTACCTGGAGGGGTTGGGTAGGGAGGCCGCGTAGATTTTTCTGCACGGTCCCACAAGCGGACGTGGATCTGGCTGCGAGGGACTGGAACAAGGGGATACTAGTATAAAAGTTATCCACGTACAGGTGGTATCCCTTATCTAGCAGTGGGTGCATAAGGTCCCACACAAGTTTCCCGCTAACACCCAGAGTGGGGGGACATTCTGGGGGTTGAATAAGTGTACCCTGAGGTACTCTCTCAAAGTTTCTACAGCTTCACGCCATAGCTCGCCGGCTTAGAGGGAACATACTGACGGAAAATTAGTCTCCCCTTGAAAGCAATGAGAGACTCATCAACCGCGACCTCCCTTCCAGGTACATGGGCCTCCACAAATTTGGCCCCAAAGTGATCGATGACCGGCCTGATTTTTGTACAGGCGGTCATAGGCAGGATCACCTTGGGGGGGACATGCTGCATTATCTGCATAATGCCGGCATTTCCGGATGGCCTCAAACCGGGAGCGTGTCATGGCCGTACTGTAAAGTGGGTCTGGTAGAGGACGTCCCCACTCCAGTAATGCCTGACACTGGGGCAGCACGAGGCCCCAAAACGTCCTCATCTCGTCTGCACTGACCAGAGTCCAGCCACCGGCCCTAGCCAAAAAGGAGTCTGGGTGTTGAGTAACGAACTGCTGGGCGTGCAGGTTTGCTCCACCATCAGATTTACAAAGTGGTCACTGAAAAAAAGACTAAAGTAGTCGTATTCAGTGAAGCCCACTGTGGAAATCTGTATTCCTGGTTGGCCTACAAAGTGAGGAATTGCGGGCTCAATATTCTCTCGGGTACATCAGTTCACCGGCAGGGGGCTCAGGTGGACTGATCTGGTGGGCTGGACACCTAGTACGAGCCCCAGAGCTGCTCGTACAAGTGTGGGCCGCAGGGTCCCTAGCATGGCGGTCCCCTTGCTCCGCCTGGCGGCATCTCCGCCACCTTGGGGGCTCATCATTGCTAGATGATGAGGAGTACGCGGATGACAAAAGGAAAGTGGGGTCATCCTCATCCTCACTGGCGCTCTCGGACTCAGAGGCAAGCTGGGCGTATGAAAACAAAGGCCCAAAAATGTGATAAAGAAAAAAAAATGTAAACTCTCTGATCAACCATCCGAAGTTGATCAGCGGTGGGGTGTGCGATGCGCTAACAGTGGCCGGACGCTAAGAGTGCCAGCCACAGTCAGCGTATGCTGAAAAAAATAAGTTGTGGGGGGGAGGCAGGGGGGCAAGCTGCAGCACCCCTGGCGGGGTATAGGGTCACACATCTGTGCTGTGGACCCCAGACACCCGATTTTAAATTTTAAATATATTTTTTTTCAACTAAACTTTCCCTGAATATCCCTGGCTAACCTAACCTGTCCCTAACCTTTCCCTAAATACCTTTTACTGTGGAGGGTCAGAAGGGGGTGCTTGGGCACAGATGGGGGTGCTGGCTCTGGACATCCATGCAGCTTGGAGGAGGAGGAGCGCTGCAATAATTTGAATGGCCCGCCCGCCTCTGCAGCCAATGAGAGCCAATTCTGAGAGGTGATGTCAACATCACCTCTCAGGATCTCAGGATAGTGATTGGTGGTGTATTATCACACCACCTATCACCATCCTGTTCTGGGTTATTGGGTCCCCAGAGACCCGAATAACCGGGAAACACAGCAAACCGCAGGTCTGAATTGACCTGTGGTTTGCTGCGATCGCCGACACGGGGGGGGTGTCACAGGACCCCCCCGCACATTGCTGCTCAATCATTGAGCAGGCACCTGGGGCAAATGCGCGGAGGGGTCCCGTGACCCCCCCCCCCATGTCGGCGATCGCAGCAAACTGCAGGTCAATTCAGACCTGCGGTTTTCTGCACTTTCTGCAGTTTCTGATCCCCGCTGTCGGGAATTTATTTCATATAAGATATGAAATCATAAAAATTATGATTTCATATTTTATGAAGAAAAAAAAAAGGAAAATTTAATTGGCGGACATATAAACACCAGTTCTTTTATTGATGAGATCTAAAGTTAATTTGTGCAGCTAATGAAACAGGGTGCAATTAATTATACAAAATATAATTTATTATAAATACAATCAGTAAAAATGGCATACAAATGAATACAAAGATAATATCAAAATTGACCATAAGATGGTGCTCCACCGTTTACAGGCTGACTTAAGTACAATACTACTTTTTCCTTTTATCAAATTATTACCAATTAATATACTGGTAATCAAAATATTATAATGCAACAACAACAAAAAAAAAACAATAGAAATGAATCTGTGGAAAATCCCTTATGCTCAATCAGAGAATATGGCAGTAAGAGACACCTTATAAATACGCCCGTTGACCTAACTATGGATAATAAAATCCGATCAGAGATTCCACTCTGATAGCAATATTACAGAAATTCTAATGATGTGCACGTTCATTAAAATTTCCCATAAAATGTATTGTTTTAACACTATTGACCCACTAATAATGGGGTCTCAACTATATGCCAATTGGAGCGATTTATAATTACTGCAAGTAAAATAGATTATACATTACCCCTTTCTTTGGGATAAAGAGCTTTTAGAAGGGACCCAGCTTTCCAAGATTCAGATCTATCCCGTCCTGTGGTACGTTCCTGACGTGTGAAGTGATGCTGATGAATGAATTCCCAAGTGTTCTCCCTGAAGAAGTTCCAAGTGATGTTTGGCTCAAGTCCTCTTTGTCTCAAGTGATTTTTCTTCAAGTGATCTTTCCTTTCTCTCCCAAAAACTGGATTAGATATCCTCATCCTTATCTATGCCCATCCCCTCTTGGATTAGGGATTTCCAATTAGATAAGGTGGGTGTTACGTATGGTAATCATGGGGATGATGTCATTTAATTGGCATTCCTTCTGCCCATCTACCACTTGATGGCACTGTTGTATCATATAGCAATTTTAAGATATTTTAGGAATTAACACATATATATGGTTTTATTACACCACTTAAACTTTCACCTTGTCCACCCTAAATCAATTAGGAGCGATTATTCTGTGACACTTTAGAATCACTTTCCCAGACATCATGGATCCATTTTGACAGTTAACAGACCATCTTATTTATGGTCAGATAAGAGAACCATAAACTTTTAGCTTTTGTCCTGGTCTGTATACACCTCATTGTCACAGCTATTGAGTAATGATGTTTGAAATAACATCAGCTCCTCTGAATAGACCCTTTTTAAGAGAAAAAAAAAACAACTTGCTATATCCCCTCAGTGAGATACAATACAAAAAGATACATTAATAATGTTTGGTTATAATACATCAATATTGCATAGTATATATGAATCATTAACAAGTTCAAACGCTAAATAAATGCACACAGGAATATATATATATATATATATATATATATATATATATATATACGAAAAGATACCCATTCCACACCAGATGTGTTTTATGGACGTCTCTTATCAGATCATGGTTTAGCCATGAAACACCCATTGTTCCTCAGACTGATATGTTTAGAGAAACCAGTGTTTTTAAGCAATAACCTCTCTTGACCCCGGTAGTTGAGATAGTTTATGTGAGACCCATTACATTCTCAAGATATCACATCTGTTGGCAATAACTTTTAAAACAATATACATTGTATGCCAGTGACCATCATGATCTTCTCTGGCTTATTCCAACAGAGAGTTTGGCCTCTTAAAGGTAATGTGAATCTCCATTTTGGTTCTAATATTGTCAGACCTTAATGTGCAGATATAAATATGCCCGACAAATCCCCCTTCATTCCAAAATATTCCATAAAATGTGAATGCATTTGGAATGTAATAAAGGGCTTTCCATATTTTTTTCGATGCGTAGACTTGGCTTATAGTGTTCCAACCAGAGCTTGGTTAAAGTTCTTCTGGAGAACCTTATCTAACACATGACTTGGATGGGAAACAAATTCAAACATCCTATAGATCCTGCAAAACAGGATATACGTTCGATAAAGGTTTTTGATTCTCCATCTCCACATGAATGTTTAATAGGTTCCTTTTCAATGAACCAACTTCAAGTTCCAACGTCTTGATAGAGATGGAATCGGTAACTGTCACACCGGTAGTAATAACAGTGCCCACTATGCCAAAAATTATGGCGGCTACGATTGCAAACATGAATCGCTTTGGTCTGTAGAAAACTGTTCTCTGGTCAAGGTCTTCCTTGCTTGCTTCAGGATCTGCGTAATCCGTTCTTGGAAATATCCGATGTGCATCTGGTACCAGGATTGGAGCTCCGTCGACAGGATCTCAGACATGTTGAGTTGTTTTTCGACGAAGATGCGAGGATCCAGGCTGCTGTAGATCTTCTGGGATAATATCCTCTTGTTCGTCAATATGAACCCCGCGGTGTCTTGTAATATGATTCCGGACGATGGACCTGGCACAGCAATCGGCTCAGCATGGAACTCCTTCCCCAAGATCAGGATGACGTAGATAATGGCAATCATCTTTGATGACATCTTACGCCTATAAAATATTGTATGACACATATGAATACATACACTTTTCAACTTTATCCTGCAAGAAAAGAGTTACTAATACCATATACCTCTGATTGGCATAAGTTCTTTTCTTGGACAGAGTAAGTTTTGGTTTCAGAGGTGAGTTAGGAGACATTTTGTTACAGAGGAAACATACATCAGGATGGGTTAGTATGAGTTAAAGATGTACAATAACAGATAACACTTTTTAGTTCATACAATACCAATCCTTATTTCCGTCTTTAGCTGGAACCGTAAAGTCTCTTCACCTCTTTTCATCCAGCTCCTTCAATCTCTCGAAGTCGCGCACTAGGGTGACAAACACGTAGCTGATTAATGTGCACCCATTTTTCAATAAACTCATCCTCCTTAGGGATTTTGATCTTATAGACCACTGGAGATAATTTGTCAGTGATGACATAGGGACCTTTCCAGGAAGGTAGGAATTTTCTCTCCTTCACTTGATCCCGAGCGAAGTTATAGAGATATACCCGATCGGAAATTTGATACTCCTTCTGTGTAGTCTTCAGATCGTAGTATGTCTTAGCACTCATTGCGGCTTTCTCTATATTCTTCTGTGCAAACGCAAAAGCATGCTGAAGGTGCTTGCGTAAATTTTCCACATACTGATGCGATGTTGTAGCATTGATCAAGTTATGGTCCGTTGTTCTGTAAAGTAAATGCTGGGGTAACATCATCTTCCTTCCCGTGATCATCTCGAAGGGAGAAAGCTTAGTTGCTGCGCTTGGGGTGGCTCTGATGGCCATAAGCACCAAAGGCAACTTGACATCCCAATCCTTACCAGATTCATTGACAAACTTTTTCAGGATGTTCACAATGGACTGGTTGTAACGTTCTACTCCACCACTAGAGGCTGGTCGATAAGCTATATGTAGCTTCCTCTTTACCCCCAGGATTTCCCACATCTTTGTCATCACCTCACTGGTGAAGTGACTTCCACGATCGGATTCAATGCGCTGGGGAAGACCAAATCTAGAAAATATGTGGTTAATGAGCAGAGATGCACATACGCTTGAACTGCATGTTTTGCATGGCAAACATTCCACCCATTTGGTGAACAGACAAGTTACGGTTAACATATACTTGTTTCCTTTTGATGAGGTTGTTACTGGTCCAATGAAGTCAATTTGGATGTCTGACCATGGCATGGACATCCCCCTTTTTATCAGTGGTGCCCGATGAGTGGGTCCTTGTGGCTGGAATTGAGGGCAGATTAGAAATCCCTGACAATATGTTCGCACATCTTGTAACATATGTGGCCAGTAAGCGTAGTCCCGTAGTAACTCGTACGTTATTTTCTCACCTCGATGACCAGCGGTTGGGGCATCATGTGCATGTTGCAACATCAGACCTCGGTATGCTGCAGGTACTACCCATTGCGTAAAACAGTTCTTCGAGGTTCTTATCAGCAATCCATCTTGTAATGAGAATTGGGACTTTCCTTTCATCAAAATTCGTAACTCCTCCTTACCCCCACATACTTCCGTGGTTATGGGACTGTTGTGTGGATCCTCAATGTGCTTATAAAAGAGACCAATAATTGGATCCCCCTTTTGGCTTGCAATAAGATCCTCACTAGGGGAATCTTGGCTCCACTGTGCCACATTGGCTTCAGCTCCCTTTTGGGCCTGACTCCTTGTCATAGCATCCACTTGGACAGTTCCCATGAGGTCGTCAACGTCAAATATTTCTCCGTCAATGGCTGCTTGCTTGGCAAGGGAATCCGCTAGGTCATTCCCCTCTTTATCCATGCCTGGATACTTTGAATGACCTCTTACCTTCTTCCAATAAATGATAAGACTGTGGACGGTAACCATCTCATCAATTTTACAAAACATCTTACCATGCTTTACTGGCTTGTTATTGCTTCTCATCATGTCGGATCTTTTCCATCCGGGAAAGTACTCCACAAAGCTGTTACGAACATAATCAGAATCTGTGATGATTATAAACTCCTTAACATCAGATTCGATAGCCATTTGTACGGCTTTGTACACAGCAGTAAGTTCTGCAACCTGGCTGCTTTTGGAACCAATTTTGTATCCAACGGATACATCTAGGAATTTATTATTCCGCACGACTCCAATACCTGCAACCAATGTACGTTCAGATCCTTCCTCGGCATGGAAGGAACAGCCGTCTATGTACACACATGGCAACGATTTGCAGTACTCCTCTTCATAAGATTTATATGGTGATGATGATTGTTCCTCCAGGAAATCATTTTCCGTTGTCTCACCTTTACGTTCCGTATTGGTACAGTCATCGAGTTCTGCTAATCCCTGAGCAACTGGGTTCTCATTATTTTGTTTGTACCTGATCTCCAATGGCCATCCCATTAAGGACATTGTCCAGGCGGTTATCCTGCTGTTTGACAAGTTTCCATCTCTTATACGATCACTCTGCAAGTATTGCAGCGGCTGGTGTGCGGTCTCCACAATGATCCTTTCGCCTTGGATAAAACTCCTAAAATATTGCAAAGCCCATACAGTTGACAATAATGCTTTTTCACAATTATTGAATTTTACCTCAACCAGTGACAATGACTTGCTGGCATAGGCAATGATCTTGTTTCGGTTTTCCTGTTTTTGGAAAAGAACTGCACTTATGCTTTTATCAGTGAAACCTGTTTCCACGAAGAAAGGTTTTCCCCCTTCTGGATAAGCAAGGCATGGAGCCTGGATAAGTTTGGCCTTGAGCTCAGTTACAGCTTGCTCATGACGCTCACTCCATTCCCATTTTACTCCTTTCTTTAGCAACTGCAAAAGAGGTTTTGTAATTTCGGCATAATTATCTATGAACTTACGTGAGTAGTTCATCATACCCAGGAATGATCTCAACTCCTTGAGATTTGTAGGAGATTTTGTCTTGGACACTGCTTCCACCTTCTTTTTCTGTGGGTTAATTCCATCCGCAGTGACTTCATGACCTAGGAAATTAACCTTGGTCCGACACCATTGAGCCTTCTGTAAAGAAAGTTTTACACCTGCTTTCCTCAGCTGGGTTAGTACATGCCTCAATTCCTGAATATGTTCCTCAAAAGTTGTACTTTTGATCAGGATGTCATCCACATAGGATAAGGTACCTCGTTCAGCGGCATCAGGCATTGCCTTATGCATGAACACTGCAAATTCATGGCCCGCATTTATGTACCTGAAGGGCAATCGGGTCCACGCATACTGTCGTTTGCCAAATGTAAAGGCCAGTTTGTACTGATCCCTTTCATCCACCTTAATCGTCCAATATCCTTGTGCACAGTCAAGGGCAGTGAAGATTTTGGATCCTTGTATTTGTGCCAAACTTTGGTCAATATATGGCACGGGCCATCCGGACATATAAACACGTTTGTTCAACTGTCTTAGGTCCGAGCAAAGACGAAATTGACCGTTAGGTTTGAGGACTCCAAGTATCGGATGATTGAATGAACTGTGTACTGGACGGATGATACCCCTCTCCTCCAAGTTCTTGACGATTTCCGATAGTGACTCATAAGCTGCCAGCGGAAGTCGGTATTGTTTGACAAAAACAGGGGGTGCATCGGGATCTGTTTGGATTCTTGTAATGTGTAGGTTTGTTTCCCCACAGTCATAAGAATCCTTGGCAAACATCTCCTGGAACTCTGCGAAGAGCTCCTTTAGCCGTTGACGCTTCGACTCGTCGGAGCATGCGTCAGCCATGGAGATTTGTTCTTCCACCCGCTCCTGAAATTCTGGGAAAATCTCAGGCTGACTTAACTCGTAAGCTTCTTCAAGCTCACTAGTTAAATCATTCTGGGTGTAGCGTACCTTATCCTTTCCTTGCTGGTATGATTCATACTCTTTTTCATCGATCTCATGGTTGAAAACGAATGATGACTCTTCGATGTGGCATGTACCTTCTTCAGAGCTGAAAGGATAAACCGAGTGTATGTTAAATAACCCCTCAGCGGTTGAGGAAAAATGTTGTTCCACTGTTTGTTCCTCTGTCAGGTATTCATCAGGAATTATTCCAATAACATCATTTTGGAATCCAAATGTGTAGTATTCCGAATCCATAGCTAAACCAATTACGGTGTCCTTTTGTAGGGATATGCTATGGGGAACCATGTTATGAATTACCATGTGTAACTGATCCTGATGGATGTTTATCAGTGGAGTAGGTTTTACCTTTAGGCCGAGTTGCTGCATTCTGTTGGATAAACAGATCAACATGTCTGTGTTCTTCAGCTTCTGTCCCTTCTTTACTTTAATGGGGAGAAGAAATGGTTTACATCCTTCAGGAATTTAAATTTCCTCAGAAACCATGATACTTACGGCATAGGGAATCTGTTGTCCCCATTGTAAGGCTTGTTCTTCATCCTGGAACCCCTCTGGGTTTCCCGGCAATCTGGACCATAAGGTGTTATTTACCATGTCAATCTGTATGGCAAATCGGTGCAGAAGGTCATTACCTATATACATTTGATACCGTGGTTCATTTATCACGATGAAAACGTGCTCCGCAGTTTTACTTCCTATGGAGATAGATAAAACACATCTTGCAACCACATTATGACTCTGGGAATCTTCATCCAGATCATGACCCATTGGTCCTGTGGAGAGAAACTTTAAATCTTTTTAGGATTGGTGACCTGTTTTAAGAGTCCTAGGCTTATGTAACTCGCTTCGGATTTCAGATCCAACTTGGCATATTTCACCCGGGCTATATTGTTTACCTGTACGGGAATCAATAAATTGTCATTGACCTTTTCAATCCATACCATCGATTGAATGTGCCTGGTCAGGTCCAAGACTTATTGATTCCCCCTTTCAAGAGAAATGGTTAATAGATCATCATCCAGAGTTACCTTTTTGATTTTGTCCCTCTGGATGGTAATGGTGTGAGTAGCACCATTGATATCTTCCTCGGGCTTACCATTCTTCAGGATTGTGACCTCCGGTATTTGATTGTTCCTGAAATGCACTTCAATAGAGTTAGGTTTCTCTTCAATAACATGACAACTGCGTTGTGCTTGTGTGTTGCAAGAGTATTCATAGGCAATGGGTGCCTTCACCTGAGTCCATACTGCTTCATTAATGAAATCAACTATGGGACTCAATCTTTTTAATAAATCGATTCCTATGATCATCCGATCATATGGAAGATCCACAATCAATGTGGGATGTCTAATTGTCTTCTTGACAATCTTAAATGTCAACCAGGATGTTCCTTTTACCTGTAAGGCATTTCCACCTACACTTATCAAAGAGCCATCAAATGACCTTAATCGTGGCTTCTTTGATGTTAAATCTGAAACTTGTTTGAAATAGGTGTAAGATAAAATGGTGGCTTGTGATCCAGTATCTATTAATCCTTTGATTGGTCCGATAAGTTCATTTTGTAGATATATGTCCACAAAGTATCGGCCATCCACCTGCAACAAATCACAGAGAAAGTTAGGATGTTTACCCATCTGCTGTCTGAGAGGTTGATCTCTCTGCAGCTCCGTGCCCTCTGCATTCCTGAGTCTCCCAGGACAAGCTGGAGGAGCAGCGTTAGCCCCCCCCTTTGGGACAAGCTGTGTGACATCACAAATCACAGCTGGCTTATGGCTAGATGCTGGGACGATGTGATTATACACTGGAACAGACATCTGGTCAACTGAATTGACATCATTAGACTGCAAGACAAATGACATATTAGACATTTCCCTCCTGGCCCTAATTTCAGGGTCAGGGGTACTGCAAGGAAATAAAGAATTAGGAATCACATCAGATTCTACCACAATCAATTTAATATCCTTACAGTGGCCTGGGTTCTGACCCAGCCCAATCTGCTTTATGCTGTTACATTGCTGGGACCGGCAGTTGCCCCTAAAAAAGGATTAGGCTGTTTTTCTGGGGATAACTGGGACAACTTACTTACCATATTGCTCAGCTGGGCCACTTGCTCTACCAGCTGATCAAACCTGTCTGGTTTGGGCACATTTTGGCTTTGTTGGGCACCCTGGTTATTGGTAGGTGACCTACTCCTGGGTGAATTCAAGGATTCTTGCCTATCTTCCCTCTGTTGTCTGGGCCTATTATCCCAACGTCTATAACCCTGATAAACTCGATTGTTATAGGACCTATATCCCTGGGGAACGTTATTGTAATAGGGACGGTAGTTAGGCTTCCCATTACCTGAATTATTCCCCTCTGATCCATTATTATTTTGGGGTTTGGTCTGTTTGGGCGGTCCTACCTGTTGTAGCTGGGCTTGTTGAGAAGGTCCTGTAGACTGAGGGAACCTTCGTGGCTGGCTTTCAAATCCCAAGTTAGGGTTTACCTTAGCTTCAGCTACCTTTTGCTCTGGGGAATTTTTAAACCTTCTCTCACCTGTTGTATGGCACTCACTGATATTATACAGCATGGTGGCAGCCGTCACCAACCTATCCAAGGGAGCATCAATATCCAGATCTCTGGCTAAGTTAAGTTTGATCTGGGTTGGCATAGCATCATAGAATAACTGCTTGAATTCTTCAGATTCCCAATTTGGGGATCTATATGCCAACCCATAGGCATTTTTGAGGACAGAGGAATTCACGGGGACTCTGATTGGGTCTACACGTAAGGCTATATATGTCCCGTTTTGCAGCAGTAGTGGTTCTGTACGGTCCGAATTCCAATTTAACCTCATGCAAAACACTTGGCCAATCTTGTACTCCTCTCTCCTTAAAGGATGTAAAGTAATGACGATATCTATCATCAAATGCCCATGGAAGGAACCTAATCCGGTCAGCATCAGAGTATAACTTTAAAGAATCCATAGTGGATTCATACAGTTCTAAGTGATTGGCTATCTGAGAAGAACCTTTCTTGGAAAATTTGGATACTGTACTATTTAAAAACTTAATTATGCTGGAGGAGCACTGATCCTTTTCTGAATATTGGGAATTTTTCTTCCTAGAAACCACCTCAGCATACGTTGGTCGCCTGTGATTCTGTGGCAAGGAATAAGTCACACGCTTCCCCACATCATCGTCAGACTCACATGCACTTTCACAACTTTCATGAAACTTATATCGCACAGGTGATTTAACCCTAACCCTAACATGTCTATCCAGGGGAACATGAGGAGAGACACTTCTAGGGGCTTCCATGATATCAACACCTAGTAAGGTGGTTACAGTTTGGAATGCCCGACTTAATTGGGTTAATGCCTCCTGTTTAATCATGCCAACACTTTCAGGTTGCTGAGTGTTTTGGATGGGGTCTGCTGTAAAAGCATGTGATGACATGTCTGGATATTGGGGAGTAAGAAATGGAGGGTCAGGAGATCTCACAGTGTTAGATGGATCCCTTTCAGCATTGACTATATTATGGGCTGATTCTTCTGTCTGTTTAATTTTGGAATACTGGAGATATAAATCCTCTAAATCACTTTTTGCCTTTTGGTATGCATCAAGGCTGAGACTAAGGTTGTACTCTAAGTCTTTGATCTTCGCTTCTGCGGATTTTAGTTCTGATTCCATTTTGGATACATATATTTTTGTACCCATTATAGACTCATACCTAGTTTTAGAAAGAGTACTGACTGCCAACAATGCATACAAAACAGGTGGCAATGCACATAAGAGGTGTTGGTCCCCCTTGGTATTATCATTTGCCAAATCCATATAGGTCAGGTATCTATCAACCATGCCACCTAACTTCCATACATCACAACGTTCTTCAAAGGCTCTTGCTTGCAGCTCATTAGTCCATTCATCTATATTTTTATCTAACTTCAAACGGGAATAAACATAATTGATAACCTTAGAGATTATCTTTCCTGGGTCAAATGGATTATCTGCTAAAACCTGGCCATTACCTGGGTCGCTGCCTGTTACACTCATGATTCTGATCAATATTCAATAACAACAACAATTTGACTTGCCAATAAGGATTAAAGAATATTTTCACTAATTGCACAAATTGGTTATAGAAATATCTCAATCAATCTCAGCAGTGCCTCCAAATATGTCGGGAATTTATTTCATATAAGATATGAAATCATAAAAATTATGATTTCATATTTTATGAAGAAAAAATAATGGAAAATTTAATTGGCGGACATATAAACGCCAGTTCTTTTATTGATGAGATCTAAAGTTAATTTGTGCAGCTAATGAAACAGGGTGCAATTAATTATACAAAATATAATTTATTATAAATACAATCAGTAAAAATGGCATACAAATGAATACAAAGATAATATCAAAATTGACCATAAGATGGTGCTCCACCGTTTACAGGCTGACTTAAGTACAATACTACTTTTTCCTTTTATCAAATTATTACCAATTAATATACTGGTAATCAAAATATTATAATGCAACAACAACAAAAAAAAAAACAATAGAAATGAATCTGTGGAAAATCCCTTATGCTCAATCAGAGAATATGGCAGTAAGAGACACCTTATAAATACGCCCGTTGACCTAACTACGGATAATAAAATCCGATCAGAGATTCCACTCTGATAGCAATATTACAGAAATTCTAATGATGTGCACGTTCATTAAAATTTCCCATAAAATGTATTGTTTTAACACTATTGACCCACTAATAATGGGGTCTCAACTATATGCCAATTGGAGCGATTTATAATTACTGCAAGTAAAATAGATTATACATTACCCCTTTCTTTGGGATAAAGAGCTTTTAGAAGGGACCCAGCTTTCCAAGATTCAGATCTATCCCGTCCTGTGGTACGTTCCTGACGTGTGAAGTGATGCTGATGAATGAATTCCCAAGTGTTCTCCCTGAAGAAGTTCCAAGTGATGTTTGGCTCAAGTCCTCTTTGTCTCAAGTGATTTTTCTTCAAGTGATCTTTCCTTTCTCTCCCAAAAACTGGATTAGATATCCTCATCCTTATCTATGCCCATCCCCTCTTGGATTAGGGATTTCCAATTAGATAAGGTGGGTGTTACGTATGGTAATCATGGGGATGATGTCATTTAATTGGCATTCCTTCTGCCCATCTACCACTTGATGGCACTGTTGTATCATATAGCAATTTTAAGATATTTTAGGAATTAACACATATATATGGTTTTATTACACCACTTAAACTTTCACCTTGTCCACCCTAAATCAATTAGGAGCGATTATTCTGTGACACTTTAGAATCACTTTCCCAGACATCATGGATCCATTTTGACAGTTAACAGACCATCTTATTTATGGTCAGATAAGAGAACCATAAACTTTTAGCTTTTGTCCTGGTCTGTATACACCTCATTGTCACAGCTATTGAGTAATGATGTTTGAAATAACATCAGCTCCTCTGAATAGACCCTTTTTAAGAGAAAAAAAATAAACAACTTGCTATATCCCCTCAGTGAGATACAATACAAAAAGATACATTAATAATGTTTGGTTATAATACATCAATATTGCATAGTATATATGAATCATTAACAAGTTCAAACGCTAAATAAATGCACACAGGAATATATATATATATATATATATATATATATACGAAAAGATACCCATTCCACACCAGATGTGTTTTATGGACGTCTCTTATCAGATCATGGTTTAGCCATGAAACACCCATTGTTCCTCAGACTGATATGTTTAGAGAAACCAGTGTTTTTAAGCAATAACCTCTCTTGACGTTCTCTTAAGATATCACATCTGTTAGCAATAACTTTTAAAACAATATACATTATATGCCAGTGACCATCATGATCTTCTCTGGCTTATTCCAACAGAGAGTTTGGCCTCTTAAAGGTAATGTGAATCTCCATTTTGGTTCTAATATTGTCAGACCTTAATGTGCAGATATAAATATGCCCGACACCGCGGTCCCTGACCGCGGGGATCAGAAACTTTAGTATTCCTAAAATATAAATTTATCCCCCCCTTTACCCCTGAGTGATTTTATCCGGGTGGGAGGTGCGATCCCCCACCCGCCTACCTTTGGTATACCCTGGTATAAATGGCTGACATCTGTGATGCGATGTCAGCCGTTTAACCCTTTCCATACAGCGGTCCGTACGGACCACGGTATGAAAAAGGTTAACAGTAAGAGGGGGCACCCTCCCTCTCCCATCGGGGGTCTGCTGTGCACCACGGTATGAAAAAGGTTAACAGTAAGAGGGGGCACCCTCCCTCTCCCATCGGGGGGCTGCTGTGCCTTTGCAGCCCCCTGATGGAGAGGGAGAGAGCCCCCAGACAGCCCCGCCCTTACCCTTCCCGTCTGCGAAGTTGTGGCAGATGGGGAAGGTTCCCATGGCAACAGGACGCCTTCTCAGGCATCCTGCTGTCCATGGTGCTGAACAGATCTGTGCTAAAGGCATAGATCTATTCGGACAAAGTGTAAGTAAAATACAATACAAAACACTATATAGTGTACTGTATTATACAGACATCAGACCCACTGGATCTTCAAGAACTAAGTGGGTCTGGGTCAACAAAGTGAAAAAAAGTGAAAAATCAAAAAACACATTTATCACTGATTTACAAATGAAAAAAAATAAAATAAAATTACACATGTTATATATCACCACGTCCATAATTACCTGATCTATAAAACAGTCATGTTACTTTACCCGAACGGTGAACTCCATAAAAATAAAAAATAAACAACTATGATGAAATTGAAAGTGATAAAAAAGTTGTATGTACGCCAAAATAGTACCAATCAAACAGTCAACTCATCCTGCAAAAAATGAGACCCTACCTAAGATAATTGCCCAAAAACTGAAAAAAACTATGGCTCTCAGAATATGGAGACACTAAAACAAATTTTTTTTTGTTTCAAAAATGAAATAATTGTGTAAAACTTACATAAATGAAAAAAGTATACATATTAGGTATCGCCGCGTCCGTAATAACCTGCTCTATAAAAATATCACATGACCTAATCCCTCAGGTGAATACCGTTAAAAAAAAAGGTGTAAAAAAGCAATTTTTGTCACCTTACTTCACAAAAAGTGTAATAGCAAGCGATCAAAAAGTCATACGCACCCCAAAATAGTGCCAATCAAACCGTCATCTCATCCCGCAAAAATCATACCCTACCCAAGATAATCAACCAAAAACTGAAAAAAATTATGGCTCTCAGAATATGGAGAAACTAAAACTTGATTTTGTTTCAAAAATGAAATCATTGTGTAAAACTTACATAAATAAAAAAAAATTGTATGCATCCATCACAACCTGCTCTATATAAATATTACATGATCTAACCTGTTGAATGTTGAAAATAACAAAAAATAAAAACTGTGCCAAAACAGCAATTTCTTGTTACCTTGCCTCACAAAAAGTGTGATATAGAGCAACCAAAAATCATATGTACCCTAAACTAGTACCAACAATACTGCCACCCTATCCCGTAGTTTCTAAAATGGGGTAAATTTTTGGGAGTTTCTACTCTAGGGGTGCATCAGGGGGGCTTCAAATGAGACATTGTGTCAAAAAAAAATGGTCCAGTAAAATCTGCCTTCCAAAACCGTATGGCATTCCTTTCCTTCTGCACCCTGCTGTGTGCCCGTACAGCGGTTTACGACCACATATGGGGCATTTCTGTAAACTACAGAATCAGAGCCATAAATATTGAGTTTTGTTTGGCTGTTAATCCTTGCTTTGTAACTGGAAAAAAAATATTAAAATGGAAAATCTGCCCAAAAAGTGAAATTTTGAAATTGTATCTCTATTTTTCATTAAATCTTGTGGAACACCTAAAGTGTTAAAGTTTGTAAAATCAGTTTTGAATACCTTGAGGGGTGTAGTTTCTTAGATGGGGTCACTTTTATGAAGTTTCTTCTCTAGGGGTGCATCAGGGGGGCTTCAAATGGGACATGGTGTCAAAAAACCAGTCCAGCAAAATCTGCCTTCCAAAACCATACGGCGCAGCTTTCCCTCTACGCCCTGTATGCCCGTACAGTAGGTTACGGCCACATATGGGGTGTTTCTGCAAACTAGAGAATTGGGGCAATAAATATAGCATTTTGTTTGGCTGTTAGCCCTTGATTTGTTACTGTAAAAAATGGATTAAAATGGAAAATTTGCCCAAAAATTTTAATTCTCAAATTTCATCTTCATTTTCCAATAACTCTTGCGCAACACCTAAAGGGTTAACAAAGTTTGTAAAATCAGTTTTGAATACCTTGAGGGGTGTAGTTTCTTAGATGGGGTCAATTTTATGGAGTTTCTACTCTAGGGGTGCATCAGGGGGGCTTCAAATGGGACATGGTGTAAAAAAAAAAAACAGTCCAGCAAAATTTGCCTTCCAAAAACCAAACGGCGCACCTTTCACTCTACGCCCCGCTGTGTGGCCGTACAGTAGTTTATGGCCACATATAGGGTCTTTCTGTAAACGGCAGAGTCAGGACAATAAAGATACAGTCTTGTTTGGCTGTTAACCCTTGCTTTGTTAGTGGAAAAAATGGGTTAAAATGGAAAATTAGGCAAAAAAATGAAATTCTCAAATGTCATCCCCATTTGCCAATAACTCTTGTGCAACACCTAAAGGCTTAACGAAGTTTCTAAAATCAGTTTTGAATACCTTGAGGGGTGTAGTTTATAGAATAGGGTGGTTTCTATTATGTAAGCCTCGCAAAGTGACTTCAAACATGTAGTGATTCCTAAAAATAGTTTTTTTGTAAATTTTTGAAAAATTTCAAGATTTGCTTCTAAACTTCTAAGCCTTGTAACATCCCCTAAAAATAAAATATAATTCCCAAAATAATTCAATCATGAAGTAGACATATGGGGAATGTAAATTCATCACAATTTTTTGGGGGATTACTATGTATTACAGAAGTAGAGAAACTGAAAATTTGAAATGTGCTAATTTATTTTCAAATTTTGGGTAAATTAGGTTTTTTTTTATGCAAAAAAATAAACTTTCTTGACCCAATTTTAGCAGTGTCATGAAGTACAATATGTGGCGAAAAACAATCTCAGAACGGCCTGGGTAAGTCAAAGCATTTTAAAGTTATCAGCACTTAAAGTGACACTGGTTAGAGTTGCAAAAAATTGCCTTGTCCTAAGGTGAAATAAGGCTGTGTCCTTAAGGGGTTAAGTACCGGGACATCATGCTGTATCGGTACATCATGTGTCCCAAACAGGTTAAACCCCGGAGGCACTGCTTACCTAATAACAGAGAACTTCTCTACAGTCTATCTCCCTCAAACACAAACTTCAGAGGATACCAGAGATGAAAGAACATTTCTTTACTTTCATGGAAAGAATATTCCAGAACAACCATGCAGAAATGGCACATGCGCTCCAAGACGTGTTGGTACTTACCCATATTTGGTGTGTATCATCCTAAAAAGCCAGGGCAGATAAGCGCAGTATTCGACTCGAGCACCAGGTGGGAAGGCGTTTTGCTAAATGATGTCTTACTGTCTGGTCCAGACCTCAACAACAGACTTCTAGAGATACTCCTACGCTTCCGCAGAGATTCCATAGCATTTATGGCCGACATACAACATACTGTATGTTTCACTGCTTCCTTGTCAAGAAAGAACATAGAAACTACTTGAGGTTCTTCTGGTACCACAATAACGACCCCAATGAAGACATTGTAGAGTACCAAATGAGAGTGCACATCTTTGAAAACAGTCCTTCCCCTGCAGTTGCTATGTATGGTCTCAGACATTGAGCATGAGGGTGAAGAAAAGTATGGGTCAGATGTCAGATGCTTTGTAGAAAAATATTTCTACGTAGACGACTGCTTGAAATCCACACCCATGAACAAGACCGCAATCAGTCTCCTGAAAAGGGCTCAAGAAATGCTTGCGCTAATTTGAGGTTGCGCAAATTCACCTCCAACAGCCGTGAGTTAATGGAAGCCTTCTCACCCCAAGACCATTCAATTGATCTAAAGCACTTGGACCTTAGCACCGACTCCCTTCTCATGCAGCTGAGCCTCGGTTTGATGTGGGACTTAAATGTAGACACATTCTCCTTCCAAATCAGCAAGCAAGAAAAGCCCTTCACACGTAGAGGAGTCCTGTCCACCATAAACAGCTTATATGTTCCTCTGGGATTCGTATCGCCTGTTACCATCCAAGGTAAAATGATGTTAAGAGACTTCACCAGAGAGATGTCTGATTGGGATGATCCACTTCCTATGGAGAAAAAGGACCTGTGGACAGGTTGGAAGAAGTCTCTCGAAGCTTTGACCAGCCTTCATGTGGCATGACCATATGCTTCTGTGCCATCTACTGAAGTCAAGATGCAAAGACTATACATCTTCTGTGATACTTCAGTCAAGGCTATTGCAGCCATAGCATACCTACAGACCATTGATGTCAAAGAACAATGCCATATAGGATTTGTCATGAGCCGGACCAAACTGCCGCTACTCAGCAAACACACGATATCAAGACTGTAACTCTGCACTGCTGTGCTTGCAGTGGAGATGGTTGAACTTCTGAAATGAACCTGGAAATCGAAGAAGTCGAGTTTTACATGGACAGCAAGGTAGTCCTAGGATATATCTGCAACAAAACCAGACGTTTTTACGTCTACATCTGCAATCGGGTGCTAAGGATCAGGAGATCCACTTGTCCTAAACAGTGGCAATACGTGCCTACACAGCATTATCCTGCATACCATGCGACTAAATCTGTTGCACCAAGCCACCTTAAAGACACAACATGGTTTATAGGTCCTGCGTTCCTGTACCATTCAATGACTTGCAACATTGGATTCAACACATTCGAATTGATAGACCCAGATACAGATGAAGAAATCCGACCCAAAGTATCTACTCTACATACAGTGACTACCAACCACCAATTCAAATCTCATCACTTCAACAGGTTCTCCACCTGGATGTTGCTCTTTTGTGCTATAGCCTGTGTAGTTCATACAGCTCAGACATTACATGTAAGCCAGAAGCCCTGCAAAGGTTGGCATCACTGCGAACATGCCTTTACCGCTCATAATCTGAAAAGGTCCAACAACATAATAATTCACACTATACTTCATGAATCTCATGCTAAGGAAATAGACTACCTCAGCAAAAGCCAAACAGTCTTGAAGGACATCACTTTGGAAAAGCTTGGTCTCATCATTGACCAAAATAGGTTGCTAAGAAGAATGATTTCAGTGGTGGCGTCTGTTAACGCCAGACGGGGAGTGTTCTGCCTCCAGCAGAGGGAGATTCATTTCAGTTCACGTCTATTTCATTTCTAATTCTTTCTGCAGCAATTTCTGTATTCCTGTAGTTATTAGTTAGGTAACAGCACCATCTAGCAGTGATAAAATAAATGTACTGCACCTTGTTTTCTTGTTAATAAAGATTATTGGTTTGTGGAAGGTGCTAGGCATTGTGGGTAGCGCAAGGCATTCTGGGAAGGAGAAGCCCAGTCTTTAGTCTACATACAGACGACAGCTGTTCCATGCAGTTCTCCATCTTAAACTCCACCATCTTTGTGCAAGTATAGTACAGACCAAAAGTTTGGACACACCTTCTGATTCAAAGAGTTTTCTTTATTTTCATGACTATGAAAATTGTAGATTCACACTGAAGGCATCAAAACTATGAATTAACACATGTGGAATTATATACATAACAAAGTGTGAAACAACTGAAAATATGTCATATTCTAGGTTCTTCAAAGTAGCCACCTTATGCTTTGATTACTGCTTTGCACACTCTTGGCATTTTCTTGTTGAGCTTCAAGAGGTATGCCTTATAAATGGGGTTGGGACCATCAGTTGCCTTGTGGAGAAGGCAGGTGGATACACAGCTGGTAGTCCTACTAGACTGTTAGAATTTGTATTATGGCAAGAAAAAAGCAGCTAAGTAAAGAAAAACGAGTGGCCATCATTACTTTAAGAAATGAAGGTCAGTCAGTCCGAAAAATTGGGAAAACTTTGAAAGTGTCCCCAAGTGCAGTCACAAAAACCATCAAGTGCTACAAAGAAACTAGCTCACATGCGGACCGCCCCAGGAAAGAAAGACCAAGAGTCACCTCTGCTGCGGAGGATAAGTTCATCTGAGTCACCAGGCTCAGATATCGCAGGTTAACAGCAGCTCAGATTAGAGACCAGGTCAATGCCACACAGAGTTCTAGCAGCAGACACATCTCTAGAACAACTGTTAAGAGGAGACTGTGTGAATCAGGCCTTCATGGTAGAATATTTGCTAGGAAACCACTGCTAAGGACAGGCAACAAGCAAAAGAGACCTGTTTGGGCTAAAGAACACAAGGAATGGACATTAGACCAGTGGAAATCTGTGCTTTGGTCTGATGAGTCCAAATTTGAGATCTTTGGTTCCAACCACTGTGTATTTGTGCGACGCAGAAAAGGTGAACGGATGGACTCTACATGCCTGGTTCCCACCGTGAAGCATAGAGGAGGAGGTGTTATGGTGTGGGGGTGCTTTGCTGGTGACACTGTTGGGGATTTATTCAAAATTGAAGGCATACTGAACCAGCATGGCTACCACAGCATCTTGCAGCGGCATGCTATTCCATCCGGTTTGCGTTAAGTTGGACCATTTATTTTTCAACAGGAAAATGACCCCAAACACACCTCCAGGCTGTGTAAGGGCTATTTGACCATGAAGGAGAGTGATGGGGTGCTGCGCCATATGACCTGGCCTCCACAGTCACCGGACCTGAACCCAATCGAGATGGTTTGGGGTGAGCTGGACCGCAGAGTGAAGGCAAAGGGGCCAACAAGTGCTAAGCATCTCTAGGAACTCCTTCAAGACTGTTGGAAGACCATTTCAGGTGACTATCTCTTGAAGCTCATCAAGAAAATGCCAAGAGTGTGCAAAGCAGTAATCAAAGCAAAAGGTGGCTACTTTGAAGAACCTAGAATATGACATATTTTCAGTTGTTTCACACTTTTTTGTTATGTTTATCATTCCACATGCGTTAATTCATAGTTTTGATGCCTTCAGTGTGAATCTACAATTTTCATAGTCATGAAAATAAAGAAAACTCTTTGAATTAGAAGGTGTGTCCAAACTTTTGGTCTGTACTGTATATCTGGCGAGTGACATCCACCTTTGTTTTAGGCACAGTATGTTATTCAGAGCTGTTTATCTAGGTATAAGTGTCACTCAGCGAGTTATATCTGTTAGCTAGCCATGCAATCTATGTATAGACAGCCATTTTGGACATCTACTTTCTCTGTCAATGAATTACTGTACCTGCTATTCTGTATATTTTACTTACACAAGCCATTTGTATTCTTGTAGTTTTCCCAATTCACAATCTTGTTGACCAATAAATAAGTTAGACTACAGAAAACAGTCCTCTTATTTGGAAGACCGGAATGGATTATACTGAATGTCAGACTGCACACTTTGTGATGTCTATGAAGACAGAACATACAAAAAGCATCCAGGGAACCTGTGGGATTAAAGCAAAATAGCCCAAAAAGCATCTTTGTCAAAATCGGAGTACTATTTATTTGTGTTACCATAGATCAAAAATCATGTGTGCTACCAGTATAGTTGCCACTTACTTGGGTTTCCATATGACTACAATTTAGTTGTACTACCAGTGGACTGAGTCTTCCTTATGTTAACAGTTTTAACAGTGTCCATACATTTGGCATTGCTATTCCATCAGGTTAACTGGTAAAAATAGAAGTATTCAACATGTGAAAAACAACATTAATAGGTGGCTTATAATTTATGTGCATTGGTAGCAGTTTACCAAATTACTTGGGCTGCCAAACGGGATGGACACCTGGTGTCCTGTTGATCGAAACGAAGTTAACGAAGTGGAATTCGATACGAATTTCAGGAAAATTTGATTAGCCAAAAACACGAATTTCTTGGAGCTTCCTGGCAATCAATTTTTCTTGAAATGGTGGTAAGAAAATACTCACCTCATCCATTTGAGTTTTGTTTCGAAGTTCAGCAAAGCAACTAAATAAAAAATTTTAAAACTTCACTTATCACAAAAAATTATCTTTTGCCGGATCTCAATACCGGAAAATGTAAACACAAGTGTAAAAGTAGACTTAAAGTAACAGTTATCATACGAGTGTATTACTGTAGTGCAGCGGTGGCATGAAGCACACAGCGTCATACCAACTAATGACGCCGTGCACTCCTGCTCTCAGCAGGAATCCAGGCCGGGTTAGCACGGACACAGCAGTGTGCATTCGGCTTTAGGCTGATGACTGTTTACTGGCAGATTAGTTGCAGATTCATGCTACAAAATCTACTCTTAAAATAACTCAAGTACGAAAAGCACTTAACAATATAACAGAACTCCATACAAATGCAGAATGCCCTAAAAAATCTAGATCTGAGGGCAAGTTGCAGATTCTCAAATTCATAGCAAACATGTCTCATGGATGCTCTCTGGATTTGCAAAGGCAAACTCCCAGTGCCGCACACTTTGTCAGCTAATCCAGATTATTTGAAAAATGATTCCATCCAGAAGATCTGGAAAGGCAAACCTTCCTTTGAAAAGAAAACCTACAACAAATACAAAGTTAGTGTCGGCAAAGTAGAAAAATATCTAACTTTTTATTAAAAATATACATTATCATCATGATAAAAAAGCATCACACAAAGAGAGGTTATATTTTTAACAATGCACAGTAATGCAGCCCCTTTTATTCCCTACACAATAACAGTGCCTCCTGGAGCACTTAAGGACTACTGGAGCCTATTGACTGCTGCTCAGTCTATCTGTCTCCTGAAATGTGCTGCCATCCTTGGTTGTTGAACCCTTCTCTGCCATTCTCTGCCTTCCTTTCAATGGTCTTCTCACTGCCGGCCAATTTTTCCCATCTTCCTCCCACCATGTGCTTCCAGACTTCTCCCTTTCCTGTTCCAACCACTATAATTTCCACTTCTCTTTCTGTGCCAACGGAAGTTTTGAATGGTAGGGCAAGAAGCTGTTGACTCCAAATTACAATCTAATTGTAACTGTGTCTTGAGAATGTAGGTACAGTTAACATTGGTGCTCACCAAGAGCATCAGGTCAGACGGCCCAGACCCCCTGATACCATAGGCACTGTAGCTGCTGCTATGGCTGCTACAGTGGTAATTATACCACTAATATACAGGCTTCTCTGCACAAATAAAACATGAAAAATAGAAAGAAAATAGAAATATATCTCATTTGCAAATCTTGGATACTATAATTATTAGATAGAAACTAGAGATTCTTTCTACCTAAAAATATCTCTGAACAGTTTTGCTGCCCTGGTCTCATTCTTATATATTGTCCCGTAACTGTTGCACATGGAAATGGACTGGCACCAGTGGGAATAGAAACTATCCTCCCCCAAATAAAGAGAGCAGTACAGGAGCCAATGCGCTATTTGGTTTTCCTAGGAAATTGACTTTTACAGCAGAATAAAACATAATGTTACTGTGTAAGATCACAAAGAGCAAATTAATGGCTAAGGCAACTGCTTAAAGTGTATTCAAACACCCACATGGGATTTGCATTAGCAAGTCTGATTTCAGTCAGATTGTCTGTTATTGTACAGACTGTCTCAGTGTCTGCTAGTGATGATTTCTATTAAGTAAAATAATGGTTGGAAAGAAAGTGAGTGCAAAGGCATTAACAGCTGAAGGACTTCTTTTATTTCGACATCAGGCTTTTTCTAAGTTTCAGAATATATATACTGTATAAAATATATATATATATATATATATATATATATATATATATATATATATATATACAGGGCCGGTTTTAGACAATGTGTGGCCCTGGGCAAAATTGAAAGTGGGGCCCCAAATCCTGAAATATTGGACCAGAAGTCTGACAGAACGTTGTAGGCACGGACAGTGGTTGTAGCCACAGCAGCTGAGTGTAGAATGCTTCATTATCTCTCTTTAGCCTTTCCACTATAAGCTGCTGATCCTGCAGCCTCTGTATGTTCACACAGAGTATTTTCTGTGCTTAAAAAACCTAATGCAGAATCCACATCAGGTTTTTTGGGATATGTTTTTTTTTTCTGATACAGTTTATAACACACTTTTTGATGCAGTTTTGCTGTGGATTTTCATTAATGACGATTTTTCAAAGGGAATTCTGGACATGGACCCCACATAAAGAATGACCAGGTCACTTAATTTTTTCATGGTGCAGTTTATAAGCAGAAAAAAAGGGATTGTTCCATCCAGGCCCCTGAAGTGAAGGGAGTGCACAATCTGCATGCATGGTCATCCTCAATTATGCTAAGTGTTCTGAAAATAGACGATCACTGGCAATTCCATAGTAGTGAATGGAGATAATGCTGCGAATGCACACTGTTATGGGGGATTTGTGGAGGACACACTGTTATGGAAGATATGTGGATGACACTGTTATAGAGGATCTGTGGATCACACTTCTATGGAGGATCTGTGGAGGACGCACTAATATGGGGGATTTGTGGATGACGCTGTTATGGGGGGATCTGTGGATGACACTGTTATGGGGGATCTGTGGATGACACACTGTTATGGGGGGATCTGTGGATGACATACTGTTATGGGGGGATCTGCAGATGACACACTGTTATGGGGGGATCTGTGAATGACACTGTTATGGGGATCTATGGATAACACTGTTATGGGGATCTGTGAATCACACTGTTATGCAGGATCTATGGATAACACTGTTATGGGGATCTGTGAATGACATTGTTATGGTGATCTGTGGCGGACACACTGCTATAGAGGATGTATGGATGACACTCTGTTATGGAGAATCTGCTGATGACACTGTTATGGGGATCTGTGAATGACACACTGTTATGGGGATCTGTGGATGACATTGTTATGGTGATCTGTGGCGGAAACACTGCTATAGAGGATCTATGGATGATACTCTGTTATGGAGGATCTGTAAATTACACTGTTATGGGGATATGTGGATGAGACTTTTATGGGTATCTGTGGAGGACACTGTTATGGGGATCTGTGGATGACACTATTATGGGGATCTGTGGTGGAAACACTGTTATAGAGGATCTGTGGATGACACTCTGTTATGGAGAATCTGTTGATGACACTGTTATGGGGATCTGGGTATGTATTTACAAATGCCTATGAGGGCAATAGAAACTTATCTTGGCCCAAGTGCAAACTAATACTTCACTTTTATTATATTATTCATTAAAAAGTGTCACTGGTGGGTGTGATTCACATGTGATGGGACACAGACAAACAAACAGAATAATCTACTAAGGTGTTAAAAGCACAGTCTACGACCCACTGTGAGAGATGGTGGATATAACCGGTTGGAGGCGATGTGCTCAATCGCTCACTCCAAAAAACGTGAGAACAACAAATTGTGCTACCACATCCTGCAAGTGTTGTTTCAACTAATTTTCAGCTGGAATTGTCAATTTTATTGTCCAATATCAATAGTGGGAGACTGATACCTTCATCCCACTATATGCATTGAGAAGCTGTTTCACAGCCTACAGTTTTCCAACACAACATGCACTTGCCATATGTACAGCAGACTGGAGTGTGTGGACTACTGATGGTACCAGTCAGGTGTCACGACCCTTGGTCATAGTCGTGACTCCTTGGGAGCCGCATGCAGTTACCCGCGGTTTTGGTGTTGTGTCAACCGCAGCTGGGGGCACTTAGTGGTTTGCCTCAGGTGCGGTTGCCGCGGATAACAGGCATGCGTGCGGTTGCCCTTGGCAACGTGTTTTATGTGCACTCCCTTTGTCTGTTTTTGGTGCACGAGGTCATGTGTTGTATGCACGGAGACACCTTCCTTCACCTGCGGTTGTCCGCGGCAACGTCTGTTGCTGTGTGCATGTGGTGGCAGGGTCTCGGCCTGCTGGCTGTTCCCCAGAACATGGTTGCCACGCATGCCGTTGCTGGCGGTAACAGGTGAGTGTGTTTGTGTGTTTTATGGATTGTGTGTACTTCCCCTTTAAGTTGGTGTTTTCCCTTTCCTGTGGTGCTGGAAGGGTTAACTCTCTTCCCAGTGTGTGTGATGTCACTGGGTGTGTTCTGACCGGTGGGTGTGGCCACCTAGGCCTATATAGCCTCGTTCTCTGGCTTGGCTCAGTAGGTTGCTTTCAGCCAGGCATAGCTGGAGCAACCTCCTGTACATTACCATCTACCAGTAGGGGCCTCCCTTCTGGTCATAAATCTTTGTTACACGGTGTTATCTAGGTGTGTGTGGGGTTCTGTATCATTGCAGCTTATGGTCCGGGTTCCTGTGTGATGTCTGGTGTGTGCTGTGTTCCTTGGTGTCTTGAACTAACAGCACCTGCACATGGGTTCCTGGTTGTGTTGTCTGTGGCAGGTGAGTGTTGTGTGGATTACTTTTGCCTGTCACTGCCATAGCTGTTTCTGTTTCCCTTTGTAGCTTGGCCACATTAGACTCCTGTTTCTCCGTCTCCAGGAGGAACGGGCTGTCTACCCTGTTCTCTAGTTCAGGGCTGACTTGAGGGCTTGTAGGGACTATAGGTTCCAGCGTATGAGCCCTCCTACCATCAAGGTCGGCTCATACTGACAGGAGACAGGGTCAGCGTTAGGGACGCAATAGGAGGTGACCTGCTCCCTAATTCTGTGGTCCTGGCCAAGTGGTAACCTTACCATCTCCTGGCACCGCACGGCTGGGGGTTTCCCTCACTTCCAGCCGTGACATCAGGTGATAGTGAACCAGCCTAACCCCTGTTTATTACTACCAGGGTAATTTGTGCAAAAGGCTATGAGGTCAGCCTCTTGCCATGCCACGTCTGTAAATGCTAGTGCCTGCTCAAGCTGATCATCAGCAAAAAACTGATTTACAGGTTGTTGCCCTTTATTTGTAAAAGGGGATTTGTTGCATCAACCCTCTACACAACTGGGAATGCTATTTAGCAGCTAGCATTAAATACAGACGGTGGCTACACTGTTATCCACCTGAATGTGCAGCCTGCTGGTGGTGCCAGACAGGTCACATTAATGCGTCCAAGACTGACAACACTGCTAACCTCCTAAAAGTACAGCCTGCTGGTGGTGCCAGGCAGGTCACGGTAGTGCATGCGGGACTGGCAACACTGCTGTCCTCCTAAGTGTGCAGCCTGCTGGTGGTGCCAGACAGGTCACAATATATCATCCGGGCTACTATTTCTCTCTGACAGTGGGAAACATGGCTGCTAATTAAAACCTAAATCTGCCCCCCGACATGTTCCGCCAGTATCTCTGGCTGCCCGTTACCCCTGAGGAAGCCAGAGATTAATGAATAATATAATAAAAGTGAAGTATTAGTTTGCAGTTGGGCCAAGATAGGTTTCTATTGCCCTCATAGGCATTTGTAAATACAGTTGTGATTAACCTTGCCCAGGTCAGGTCCTGAATTTATGGGGATCTGGGTATGACACACTGTTATGGGGGATCTGTGGAGGAAACACTGTTATGGGGGATCTGTGGAGGACACTTATTGGGGATCTGTGGATGACACTGTTATAATGTGTGACATAGCTTTACAGATTTATTTATTAGCAGCCCTGGTCTGGGGGGGGGGGGAGTGCTAATTTGGACCTTAGATCTATACTTCAATGCCTCCCCCCCCCCCCCCCCATTAACAATGCAGACCACCTAAACAATACCATCTTTAATAGTTTAACTAGAACCCTCTATGGCCCAGAGAGCCATGAGATAATTGAGCGCAGAACGGCCATGTCACAAGCACCACAAGCCACGTCACAAGCATGCTGTTTGGTGGTGTCCTAAAAGTGCTACAGACCAAGCTCGCACTGCAGTCACAGGGAGCACACGGGACACAAGGAGCACACACACAGCTCACAGAGAGGACAAAACATTGGGATTAGAGGGGACACAGGGAGCACACATGGGGGGCACATGGAGCACACACAACTCCCACTAGGAACACAGAGTTCAAAGGGAGCACACACAGGGAGCTCCCACTGGGAGCAAAGGGGCCGCATGGAGCGCACGCAGGGGTTGCACACAGGGGCCGCAAGAAGTGCACACAGTGGGCGCAGGGTGCTCACAGAGGAGGCACAGGGTGCTCACAGAGGGGGCACAGGGCGCTCACAGAGGGAACTCACAGTTCAGTGACCATCAATACTTGAGGGTAGTGCAGGGCTGTTAGAATGAGAGTGATCACCAGCAGCCCTGCACCCTCCTCCACAGACACTGCTGCATGCTTGGATGGACTTACCAGGTGCTTTCATAAGACAGGGTCCTGGGATCTCCTGCAGTCCAGAAGCTGAGGTAAGAGCCAGCAGAAGGCTTGTAGATAAAAAAAATATTCTCCTGAGAAAGGCTCATGTTGAGCCGAAACGTCGCTTTTTTGCCATCATATGGGCGAATAAACACAACTTACTGTTTTACTGAAGAACCATTTGGAGTGCAGTCCGATTTTTTTTTCATTATCTACAAGTGGGTAAGCTCCAGTTACCGTACTTGGACTTTGCACCCGTCCTTACTTGTTTTCAAGGTGGTGCTGCCAATAGCTTTTACATTATATATATATATATATATATATATATATATATATATATATATATATATATATTCTATATATTCTAAAATAATGATAAATGTAAATGATTACAATATTAAATAAAAAGTATAAGTTTATTGGGGAAACTGTATAATTGAAAGGAAGCTCTAATACCCTGTGGGGCCACCTCTAGACTAGATACAAGTTTACATATGGTTGGGCATGGAGGCATACAAGTTCCATACGGTAAGTCGGTAACCCGCAGCACATTTGTCAACAGATGTTGGAGCTAGGCCTGTAGATACGTCCCACTTGTAGGTTACCAAAGCTGGCGTCCCTGCTGGTCCCATAAATGCTTAATTGGGGATACATTTGGCGACTGGACAGGCCAAGGAAGTGTTGCAATGTAACATAGTTACATTGTATGGTTGAAAAAAAACACATAAATCCATAAAGTTCATTGAAGGGATTGGTGGGGATATGAATTTTAGGAAAGTAAGTGAGACCCAGGCTTCTACACAGTTCCATAAACATTAATCTTATTTAATTTTAGGAAATAAAAGTGGCCAGACTAGAGACCGAGAGATTAATTGCCAAAGAGAGTAAAACTAACCCTAAATGTTCTTCAATTATATAAATGGTAAAAAATATAAATCTGAAAGTGTCGGCCCTTTACAGAATAATGAGGGGGGAGTTGCAGAGAGCGATAAGGAGAAAGCAAAGCTATTAAATATTTTTTTCTCCACTGTATTCACTGAAGAAAAAAAACTGTCAGATGTAATGCAGAATGTAAAAGTAAATTCCCCATTAAAAGTGTCCTGTCTGACCCAGGAAGAAGTACAGCGGCTTCTTAAAAAGATTAAAATGGACAAATCGCCAGGACCGGAAGGCATACACCCCATATGCTAAGAGAATTCAGTAATGTCATAGCCAGACCCTTATTTCTGATATTTAAAGGGACACTGACAGGCCCAAAAAGCATATTTAGGGGTATATATGACAGTATAAGTCTTATAAAGGGTATTAGCATCATCTAAGTATCCCCCCTGTCCGCCTCATAAATACAGTAAAAAGAAGTTTATAACCTGCTTTCCTGGTGTTCAATCTGCCCAAGGGGCGGTGCTTTATATCAACTTGCGCCCAGCCAGCCTCGCCACAACTGGGCCGGGGACACTAGTACAGCGCTTCAGAGTAGCCGCCCAGCTCAATGAATATTGATGAGCTGGGCGGCGCTTCAAACGGCAGTTGTGGCGAGGCTGGCTGGGCGCAAGTTGATATGAAGCACCGCCCCTTGGGCAGATTGAACACCAGGAAAGCAGGTTTTAAAACTTCAGATTACTGTATTTATGAGGCGGACAGGGGGGATACTTAGATGATTCTAATACCCTTTATAAGACCTATACTGTCATATATACCCCTAAATATGCTTTTTGGGCCTGTCAGTGTCCCTTTAAGGACTGTATGCTGACAGGGAGTGTTCCACAGGATTGGCGCATAGAAAATGTGGTGCCAATATTCAAAAAGCGTGCAAAAACAGAGCCCGGAAACTATAGGCCGGTAAGTTTAACATCTGTCGTGGGTAAATTGTTTGAAGGTTTTCTGAGAGATGCTATCTTGGAGGATCTCAATAAAAATAAGCAAATAACGCCATATCAGCATGGCTTCATGAGGGATCGGTCATGTCAAACTCATTTAATCAGTTTCTATGAGGAGGTAAGTTCTAGACTTGACAGCGGCGAATCAATGGATGTCGTGTATCTGGACTTCTCCAAAGCATTTGACACTGTACCACATAAAAGGTTAGTATATAAAATGAGAATGCTCGGACTGGGAGAAAACGTCTGTATGTGGGTAAGTAACTGGCTGAGTGATAGAAAACAGAGGGTGGTTATTAATGGTACATACTCAGATTAGGTCACTGTCACTAGTGGGGTACCTCAGGGGTCAGTATTGGGCCCTATTCTCTTCAATATATTTATTAATGATCTTGTAGAAGGCTTGCACAGTAAAATATACATTTTTGCAGGTGAGACTAAACTATGTTAAGTAATTGACACGGAAGAGGACAGTATACTACTACAGATGGATCTGGATAGATTGGATGCTTGGGCAGAGAAGTGTCAGATGAGGTTTAAAACTGACAAATGTAAGATTATGCACGTGGGTAAGAATAATACAAGTCACCGGTACATACTAAATGGTAAAACACTGTATAACACTGACATGGAAATGGACCTAGGAAGTTTAGTAAACAGCAAACTGAGCCAGTGTCAGGCAGCTGCTGCCAAGGCCAATAAGATAATGGGTTGCATCAAAAGGGGCATAGATGCCCGTGATGAGAACATAGTCCTGCCACTTTACAAATCACTGATCAGACCACACATGTAGTACTGTTTTCAGTTATGAAGCTGGAGAGGGTTCAGAGGAGGGCAACTAAAGTAATTACAGGAATGGATGGACATATTCACTTTAGAAAAAAGACGACTGAGGGGAGATCTAATAACTATGTATAAATATATCAGGGGTCAGTACAGAGATCTATCCCATCATCTATTTATCCCCAGGACTGTGACTGTGACGAGGGGACATCCTCTGCGTCTGGAGGAAAGAAGGTTTGTACACAAACATAGAAGAGGATTCTTTACGGTAAGAGCAGTGAGACTATGGAACTCTCTGCCTGAGGAGGTGGTGATGGTGAGTACAATAAAGGAATTCAAGAGGGGCCTGGATGTATTTCTGGAGTGTAATATTATTACAGGCTATAGCTACTAGAGATGGGTCGTTGATCCAGGGAGTTATCTATTTGCCTGAATTGAGTCGGGAAGGAATTGTTTTCCTCTTAAAATGGGGAAAATTGTCTTCTACCTCACAGTTGTTTTTTTTTTTTTGCCTTCTTCTGGATCAACTTGCAGGATAACAGGCCGAACTGGATGAACAAATGCCTTTTTTTCGGCCTTATAAACTATGTTACTATGTTAATTCATCAAAGTCTTTTTTAAAAGCATCCACTGTTCCTGCTATGACCACATCCAGATTTACAGTTCTTACAGTAAAGAAGTGAACTTTTTCTTCTCTGTTCAGGGAATTTACAGGGGATTTTACACGGAACAGTTTTCAACATACAGCCCATTTATATATTTGTGTACTGTTCTTGGTTTGCTGATAAGAGCAAGATTGCAGGCTCGGATACTCTATAAAGAGACACTCTTAACTGCAACTTCAAATGAAGGTGTCAACTACACAACTACACTTCAAATGTTGATAATATGATTTTATTAAATATAACAATAAGTATATAAAAATATGTAAAAATGGGCAGCACTCCAGCGGATAAAAGGTCATGCAACGTTTCGGCTCTACACAGGAGCCTTCCTCAAGCAGTGTGTACAAACCAAATACTGAACATATATAGTATTGTGCCGAATTACAACAATTTACATGTCAGGTGAACTCAATTCATCACAATTAATAAATCATCAAGATAAAAGGTGCATTGCAAATATATGGGAAAAATCTAACCCACACATACAGTGCTGCATAATCAAGATGCACATAATTTTACATAAAATACATTCGTGATTACAGAATATAAACATCTACATACACTAACACCTGATTAATATTATTAGCAGTGCCAGCTGTGATCAATTTGATAAAGTATCAATTTAATAAAGTATCAGGTGCTTACTATACAGGTGATGCGGATGGAGAATGAAGGAGGGAGACTGGCCGTCATCCATGTTGAAACGTGCGGTCCGGCGTGCCTAGATCACCACTGCGCATGACTGTGTGACGTATATTTCATGCTTCTGGGTTTCATTATCCTCGTCGTATGGCGCATGCACTTTTAAGCCATGGAATTGAGTCAGCCATCTTGGATGAGGGTAAAGTCATATACAATAAGTATATAGATATAGAGATACTATGTCCTTCTTTTGGCAAGTATATACAAATAATAGAAAACTAACATGAGCAATTGAGTCAATATCATCTGACCAGGGGCGGATTAAGTGCATGATAGGCCCTGAGCTGTCTACCCAACTCGGGTCCCTCCCTCCATTTTAGTTAAAAAAAAATAATCAGTATGAAGAGGCTGCAGTGCTTTGTGAGCGCCACAGTCTCTTCCTAGGCCATATGACATCACATTCATCGTTCACATGGTCTAGGCGCAGCTCTGTCCCATCTGAGTAATTGGGTCTGAGCTGCAATACCAAGCACAGTGCTATAAAATGGACAGCGCTGTGCTTGGTTAGGAGCAAAGAGGCTACAGCGCTCACTGGAACATTGCGGTCTCCTCAAACAGCTGATTGGCGGGGGGTTGCCAGGAGTCTGACCTCCACCATCTCATAACTCTCTGAGTACAGATGTCATAGATGTTACCTGCAGTCCTATGTAACACCCCACATAACACAGTGAATTATTGTGTTATGTGGGGTGCTACATAGGACTGCAGGGAACACCTACTACATTATCTGTACACACAAAGTTATCACTGTTATCTGGCCTGTTACAAATTTGCCAAATTTAAAATACATATCATTATAATAAAAAAGACTTGGATGAGTATACAGCACCACATACCTCGTATATATAGGGACATCTCCTGTCATGTAGACCTTCTCTTTCCTTTTCTTCTGCGTCTGACCCAGAACACCATGACAAATTCTTTCAGCAGCATCTCGTCTCTACAGAGTTTGTTACACAGACACTTTAGATTTCTCAGTTTTTCCATCAACCTCCCAATCCTGGTGTCCCAACAATGTCATCCTGCTGCCACTCACAATACTGTGCCCACTGTGCCCCCCAATTTCCCAGATACTATACTGCTAAAAAATTTGACTCCAGTAGACATAATGGGGTCATTTATCAAACTGGTGTAAAACTGGCTTTGTTTCCACCAACTCTGGCCCCATATAGTAATTTCCCCCACATTACCCCCATATAGTAATGTCCCTCACACTGCCCCATATAGCAATTTCCCCCACACTGCCCCATATAGTAATTTTCCCCATATTGCCCCATATAGTAATTTTCCCCACATTGCCCCATATAGTAATTTCCCTCACACTCCCCCCATATAGTAATTTCCCTCACACTGCCCCATATAGTAATTTCCCCCACACTGCCCCATATAGTAGTAATTTCCCCCACACTGCCCCATATAGTAATAATTACCCCCACACTGCCCCATATTGTAATAATTACCCCCAAACTGCCTCCATATAGTAATTTCTCTCACACTACCCCCACATAGTAATTTCCACCACACTGCCCCATATAACAATTTCTCCCACACTGCCCCCATGTAGTAGCTTGCCCCCACACTATACCCACAAAGTAATTTGCCACCCACACTGCCCCCTGAAGTCATTTGCCACCACACTGGCCCCATTAAGTAGTTTGCCCCCACACTGTCCCCATTAAGTAGTTTGCCCCCACACTGTCCCCATTAAGTAGTTTGCCCCCACACTGTCCCCATTAAGTAGTTTGCCCCCACACTGTCCCCATTAACCACTTCAGCCCCCCTAGCTAAAACCCCCTTTATGACCAGGCCACTTTTTACACTTCTGCACTACACTACTTTCACCGTTTATCGCTCGGTCATACAACTTGCCACCCAAATGAATTTTACCTCCTTTTCTTCTCACTAATAGAGCTTTCATTTGGTGGTATTTCATTGCTGCTGACATTTTTACTTTTTTTGTTATTAATCGAAATTTAACAATTTTTTTGCAAAAAAATGACATCCATATATACATTTTTCACTAAATTTATTGTTCTACATGTCTTTGATAAAAAAAAAATGTTTGGGCAAAAAAAAATGGTTTGGGTAAAAGTTATAGCGTTTACAAACTATGGTACAAAAATGTGAATTTCCGCTTTTTGAAGCAGCTCTGACTTTCTGAGCACCTGTCATGTTTCCTGAGGTTCTACAATGCCCAGACAGTAGAAAAACCCCACAAATGACCCAATTTCGCAAAGTAGACACCCTAAGGTATTCGCTGATGGGCATAGTGAGTTCATCGAACTTTTTATTTTTTGTCACAAGTTAGCGGAAAATGATGATTTTATTTTAATTTTTTTTTTTTTCTTACAAAGTCTCATATTCCACTAACTTGCGACAAAAAATAAAAAATTCTAGGAACTCGCCATGCCCCTCACGGAATACCTTGGGGTGTCTTCTTTCCAAAATGGGGTCACTTGTGGGGTAGTTATACTGCCCTGGCAATTTAGGGGCCCAAATGTGTGAGAAGTACTTTGCAATCAAAATGTGTAAAAAATGGCCTGCGAAATCTGAAAGGTGCACTTTGGAATATGTGCCCCTTTGCCCACCTTGGCTGCAAAAAAGTGTCACACATCTGGTATCGCCGTACTCAGGAGAAGTTGGGGAATGTGTTTTGGGGTGTCATTTTACATATACCCATGCTGGGATGAAAGAAATATCTTGGCAAAAGACAACTTTTCCAATTTTTTTATACAAAGTTGGCATTTGACCAAGATATTTTTCTCACCCAGCATGGGTATATGTAAAATGACACCACAAAACACATTCCCCAACTTCTCCTGAGTACGGCGATACCAGATGTGTGACACTTTTTTGCAGCCAAGGTGGGCAAAGGGGCACATATTCCAAAGTGCACCTTTCGGATTTCGCAGGCCATTTTTTACACATTTTGATTGCAAAGTTCTTCTCACACATTTGGGCCCCTAAATTGCCAGGGCAGTATAACTACGCCACAAGTGACCCCATTTTGGAAAGAAGACACCCCAAGGTATTCCGTGAGGGGCATGGCGAGTTCCTAGAATTTTTTATTTTTTGTCGCAAGTTAGTGGAATATGAGACTTTGTAAGGAAAAAAGAAAAAAAAAGAAAAATCATCATTTTCCGCTAACTTGTGACAAAAAATAAAAAATTCTAGGAACTCGCCGTGCCCCTCACGGAATACCTTGGGGTGTCTTCTTTCCAAAATTGGGTCACTTGTGGTGTAGTTATACTGCCCTGGCAATTTAGGGGCCCAAATGTGTGAGAAGTACCTTGCAATCAAAATCTGTAAAAAATGGCCTGTGAAATCCGAAAGGTGCTCTTTGGAATATGTGCCCCTTTGCCCACCTAGGCTGCAAAAAAGTGTCACACATCTGGTATCGCCGTACTCAGGAGAAGTTGGGGAATGTGTTTTGGGGTGTCATTTTACATATAACCATGCTGGGTGAGAGAAATATCTTGGCAAAAGATAACTTTTCCCATTTTTTTATACAAAGTTGGCATTTGACCAAGATATTTTTCTCATCCAGCATGGATATATGTAAAATGACACCCCAAAACACATTGCCCAACTTCTCCTGAGTACGGCGATGCCAGATGTGTGACACTTTTTTGCAGCCTAGATGCGCAAAGGTGCCCAAATTCCTTTTAGGAGGGCATTTTTAGACATTTGGATCCCAGACTTCTTCTCACACTTTCGGGCCCCTAAAAAGCCAGGGCAGTATAAATACCCCACATGTGACCCCACTTTGGAAAGAAGACACCCCAAGGTATTCAATGAGGGGCATGGCGAGTTCATAGAATTTTTTTTTTTTCCATAAGTTAGCGGAAATTGATTTTTTTTGTTTTTTTCTCACAAAGTCTCACATTCCGCTAACTTAGGACAAAAATTTCAATCTTTCATGGACTCAATATGCCCCTCACAGAATACCTTGGGGTGTCTTCTTTCCGAAATGGGGTCACATGTGGGGTATTTATACTGCCCTGGCTTTTTAGGGGCCCTAAAGCGTGAGAAGAAGTCTGGAATATAAATGTCTAAAAATGTTTACGCATTTGGATTCCGTGAGGGGTATGGTGCGTCCATGTGAGATTTTATTTTTTGACACAAGTTAGTGGAATATGAGACTTTGTAAGAAAAAACAAACAAAAAATATATATATTTCCGCTAACTTGGGCCAAAAAAATGTCTGAATGGAGCCTTACAGGGGGGGGGGGGGGTGATCAATGACAGGGGGGTGATCAATGACAGGGGGGTGATCACCCATATAGACTCCCTGATCACCCCCCTGTCATCGATCACCCCCCTGGTAAGGCTCCATTCAGACGTCCGTATGATTTTTACGGATCCATGGATCGGATCCGCAAAACACATGCGGACGTCTGAATGGAGGCTTACAGGGGGGTGATCAATGACAGGGGGTGATCAGGGTGATCACCCCCCTGTCATTGATCACCCCCCCTGTAAGGCTCCATTCAGACGTCCGTATGATTTTTACGGATCCATGGATACATGGATCGGATCCGCAAAACACATGCGGACGTCTGAATGGAGCCTTACAGGGGGGTGATCAATGACAGGGGGTGATCAGGGAGTGTATATGCGGTGGGGCTGCTCCCCCAATGAAAAACACGCTACAGTGTTAGGGGTTGAGCAGCTCCCCCAGATTTGCCACTATATTTCTGTGTTTTTGTCTTGTTTTATATGTAGTGTATGTGCCTTCACCTGGCATTCAAACACTCTTTGCACCTGGTAGCCTCCATTACATAGTCTGATATGGGTGTGGCTTACAGTCTGGCTTTGTTCACATTGCACTAGTTGTCCTGCTAGGCGGTTGTGTGGAAGCCTGGCTGTGAGCTGGATTACATCACCCTCAGACCTTGTTCACACCATAGGTAGCGTAGTGGTAGGACCCCTTGCCATGCTGAGAACCGTGACGTGGTGCTTGGGGCTCCGATATCTTCCTGACAGGAATATATTGGCAAAAGTCTCAGCTTTTAATATCTGCATTTATGACTAGCCAGTATAGTCAGTGGCATATCCGTGTGGTGCATTTTTTCTGTGATGTCTGAATGGAGCCTGACAGGGGGTGATCAGGGAGTATATATGGGTGATCACCCCCCTGTCATTGATCACCCCCCTGTAAGGCTCCATTCAGACGTCCGCATGTGTTTTGCGGATCCATGTATCCATGGATCCGTAAAAATCATACGGACGTCTGAATGGAGCCTTACAGGGGGGTGATCAATGACAGGGGGTGATCAGGGAGTGTATATGGGTGATCACCCCCCTGTCATTGATCATCCCCCTGTAAGGCTCCATTCAGACGTCCGTATGATTTTTACGGATACATGGATACATGGATCGGATCCGCAAAAGACATGCGGACGTCTGAATGGAGCCTTACAGGGGGGTGATCAATGACAGGGGGGTGATCAGGGAGTGCATATGGGTGATCACCCGCCTGTCATTGATCACCCCCCTGTAAGGCTCCATTCAGACGTCCGCATGTGTTTTGCAGATCCGATCCATGTATCCGTTGATCCGTAAAAATCATACGGACGTCTGAACGGAGCCTGACAGGGGGGTGATCAATGACAGGGGGGGGGTTCAGGGAGTTTATATGGGGTGATCATGGGTTCATAAGGGGTTAATAAGGGGTTAATAAGTGACGGGGGGGGTGTAGTGTAGTGTGGTGTTTGGTGCGACTTTACTGACCTACCTGTGTCCTCTGGTGGTCGATCCTAACAAAAGGGACCACCAGAGGACCAGGTAGCAGGTATATTAGACGCTGTTATCAAAACAGCGTCTAATATACCTGTTAGGGGTTAAAAAAATCAGATCTCCAGCCTGCCAGCGAGCGATCGCCGCTGGCAGGCTGGAGATCCACTCGCTTACCTTCCGTTCCTGTGAGCGCGCGTTCACAGGAAATCCCGGCCCTCGCGAGATGACGCGTATATGCGTCGTTGTGCGCAGGGCTGCCGCCTCCGGACCGCACATCTGCGTTAGGCGGTCCGGAGGCGGTTAAGTAGTTTGCCCCACACTGTCTCCATTAAGTAGTTTGCCCCCACACTGTCCCATTAAGTAATTTGCCCCCACACTGTCCCCATTAAGTGATTTCTCCCACAATAAGCCCCATATAGCAATTTCCCCCACATTGCCCCATATAGTAATTTCCCCCACATTGTCCCATATTGTAATTTCCGTCACATTCCCCATATAGTAATTTCTCCCACACTGCCCCCATATAGTAACAATTACCTCCACACTGCCCCATATATAAAAAATTACCCCCACACTGCCCCATATAGTAATTTCCCCCATACTGCCCCATATAGTAATTTCTCTCACACTGCCCCATATAGTAATTTCCAGCACACTGCCCCATGTAGTAGTTTGTCCCCACACTGTCCCCACAAAGTAATTTGCCACCCACACATCCCCATTAAGTAATTTGCCCCCACACTGTCCCCATTAAATATTTTGCCCCCACACTGTCCCCATTAAGTAATTTGCTCTCACACTGTCCCCATTCAGTAATTTGCCCCCACACTGCCCTATTAAGTAATTTGCCACCACATTGCCCCATTAAGTATTTTTCCCCCCACACTGCCCCCATTAAGTAATTTTCCTCATGTAATCATTTGCCCCCAGTGTCCCTGCAGTAATATGACCTCCTCTGCCCCCCAAAGTTGGCACACACACAAAATAAAACAAAACAAAAAACTAAAGGCTTATACACACCTGTGTCCGTGATGGTGAGGCAGACGCGCATACATCAAAGCCCTGCGCCCCGGCACAGGCGAGCGATGACGTGATCTCACGTGATGATGTCATCATGCATGCCTGCTCCTGGCTTTTACTACCACATAGACCTCGAGCTTACTAGGCCTGAAGCCTATGACGATGATAGACGGCAGGGCAGGGAAGTATGTGCTCCCGTGCCGTGCCGCAGTATGTGGGTGTCCCTATTATAATCCGCCACTGCATCTGACAGTGACACATCAGGTGGGAAGCCCATTTCAGCGAAAAGCAGGGAAAACATATCTATGTGAAGCTCCTTCCATAAATAAACTTCAACAGCTTTCTGAAAATATTCAGCTTTCATTCTGTTTAACCAAAGAGCTTCACCCCTAGAGCTTCACCGGAATGTAGCCAGCTTTTGCAATCTATAAGGGTCAGTCTGTATATCTTGTTTATCTGTTATTACATGGACAAAATCTTCCACAAACATTTCTGACAAGTTTCTTTGTTCATTCTATCAGACAAAAATGGACAAGGTCTTGCACAAGCATGTCAATCAGGTCTTCAATTCATGCACAGGGCATGATCGTTTTGTCAAAAACAAAAAAGTGCAAATGATCAGAGACTCCATCTTCACACTTTAATACTGCAGGTTAATCATGTCCCTCCTTAGAAGCCTCTTCTCAAGACTAAATGGACCTAATTTTTTTACTCTCCATGGCCCTTATCAGTTTAGTTACTCTTCTTTGCAGCTCCAAGGCATTCTTTCTTTGGACTAATGCCCAGAACTGAGCTGAATATTCCAAATGAGGTTGCACCAAAGCATTTCTAAAAATTATGAACAGGGGCACGGCAACTGAGTTTTTTAAGAACTCTTGGGTGTAATGCATCTGTACCTGGAGCCTTGTTCACATTTATCTTCTTTAACTTGAACCAAAGCTTGGACCATATCAACAGTTAACCAATTTAGTATTTTACAGAATGTGTTTACAGCCCTAGCATCAACTTCTTTTGTATATTCAAAGCTAAAAAAACAAACAAAACATTTTAGTAGCTCTGCCTTTTAGTAATCCTCAGTGACCATCTTCCTGACCTACTTGCTCTGATTTTTGTTTTTTTTAACATATATACTTAAAGGCTATGTACACCTTCAGGGGCATTTTTTTTAATGAAAGAATTGTATTCATTTTGGAATAAATTTTTTTTTTTCAATTAGTCTTTATTAAAAATATTGAGCCATTTGGTCACAAAGGGTTTGTCTAGTTGTCTGACTCATACTTTTTTACTTTCACTTTGTGCTGGTCATCTAATAAACCTTATCTCTAAATTGCTAAAAGGTAATACACACTTATTTAAGCCACATTCTTATCAGTAAATTGTGAGTGTTTATAAGATCAGAGATAAGATGCTGAGCTTTTTACAGTAGCTGTTAGCCATGTGGGGTTTAACTCTAGCCATTTATACTTGTTACCTATAGGAATGAATTTTGCGGTATAATGACCCAAAGTAGATTTTACCCTTATGGACCTCCACCATACAAGTCTGGTCTTTAAAGACGGCACCCAGGTTTATGCTGTTTTAAACAGAGACCAAGGATTAGGGTCTGTGTCTTTAATGCTGATCGCTGACATATAACCCCTCAGATGCCATGGTCAAATATGACCACGAGATCTGAGAGTGCTAAAGCCGGAGGTCGTGCACTTCCCAGCCTGAGCTGTCTTTTCCTGGCAGAGGTCGGGTAAGGTGTCATGTGCTATTAATAGGCTTGACCCTGTACAAGGCTTCCAGGCTGATTACTAATATATTCCAATACAGGCCAGCAGGTTGTAGCACTGCATTGTAATATACTGAATCCTATATTTTGTAATGGATAGATATCCATTTCTGAATACAAAGTAAAATAAGGGAGATGAAGCAGCACTGTGGCAGTAATTGAAGTGGGTACCAGCCTGCATGGAGATCCAACCCGAACTCTCACCAGTCCATAAAATTGCAGAAGAAAGCAGCATTCCAGTTTATTCACCCAATATCAGACGAGCAACATTTAAACTGCTCAATGCAGTTATCCTCAAGTAACAATGTAAAAATGTGTCATAGAATAAATAGGGTGGATACCAATTACAATCAATTGACATGATTATAAAAACATCAGGAAAATACATGATTACATAAAAAAGGTAAGTATACAGTGTCAAAGTGCAAATATATCCCAATTCATCCATGTATAAATGTGCTGATAAAAGCTAAAATAAAATGCAAATACTGCCAAAATTCATAAATTGCATAATTAATGAATAATTAATAAATAAACATCTGATAAGCGCTTACACATTCAAAAGTAAAAGTGAACATCTCATAATTATAACCTGCTCATGCCAATAGATCCGATACCAAAGTAACAGTAACAACTAGAAATTAGCAAAGTTTTCAAAAATTCGATTTGGACGCCGAATTTTCCCCAAAAAATTGTTCGATCCGAGTTTATTTGTGATGAACCATGTTAAAAAGCACCTATTTCCCGGCTGCATAGAGCCTGTTTATCGGTGTACAACACTCTGCATTGCAGAAACATGCATAGGTTGTCCGCTGTGGTAGTGAAACAGTTACTATGCGTCAGTATGACAGGCAGTTGAAAGGCGTTACCCTTAGAATCACTTCACACTTCACTAAACTGACAAAATTACCCAAGTGTGAACTCGCCCGTACAGGTCAATGTTAGCGTCAGGTATAAAGAACCGTGCTGTGGCCCAAGATTGTACTATAGAGTGAATTAGCTGATTCCACATAGATTTCTACAGAACCTGTTCTGTTATACAATGATATAAGTAGTGGTCCCATGACAGAGTGGAGACTTTGTCAGTAGTAAGTTTGTGTTGATGTTCACAAGAATAACTCAAAAAAACTAATCCTGTCTTTTGAGCATCTACCTTCACACGGTTAGAATTTGGTCAGTAATCGATCAGTATTGCTAAGGCCAAAAAAAACCAGGAAGGAATAAAAAAAAAAGATGACACATGATTGGAATATTTGCATGTCTTCTGTGTTTTGTACCCACTTTTACTTTTGGCTTTCAAATCATGAGCATATCCTGATGCAAAATAGGGACAGTGTGATAGAGGCTTTACGGATACTCCAAAGATAGGATCAGTTGTGTTTTTCATTTTTCCCTCCTTCAGACAGATCACAAAAGGATAAAATAAATGGTGATGTCAACAAGGCCTTGTCACAGAGTGGGGAGGGTAGCAACTGCATGAGGAGTCAACACAATGGCCCAGTCACGGAGTGGGGAGGTGGGGGGCAACAGCATTGGCAGTAACAGCACAAAATGGTGGTTAGAAGTAGGAAAACATGGCAGCAGTGGCAGCAGGTGTGTGGCATCAGGCGGGTGGCAGCATCAGAATAGTGGCTGAAGCAGGTGCCCAGAAGAAACAGGTCTTTTTTTCACAAAGTTTGGGTGTGGCACGCAGAATGATCTAGTTTGATGCATCAGGCACTGGCACGTGGAAATCCTGGCTGATCCACGCCTGATTCATCTTTATAAAGGTCAGTCTATTCACATTTTAGTTGGAAAGGCAAGTTCTCCTTGGGGTAACTATGCCCCTTGCTGCACTAAAGACCTGCTCTGATGCCACACTACTGGCCAGGCATGAAATCTTGTCCAGGGCAAACTTGGCCAGTTGTGCCACAAATCAAGTTTTGCTGCACAGTAGTCCAGAGAATCTTGGATGGGGGGTGGAAGGGTGCAAGTGGGGCCCCCTACTGCTCCTGCAGCTCCTCTCCTGTCACTTGTGTAGAAAAGCACCCAGTTCTGTATACATTGCTTGTGTGTGAATGTCCTCCTCCTCCAGTTCAGCCCCCACAGGGCTCAGGTGGCCGTGAGATGTAGGCACCACATCTCCTGTCCCAGGACATGAAGAAGTGGAATGATGAACTTCATCCCGTAGTCCTGGTGACTGACAAATTAAGTGGCCTCCTCGAATGGCCTGAGCAAACCGCAAGTGTTATGCATGAGCTGCCACCGCCTAACATCAAAGTTACACAGGGAAGTGCTCCTGTCTGCCTGCATCATCAAGAAATCGTTTACGGCCTTCCTTTGCTCATATAGTCGGTCCAACATAAGGAGGGTGGAGTCCCAATGAGTGGAAATGTCTCATATCAGGCTATGTAGGGGAATGCTATTCTGCCTTTGCAACTCAAGGAGGACGTGTTTTGTAGGGTAAGAGTGGCTGAAGTGCATGCACAGTTTTCTGGCCATTTTCAGGATGTCTTGCAGTTGGGTGGAAGACTTCAGGAACTGCTTTATTAACAGATTAAAGATGTGCGCCATGCAGAGTGCATGGGTCAGCCTTCCTTGACGCAGTGCTGAAACGATGTTCTTCCCATTGTTGGTGACCATGATTCCGATTTTCACTTGGAAAGGCGATAGCCAGGATTTCATTTCCTCTTGAAGGATGTGGAGCAGTTCCTCCCTGGTGTCACTCCGTTTACAGAGGCAAACCAGGTGTAGAACAGCGCAACACTATGTTCTGCATAGGTGGTATGCTAGAGGAGCACTTTGAATTGTTGCCTGCAGTGGAGGCTGAGGACAAGGATGAGGAGGCAGAGGAGGACCTTTGCGCAGGACTCACAGCTTGAGAACGCAGAGGCGGCAGTGCCATCACCTGGTCAAGTTTCTGGGCAGGAAACCACATTTATATGGCCGTAAAGGACATATATTGTCCTTGACCGTAGTTACAGCTCCACACGTCGGCACTGCAGTAAACTTTACCAGCCATCGACAGACTCAAGGACTGGCCCACTTTCTGTTTAACATACTTGTGCAGGGATGGTACAGTCTTTTTGGAGAAGTAATAATGGATTGGGACACTCCACCTTGGCTTGGCACAAACCATCAGTTCTCTAAAAGGTGCAGAGTCCACCACATAGGAGGGGAAAGTAGTATCTGCAACTTGACCAGGAGCATGTTCAGCTTTTGCGCCGTTGGATGAGTGCATGTATACTGTTGTCTTTTTCAATCGCCTTGGTGATCGATTGCTGACGAAACGAATGATGAGGGGTAGGGGGAGAAGGAGCAGGAGCATCAGGATCAGTAGATGATAGGAAGTAAACACAGCTCCCTTCTGCTGAGCTAGTGGAGCCTTAACTTCTGGAGAAAGGGTGCGGGTCACTGGATGATGCAGCAGTTGCTGCGTCAGGCTGTACCATTTCATTAGCACAACAGTTTTCAACAGTTTTCCCAGACCAGTATATGTTGACGCTGCATGTGTTGATGCAGGGCCTGGCCATGATTCACCGTCTACCCACAGATTCTTCAAATAGCCACGCTGACATCCTCTGACGGCTTGCTGAAAAATTCCTACACTCCGTGCTGACTGCCTGCGGCTGCTGCCTCTGTGAGCGCGTGCACTAGTTCTTTCCAGACAGTTAGGCTCTTGAGTAGCAGACAGTTTACCCTGGGCTAATTTGGATCCAGACCTCACACTGCTGCCACCCTGCTGACTTACAGCTACACTACCACTCTGCTGGCTCAGCCACTGCCTCACGCACAAGCTGACACCCTCATTCCCTTGTTGATGATGATAAAGCCCCCTCTTCACCAGGCTCCCTCTTGTGATAAGCTACATCATCATTCAACACTGTCTGTACATCACTGATGTCACCCTCACCAATCTCAGGGCCTGCTGACTGTCCTCAATAAGCTTTTCCTCGCTGAAAAGCAGAGCTAAGCCGAAGGCATACAGTCCCGAGCAGAAGGAACAGAAAATGAAAGAGGCAGGTTTAGAACAGGTGGAGGCACAGAGCTTGTTCCCGGGCCATGCCAACTAAGCGTGGTGTCAGAGGAACCCACCAATTCCTGGCTGGGGGTCACTTGAGATGATGTTGAAGACCGTGTCAACCATTTAAGGACAGCTGTGTTGCTGGTCAAAACACGACCGCCAGATGACAATTGCAGCTCTGGCCTGTTGCTGCGACTGCAGCTTCCCCCTTCTTCTGTTGCTACTTCTGCCAGCTCCTGAAAAATTTTGGCCACTGCCTGTTCCCTTAAAAGGGCATGGCGCCTGTTTGTTGGACATACTGTACTGTACAGTAACTGTAAGCGTAAAATAGCAATAGTGTTAGGGCACAATTTCGCCCCCAAAACAAGAATAAAATGATGTACTTATATATGAGAGAATGTGAGCACCCTAAAATCTATACTATTAGGCCAGAATGTCACCCCAATTACACAATTAGGGATTACAAAATTGAATTATGTGAAAAACAATGTAAATACCCCAAAATTTGTAGTCAGGCACCAATTTCAGACCGATTAAACTATCAGGGATTAACAGATATACTTATGTATAAAAGAACGTGACCACCCTAAAATCTGTAGTATCAGACCGCAATTCCACCCCAATTACATAATTAGGGATAAAAAAATGGAATTATGTGATAAAGAACGTAAACACCCTAATAATTTTCAGGCCACAATTTCACCCCTGAAACAGGATTAATGGATGTACTTATATATATAAAAAAAATACCTAAACACCCAAAATTTGTAGTATCAGGCCACAATTTTACCCCAATTACACAATTAGGGATTAACGGATATACTTATGTATAAAGGATGTGACCACTCTAAAATCTGTAGTATCAGGGCGCAATTTCACCCCAATGACACAATTAGGTATTAACCCGTAGGGTACCACCACTGTACATGTACAGTGCTGCTGGACGTGACTTAAACCCTAACACCGTATAGGTACGGTGGGCTGATCGGGAGGGAGCAGGAGCTGCACCCGCACGATCAGCGGCAGGGGTATGGCTATTCCTGACAGTTAAGCCCCTGCTTTATGTGCCAGCATTATTGTTTTGATCGATACCGGCGCATTAACCGAAGCTATGCTGTGGCGACGTTTTATAGATGATGTTATTTTTATCTGGAAAAGTGGGAGAGAGTAACTCATGGCCTTTTTAGATAGTATTACTGATAATTGTTGTAATTTAAAATTTTCCAGCAATCTTAATAATGTAGAGGCTGAATATTTAGATCTACTAAATATTTAGAGGTACCGTCAAAGAGCTTAGATCTGATCACGGATCTAATTTTGTCGGAGCAAAGAATGAATTGAAGAAAGCTCTAAAAGAGATTGATAAAGAAAAAGTGAAGCTACTTATTAAGTCCTGGAGTACTATTAGCGATTGGTTTGAAATAAAGGGATCCCTTTGTTGTACGCCCATTTGGCATAATCATTTTTTACAGGCCTTAGATGAATTGGTTGGGGATCAGTATTAACAAAAGAATAACATTTATTATCTTGCACAGGTGTTGGGAATGGGCATATTTTTTCAATTTTGGAGTTAGCACAAAGAGAAAATATATCAAATTTATCTTGGTTTAGGTATTTTGAATTACGTTCGGCACTTTCTAGTATAAAAGAAATATCGCTTTTTTGCATAGACACTTCCACATTTTTGCATGATTTGATAGTAAAGCCAGCACAGAGGGTTAAGATTTCTCAATGTTATAAATATCTACTTAAAGCACGATTTATATACACTCCCCTGGTCAAAAGGCCCAGAGAAGGGATTACCCAATAATTCAATTGGATGATTGGGATAATATACTGGTCAATGTAGGATTAGTTTCTCATCATTTTAATTACATATTGGTTCAATTTAATATTTTACACAGAATCTATATTACACCTTTATGGCTTAACAAATGGGGTTTGAGAAACACTTCTAACTGTCCATGGTGTGATTCACCTGAGGCCGATCATTTATATATGTGTTGGACTTGTATAGAACTAAAAGAATATTGGGGAGCAATTCACAATCATATTACCCAAAAACTGACAGTGGCGATTCCATTTACGGTAGAGTCTTGGATTTTGAGTGACCTTTCTAAGGTTGGGTGCCATAAATACAAAAGGATTATTTTAGTTAAAATAATGGTTTGGCGAGGCTCTTGATTGCACGGGCTTGGTTCCCATCCAATACTCCAAGTATAAAAACATGGTTAAATCTCATTAACAAGATTAAAAGATATGACAATATTTTATATAAATAAAGGAACTCTGGGGATAAATGGTTTAAGGTATGGGAAGAATCGATTTATTTTTTTCCTGCCTTAACCCCCTCACTATCCCCGTTCCGTCTTTTTTTTTTACGGGGGGGGGGGGGGGGGGAGACGCATCGCAAAGGGGTGGGAGTTTGGGAGGGAATTTGGGGGGTAAGGCTTAAGAAAATAGAAATAATAATTTTGATGTTTTACTTTGTATGTAAATATTATTGTTTAAAAAAAAAATTATAATTGAGAAGGTTAAATGACCACAATAGCAACACCTGGGTATAGAAGACATCAGAAACAACACAGACATCATTTGATCCAAAAGGAAAACATGTCAGATCAAACCACGTGTTGCAGATCTCCTGCCATCTGTCGCGCGAACGTATGTGACAGTAAGTATTGCTTTTTTAGTTATTGTATCACATTTATAACCTCTGCCTGAGTTTTTATTTACAGGGGTTGTGTTTGAGTTGTGTTTTTATCCTCAGAATAGGTCATGAATATCTGATCAGTGGAGGTTCGGCATCCGGCACCCCTGCCGATCAGCTGTTTAAAGAGGAAGCAGCTGACCATACAAGAGCTGCTTCCCCTTCATTACACTGTGCATAATCTCCCATGTTTCAGTGGCGTAGTGTAATTATAAGTACTCGCTTCATTCAAGTGAATGGAGCTAGTACTTGTAATTGCACTGCGCTTCTGAGACAAGGGGTAGTGTAATAAAGAGGAAGTAGTGTTCGCAAGGAGTGCTGCCTACTCTTCAAACAACTGTCCCCCACTGATCAGATACTGATGACCTATCCTGAGAAAACAGAGAAGACGTATGAAGGAAAGAACCTTTTTGAATTCACTTCTGGCTTTGGCTTTAAAAACTGGATAAAAAAATGTGAATGTATAAACTCAACTTTTATTATATACTTGGTAACTTACCTGCCGCGGCTGCTCGAAGGAACACCAGCAGTCCATGCTACAACCACACCACAGGCTACCAGCCACAGGCAATATAAGCACATAGTGACCACACTCAGCCAGTTAGTTAACCCCACAATCACCAGACAGGGAAGGGAAACAAACCTTAAAGGAGAAGTGTATACACATGCGGCATAAACTACACGTTGCCCCATGCAACCAGCATGCAAGGCAAATGTGTCACGGAAACAACACAGAGACCGGGACACAGCCGTGACACTGACATGGACTAAGACTAAATCAACGGTCTTAGTAAATGTCTCCAAAACTATATGATTAGGATTGAGCGAACCCTAACTGTAACATTCGGGTTCATACCGAACTTTATGATTCTTTGACCCTGGACCCGAACCCAAACATTTCAGTAAAAGTTCGGGTATAAGTTCGGTGTTCAGCGATTTAATGGCGCTTTTTGAAAGGCTGCAGGGAAGCCAATCAACAGGCGTTTAACTTGTGTGCCCTTAGAAGCCATCACAGCCATGCCTACTAATGGCATGGCTGTGATTGGCCAGTGCAGCATGTGACCCAGCATCTATATAAGCTTGAGTCACGTAGAGCCACATGTCACTCTGCTCTTACTACTGTAGGGACAGGATACTGCTGCTGTGAGGGAGAGAATAGGAAAGAATCTATCTGATATCAGAACATGTTGTTAACTCTGCGATCTACAGCTTTTTTTTTTGTGGGTGCAGTGCAACATTTTTTTACCCTGACCTGAGCACAGTAACACAGAAAAATAAGTTTTATCCGTCTGTTAGTTAGGTGGGCGTCGGTGGCCATTTTGTGCAAGTTCAGTGCACCAGCACTGCATATGTGCCAGGGACAATAATTTAACCCTGTTCTTTTAGTTCAGTGGGCAACATATACCAATTTTTTAAGTGCACCTGCACTGCATATGTGCCAGGGGAAAGGAAAATAACACAGGTAATCCGTCTTTGAGTTCAGGGACCAAGGGGGTGACATATTCAATTTTTTTTCTGTAAAATCAGAAAATCAGTTAAATCCATCTGTTTAATTGTGGGTGAAAAAAAATCTTTTTTTTTCCCATAAAGTTCCTTTGCGGCCTACACTGCAAATCTGATAGTGAAATAGAATCAGCAAATCCATCTCTTTCACTGTGGGTGAAAAAAACATTTATTTTTTTTGCCATAAAGTACCTTTGTGGCCTTTGCTGCATTTGTGACAGTCCAATACAAGCGTTAAATACTGCTGTAATATTCTGGTTTTAAAAAAACACCCATTTTGTGCTAGATACTACATTTGCAGCCTTTGCTGCATTTGTGACAGTCCAATACAAGCGTTAGATACTGCTGTTATATTCTGGTTTTTAAAAAACACCAATTTTTGCTAGATACTACATTTGCAGCCTTTTCTGCATTTCTGACAGTCCAATACAAGCGTTAAATACTGCTGTTATATTCTGGTTTTAAAAATCACCCATTTTGTGCTAGATACTACATTTGCAGCCTTTGCTGCATTTGTGACAGTCCAATACAAGCGTTAGATACTGCTGTTATAGTCTGGTTTTTAAAAAACACCAATTTTTGCTAGATACTACATTTGCAGCCTTTTCTGCATTTCTGACAGTCCAATACAAGCGTTAAATACTGCTGTTATATTCTGGTTTTAAAAAAACACCCATTTTGTGCTAGATACTACATTTGCGGCCTTTGCTGCATTTGTGACAGTCCAATACAAGGTGTTTTTAAAAAACACCCATTTTGTGCTAGATACTACATTTGCGACCTTTGCTACATTTGTTACAGTCCAATACAAGCGTTAAATACTGCTGTTATATTCTGGTTTTAAAAAAAATCCAATTTTGTGCTAGATACTACATTTGCGGCCTTTGCTGCATTTGTGACAGTCCAATATAAGTGTTAGATACTACTGTTATATTCTGGTTTTAAAAAAAACACCCATTTTTGCTATATACTACATTTGCGGCCTTTTCTGCATTTCTGACAGTCCAATACAAGCGTTAAATACTGCTGTTATATTCTGGTTTTAAAAAAACATCCATTTTGTGCAATACACTACATTTGCGGCCTGTGCTGCATTTCTGACAGTCCAATACAAGCGTTAGATACTGCTGTTATATTCTGATTTAAAAAAAACACCCATTTTGTGTAAGATACTACATTTGCGGTCTTTGCTGCATTTCTGACAGTCCAATAAAAGCGTTAAATACTGCTTTTATATTCTGGTTTTAAAGAAACACCCATTTTTGTGCAATATATTACATTTGCAGCCTTTGCTGCATTTGTGACAGTCCAATACAAGCGTTAAATGCTGTTATATTCTGGTTTTAAAAAAACACCCATTTTGTGCAAGATTACATTTGCTGCATTTCCAACAGTCCAATACAACCAGTCAATACTGCTGTTACATTGTTGGTTGACAAATTAACAGTTTCTGTGACCGTGAAGTAATTGCATAAAATTCGACTGGCACACTGTTGTGTGACCTCAAGAAATTTTTCCTCTTTATGACACCGACACTGCCTTACTGTCAGTAAACGTAATTGTTGACTATTGGTGGTTACATTGTCGCCACATAAACCATCTCTTAGTTTGGTGGGTGAACGCAAAGAATGAGGAGAGCGTTAAATAAGGGACGTGGCCCGGTCGTAGTGCTGCTGGTGTTGGTGGAGCTCCTGTTGCAGGGAGAGGACGTGGTCGATCTGTGCCAGCTACACGCACAAGTGAAACACCTTCCTCAGGTGCGAGTAGGCGACAGAACCTTCAGAGTTATTTGGTAGGGCTGAATGCGGCTCTACGAATGGTGAGGCCAGAACTAGTACAGGTGATAGTAGATTGGGTGGCTGACAGTGCCTCCATTCCTTTACATTGTCTTCCACCCAGTCTCTTGCTGAAAGTTTAGAGTTGTCACCTGCAACTCGTGGCCATCAGTCTTTCACCTCACCCCCCTGCAAATCAGCCAAGCAATCTGAGCCCCAAATCATGCAGCAGTCTCTTCTGCTTTTTGATGACTCTGCTAGCATGGTTTCCCAGGGCCATCCACATAGCCCTATCCCAAAAGTGGAAGAGATTGAGTGCACCGATGCCCAACCACTTATGTTTCAGGATGAGGACATGGGAGGACCACCGCAGCATGTCTCAGATGATGACGAAACACAGGTGTCAACTGCTGTGGCTTTCTGCAGTGTGCAGGAAGGCAGGGGTGAAGACTGGGTGGAAGATGATGTGGAGGACAATGAGGTCCTCGACCCCACATGGAATCAAGTTCATGTGAGTGACCTGTCTAGTTCAGAGGAAGAGGCGGTGGTCGCACAGAGCCACCAGCACAACAAAAAGAGGGAGCAGGGTGCAAAAGCGGAGTGGCCGTTCCCTAGACAGTACTCCTGCTACTTCCCACCACACCAAGGGACCGAGCACTCCAAGGCCAGCTTCAAGGAGTTCCCTGGCATGGCAGTTCCTCAGACAATGTGCTGACGACAAGACACAAGTGGTTTGCACGCTGTGCAATCAGAGCCTGAAGCAAGGCATACATGTTCTAAACCTCAGCACAACCTGCATGACCAGGCATCTAAGTGCAAAGCACAAGCTGCAGTGGAGTAGACACCTCAAAAACAAAGAAAGGTCTCTGGTGCCTCCTGCTTGCTCTTCTGCTGCAGTCTCGGCCTCTTCATCCCCCTCTGGAGTGACAGTGGCACATGCCACCTTGCAAACAGGATATGCAGCAACGCCGCTACCTGGGTCACCAAGCATCTCCACAATGTCCCATGGAAGCATTCAGCTGTCTATCTCCCAAACACTGGAGTGAAAGAGGAAGTACCCCCCTACCCACCCGCGATCCCTAGCCCTGAATGCCAGCATTTCAAAATTCCTGGCCTTTGAAATGCTGTCATTGCAGGGTATAGACGAAGTGAGGTCACGGTTATGGGCAATCGAGGGTACTCACTGTATTGGAGAACCCTGGGCAGGCACGTGGCAGTGAAGGAGAGGTAGACACGGTTCCTCTGGGGCACACTCTGTATATAGGGACCAGGCCTGATGGTGGACGAGGTGCCCTGGATGTTACGGGTATTTTGAGTGCCTGGGGCAAGGTCCCTGTTGGATTCGTGACGCCAGTGCCTTTGGACGGTGGCACGCCGGTTGGTAGTTGGAATGATGGAGGTACACAGGTATTATAGTGAACCAAAACGTTACTTTACTGAACAGTCCAACTTTATACATCCAGTACAGAAGGGGTTAATGCAGTCCTTTACAGTTCCAAGAGTACAGCAGGTTTAAATCACAGCAGGATGCAATCTTGCAAGATACGTGGAGGGTATATAATTAATGCTTGGCAGTGCTATGCTGCTCTATCCCCACAGCTATTCTAGCTGGCTGGATCCCAAGGCCCGGATGCCTATTCGCTGGCTTAAATCCTTGGTATGAATTCCTTCCTCCAGTATTAGCGCTTGCTTAAGGTTACAAATACCTTTGCTTCCTAGCTGTATCTCTCTCTCTGCTTCAGGTGACAGATGACTGCAGGTTGCTCCCAGGAGGTTCTGTCCTGCAACTGGGGTGTCTCTACTGAGCTAATCCTAGCCTCAGGAGCTTCAGGTGGACGAAGTGACTCCTCTAGTCCCCTGGAATGAACTAACTCTTCCCTGTCTGGGCCTTCCTATATATAACTAGGGCTCTCCAGCTCCCTCTAACGTCTGGGAGTCTAAATTACACCCTGACAGGCCTGACACCCAGATAATACAGGGAAAACATGCACATGACATTCAATGCAATGAAACACATTAACCTGTGCAGTGCCCACCTTTACCTAGTGGGACACTACATACACCCACGCTATAACGTTGCCCGTCCTCGGCGCAACATGGAGGGTCCGCCCATCTGGAAGCGGCAACCTGAAAGACAGATGAGAACATGCACATATAGTATTCACCACATGAAAAATATAACAGTGGGCAAACAGAATCACTGAAAGGAGTGGTGACAAGGGGCGTCGTTCTCTTCTCTCAGGATAATGTGAGGGAACAGGGGCACTGACCTGGCACAGCATATCAATAACCAGGATAGTCCGTAAAAAAAGTAAATAAACATAAGTCCTTGGAGGCTCAAAGAACAACATGAGTCCGTACCCAGGCTTGCAATGGTTAAACAGGGGTTTCCCGTGAGGGGCTACCTGGGCCCATAATGTAGTCCACAAACCTCACAGGTCGATGCCCCCTGGTAGAACGGGTAGACCTCCTTACTGGCAGGGATTCTTCCTGCCCGGATTCAGGAATGTCAGAGGAGCTCATCGCCTCTGGAGCTTCTTCAGGAGGCTGAGGGCTAACAGGAACAGGAGCAGGAACCAATAAATTCAACCAAGGCGTGAGGGCCCAGTGGAGCGGCTCTTTATCATGGATTAAGTTCTCCACAGCTTGCATAGGGTCCATAGGTGGAGCCGGCAACTCTTCCTCAGAAGGCTCAGGTTCCATCTCCTCCGCCGCTGGTTCTCCTTCTATACAGGGCTTGAGGCGGTTCCTGTGAACAACTTGGGGACCTTTTCCTTCTCTGGAAACCTGGTAAATGTGGGCCGCAGCATTGGGTATGGCAGTAATAAGGTAGGGAATCCTCTCCCATTTGCTGTCCAACTTGCTGGTCCGGTGGTTGTTTTTCAACCATACCTTGTCTCCCAGAGCCAGGGGTCCCGCATGGGCAGTCTGGTTATAGTCCTTCTGCTGCCTTTCTCGAACAATCTCCATCCGTTCCTGGACAATCTCCTTAGCATTGAGAAGACGCCTTTGGTGCTCTACTACCCAATCAGTCTTGGGCAGTGGGTTGATCTCATCCGGCACCTGTACCCCTAGGGAGTGGTCCGCAGGCAATCTCCCTTGTCGGCCAAACATCAAATAGAACGGGGTGTAGCCGGTGGAACAATGGATGGTGTTGTTCTAAGTGTACATAAGCTGTGGCAACAGAGTAGGCCAATCTCCCCTCGTCTCAGGGGGTACTGCTCTCAGCATTTCGATGAGAGTCTTATTCATTTTCTCACAGAGTCCGTTACCTTGCGGATGATAAGCGGTGGTCCGGACCTTCTGGCAGTTGTGTAACAGGCACATCTCATGAAACAGCTGTGACTCAAACGCAGACCCTTGATCGGTGAGGATTCTTTCTGGGCAGCCGTAGGGCAGCAGGAAATGCTTCCAGAACGCCTCCGCTGTGGTCTTGGCTGTCAGGTCTTTCACAGGCACTGCTACGACAAACTTGGTGAAGTGATCAATTATAGTCATGGCATATGTATACCCTGAGCGACTCGGCTCTAACTTTACATGATCAATGGCAACAAGTTCTAAAGGAGCCTTACTTACAATAGGATGGAGAGGCGCCCTCTGGTCATGGCGTTCAGTCCGCCCCACAGCACAGGCAGTGCATTCTCGGCACCATTTCTCAATATCTTCTCTCATCCCGATCCAATAGAATCTTCTGCGAATGGTGGCCTCAGTTTTTTGCACACCGAAGTGTCCGGACTGGTTGTGATAAATATCCAGCACCAGGCTGGCATCCCGACGTGGCAGGAGAATTTGATACACTCTATCATAGGACACTGGATCCAGACTCCTTCTGAGCAACAGGCCCTTTTGAAGGAATAGTTGATGGCGATGTCTCCACAGTCTCACTAGCTCTGGGTCTGCACTCTTCCTGCGGATCCTCTCAGGGATTTTTCCACTGGTAAGGAAGTCAAGCAGTTCACCGAGGACTCTACTTTCGGACTGGAGCTTAATCCATCTTTCTTGATCGCCTCTGGACTCAGGACCATCTGATGAGGAAGGGTCAGCAGCAGGGGAATCTTCAGTACGTATATTATCCTGCTGGGTAAATTTATTATAAAACGCTGGCATCTCCACCTCTTCCCAGGCATCTTTCGGTTCATCTGGGGCTTCTGTAGTGGGGAGTCGTGACAGTGCATCAGCGTTATCTTTGGAGCGGCCTGCCCGGTACTTCACAGTAAAATCGTAGTTGGCCAGGCGGGAGGCCCATCTCTGCTCCAGTGCCCCTAATTTGGCTGTATTCAGGTGCGCCAGGGGATTATTATCTGTGAAGGCAACAAACGGTGTGGCAGCGAGATAGTCTTTAAACTTTTCGGTCACAGCCCACACTGAGGCAAGAAACTCCAGCTTGAAAGAACTGTAATTCTGGTCGTTCTTCTCAGCTCCCTTCAGGGATCTGCTGGCGTAGGCAATCACCCTTTCTTTGTTATCTTGCACTTGAGCCAATATGGCCCCCAGGCCTCTTTTACTGGCATCTGTGTAGAGGTGGAATGGCTTCTGATAATCTGGGTAACCCAGAACAGGGGGTTCAGTCAACTTCTTCTTTAGGAGTTGGAAGGCAATCTCCCGCTCTTCATTCCACTCAACAGGAATAGGAGTCTTTGGGCTCTTCTTTGGATGCCCCCTCAAAAGTTCCTGGATGGGATCCGCAATTTGTGTGAAATGCGGGATGAATCGCCTATAATACCCTGCAAAACTGAGAAAGCTTCTCACCTCTTTCACGGTCGTAGGAGTAGGCCAGTTACGGACGGCAGCAAGTTTGTCAGGATCAGGCTGTACTCCTTCGGCGCTGACAACGTGCCCGAGATATTTGACGGCTGGTTTCAGCAGGTGGCACTTGGATGGCTTGATTTTGAGGCCATTTTTAGTAAGAACTTGAAACACCTCACCCAGGTGCTTTAGATGGTCCTCATACGTCTTGGAGTATATAATGACGTCATCCAAGTATAATAGTACCGTCTCAAAATTCCTATGGCCTAAACAACGTTCCATCAGCCGCTGGAACGTTCCTGGAGCATTACACAGTCCAAATGGCATATAATTGAATTCAAACAGGCCCATAGGTGTAGTGAAAGCAGTCTTTTCTCGATCTTCTGGGGCCATGGGTACCTGCCAGTACCCACTGGTTAAGTCCAAGGTGGAGAAATAGGCTGATGACCCCAGGGCAGTCAGGGACTCTTCAATGCGTGGCAATGGATAAGCATCTTTGTGGGTGATTTGATTAATTTTCCTGTAATCCACGCAGAACCTTATGCTGCCATCTTTTTTTCGAACAAGTACTAGGGGCGCAGCCCAGGGACTATGACTGTCCCGGATTATATTAGAGTCTTTCATCTCTTGTATCATCTCTTTCACAGACTGATAGGTAGTAGGTGGTATGGGTCTGTGCCTCTCCTTAATAGGAGGGTGAGAGCCAGTGGGTATGGTGTGTTTGATCACACTGACCTCTCCATAGTCGGTGGAGTGTTTGCTGAAAGCCTGGTGGTGCTCCTTCACCAGCTTCAGGACTCCCTCTATTTGTTCCTTTGGGGTGGATTCGTTCCCCACATGTAGTTCTTCCCACCAGGATGCCGTTGGGGTGCTGCTGTTCTGCGCGGTCTGGAACGCCTCCGCGGCAGGCAGACGGATCACATCCTGGAAAGACACCTGAAAAAGCTGAGCAACGGGGTAGTGTTTAAAGAGAGTAACGGGATGATCACCAAAGTTGATTAAACGAACAGGCACTTTACCTTGAGACACGGTCACCATGCTCTTGGCTGTCCGTACGAAAGGATGATCCTTAATAGGAATAGGTTCCACTAGGGCTTGATAGTCCTGGCCCTGGATCCCTAATACCGCACGGCACCACAGGATGATCTGGGAATTTGGAGGCAAAATCACCGGCCGGTTATCCCGAATCCGGACAGTGCAAATTTCTCCTTTCTTGTTGGCAAACCTTTGCTGAGCGCACAGCACGCTAATAGTTTTCTGAATAACTCTTCTGGAAGCAGGTGAGGCGGATGATATGGTTTGATTCAATGCTTCAAGCACTTCGGAGTAACAATTTTTAAGAACATTAGTCCCTAAGATCACAGGGTGTCCTCCTTTACCTCCGGCTTGTACCACAATCACGCCTTGCTGTGGCAGGGTGGCTTCTCCCACCTGAAGAGTAGGTTCCCAATACCCATGCACTTTCACTGGCTTACCGTTGCTAGCGATGATATCTAGCCAGGACTCTGGTGGCTGGGTGAGGAGACTTGGATCCCAGAACTTGTCGAAGGCAGGCCGTTGAATGGTGGTGACCTGTGACCCAGTGTCCAACAGGGCTTCAAAGGGTATCCCGTTGATACATATATTGATTTTCGGACGGGATCCTACATACTTAGGCATCCAGTTTGGATCCTTTGGACCTACTGTTCTACCTCCCAAGGGGCGGTCCTCTGCCTCAGGGGTTACCCGTTTAACTGCCAGCACATTGATTCAGTATGTCCATATTTCTTGCAGTGATGGCAGACAGGCTGTTTTCTACTTCTGGGCCGTTACTTCGGTCGCCCATCAGGCTCTTTTGGATATACATCTCCATATGCAGGTGGGAGCCTTGGAGGAAAAGGACCTTCATCTTCTAGCAACAATGGTCTCTCCCACTCCTCTATCTTCTTGCACACCTTCTCTAGACGTAGAGCAAGATAGTTCACTTGCTCCATTAGTGCTGCCACTACATCCGTGACTGGAGCTTAGGTGGCTTGACCGACTCCTGCAGACCCCACATTAACAGTCTTTGGCTGACAAGCCTGGGGTTCAGGGAAGGTTGCTGGCCCTGGAGCAGGGTTCTGGCCTAGTATGCTGATGGCCAATTCTTTAAAATCCAAGAATGTACAGTGAGGGTGTTGAACTGACAACATCCGTAGCTGGCCCTTTAAATGTTCAGTACTTATGCCTGCAATGAATTGCTCTCTAAGAGTCCGGTCCTGGTCCTCAGCTTCTTTAGGATCCACTTGGACTACAGCTCTCAGCGTCTCCTGTAAGGACAGGGCAAAATCGCGGAGCGACTCTCCAGGCTGCTGCTTTCTGCTGAAGAAACGCATTTTAACTTCTGACACCGTTCTGGATTCAAATGTGGTGCCCAAACGTTCAAAGATCTGTTCCAGGCTATTTTTCTCAGAACGGGGCCATGACATTACTTCCCTGCGGGCGGCCCCTTCTAACTGAGCTAAAAGGATCTCCATTTGCTGCTCAGCATTTATAGGATAAAGCCGGAACAAGGCCAGTATCTGTTCCCTGAAGTCTTTTAACTTGTGGGCTTCCCCTGAATAACGTGGGAACCAGGGGGCCCCGAAATAGTACGGCATGGTTAGCGGCATCAGGCTGGGCGGTGCCGCGGCGGCAGGGGCCCTAGAGTAGGCTGCGGGTGCTTCGGCAGGCACGACTGGGGCTTCCTGTCCGATTTCCTCAGCTGCGGACATGGCGTTGCTAGGTGGGTATGGCCCTTTAAATGTAGCGAAGCGGACCGGAGCGGCAATGGCAGTAACTTTAACTTTTTTTTAGACAAGTCGTTGGTGACTAGCGGGGGTCCCTCCGGTCTGTAAGCGGAGAAGCCGGCAAAAGTTTTTGAAGTCGGTACTTACTCCGGTGGTGCTCGCTCCAGGTCTCGCGAGATGCGCAGCTACGGGTGTTGGACGTCCTGCGTACCGCGTCAGTAGGTGGGCGCGGCCTCTCGTAGCTCCGGGACTCAGGTAGGCGGCGTTCTTCTTCCTTGTTAGCTGGGCGATGGCTCCGCCTGCTTCTTTTCGCGCCAAACTCCTCTTTTTCGCGCCAAACAGCTCCACGAGGCCCACTTGTAATCCGATCAGGTTAAGTGGGCAATATGGCTGTCTATTCACTGACAGCAAGCGGTGACTTAAATCGGCAGAAAATAGTCCATACAATGCAATCTTCACACCGCAATTATCACAGTTCACTTTGGCCCAGCAATTTGCAATAAAACAATTAGGGCTTGTCACTTTAAGGCAATTTACAGCACACAGTTTTTGTATCCGCAATGGCGCAGGAATGTTCGTATCCTGTTTGTGACGCCAATTTATGCAACACGCAAGACCTGCAGGGTATAGACGAAGTGAGGTCACGGTTATGGGCAATCGAGGGTACTCACTGTATTGGAGAACCCTGGGCAGGCGCGTGGCAGTGAAGGAGAGGTAGACACGGTTCCTCTGGGGCACACTCTGTATATAGGGACCAGGCCTGATGGTGGACGAGGTGCCCTGGATGTTACGGGTATTTTGAGTGCCTGGGGCAAGGTCCCTGTTGGATTCGTGACGCCAGTGCCTTTGGACGGTGGCACGCCGGTTGGTAGTTGGAATGATGGAGGTACACAGGTATTATAGTGAACCAAAACGTTACTTTACTGAACAGTCCAACTTTATACATCCAGTACAGAAGGGGTTAATGCAGTCCTTTACAGTTTCAAGAGTACAGCAGGTTTAAATCACAGCAGGATGCAATCTTGCAAGATACGTGGAGGGTATATAATTAATGCTTGGCAGTGCTATGCTGCTCTATCCCCACAGCTATTCTAGCTGGCTGGATCCCAAGGCCCGGATGCCTATTCGCTGGCTTAAATCCTTGGTATGAATTCCTTCCTCCAGTATTAGCGCTTGCTTAAGGTTACAAATACCTTTGCTTCCTAGCTGTATCTCTCTCTCTGCTTCAGGTGACAGATGACTGCAGGTTGCTCCCAGGAGGTTCTGTCCTGCAACTGGGATGTCTCTACTGAGCTAATCCTAGCCTCAGGAGCTTCAGGTGGACGAAGTGACTCCTCTAGTCCCCTGGAATGAACTAACTCTTCCCTGTCTGGGCCTTCCTATATATAACTAGGGCTCTCCAGCTCCCTCTAACGTCTGGGAGTCTAAATTACACCCTGACAGGCCTGACACCCAGATAATACAGGGAAAACATGCACATGACATTCAATGCAATGAAACACATTAACCTGTGCAGTGCCCACCTTTACCTAGTGGGACACTACATCATTCCATCTGGTGGAGACGGATAGTTTTAAAAGCCTTATGGCGATGGCTGTCCTACAGTACGTCATTTCCAGCCGCCACTACTTTTCCAGGTGAGCCATCCCTTCACTGCACAACCAAGTGGGGGACAAAATCAGGTGTGCACTGTGCAACGTCATCTGTGGCAAGGTCCACTACGGATATGTGGAACAGTAAGCACGGTCAGGGACATTATATCTCCCTAACAGCACACTGAGTAAATGCAGTGGTGGCTGGGTCTGAGGCGAATAGCAGTTTGGCGCATGTCCTTCCACCACCGAGGATTGCAGGGCATTTCTCTTTGCCTCCTGTTGCTTCCCCCTCTTACTCCGCTTCCTCATCCTCTACCACCTCGCCATTCGGTCAGCATAACACCTTCACCACCAACTTCAGCACAGCCAGGGGTAAACGACAGCAGGCAGTTTTAAAACTTATCTGTTTGGGGGAAAAAAACAACACCGCGCAGGAGCTGTAGACGGGCATGGAACAATACACCGATGAGTGGTTGGTGCCAGTAAGCGTCAAGCCCGGCCTGGTGCTGTAGGATAATGGGCGAAATCTAGTAGCAACTCTGGGCCTAGCCGGTTTGACGCACATCCCTTTCCTGGCGCATGTGCAGAATTTGGTGGTGCAGAAATTCCTGAAAAATTACCCCAATATGTCAGAACTTCTGCATAAAGTGTGGGCCGTCTGTGCACCCTTTCGGCATTCTCACCCTGCTGCTTGCCTGTCAGCGCTACAGCGTAACTTTGGCCTTCTCGCTCACTGCCTCATATGCGACATGCCCGCAAGGTGGAACTCCACCTTGCACATGCTGGCCAGACTGTGCGAGCAGCAGCAGGCGATAGTGGAGTTTCAGCTGCAGTCGCTCTCCGGAACAGCACCACTTCGCCACCAATGAGTGGGTTTCCATGTGAGACCTCTGTGCCTTATTGCCCTGTTTCGAGTACTCTACCAACATGGCCAGTGCCGATGGCGCCGTTCTCAGTGTTACTATCCCACTTCTATGCCTCCTTGAAAAAACGCTTTGGGCGATGATGGAAGAGGATGTGGCACAGGAGGAGGAGGAAGAGGTATCATTTACAAGGGTTTCAGAACAGTCTTTTACAAGTGGCTCCAAGGGTGGGTTCCTGCACCAACATACGCCAGGTACACAATTGTGTTCACAGCAGGGTTGCACCCAAACCAGCTCATGGGCATCACTGTTGCGTGGCTGGGGGGGGACACAGAGGACACAGATGATACACCTTCCACAGAGGACAGCTTGTTGTTGCCTCTGGGCAGCCTGGCATACATGAGTGATTTCATGCTGCAGTGTCTCCACAACGACTGCCGAGTTGGCCATATTTTAACTTGTGCTGATTACTGGGTGGCCACGCTGTTGGATCCTCGTTACAAGGACAACGTACCGTCCTTAATTCCGTCACTAGAGCGTGATTGTAAGATGCGCGAGTACAAGCGCACGCTGGTAGACGCGCTGCTGATGGCATTTCCACCTGACAGCAGGGGCACAGTGGACACAAGGCAAAGGCAGAGGAGGAGGAAGAGGTCGCCAATGCAGCTGGGGCACCGCCAGCCCCTCAGAAGGCAGGATTAGCATGGCCAAAATGTGGAAAAGCTTTGTCAGCACGCCACAACAACCAGCACCACCAGCTGATATGGAACGTTTTAACAGGAGGCAGCATTTCAGCAACATGGTGGAGCAGTATGTGTGCACACACCTACACGTACTGACTGATGGGTCTGCCCCCTTCAACATGGCCTGAGCTTGCCCTTTACGCCTTGGAGATGCTGGCCTGCCCTGCAGCCAGTGTATTGTCTGAACGTGTGTTTAGCACGGCAGGGGGCGTTATCACAGACAAGCGCAGCCGCCTATCCACAGCCAATTTGGGCAAGCTCACGTTTAGGGTCCATTCACACGTCCATTATAACACTCCTTTTCCGTTCCAATTTAAATCGGAACGTTTTTTCGGATCCATTAATTTCAATTGCCTTTGCAAAAATGCTGACACCAATCATAGTGCTGTCCGAATCACGGAATCCGTTCCGTTTTCCTATTTTCGAGTATGCGGATCCTAAAAAAAAATTAAGCTTGTCCTACTTTCTGTCTGTTTTTCGGGTCCGTTGTCCATTCAAGTCAATGGATCCGCATAAATGCGGATGACATGCACAAAAAACATCCAAATGTCATTGAATTTTGCGGATCCGTTGACAGGAAAATGGATGGAAAAAAACTGAATAACAGAAACACGGAATGGATTCGGAAGCACTTTAGTAAAAAAAAACCTGAAGGTTGTACTGAAAAACGGATCCGCAAAAAAAATAAGTGTATCTGGAAAGGTAAAAATACTGACGTGTGAATGGACCCTTATTAAAATGAACCAGGCATGGATCCCACAGTATAAAATCAGGAATATGTCGCACACGGGTGACGGGGGAATCACTAAGAGGTGCTCCCACTGACAGCCAACACCCAGTCTGACAAGTGAAAGAAAGAATAAATACATAAATAATAGTGGGGCACTCTCTACAGTATTGGGATTTTATTAATAGATAAAATTCGGATAATGAAGGTACAATTAATGGTATAGATAGGTCAATAAGAAAAGATGATTAATGCTAAAATTGATTGGCAGCAAACACAATACTGTTAATAAAAAAATAATTCACCAATTCATCAGGAGATCTCAATCTCTGGAAAAGTAACAATCAACCAGACCTCTAGTGGTATGGAATGTTCGCAATACAATGGCAATCCAAAAAATCTTCCAAGGGCCAAAGCAGTATGCCAGGTAGTTGTTAGTCTCATGCGCAGACAAGCGCTGATAACATGCAGAGCAGCGTCCCGCTCACTTGACACAAACAGCGGCGTCCCGCTGTATAATCCACAGGATGCCATCGCTTATTGAAAAACAACTGTCACAATCTTACCGGGAGGACTTCAGTGGACTTCGTTGCCCTCGGCACGGTAAGCCTCCTATGGAAATCGGGGTTCCGAAGTCCACTAAATACATTTCTCTAAACCCCGAAACGCGTTTGGTTCCACCCCTTATCTTGAAATAAAGAAAAAACGCACATTGACCGGCCGAGGAGGCGTGGAACCTATTACTGCAAATATTGAACCGCTCAGGAAACCCTGAGCGGAGGAAACCCGCGGAGGAAACCCTGATTCATCGCGGTGTCACGTGTACTTCAAAGGTTGGCGCGGGATTTGAATACAAGTAATAGCCCTTGAGACCGGAACCCCGATTTCCATAGGAGACTTACCGTGTCGAGGGCAACGAAGTCCACTGAAGTACTCCCGGTAAGATTGTGACAGTTTTTTTCAATATCACAATGGCATCCTGTGGATTATACAGCGGGACGCTGCTATTTGTGTCAAGTGAGCGGGACACCACTCTGCATGTTATCAGCGCTTGTCTGCTCATGAGACTAACAACTACCTGGCATACTGCTTTGGCCCTTGGAAGATTTTTGGGATTGCCATTGTATTACTAACATTCCATACCACTAGAGGTCTGTTTGATTGTTACTTTTCCAGAGATTGAGATCTCCTGATGAATTGGTGAATTGGTTATTTCTTAACAGTATTGTGACACATATATATATATATATATATATTTTTATTTTTTTTTATTTTTTATTATTATTGCTGCCAATCAATTTTAGCATAAATCATCTTTTCTTATTGACCTATCTATACCATTAATTGTACTTTCATTATCTGAATTTTATCTATTAATAAAATCCCAATACTGTAGAGAGTGCCCCACTATTATTTATTTATGGATCCCACAGTACTTGTCCGTACCTTGTGCAGAATAGACATGTATATCGACCTCACCCATCCATTGTTACACTGCCACGTCCACCGCCTCCTCAACCTCCTACTCCATATGGACCTCTACCTCCTAGATCAAGATTATTATTTTTTATTTTTACGTTATTTTAAGTCATTTCACTAATTTGTCTGATACATTGTTGGGTGACATATATATACCACATTTTTGGCTATGATCTACCCCGGCTCTACATAGCGGACAGGAAATACATTTCACTAATTCATCTGTTACATTGTCGGGTGAAATTCACCAATTCTTGCTGTGATATACCCCTGCTCTACCTAGTGGACAGGGAAATACATTTCACTAACTCGTCTGTTACATTGTTGGGTGACAAATGCTCATTTTTTGCGCTAGAAAGTACATTTGTGGCCTACACTGCATTTAGGACAGTACGAATGGTGAGGCCAGAACAAGTACAGGCAAAAGTAGATTGGGTCGCTGACAGTGCATCAAGTTCCTTCACATTGTCTCCCACTCAGTCCCCTGCTGAAAGATCAGAGTTGGCACCTACAGCCTATCGCCATCTGTCTTTCAACTCACCCCTTGCAAATCAGGCAAGCAATCTGAGCCCCAAGTCATGCAGCAGTCTCTTATGCTTTTTGATGACTTTGCTGGCAGGGTTTCCGTGGGCCATCCACATAGCCCTGCCCCAGAAGTGGAAGAGATTGAGTGCACTGATGCCCAACCACTTATGTTCTAGGATGAGGACATGGGAAGACCACCGCAGCACGTCTCTGATGATGACGAAACACAGGTGCTAACTGCTGCGACTTTCTGCAGTCTGCAGACCGACAAGGAGAGCAGGGGTAAAGATTGGGTGGAAGATGATGTGGAGGATGATGAGGTACTAGACCCCACTTAGAATTAAGGTCATGCGAATGATATGTGCAGTTTGGAGAAAGAGGCGGTGGTCGCACAGAGGCACCAGCACAGTAAAAGAGGGAGCAGGGTGCAAAGGCATCTTTTCTTGGGTGACATTTTACAATTTTTGCCATGAATAAACTCCTGCTCTGCAATGTAATATCTCATAAGTATTGGTGTCAGATAATTGGCGCATTATTTTGTTAACATAACTACTCCTGTCCATAATCACTATGGAACCCCCTTTATCTGCTGGCTTCAAGACTAGGAATTTATCCTCCATTAATGATTTAATTGCCATTCTCTCCTGTATAGTTATGTTATGTGTCATCTGTAGCTCACCCTGTAAAATGGAATGCAACAGTGTGTCAGCCTATCTGGAAACAAACTGTATATATGTTTCCACTGGATGATACAGTTTCGGTGGCATGAATGTGCTTTTTAAACCGAGGTCCAATTCAGTAAGATTCAGATGCCCTTCAACCACTGCACTTTTCCCCTTTGATATCACTCTCTCGCTTCAGGTTCAGCAAAGTGGGCTTTCAGTCTGATCCTACAGAAAAACTGCTGCAAGTCTATATCGAGCTGAAAGGTATCAAAAGCAGAGGTCAGACTAAATTTCAGGCCTTTCTGCGGTACTCTCATCTGTTCGGGGTTTAAATTCTTAGATGACAAATTTATAACAAGGGAGTTTGTCCTACCTGGGAGCGAGTCTGGATTGGTTGGTTGGATCTCATTGCGGATGTTCCTCCGGTGTTTGCGGCCCACCCTGCGCCTCCTCCGGTTGGACACCGGCTGCCTCTCCGCAAAAAAGACGCACGGGGTTCCTGTGAGTCAGCAGATTCGCTCCCAGAGCTGGAGGGATAAAATCCTGTATCAAGAACGGTCTTGTGTCTTGCCATATGTAGACCCTGTTGAAGATATAGTTCTCGTTATCCCGTAAAAACTCCTCTTTTTCTCCTCGGTCTCTTTCTTATAGGTCGCTATATGGGCATCTACAGTTTCCTTCAACTTCTCAAAGTTGTTAACAAGTCTTTCAATTGTGTTTCAGTAACACTTAATTGTTCTTTGATCTCCCTTATGGATCTCTGTATCCTCTCAATGGTTAGCAGCATTAGATCTCTGGAACATTTGTTAATAATTATTTCAAAGTCCTTGCGGTATTCAGTACTGTCCCCAAAGAAAGTTGGGAGCAAATGCACCTATAAACCCCTGGGAATCCTGTTTAATTTACAATACTCTGCTAATGTGCTACTAAGTAATTCATAGGATGTCAATCTCCTCAATTCCCTTTCCCAGTTCCTCATCTTATATTCGCTGGATGGGATATCTAGGAAACCCGTCGGGGTTGTCACCTGTGAAAGAATCCTTGTAGCTGCTTCGTCATCAAAACTCAAAGTGGAAAGTGGATGGTACAGTCGTCATCTGTAGGGTCGGTGCACAAGCTCCAAATAATCATCCAATAATTCAAATCTGCCGACACTCTCACACAGTTTAAGCTGGTTCTTTCTGCTTTGCACTGATAAGGAGCAATTACCCTGAAACAGCTGTCTGCAGATGAGGTACTGGATTAGCTATAATCAAAGTTATGTCTCAAGACCTGTTTAAATGGTTGGACATTGACATAGGATAGCTACCTAAGGGTACTTTCACACTTGCGGCAGGACGGATCCGACAGGCTGTTCACCCTGTCGGATCCGTCCTTCCGCTTTTTCGCCGTGCCGACGGACCGCTGCTCCATCCCCATTGACTATAATGGGGACGGGGGCGGCGCTCCGGCGCAGTACGGCAGTGCACGGCGAAAGGCTGCTGGACTAAAAGTCCTGCATGCCCGACTTTTTAGTCCGGCGGTCTCTGACCGCGAACTGCCTTACTGCGCCGGAGCGCCGCCCCCGTCCCCATTATAGTCAATGGGGACGGAGCGGCGGAGCGGTGGAGCGGCGGTCCGGCGGCATGGCGAAACAGCGGAAGGACGGATCCGAAAGGGTGAACAGCCTGTCGGATCCGTCCTGCCGCAAGTGTGAAAGTAGCCTTACATTTGATGGCATCAAAGACACAACTTTATTTTCTTTTTGGAAAGAAAGATTATTTGCAAACCTTTTCTCAGAGGAGCATTTCCTGGCCTATAAGACTCCTTACTACTACTAGCCCCTCCCATCCTCCATAAGGAAACATTGTACCCTTGAACAGTTAACACTAACAAATATAGGCCTCCCTGTCACTGCAGGGCGATCGCTGAGTGGCCTTGGCAGAATCTGATGAGTGATTTATAAAAAAAAATATTTCTTGGCTGGAGTGATTGTTTTGCTCTTCTGAATTGCAGTTCTTAGCAATCGCTTTTACTTATACAGTAGATATATAACAAAGAAGAGCATGTGTGCCCTAAAGCTGCAGCTCTGTTTCCCAGAGGAGCACAGATTAGTTCTCTGTGAACAGATTAGATGCATAAACTGGCAGAGAGGTGGGCAAAAGATTATATATTTAGAAAAATCATGAACTGTGGCATCTGTACAAACATTTTTCACATCTTATTTTCCATAGTATCCTCAGCAAAGTATGACTATGGCCCCATTTCACAAAATGATTAACAGCCTATGGGCTCGTTCACACAAATGTGTTTTGCGTTTCGTATGTGTTTTTTACATTCCACATATGGTCCATATACGGTCCACATACGGTACCATTCATTTCAATGGTTCCGCAAAAAAAAAACGAAATGTACTCAGTATGCATTCCATGTCCGTATTTCCGTTCCGTTCAAAGATAGAACATGTCCTATTATTGCCCACAAATCAAGTTCCGTGGCTCCGTTTAAGGCAATGGGTCATCAAAAAAAAACGGAACACATACGGAATGTACTCTGTATGTCTTCTGTATCCGTTCCGTTTTTGCAGAACAATCTATTGAAAAAATTATGCCCAGGCCAATTTTTTCTATGTAATTACTGTATATTGTATATGCCATACGGAAAAACTGAACGGAAACACTACTGAAAAAAATGTGTCACTTTATGTGGTAATAACGCTGAAATGCGTTTACTTACCCAAGCCATTCTTAGACTGTTTTCTTGTGACACATTGTAATTCATTACAGTGGTAAATTTGAGTCCATATATTTCATATATTTATTTTAAAAATCCAAGATTTACCAACAATTTTGAAAAATTTGCTATTTTCTAAATTTCCATTTATCTGCTTTTAACACAGATAGTGATACCTTATAAAAGAGTTATTACTTTACATTTCCCATATGTCTACTTTATGTTGGCATAATTTTGTAAATGTAATTTTATGTTTTTAGGATGTTAGATGGATTAGAATTTTAGATGCAATTTTTTAAATTTTTAAGAAAACTTTCAAAACCCACTTTTTTAAGGACCAATTCAGTAATGAAGTCACTTTGTGGTGCTCACATAATAGAAACCACCGATAAATGACCTCATTCTAGAAACTACCCCCCTCATCATTCAAATATGAGTTTATGAACTTTGTTAACCCTTTATGTGTTCAATAAGAATTAAAGGAAAATAGAGGAGGCATTTCAAAATGTAACTTTTCAATTTAAATCAATTTTTTAATCCAACAGCCAACCAAAACTGAATATTAATTACCCCGATTCTGCAGTTTACAGAAACACCCCATATGTGGTCTTAAACTAATTTATGGGCACATGGAAGGGCGCAGAAAGCAAGGAGCAACATATGGATTTTGGAGGGCAGATTTTTTTGTGGATAATTGTAAGTTGCCATGTCACATTTGAAGACCCTCTGGTGCACCCCTATAGTAGAAACTTCTAAAGAGTGACCACATTTTGGAAACTACAGGAAAAGGTGACAGTTTTTTTTAATTTTTTTATATTCTTTATTATTTTATAAATTGAACAATACAAAGGAATAAATAGCATCATAATCCATATAGCAATATTTCTCAGAAAGTAGCAGTTACCAGGATATAAAGAAAAGATTACGATCAACTTCGTTAACTACAATCTTAAAACCCATTCAAACCCTTACCCTCCCAGAAAAGAAACCCATACCCACCCCCAATGTCTTGGGAGCCAGCGGGACAGCCACAAACACTTGAGACACAAAGCCCAACTGGGACTGGGACTGAGAACCACCTGAGGCCTACACCTCCACAGTGAGGAATCTACCAATTCAAGTTACCCGTTTTCCACATCTAGATTCCCTCTAGCGCGTATTTTTCATATTTCTTGACCTTATCAATTAGGTTTTTCTATTCCAGTACATCTGGATGTCTATCAGACCCCCAGTTTCTCGCAATAATTGCCCTAGCGAGCATCAACCCTTTCACCCAGATCATTTTTATCTTTTTCCCTATATTCAGGGGCAAGAAATCTCCTAATACAGCTGTCACAATTAGAGTTGAGCGAACACCTGGATGTTCGGGTTCGAGAAGTTCGGCCGAACATCCCGGAAATGTTCGGGTTCGGGATCCGAACCCGATCCGAACTTCGTCCCGAACCCGAACCCCATTGAAGTCAATGGGGACCCGAACTTTTCGGCACTAAAAAGGCTGTAAAACAGCCCAGGAAAGAGCTAGAGGGCTGCAAAAGGCAGCAACATGTAGGTAAATCCCCTGCAAACAAATGTGGATAGGGAAATGAATTAAAATAAAAATTAAATAAATAAAAATTAACCAAAATCAATTGGAGAGAGGTTCCATAGCAGAGAATCTGGCTTCCCGTCACCCACCACTGGAACAGTCCATTCTCAGATATTTAGGCCCCGGCACCCAGGCAGAGGAGAGAGGTCCCGTAACAGAGAATCTGTCTTCATGTCAGCAGAGAATTAGTCTGCATGTCATAGCAGAGAATGAGGCTTCACGTCAGCCACCACTGCAACAGTCCATTGGCATATATTTAGGCCCAGCACCCAGGCAGAGGAGAGAGGTCCCGTAACAGACAATCTGGCTTCATGTCAGCAGAGAATCAGTCTGCATGTCATAGCAGAGAATCAGGCTTCACGTCACCCACCACTGCAACAGTCCATTGTCATAAATTTAGGCCCAGCACTAGTGTTGAGCGGCATGTCCCATATTCGAATTCGCGAAATTTTGTGAATATTCGAAAGAATATTCGTAAAATATTCGCGATTATTCAAATTCGTTATTATTTCGCATATGCGATAATTCGAATTATCGCATAATACATATGCTATGCAAAATTCACATGTGCGCTAATGAAATCGCCTTACGAAGATTCGCAACTCAATTCAATCACTAATGTATGAATGCAATGCCCTTTGCCTCTGTTCTGGGACAAGTGTAGATATTCGCATGTGCGCTAATAAAATCGCCTTACGAAGATTCGCACCTCAATCACTTTCTAGGGAATGTGAGACTTTTGGGAATCAATCGAGATACAGTGGGGGGTGATGACAGTAGTTGACAGAGTACAGATCAATGTAATCTGTAAGGTGGAAAGTAAAATAAAAAATACGAATATTCGTAAATCGACTTTTACGAAGTTCTACGTATTCGCGAATATGGTGCTATACTATATGAATGCACAGGCCTTTGCCTCTCTGTTCTGGGGACAAGTGTAGATATTTGCATTTGCGTTAATAAAATCGCCTTACGAAGATTCGCAGCTCAATTCAATCACTAATGTATGAATGCAAAGCCCTTTGCCTCTGTTCTGGGACAAGTGTAGATATTCGCATGTGCGCTAATAAAATCGCCTTACGAAGATTCGCAACTCAATTCACTAATGTATGAATGCAAAGCCCTTTGCCTCTGTTCTGGGACGTGCCGATATTCGCATGTGCGCTAATAAAATCGCCTTACGAAGATTCGCGCCTCAATCACTTTCTAGGCAATGTGAGTAAGATCTGAGCTGTTGGACCTTTGGGAAACAATCAATTATATGTGTACTGTAATTTTGTGGGGGGGGGGGGGAAACAAAAAACGAATATTCGTTTTTACGAATATATAGCACTATATTCGAAATATTCGCGAAATCGCGAAGTTGCGATATTCGCGAAAAAAATTTGCTTTTCGAATATTCGCGCTCAACACTACCCAGCACCCAGGCAGAGGAGAGAGGTCCCGTAACAGAGAATCTGGCTTCATGTCAGCAGAGAATCAGTCTTCATATCATAGCAGAGAATCAGGCTTCACGTCACCCACCACTGTAAGAGTCAATTTTCATAAATTTAGGCCCAGAACCCAGGCAGAGGAGAAAGGTCCCGTAACAGACAATCTGGCTTCATGTCAGCAGAGAATCAGTCTTCATATCATAGCAGAGAATCAGGCTTCACGTCACCCACCACTGCAACAGTCAATTGTCATAAATTTAGGCCCAGCACCCAGGCAGAGGAGAGAGCTCCCGTAACAGAGGATCTGGCTTCATGTCAGCAGAGAATCAGTCTGCATGTCATAGCAGAGAATGAGGCTTCACGTCACCCACCACTGCAACAGTCCATTGGCATATATTTAGGCCTAGCACACAGGCAGAGCAGAGAGGTCCCGTAACAGACAATCTGGCTTCATGTCAGCAGAGAATCAGTCTGCATGTCATAGCAGAGAATGAGGCTTCACGTCACCCACCACTGCAACAGTCCATTGGCATATATTTAGGCCTAGCACACAGGCAGAGCAGAGAGGTCCCGTAACAGACAATCTGGCTTCATGTCAGCAGAGAATCAGTCTGCATGTCATAGCAGAGAATGAGGCTTCACGTCACCCACCACTGCAACAGTCCATTGGCATATATTTAGGCCTAGCACACAGGCAGAGCAGAGAGGTCCCGTAACAGACAATCTGGCTTCATGTCAGCAGAGAATCAGTCTGCATGTCATAGCAGAGAATGAGGCTTCACGTCACCCACCACTGCAACAGTCCATTGGCATATATTTAGGCCTAGCACACAGGCAGAGCAGAGAGGTCCCGTAACAGACAATCTGGCTTCATGTCAGCAGAGAATCAGTCTGCATGTCATAGCAGAGAATGAGGCTTCACGTCACCCACCACTGCAACAGTCCATTGGCATATATTTAGGCCTAGCACACAGGCAGAGCAGAGAGGTCCCGTAACAGACAATCTGGCTTCATGACAGCAGAGAATCAGTCTGCATGTCATAGCAGAGAATGAGGCTTCACGTCAGCCACCACTGCAACAGTCCATTGGCATATATTTAGGCCTAGCACACAGGCAGAGCAGAGAGGTCCCGTAACAGACAATCTGGCTTCATGACAGCAGAGAATCAGTCTGCATGTCATAGCAGAGAATCAGGCTTCACGTCAGCCACCACTGCAACAGTCCATTGTCATAAATTTAGGCCCAGCACCCAGGCAGAGGAGAGAGGTCCCGTAACAGAGAATCTGGCTTCATGTCAGCAGAGAATCAGTCTTCATATCATAGCAGAGAATCAGGCTTCACGTCACCCACCACTGCAACAGTCAATTGTCATAAATTTAGGCCCAGCACCCAGGCAGAGGAGAGAGCTCCCGTAACAGAGGATCTGGCTTCATGTCAGCAGAGAATCAGTCTGCATGTCATAGCAGAGAATGAGGCTTCACGTCACCCACCACTGCAACAGTCCATTGGCATATATTTAGGCCTAGCACACAGGCAGAGGAGAGGTTCATTCAACTTTGGGTAGCCTCGCAATATAATGGTAAAATGAAAATAAAAATAGGATTGAATGAGGAAGTGCCCTGGAGTCCAATAATATATGGTTATGGGGAGGTAGTTAATGTCTAATCTGGACAAGGGACGGACAGGTCCTGTGGGATCCATGCCTGGTTCATTTTTATGAACGTCAGCTTGTCCACATTGGCTGTAGACAGGCGGCTGCGTTTGTCTGTAATGACGCCCCCTGCCGTGCTGAATACACGTTCAGACAAAACGCTGGCTGCCGGGCAGGCCAGCACCTCCAAGGCATAAAAGGCTAGCTCTGGCCACGTGGACAATTTAGAGACCCAGAAGTTGAATGGGGCCGAACCATCAGTCAGTACGTGGAGGGGTGTGCACACGTACTGTTCCACCATGTTAGTGAAATGTTGCCTCCTGCTAACACGTTGCGTATCAGGTGGTGGTGCAGTTAGCTGTGGCGTGTTGACAAAAGTTTTCCACATCTCTGCCATGCTAACCCTGCCCTCAGAGGAGCTGGCCGTGACACAGCTGCCTTGGCGACCTCTTGCTCCTCCTCTGCCTTGGCCTTGGGCTTCCACTTGTTCCCCTGTGACATTTGGGAATGCTCTCAGTAGCGTGTCTACCAACGTGCGCTTGTACTCGCGCATCTTCCTATCACGCTCCAGTGCAGGAAGTAAGGTGGGCACATTGTCTTTGTAGCGTGGATCCAGCAGGGTGGCAACCCAGTAGTCCGCACAGGTTAAAATGTGGGCAACTCTGCTGTCGTTGCGCAGGCACTGCAGCATGTAGTCGCTCATGTGTGCCAGGCTGCCCAGGGATAAGGACAAGCTGTCCTCTGTGGGAGGCGTATCGTCATCGTCCTGCCTTTCCCCCCAGCCACGCACCAGTGATGGACCCGAGCTGCGTTGGGTGCCACCCCGCTGTGACCATGCTTCATCCTCATCCTCCTCCACCTCCTCCTCATCCTCGTCCTCCTCGTCCTCCAGTAGTGGGCCCTGGCTGGCCACATTTGTACCTGGCCTCTGCTGTTGCCAAAAACCTCCCTCTGAGTCACTTCGAAGAGACTGGCCTGAAAGTGCTAAAAATGACCCCTCTTCCTCCTCCTCCTCCTCCTCCTCCTGGGCCACCTCCTCTTCCATCATCGCCCTAAGTGTTTTCTCAAGGAGACATAGAAGTGGTATTGTAACGCTGATAACGGTGTCATCGCCACTGGCCATGTTGGTGGAGTACTCGAAACAGCGCAACAGGGCACACAGGTCTCGCATGGAGGCCCAGTCATTGGTGGTGAAGTGGTGCTGTTCTGTAGTGCGACTGACCCGTGCGTGCTGCAGCTGAAACTCCACTATGGCCTGCTGCTGCTCGCACAGTCTGTCCAGCATGTGCAAGGTGGAGTTCCACCTGGTGGGCACGTCGCATATGAGGCGGTGAGCGGGAAGGCCGAAGTTACGCTGTAGCGCAGACAGGCGAGCAGCAGCAGGATGTGAACGCCGGAAGCGCGAACAGACGGCCCGCACTTTATGCAGCAGCTCTGACATGTCGGGGTAGTTGTGAATGAACTTCTGCACCACCAAATTCAGCACATGCGCCAAGCAAGGGATGTGCGTCAAATTGGCTAGTCCCAGAGCTGCAACGAGATTTCGCCCATTATCACACACCACCAGGCCGGGCTTGAGGCTCACCGGCAGCAACCACTCGTCGGTCTGTTGTTCTATACCCCGCCACAACTCCTGTGCGGTGTGGGGCCTGTCCCCCAAACATATGAGTTTCAGAATGGCCTGCTGACGTTTACCCCGGGCTGTGCTGAAGTTGGTGGTGAAGGTGTGTGGCTGACTGGATGAGCAGGTGGAAGAAGAGGAGGAGGAAGCCGAGAAGGAGGAGGTGGCAACAGGAGGCAAAGAATGTTGCCCTGCGATCCTTGGCGGCGGAAGGACGTGCGCCAAACAGCTCTCCGCCTGGGGCCCAGCTGCCACTACATTTACCCAGTGTGCAGTTAGGGAGATATAGCGTCCCTGGCCGTGCTTACTGGTCCACGTATCTGTGGTTAGGTGGACCTTGCTACAGATGGCGTTGCGCAGTGCACACTTGATTTTATCGGATACTTGGTTGTGCAGGGAAGGCACGGCTCTCTTGGAGAAGTAGTGCCGGCTGGGAACAACATACTGTGGGACAGCAAGCGACATGAGCTGTTTGAAGCTGTCTGTGTCCACCAGCCTAAATGACAGCATTTCATAGGCCAGTAGTTTAGAAATGCTGGCATTCAGGGCCAGGGATCGAGGGTGGCTAGGTGGGAATTTACGCTTTCTATCAAATGTTTGTGAGATGGAGAGCTGAACGCTGGCGTGTGACATGGTTGAGACGCTTGGTGACGGAGGTGGTGGTGGTGGTGTTGGTGGTACATCCCCTGTTTGCTGGGCGGCAGGTGCCAACGTTCCTCCAGAGGCGGAGGAAGAGGCCGAGGCGGCAGCAGCAGAATAGGCCGAGGCGGCAGCAGCAGAAGAGGTAGCAGGGGGAGCCTGAGTGACTTCCTTGGTTTTAAGGTGTTTACTCCACTGCAGTTCATGCTTTGCATGCAGGTGCCTGGTCATGCAGGTTGTGCTCAGGTTCAGAACGTTAATGCCTCGCTTCAGGCTCTGATGGCACAGCGTGCAAACCACTCGGGTCTTGTCGTCAGCACATTGTTTGAAGAAGTGCCATGCCAGGGAACTCCTTGAAGCTGCCTTTGGGGTGCTCGGTCCCAGATGGCGGCGGTCAGTAGCAGGCGGAGTCTCTTGGCGGCGGGTGTTCTGCTTTTGCCCACTGCTCCCTCTTTTGCTACGCTGTTGGCTCGGTCTCACCACTGCCTCTTCCTCCGAACTGTGAAAGTCAGTGGCACGACCTTCATTCCATGTGGGGTCTAGGACCTCATCGTCCCCTGCATCGTCTTCCACCCAGTCTTGATCCCTGACCTCCTGTTCAGTCTGCACACTGCAGAAAGACGCAGCAGTTGGCACCTGTGTTTCGTCATCATCAGAGACATGCTGAGGTGGTATTCCCATGTCCTCATCATCAGGAAACATAAGTGGTTGTGCGTCAGTGCATTCTATGTCTTTCACCGCTGGGGAAGGGCTAGGTGGATGCCCTTGGGAAACCCTGCCAGCGGAGTCTTCAAACAGCATAAGAGACTGCTGCATAACTTGAGGCTGAGACAGTTTCCCTGGTATGCATGGGGGTGATGTGACAGACTGATGGGGTTGGTTTTCAGGCGCCATCTGTGCGCTTTCTGCAGAAGACTGGGTGGGAGATAATGTGAACGTGCTGGATCCACTGTCGGCCACCCAATTGACTAATGCCTGTACCTGCTCAGGCCTTACCATCCTTAGAACGGCATTGGGCCCCACCATATATCGCTGTAAATTCTGGCGGCTACTGGGACCTGAGGTAGTTGGTACACTAGGACGTGTGGATGTGGCAGAACGGCCACGTCCTCTCCCAGCACCAGAGGGTCCACTAACACCACCACGACCATGTCCACGTCCGCGTCCCTTACTAGATGTTTTTCTCATTGTTATGGTTCACCACAACAACAAATATATTATTTGGCCCAATGTATTGTATTCAAATTCAGCGGGATATAAATTTGAGGCCTAGTATTTAGGCGCTGGGTGACCGGTATGGATTTAGTGACAGAATTAGACTTGGAAATGCACAGAAGCGTGTGTGTGTGAAGTTATTCTGAATGACCCAATGTGCACCTTGAATATTATATACCCTTTTAGGGATAGATTTCAAATAGCTCTGATATAGCAGAAACCACTAAATTATGAAATTGCTAAATTGGGAATTGTACTTCAACCCAGAACAAAAAATGTGCTTTGACGGACACTAAATATCTTGCCCAGCAACAACAGTACAACGGTGGGTAACGAGAGATTTAGAGGGAATTAAATTTGAGGCCTAGTATTTAGGCGCTGGGTCACCGGTATGGATTTAGTGACAGAATTAGACTTGGAAATACACAGTAGCGGGTGTGTGTGAAGTTATTCTGAATGACCCTATGTGCACCTTCAATATTATATACCCTTTTAGGGATAGATTTCAAATAGCTCTGATATAGCAGAAACCACTAAATTATGAAATTGCTAAATTGGGAATTGTACTTCAACCCAGAACAAAAAATGTGCTTTGACGGACACTAAATATCTTGCCCAGCAACAACAGTACAGCGGTGGGTAACGAGAGATTTAGAGGGAATTAAATTTGAGGCCTAGTATTTAGGCGCTGGGTCACCGGTATGGATTTAGTGACAGAATTAGACTTGGAAATGCACAGAAGCGTGTGTGTGAAGTTATTCTGAATGACCCAATGTGCACCTTCAATATTATATACCCTTTTTGGGATAGATTTCAAATAGCTCTGATATAGCAGGAACCACTAAATTATGAAATTGCTAAATTGGGAATTGTACTTCAACCCAGAACAAAAAATGTGCTTTGACGGGCACTAAATAACTTTCCCAGCTACAACAGGACAACGGTAACGAGAGATTTAGAGGGATTTAAATTTGAGGCCTAGTATTTAGGCGCTGGGTGACAGGTATGGGTTTAGTGACAGAATTAGACTTGGAAATACACAGTAGCGGGTGTGTGTGAAGTTATTCTGAATGACCCTATGTGCACCTTCAATATTATATACCCTTTTTGGGATAGATTTCAAATAGCTCTGATATAGCAGAAACCACTAAATTATGAAATTGCTAAATTGGGAATTGTACTTCAACCCAGAACAAAAAATGTGCTTTGACGGACACTAAATATCTTGCCCAGCAACAACAGTACAGCGGTGGGTAACGAGAGATTTAGAGGGAATTAAATTTGAGGCCTAGTATTTAGGCGCTGGGTCACCGGTATGGATTTAGTGACAGAATTAGACTTGGAAATACACAGTAGCGGGTGTGTGTGAAGTTACTCTGAATGACCCTATGTGCACCTTCAATATTATATACCCTTTTTGGGATAGATTTCAAAGAGCTCTGATATAGCAGGAACCACTAAATTATGAAATTGCTAAATTGGGAATTGTATTTCAACCCAGAACAAGAAATGTGCTTGAAAGGACACTAAATAACTCGCCCAGCTACAGCACTAGGGACAGATTTAGCTGGATATAAATTTGAGGCCTAGTATTTAGGCGCTGGGTGACAGGTATGGGTTTAGTGACAGAATTAGACTTGGAAATACACAGTAGCGGGTGTGTGTGAAGTTATTCTGAATGACCCTATGTGCACCTTCAATATTATATACCCTTTTAGGGATAGATTTCAAATAGCTCTGATATAGCAGAAACCACTAAATTATGAAATTGCTAAATTGGGAATTGTACTTCAACCCAGAACAAAAAATGTGCTTTGACGGACACTAAATATCTTGCCCAGCAACAACAGTACAGCGGTGGGTAACGAGAGATTTAGAGGGAATTAAATTTGAGGCCTAGTATTTAGGCGCTGGGTCACCGGTATGGATTTAGTGACAGAATTAGACTTGGAAATACACAGTAGCGGGTGTGTGTGAAGTTATTCTGAATGACCCTATGTGCACCTTCAATATTATATACCCTTTTTGGGATAGATTTCAAATAGCTCTGATATAGCAGGAACCACTAAATTATGAAATTGCTAAATTGGGAATTGTACTTCAACCCAGAACAAAAAATGTGCTTTGACGGGCACTAAATAACTTTCCCAGCTACAACAGGACAACGGTAACGAGAGATTTAGAGGGATTTAAATTTGAGGCCTAGTATTTAGGCGCTGGGTGACAGGTATGGGTTTAGTGACAGAATTAGACTTGGAAATACACAGTAGCGGGTGTGTGTGAAGTTATTCTGAATGACCCTATGTGCACCTTCAATATTATATACCCTTTTTGGGATAGATTTCAAATAGCTCTGATATAGCAGAAACCACTAAATTATGAAATTGCTAAATTGGGAATTGTACTTCAACCCAGAACAAAAAATGTGCTTTGACGGACACTAAATATCTTGCCCAGCAACAACAGTACAGCGGTGGGTAACGAGAGATTTAGAGGGAATTAAATTTGAGGCCTAGTATTTAGGCGCTGGGTCACCGGTATGGATTTAGTGACAGAATTAGACTTGGAAATACACAGTAGCGGGTGTGTGTGAAGTTACTCTGAATGACCCTATGTGCACCTTCAATATTATATACCCTTTTTGGGATAGATTTCAAAGAGCTCTGATATAGCAGGAACCACTAAATTATGAAATTGCTAAATTGGGAATTGTATTTCAACCCAGAACAAGAAATGTGCTTGAACGGACACTAAATAACTCGCCCAGCTACAGCACTAGGGACAGATTTAGCTGGATATAAATTTGAGGCCTAGTATTTAGGCGCTGGGTGACCGGTATGGATTTAGTGACAGAATTAGACTGGGATATGGCCAAAAAATGAACAGACTATTGCTGGTTAAATGCACTTGGTGTGACAGCTTCACCCTGATGTAGGCTTTAGCCAAAAAACAACCACACCATTGAGGGTTAAATGCACTTGGTGACAGGCGCAGCTTGCCCCTGATTTTGTATATGGCCAAAAAATGAACAGACTATTGCTGGTTAAATGCACTTGGTGTGACAGCTTCACCCTGATGTAGGCTTTAGCCAAAAAACAACCACACCATTGAGGGTTAAATGCACTTGGTGACAGGCGCAGCTTGCCCCTGATTTTGTATATGGCCAAAAAATGAACAGACTATTGCTGGTTAAATGCACTTGGTGTGACAGCTTCACCCTGATGTAGGCTTTAGCCAAAAAACAACCACACCATTGAGGGTTAAATGCACTTGGTGACAGGCGCAGCTTGCCCCTGATTTTGTATATGGCCAAAAAATGAACAGACTATTGCTGGTTAAATGCACTTGGTGTGACAGCTTCACCCTGATGTAGGCTTTAGCCAAAAAACAACCACACCATTGAGGGTTAAATGCACTTGGTGACAGGCGCAGCTTGCCCCTGATTTTGTATATGGCCAAAAAATGAACAGACTATTGCTGGTTAAATGCACTTGGTGTCACAGCTTCACCCTGATGTAGGCTTTAGCCAAAAAACAACCACACCATTGAGGGTTAAATGCACTTGGTCGCAGCTTGTGCTGGCGCACCACAAGACACAAAATGGCCGCCGATCACCCCAGAAAAATGAGACTGACAAACGGTCTGTGCAGCCTAAAAACAGTGAGCAATTGAGGATCAGCAGCTCAATGATCCACAGCTGCAGATCGATCAGTTAATCAAGTCCTTTGGAGGAGTTAATCTGCCTAATCTCGCCCTACTGTCGCAGCCGCAACCTCTCCCTACGCTAATCAGAGCAGAGTGACGGGCGGCGCTATGTGACTCCAGCTTAAATAGAGGCTGGGTCACATGGTGCTCTGGCCAATCACAGCCATGCCAATAGTAGGCATGGCTGTGATGGCCTCTTGGGGCAAGTAGTATGACGCTTGTTGATTGGCTGCTTTGCAGCCTTTCAAAAAGCGCCAAGAAAGCGTCACAAAAGCGCGAAGAAAGCGACGAACACCGAACCCGAACCCGGACTTTTACGAAAATGTCCGGGTTCGGGTCCGTGTCACGGACACCCCAAAATTCGGTACGAACCCGAACTATACAGTTCGGGTTCGCTCATCCCTAGTCACAATTTGTCACAATTTTCAGGCTAAGTTAATTGAAAATCCTGTCCGAATATGTCTGAATAGGAGGACAATTTCAGATTAAATGGAGAAAGTCTGCAGGTTCGCTTTTATATTTCCAACATCTGGAATCCTGATTTTTGTATATCTTAGAGAGCAGTAACAGCGTATAATATAGTCTATGAACTATATTGAACTGTATAAGCCTAAAATTACTAGATATTGATGCCATTTCTATATTCCTATATATGGTCCTCCAATCCAAGAAATTTTCAGTGCCAATCTCCTGTGCCCATTTATTCTCACTCTTGTACTTAATTACCTTAACTAATCCCTTCAAAATTATTTTGTAGATTTGTGCGATGGACGCCCTGGTTGTCCTAAAATTATTTAAGCACATCACAGTACTTTTCCTTTCTAATTCATGCACAATAATTGTGTCTTATATTTTTTAATGTCTTATTTATTTTTACATCTCTTGTGTTTTCATCACTATTATGACTGTATTTATTCATTTATATTTTCCTTCACTAGGCGTTTGACAATTAAAAATTCCAAATATTCGATCTCTGTGGGCACAATGTGTGCAGTACAGAGGTACAAATATGTTGGATGCTATTTTTCTCCAGTCCCTGGATAGGTCCGGTAAGAAATGGTATTTTGGCACAATCTACCTGTCACGGCTGAGGACGGGGAAAACCCTCAGCCGTGCGATGCCGGAAGATGTTAGGCTGCTCGGCCAGGACCACAGGATTAGGGAGCAGGTCACCTCCTAAAGCGTCCCTAACCTGACCCTAACTCCTAGCTGCATGGGCCGACCTTTAAGGTAGGAGGACCCATGCTCAGGAACCTCGGATCCCTAACTCACCCTCCGACCGGTCCCTGGACTAGGAGTCAGGGTAAGACGGCCTGTTCCTTCTGGACATGGAGGAACAGGAGTCTCACTGGCCAAGCTGCAGGGAAAAGGAGAACACCAACAGTCTTATGGATATGGCAGGTGAACAGTACTAGTTCCACCTACCTGCCATAGCCTTGCTGACTGGATCCCTGTGCAGGCAAGCTGATGTCCACACAACCTGAGATGAACCCAGCAACCACACATCCACGCACAGGAACCCAGATCCATAAGCTGCAATAAAGAAGCATAAAGACAAACACATCTTCTAAACACCAAATGACATTATTTTTATGACCAGAAGGGAGGTCCCCACTGGCAGTTGGTAAATAGCCAGGAGGATGTCTCCAGCAAGCATGGCTGAAGCACCCTCTCTGACTACTGCCTTCAACTGAGGCTTTATAGGGCCAAGAAGCCACACCCAACAGTCAGACACACCCCGTGACTCACACACACAGAAAGGGAGTTAACCCTTCCAATACCAAAGAAGGGAAAACACAACTTAAAGGGGAAGTGTCCAAACCAAGAACGCACTGTGGCTGTTGCCGCAGGCAACGACATGGGTGGCAACCATGTCCTGGGAGTCAGCCCGAAGGCCGGGACACTGCCACCACATGTACACATTACAACCAAACGTTGCCACGGGCAACCACAGTGAAGGGAAGATGTCAGTGCACACCACACATAAAACAGAGTGCACAAAGACATACAAAAGTGCATACATACACGCACACAACTCCAAGGCAACCGCACACATACCTGTTGTCTGCGGCAACCGCACCTGAGGCAAACAGCAAAATGCCTCCAGCTGCGGTTGAAACAACAACCCAAACTGCGGGCAACTGTATGCGGCTCCCAAGGAGTCATGGCCATAAACATGGTCGTGACACTACCATTTGGTAGAATATACACTGTCAACCATATATTATGGTCTAATATTTATACAATACAGATTTGGTTGTACGTACCTAATTTTCAACTTTCTTTTCACAGAATTAACATAAAAACTGTTCTTTGAATCAATGTCGGTTACCTGCGCAAGCGTCATATTTACCTTCGTCACCCTATATACTACCATTGTAGTTCCTCTACACTGAATTATTGTATAATCCAATGTATATGACTACCATTTTTATGTAGTGTGTGGTACCTGTATAGCACAATTGCGCCTCAGATCCCTGCACTACATTAACATATACATATATGTATACATATATATTAAAATCAATCCAAATCAAAAAATATTGAGAGGCCTCACATATATATTCCTTCTCATAATAACTGAAGGGGCAACTCGATGTGTTGTGTATTTTGCTCAGGTGGACTGAGAATTCATGTGTGCTTTTGTTAACATGAATATGATCTGTGTATTGGGATGTCATATTTCTGCATATATGCTGCATTCGAAAACTGCCACGATTTCTGTATACCCATCTGATTTTGAATCATGTGAACATGTAATGGTGGCCGATCTATATGCCCTGATCTAACATGGCGACTATGGTGCGCCCGACGTTCCGCGCATGCGCCGCGCTGGGATTCCGCTGGCCTCTCCTAGATGCCGATTGTCGCGCAGGTAGTGCGTGACCGTCCTCCTCTGGACCGGCGTGGCGTCGCCTGTGGTGCGGTGTTCATTGTGGCAAGCCGGGCGCCGTCAGTGGAGTACTCGCCATGTGATAATGTTCAGGTGAGCTATAGTGGTGTAATTGAATGATAGTCCAGCAACCAATGAGATTCAGCCACCTGACCTATTTAAGGCATCGCTCTCACCAGACCAACCAGTACCCCTTGAAAAAGCTGTACGCGAAACGTATGTTGGGGAGTGGACCTGTGGTGTTGCTGCACGGTATATTTAAATCGAGTGGTCAGTATCTTTCTTCTTATATGCTGGTTATAACTCTATTTATCCTACTGCTTCAGCTATGACAAATGTGGCGTGTATTATCATGCTCACCTTGTGGCAAATGCTGATAAATAATGCATGTAGCTAATTTTTGGTAGTTTATGAGCTATAGTTTGTGGATATTACATATCCCTTAATCGATGACCAATCGGAAATGTTTATGCACATGCACTTTATTTATATATATATATATATATATATATATATACCGGCAGTTCACCATCGGTCCCCTTGGTTTTTTAACATGTATTGTAACCTGTGTCAATTGTTTTTGTGTGACCAGTGCTGATCATGTGTCCTCTTGTGATTTTCTAATAAATTATGTGATTTTTGGACTATTCTAAGTATTACTAGTTTTATTTGCATTAGATTTGTCTCACTCCTTTTGGTTGGTTATATGTTCTAAAATTATAACAGAAAAGAGTAAAATCTTCATCTTTATGCCGAATGCACACGGCCGTGTTCCGCAGCTGTGAGCGGTCCGTGGTATGCCGGCCTGGATTCCTGCTGACAGCAGGACCGCACGGCGTCATTGGTTGCTATGACGCCGTGCACTTCATGCCTCTGCTACACTACAGTAATACACTCGTATGATCTACACGAGTGTATTACTGTAGAGCAGCGGCGGCATGAAGCGCACAGTGTCATAGCAACCAATGACTCCATGCGCTCCTGCTGTCAGCAGGAATCCAGGCCGGCATACCACGGACCGCTCACAGCTGCGGAACACGGCCATGTGCATTCGGCCTTAGTTATAAAATATTGCTTATTCTTAGTGCAAACAAAAGCATGTTTTAATTGGTGATATCTAAATTAGTGATGAGCGGCAGGGACAATATTCGAATTTGGGATATTTTGCAAATATTTGGGCGAATATTCGCCATATATTCGCGAATTCGCGAATTTGTTTTCTCCAGTCACTATTTTCTTGATTGTGGAAATCGGCAATTGAAAAATTAGCAATAAAAATTAGCATTACGAAAATTTGCAACCAACACTACTCCTAAAGTCAAAGATATTGCAGCCTTCTCATTGGCCCAAAAGCTCGAAGCAGGGAGAGATCATGTGTACTGATTAAAAAAAATCTTGAATATTTGAAATTACGAATATATATCACTATATTCTAAATATTCGCAAATTCTCAAAGTACCAATATTTGCAATAAAAATTTGTGATCAACACTAATCAAAATTTAATAAATGGATCTAATTCTATATCAGGACACAAGTTCACTAAAGATCTAATATTCCCAGAAATAACCAAATGAGATACTAGTGTGATACCAGAGTTTTCCCAAAACTTAAAATCCGTGAGTGACAAAAATTCCCCAAGATCATTATTACGCCATAAAGGAGTAAACTGAAAAGTGTGTGAAATACCAAGAAATGATTGGATTTTATTCCAGACCAAATGTATCATTCTACTTATCGGGCAGTAGTTCTGTCACAATCCCAAATATCCAGTCTCTAATATACTAAATATATCCCTTTGGGTGTCTGTAAATCCCCCTATATTGGATAGAATTATGCTCACCGCTCATAAACCATTGGATCTGAGAGGCCATATAATAACCTTAAAAAAAGGGGACAGGGAGACCCCCGTCTTCTTCTATAAGCCAGAGGTATTTTTGTTTGATCTTAACTCTCTTCCTTCCCCAAATTAAATCATTAATTGATCTTTCCAAAAGATTAAAAAAGGAATACTCGATCTAAATTGGACATGACGTTAATGTATATAGAATTTGTGGAAGTAAGATCATTTGGACCAAAGCAATCAGCTTGGCTAAGTGTAAGATCCTGCCAGACTCTTATTTTGTCCTTAACCCTGTTAATTAATGGGAGAACATTCAATGTATTAAAATCCTGAAGAGCGGAACTTAACTTCATCCCCAGATATTCAAAAGATTCTGTTTAATTTTATTATCCTGGTGTCTGCAAATTGTTTGGGTGCTTCGCGCTCTAAAGGTAGTAATACAGATTTAGCCCAGTTTACCTGAAAGCCGGAAATAGCCCAGAACCTATTAATTAATTTCATAAGATATGGTAAGATTCGCCAACCACTTTCTAGAAAAACAAGCACGTCATCTGCATACATGCTTATCTTATCATACATATCCTTACCACCGAACCCCCTTATCTTTTCATCAGATCTAATTTTACACGCCTGGGGTTCGATGAAAATCGCAAACAGGGGGGGAAAAAGGGGACACCCCCCCTGCATAGTGCCCCTGTGTAATTCAAAGGGGTCTGACCATGAGTCATTAATACTTATTCTTGCCGTAGAATGACTACTGTATATAAGAGCTGGACCCATTTAATACAATTATCACCCAGGTTAATCTTGTGCATTATCTTCCAGAGGTAGTTCCACTCCACCCTGTCAAATGCTTTTGCAGCATCTAATGACAGGATGGAGCGGTCCCCTCCCCCTCCTACCTGGATATTCACCAGAACTCTTCGGATATTAGATTGGGCTTGTCGCCTCGGAATGAATCTTGTTTGATCTGGATGAATTAATTTTTCTATAACTTTCTTGAGTCTATTAGTGAGAACTTTAGCGCATATTTTATAGTCCGTATTTAAGAGGGATATCGGGCGATATGCCTAAATTTCCTGCTCATCCTTCTACTTTTATAAAATAAGCATAATAACTATGCAGCCAGCCAGTAGTGCAGGGGCAACACGTGAGGTGCACGGTGGACCGATGAGGGGCCAAATTATAACACACAGTTCATCAGTTTACTCACGGTTAGCAGAAAGCCTAACGGGGCTGGCAGCACAGTGTTAAGGTGGACAGCACGAAATTCCCTGGGGCACGCTCTGTGTAGGGAAGCATCAGCCAAGATGGTGGTTGAGGTGCCCTTGATGTTAGGGGTGCTTAGGGTGCTTGTTGCAGCTGAGTCCCTTGATGTTTTTTGTCGTGACGCCAGTACCGTTAATGGTGGTACAACCATTAGTAGTAATAAGGAGGTAGACAGTGGTAAGATGCAACTCACAACTTTTACTTTTGATGTCTTTAGTTGCAGCAGTACAAAAATGCAGTTTCTTGATGGTACAGAGTTAATTCTGCAAACCCACTGTTTCTAGGATTTTCAGGTTTTAGTTTGGAGCAGTGGGTTAGGTGTACCTTGTTCCTATTGATGTGCTGGATCCTATTCCTTGTCTTTCCCTACAAGCTGAATATTTAGACAGGAAAACTCATCTGTCTCTCAGAAGTATGGTGTGGCTGCCAGAAGCTAAAAATCCTCCACCATGCAAAGGTGTCTGTGGCCCTCAATAATGGCTCTTATCACCGATGATTCCCTAGGAAAGCTTGTTTCTTTTCCAGGGAGGCAAACTCTTCTCCTACTGGTCAGGGATGCAAGCCTATAGTCCGGCCCAGAAGGAAAACGCTCTTCTGCGCCTCACATCTTAGTATCACCTCCTAGCGAAGTTGGCTCCACTCACTAATCTGTGTCATGGAGTCTTCACTCTGACTCCCTCAGATCTGCTCTTGTCTGAACTACATTTTTACTCAACTCTGATCTGCCTCACTAGGCCTGACCTAGGTATATATATAAGACCTAAGCTTTATCCCCATCTAGTGGTGGGATGTATAAATTACACCTAATCAGCCTGTTAAAAGGGATTTTGCAGATACATAAATACAAAATCATACATAACAATCTAATACTGTTAACAAGGTAAAAAGTGCTTTTAAGCAGTGCCCACACACACGTAGTGGGACACTGCAACTGCTTCAGACAAGGATAAAGGTAATCTATCTAAAAAATATTCATTTAATACTTGGAGTAGAAGAGGGCATACAATCTCACCATAACGTCTGTAGATCTCAAACGGGAGTCCGTCCGTACCAGGAGTTGTTTTTCCCTGGCTAGATCTCACAGCGTCGAATAGTTCAATTAATTGAATCGGTTGGTTCAGTGAGGCATTTTCTTCTGTTGTTAGCGCAGGCAATTTAACATTATGAAAAAGAGAAACAAAATTCTCCTTATTTTCTATCCAGTCAGAATTGTATAAGGAAGAAAAATATGCTACGAACTCCTGTTTGATCTCCCCAGAGAGAGAGGATATGCGTCCACCTCCCAATCTAATACTCGTAATCTTATTATTACTTTTTTGATTTTGGACTATAAATGATAAAAGTCTTCTGGGTTTTTTCCTGCCTGGCAGAAGTATTTCTGTCCGGAAAAGAAAACCTTTTGCTGGGCCTTATCTGTAAGATAGTTTTTATAATCCTCTTTAATGCTTTATTCAATTGTGATTAAACTTCTACACTGTTGTTATTTGTGATCTCTACTTGTAAGGCTTTTACCCTGTCAACAAGCATTTTCTCATTTCTGGCAAATTCAGTCTTGGTTCTCCTTATTTTGCCTATGTATATTCCCTGTTGAAACACTTTTAAAGCATCCCAAACGCAATGAGGGTGGAACTTATGTTTATAGACCAGAACTCTTTTATCTCTTGCATATTTTCCTGCTCCTTCACAAGGTTCATCCAGTGCGGATTTAATCTAAATCTCTTCGTAGTCTGGATATTATCATCCATTTTAAGCAATAATAAGATGGGTGAATAATCAGAGATACTATGAGCTTCATATTTCATACGATATATGACATCAAGTAATTCCAGGCTAGACAATGCTATATCGATCCTTCACATCGCAGCGTATGAACGGCAAAAGCAAGAAAATGCTCTTTTGTCACGATACAAGTATGGGGTCTGTCCACTTACATTTGGCTTTCTTACAGTAGAGGTAGAGATTCTATCCTCTTCTGGGTTCATAACGTTATTAAAGTCCCCCATAACAAGGATTGGGCACTTGGCCCGTGTACTCACAAAATCAACCAAGCATGACATAACATGGAGGGAGAAGGGTGGAGGTATGTACACGAACGCAAGAATGCAGACCATCCCATTCCATCGGCAATACAGGAATACAAATCTACCTCCTTTATCGATCTTCTGGCCTAATGAGATGTAGTCTTCCTTCCTGTGCACGTATACACTTACTCCTCGAGAGTTAGATGAAAAATAGGAATGATATTCAAATTGTGCCCAGTCCATTTTTTCAGGGGATATGTGTGTTTCCATCAAGGCCACTATTGCGGGCAGATGTTTGGTGACCATATCAAAGGCAATGATCCTTTTAGTTCTGTCCCTCAAACCGTGAACATTCCATGCGATAACTATGAGTCAAACCATCCATTTAGAATATCAAGTATTCCAGGGTCAAACTGCCAAGTATCTATATATGTTCCCATACCGATGGCTCCCGAGACAATAAGCTCCCACCCACCCATCCCACATCCTGGTCCGTGAGGTGGAACAACCTCACAATAACTCTTACAATCCGCCTCTGCCTCCCATTCTCCCATCTCTCAATATGCCCTATTACAGAAATACGTGACTTTTTCACGTATCTTATTCATCTCATCCTTAATCAACTTAAGGTCAGATCGAGCTGAGTCAATTTTTACAGTCAGATCTCCTAGAGATTGGTTGGAAATTTGTACTGTATTTAGCATGTCAATAAGCTTTTTATCTATCAACTCCATCCTATCCTTAATCTGCTCACTCTTCTTAAACTCCTCCCTGTTTTACCCAAAGTCTATAGATATTTGTAGGTCTCCTCTATCAGCCCTTATCTCTTTGTTCCCCTTTTGCGCCAATCTGGTTTTCGGTTGTGGGGATCTCAAAAATGTATTCATTTTTGTTATTAAGCTATTTCCACCAGTCACTTTCGGAGAGGCCATCCCCTCTCGATGTTTCCAAGTTGCTATTGTCCACCACATAAAAAAAACAGGCGCACAGCCTATATTGTACAAAAAGCCCCAGTCGAGTTCATCATGCAACATTTCATCAGTATAACAATCCAGGTATTCTTGTCGCATATAGGTATAGATATCATATAAAACCTATATGATCTCTTTAATGAATGAGGCAAAGGATAATAGCCCGACATCTGAGGATGGGCAATCAATCAACTACAAAGAGATCTAATGTTGTCTGACTACAACAAATACAGCAAGTATGTTCGAATAACAAAGAGATGAGCAGGAATTTATGATTACCGGAAAGTACATACGCAACCGTATCTGCGAGCAGAGGGCAGCCCCAGGTGTCAGATGATTCCAGCAAACTCCAGCGGCCCCTGTCAGGGAACTCCAGCCAACTCCCACTCGGGAGCCTGGCCAGTAACCTCTGTCCTACTAGCCTTCTCAAACAACTCCCAATACAGATCAGGCCTCAGGAGGAGGCAGGCACAAGGTAGGCTTGAAGCGGTGCGCACAATAAGTAAACAAAGTGCATGTCTGGGCCACCGATAGCGGTGCCCAGGTACCATACTCACGCGCACCCGAGCTGCTCACATATCAGGTGTCCATAACCGCGACTTCCACTGCAATATCGTAGCGGCTGCTCCTCAGGTCACTCCTTCCGATCTTTGGGGAGACAGGTATGAGGAGTACACAGAATAGATACACAGAGTCAGAGTCAAGCGCGTGTCACTTTCAAACAGTCTGTCTCATCAGAAAAAGGTGACAGTTTTATTGGTACTATTTTGGGGTACAAATAATTTTTGGTCGCTCAATATTATACATTTTGTGAGGCAAGGAATTCAAGAGGGGCCTGGATGTATTTCTGGATCGTAATAATATTACAGGCTATAGCTACTGGAGAGGGGTCGTTGATCCAGGGAGTTATTCTGATTGCCTGATTGGAGTTGGGAAGGAATTTTTTATTCCCCTAAAGTGGGGAAAATTGGCTTCTACCTCACAGTTATTATTTTTTTGCCTTCCTCTGGATCAACTTGCAGGATAACAGGCCGAACTGGATGGACAAATGTCTTTTTTCGGCCTTATGTACTATGTTACTATGTTGCTAAGGTAACTAAACAATGGCTGTTCTTGCACCATTTTTATTTTTTGTTTTTTATAGCGTTTACCTGACAGGATAGATCATGTGTTATTTTGATAGAACAGGTTGTTACTGACACGATGATACCAAATAACTTTTCTGCCCATTCTCTTGTGAAGGGGCTCGTTTTTTACAGGGTACATACAGTACAGGCCAAATGTTTGGACACACCTTCTCATTCAAAGAGTTTTCTTTATTTTCATGACTATGAAAATGGTAGATTCCCACTGAAGACATCAAAACTATGAATTAACACATGTGGAATTATATACATAACAAAAAAGCGTGAAACAACTGAAAATATGTCATATTCTAGGTTCTTCAAAGTAGCCACCTTTTGCTTTAATTACTGATTTGCACACTCTTGGCATTCTCTTGATGAGCTTCAAGAGGTAGTCACCTGAAATGGTCTTCCAACAGTCTTGAAGGAGTTCCCAGAGATGCTTAGCACTTGTTGGCCCTTTTGCCTTCACTCTGCGGTCCAGCTCACCCCAAACCATCTCGATTGGGTTCAGGTCTGGTGACTGTGGAGGCCAGGTCATTTGGCGCAGCACCCCATCACTCTCCTTCATGGTCAAATAGCCCTTACACAGCCTGGAGGTGTGTTTGGGGTCATTGTCCTGTTGAAAAATAAATGATGGTCCAACTAAATGCAAACCAGATGGAATAGCATGCCGCTGCAAGATGCTGTGGTAGCCATGCTGGTTCACTATGCCTTCAATTTTGAATAAATACCCAACAGTGTCACCAGCAAAGCACCCCCACACCATCACACCTCCTCCTCCATGCTTCACGGTGGGAACCAGGCATGTAGAGTCCATCCGTTCACCTTTTCTGTGTCGCACAAAGACACGGTGGTTGGAACCAAAGATATCAAATTTGGACTCATCAGACCAAAGCACAGATTTCCACTGGTCTAATGTCCATTCCTTGTGTTCTTTAGCCCAAACAAGTCTCTTCTGCTTGTTGCCTGTCCTTAGCAGTGGTTTCCTAGCAGATATTCTACCATGAAGGCCTGATTCACACAGTCTCCTCTTAACAGTTGTTCTAGAGATGTGTCTGCTGCTAGAACTCTGTGTGGCATTGACCTGGTCTCTAATCTGAGCTGCTGTTAACCTGCGATTTCTGAGGCTGGTGACTCGGATGAACTTATCCTCCGCAGCAGAGGTGACTCTTGGTCTTTCTTTCCTGAGGCGGTCTGCATGTGAGCCAGTTTCTTTGTAGCGCTTGATGGTTTTTGTTACTGCACTTGGGGACACTTTCAAAGTTTTCCCAATTTTTCAGACTGACTGACCTTCATTTCTTAAAGTAATGATGGCCACTCGTTTTTCTTTACTTAGCTGCTTTTTTCTTGCCATAATACAAATTTTAACAGTCTATTCAGTAGGACTATCAGCTCTGTATCCACCTGACTTCTCCACAAGGCAACTGATGGCCCCAACCCCATTTATAAGGCAAGAAATACCACTTATTAAACCTGACAGGGCACACCTGTGAAGTGAAAACCATTTCAGGTGACTACCTCTTGAAGCTCATCAAGAGAATGCCAAGAGTGTGCAAAGCAGTAATCAAAGCAAAAGGTGGATACTTTGAAGAACCTAGAATATGACATATTTTCAGTTGTTTCACACTTTTTTGTTAAGTATATAATTCCACATGTGTTAATTCATAGTTTTGATGCCTTCAGTGTGAATCTACAATTTTCATAGTCATGAAATTAAGAAAACTCTTTGAATGAGAAGGTGTGTCCAAACTTTGGTCTGTACTGTATGATTTTTTGATCATTCAATATTACACTTTGTTAGGGCAAGGGTAAGGTGACAAAAAATGGCTGTTTTGGCACAGTTTTTTTACAGCGTTCATCTGAGGGGGTAAATCATGTGACATTTTTATAGAGCAGGTTGTTACGGACGCAGCAATACCTAATATGTATATATGTATTATACTTTTTGGAGCAGGGTTATAAAAAATGGCTGTTTTTAGATATATACAGTGTATATATTTTTTTCTTTTACAGCGTTCACCTGAGGGGGTAGGTCATGTGATATTTATATAGAGCCACTCGTTAGGACACGCAAATATCTAATTTGTCTATTTTTATTCATTTTAAATGTTTTTATTAAAAATGGCTTGATGGGAAAGGGTCACTTTTTTTTACTGTAAACTTTTTTTTTTATAATTATTTTTGTCCCACTACAGAGACTTCAACATGGGTTAAAACAGGGTCTGATCCCTGTTTCAATGTAGTACAATACATGCTGTATTGTACTACATTGACTGTCAGTGTCATACACTGGGGGGCTGGGCCTCATAGGCTTCCGTACATGGCAGACCACGAAGCCTTTGCACGGCCTGTAAATGCCAATGCTGGCGGATACAGCTGGAGCACGGCTGTCAGTCACAGCCGGGCCCTGCATTGATCGGGTGTGTGTAGCTCCAGTGCCCGCCCAATCATCATGACATACTAGTAGATCAGGGAAGTCACTTCCTCCTGTGACGTACTAGTACATCCTATGTCGCAAAGCAGTAAAAGGGCTCCCACCTTTAGGACCCCCACCTAGAAAGGGGCAACATTGTAAACTAGGGTGCAACACGCAAGTGCGGCCACCCTCCATTTCCTTCTATGATAGTTCAGTATCTCTCACAGAGGTGAATGGCTGACCATTAACCTCTATGGGAGTTCACTTCTATGGGAGTTCCAGAACTAACCAAGCACTCTCACACTCATGTCCCAGATCTTACAACCCTTTTAAGAAGATAAAAAATTTCAAAAGATGTGTTAATTTTTTTTACTGGTTTTAACTTTTAACCATGACACTGTGTTTGTGGCTGCCGCAATAACATGCCCATAAACCACTTGACTCACTTTACTTCTGCAGCCAATCACTGGATTCCGCAACACAAGGCCGCTGAGGCCAGTGACTGCCTGTTGTGGTCACTAGAGATGTCGCAAACATAAAATTTTCCGTTCGCGAACAGCGAATGCGAAATTCTACAAATGTTCGCGAAAGGGCGAACCGGGCGAACCGCCATTGACTTCTATAGGCAGGCGAATTTTAAAACCCACAGGGATTCTTTCTGGCCACAATAGTGATGGAAAAGTTGATTCAAGGGGACTAACACCTGGACTGTGGCATGCCAGAGGGGGATCCATGGCAAAACTCCCATGGAAAATTACATAGTTGACGCAGAGTTGGATTTTAATCCATAAAGGGCATAAATCACCTAACAATCGAAATATTTTTTTTGAATAATGTGGTTTAAAACATCCAGTGTGTGTATACGATCAGGTATGATGTTGTATCGATCAGGTAGTGTAAGGGTTACACCCGCTTCACAGACATTGACTGACCAAACTCCCCTTTTAATGCACCGCAAACAACCGCAAACAGTGCATTTGCCCAACCGCAAACTCCCCATTTGCACAAGGTTGGATACCAAGCTAGCCATGTCCCGTTGATGTCATTGAAGGTTTCTTCCTCCACCCAGCCACGTACAACACCAAGGGTCCCGGAAAGGTGAATTGAATTGATTTTTCGAACGGGGAGATGGTTAAAAAAATGCTGGTTCCCTCCCCTTTGTTTGAATCCACGCCACGGTCACTGTGTCTGCGCCGTGCAATTTACTGTCCCACCCGATATGAGTGGTATTTCCTGTAGTTCTCTCTTCTCATCAGTTTAATCCCTGTTACCTCCCCAATCTGGGGTCCATTTATTAAATAGATTTTTCGAGCGTGAGATGGTTAAAAAATTGCTGGCTCCCTCCCCTTTGTTTGAATCCACGCCACGGTCACTGCGTCTGCGCCGTGCAATTTACTGTCACACCCGATATGAGTGCTATTTTCTGTAGTACTATTCTCATCAGTTTAATCCCTGTTACGTGACATCCCCAATCTAGGGTTCATTTATTAAATTGATTTTTCAAACGGGGAGATGGTTAAAAAAAACGCTTGCTTCCTCCCCTTTGTTTGAATCCACGCCACGGTCACTGCGTCTGTGCAGTGCAATTTACTGTCACACCCGATATGAGTGCTATTTTCTGTAGTACTATTCTCATCAGTTTAATCCCTGTTACGTCCCATATCAGGGTGGGATTGCCTTTTGTGAAAAAAAATTTAGGCCATTTTCCTTCGACTGCCTTCACAGTGTCAGACCTAACTCTGTTACACCAAACTGAATTGATTTTAGGAACCGGGAGATGGAAAAAGCAGCTTGGTCGGTCCTCTTACTCCCAAGTTGGGGCACTGCGCGTGCACGGAGCAATGTGCTGTGACACCCTATATGAGTGGTGTCTTAACTAGGAACTATTCCTATCAGTGTAATCCCTGTTACGTCCCCTATCCGGGGACGTGTGTTGAATTGATTAACCATTGTCGAATTATTAATTAGCTTTTTACATCGGTCTTAGTTTTCCCTTTTGCGCTGCGCCTCATCATAAATTAGGCATAGTTTTTACCTAAGATTTGTGCCTGTTTCCTGGTGCAAATGTAAGTAAATTTGCCGAAGCTGGAGTCCCAGCCCCGGCACAGACCTGCCACTCCCCAGCCCCTATGATGCCTAACTGGCATAAATGGCACAAAACCAGCTGTGCAACAAAATATTGTCGCACAGCCGGTCTAAAAGTGTTGCAAGTCCCTTAGTAAATGTGCCCCTTTGTCTTTAATGTTAAAAATCCACCTTGTGAACAAAGTGTAAAATGGTAGAGTATTTTTCAGTAGCTGATTTGAAAAATTCTGTAGAAGTGACATGTTACTTTTTGGAAGCAGATTTGATTGAGGATTTCATTGAAGTCAATGGTGAAGCCGACAAACCTCAACCTTCTAAGGTCTCGTCCACACTTCTGTAGCGTTTTGACGTCCGTGAAAAACACGTATGTATGTGTCTGTGAGAAGTACGTGCGTCCATGTTTTGTAATCCATGTGTCATCCATTTTTTAAGGACGTGCTTTACAAAACAGGTGTAAAAGTTTAGGCAAGAATTATGGATTGAGTATAAAAACCAGCCCTGGTGTTTAATCAGATGCCTTTTTCTACTGCTTTTGGCAACCAGAACTTGGCTCTTTGTGTTTGTACTCCAGTTGCACTGTCTGCTTGGTCACTGTATTTGGCATCACTTGGCCAGGTTTTGATTGCCTGGCTTATTTCTCTGCATTTTAGCGAATGCCATTTTATGTTGGAGGATGTGGGTCCATCGAATTGTTGCCCACAGGGAAACCAAAGGCCATTTCCATATGCTATATGGTGACCTTCGCCGACATCCAGACAAGTTTGTGGCTTCTCCAGACTGTCCATACAGTCTTTTGATAATCTGGAGCAATTACATCCTCATATTACCTATTCAGACGTGTTTGCTGCTTTGTATTTCGCCTGAGGAGCGCCTCCTTGTGACTCTCCGTTAAGTTATTTTTTGAGAATGTTAGTTTTATTTTATATATACAGCTTGCACGTGTATAGACGTCATGGCAGCTCTTTAATCCAAGCGCAGTAAAACGCTTGGATTAAAGCTTCTGCCCCTGCACTGCTGCTGTTAGGGACAGCATACAGTTCAGTAATGCCGCAAGGGACCAATCAGAGTCCCTTGGCGACAATCACTCCGATTGGTTAGTCTATGCAGACTAACCAATCAGAGCGCAGCAGTGTAAATATGCCGGTTTCAGGATGTGATCTCTGTGCCCCCGTGCCCTTGCCATTTATAGTAGCCCCTTATGCCGGGATTGCCCTCCCGTGTGCCCCCATGGGCCCCTGCAGTGATCTTCTCCAGCCAGCCAGTGATGGCAACAGCTCAGAGTGTTAGCTGTAATTTACAGCTAAAACTCTGCTGCAACGGGCGAATACGGTGCTAAGCTCATTGCTGAGATGTGTGAGCATTTTTGGGACACACTCCGGCCAACACTAACGCCACCCCCTACACATCAGCAGTGGCTGGAGATTGCCCAGGGGTTTCAGGAAGCGGGGCGTTTCCCAACTGTATCGGTGCCCTTGATGGGAAACATGTACGTGTGAAGAAGCCACCGAACTCAGGGTCCCAATACTACAATTACAAGCATTTTTTTTTTTTCTGGTAGTGCTTTTGGCTGTTGCAGACACTTCCTACAACTTTGTAATTGTAGATATCGGGGCCTAAGGAAGTGCTGCGGATGCTCGCATCTTCAGTGCTTCCATAATTAATGGGTCGGTGGCTTCTGAACAACCAACTAGAGCTTCCATAACCATCCCAAATTCCTGAAGCTTCTGGCCCACGTGTTTTTGTGGCTGATGAGGGCTTTGGCCTGAGCCAGAATGTCTTGCGGCCATTTGCAAGACAGGGCTTAGGCACCAGGCAAAGAATATTTAATTACAAACTTTTGAGAGTACGGCGGTACATTTAATGTGCTTTTGGCATCCTGAGATCCAAATGGAGAGTGCTTTTAACAACCATGCAATTGGCACCTCAAAATGTGCAGGCTGTCTTAAAAGTATGTATTTCGTTACATAATTTTTCAAGGAGCTATGATGTGCCAAAAGACCCTGATGTAGAATCTACAATGTCAACTGCCCCCATTAATTCAGTTTGTCACTCTACCGCCAGACCAGGGATTGATGGACTTTGGAACCGAGATGTGTTTGCAGACTGTTTCATGTCTGCTGAGGGAGCTGTCCCTTAGCAGCGACAATGTATTTCTGGTGGCTGTTAATTTCACTTTTTATTTAGTTAGTACTTTTTTAAAATAACATTTTGGTTAAGTTAAGTGAATGGGGACCCTTGACGGGGATTTCGAGCTTAACAGTACTTTGTCCGAAATGAGCAAGAGATTTTTCATTTTCTGCTTATTTTGGCCAAAGTGCCAAACCAATACCTCATTCTGCTTAATGCATTGTGATTCATTAAAATGAAAGTCATGTATCCTAATTTTCTTGTGTGACAAATGTATGTCAAAACAACATTACATGCTTTAGCACAGATTACGTAGTGGGCATTGATATGTTAAAACAAATGCACATCATTTTTAAAATTTAAATACAGTAGGGCTGAAAGATTCAAACATTGAAATAACCCAAGCCCCAGACCCTGCTTATCCTAAATATGTAAATACATTTTGGGCCCAAAACATTGTAATGTCCTAAGCATTTTGGGGGTGGGGGGTAACCAGGTAGCGGGATACATATTCAGACAAAGTTAATCACCTAGTAAGCTTTTTCCCAGAAGTCAGACTGGAATTATGAGAAAATATAATGCTTATTAAATAAACCTATCACTAAGATGATTCAAACAAATGTTACCAACTGACAGTGTGGCCATATCACACATTGGTGAGCCATGTTACATCACCAATACAAGACATATATAAGGATGCTTAGTAAGAGTTTGTATGCTTAAGTGCCTTGCAGCTCAAACTGATCCCTACATGGTCAGAGTTTACATTAAACACAAGAGAATGCTTGCTCAGGTGTTTGTTTAATTAACCAAAAAAATGCAATGCTATACAATTTGCACTTTAAGGTCTTGGAACAGTGGACCACAAAAATAACAGAATTATGGCTTTTAAGACACTCTTTGTTTCTAGTACACACGCGCTTGCACTCTTGGTTTCTGACGCTGCGATACCGCAGCGGTATCACTGCCGCTGCTAATCAAAAGTAACACGTATAGTCTCTATTCAGGTACTGCGCGATGCACTCCCTATATACCTCCACTATCTGTCAGTGACCAAGAACCCACAGTATACAGTAACTGAAACACCCTCAGATTGGTGATTACCTGTTTCTGAGTCTTTGTCTATTCGACTGTATGTCCTGCGTCTTCTTTTTCTTATGTTCTCACATCCAAAATGAAAGGGATACGGGAGGCTGGACCCTATTGATTTAACTGGTATGTTATTGTTATTTGGCCATAACAAGGGGCGTTATGCATGGAGGAAAAAGAACACAGCATTCCAAGAAAAACACCTGCTACCTACAGTAAAATATGGTGGTGGTTCCATCATGCTGTGGGTCTGTGTGGCCAGTGCAGGGACTAGGAATCTTGTCAAAGTTGAGGGACGCATGGATTCCACTCAGTATCAGCAGATTCTGGACACCAATGTCCAGGAATCAGTGACAAAGCTGAAGCTGCGCCGGGGCTGGATCTTTCAACAAGACAACTTCCCTAAACACTGCTCAAAATCCACTAAGGCATTTATGCAGAGGAACAAGTACAACGTTCTGGAATGGCCATCTCAGTCCCCAGACCTGAATATAATTGAGAATCTGTGGTGTGACTTAAAGAGAGCTGTCCATGCTCGGAAGCCATCAAACCTGAATGAACTAAAGATGTTTTGTGAAGAGGAATGGTCCAAAATACCTTCAACCAGAATCCAGACTCTCATTGGAACCTACAGGAAGGGTTTAGAGGCTGTAATTTCTGCAAAAGGAGGATCTACTAAATATTGATTTCTTTTCTTTTTTGTGGTGCCCAAATTTATGCAACAATTATAGCACACTTTCTGTAAATCCAATAAACTTCATTTCCCTTCTCAAATATCACTGTGTGTGTCTCCTATATGATATATTTAACTGACATGTTTTATCGTAACAACCAACGATTTATACAGGAAAATCATGACGATTAACAAGGTTGCCCAAACTTTCGCATCCCACTGTATATGAAGAGCACCGCAAATGCAATTTTGAAGATGAACTAGTACCTCCCAGAGTAGAGTGACTAGACTTTTAAGAAAGCCAACATTGTCATCCTCCGGTGTGGTGTGGCTTAAATAATCAAGGACTCTTTGGTGAACATGGGCTAGCCCATTAATTAGACTGCTACCCCGGGAGGAGGCTGGGTGTCGAGTTGGCCTTCTGGAGCAGAAGTGGGCACTTCAGAGGGAACTTCCGTTGCTCCTGTGCTGCCATTATTCCGGTCTATGTCTCCTCCCTCACCAAAAGAATCCCTTTTACTGGTTTCAGAACCCAGACTGGCCCAGAAATCCCCTCTTTTTGGGGGAATTCACCCTGGAGGTTGTCTTCAGTTCTAATGAGATAAGACAAGGCACAATATACTAACATTATTGAGCAAAAATCTAAAATCTTAAAAATATCCAACAAGTAAAATAAATATTGCATCTCTCTCTGTATCTCTCAAACATTTTAAGGGGTTGTTTGGATTTTAACCATTGATGAACTATCCTCAGGATAGGTCAACAATATCAGATCGGTGGGGGTCTGTTCCATGTCACCCAGCCAATAATCTGTATGAGACGGTGCGCACAGTGTGCACGTGACATAGTAGCAGCGGACAGGAAGAGAAAAGGGAGTCTGCACATGCAAAGTGCGCTCGCCCTCTTCTCATACAGATGATCACCATGGCAGGTGTCGGACATAAGCTTATGTGATCTTGACCGATCCCAAGGCTATGTCAGCAAAGTTAAAACACCAGCAAACCATGTTCATGTAAAATGTTACTAGGAGCCAATAGAACAGCAACATAGTGCACATTTACATCGCTGTAATTTAATAGGGCAGGTATTCCATTATCACATTGTTTTAAAATTACACAGTGCAGAGAAGGTTGCAGAGGTGGCTGAAGCAGCCTGGGCCAGTGCAGAGTGAGCGTGGATTCTCAAAGAGAATAAGGAAGCCCGATATCAAAGGACAAAGGTGTACAAGAATCATTTTCGGCATAGAACCGGAGTGTGAGTCACACAGCATTGACGTCAACTTAGCGTCCATCCGGTACCCTAGGCAACCAGGTCACGTGGGACGCCACGCACGGCAGAGTACACCACGTGGGACGCTGCGAGTGTACGGCCGCCTGGGAAGCCAGCGCTGCGGGCAGGCAGCGAAGAGGGGTAAGACTGGGATAAGACCGGGTTCGTACTGAAGTATCACAAGTTGCAAGAGACTGTAAGTAAACTGGACTGTCAGTCCCACTGTGAAGTCAGCATTAACAACTGCTATATACCTTTGAACGCTCATATCACCGGACATCGGTACTGGGTGACATCATCACCACTACTGCTCTATCAGGATTGGCCATAGTGCCATTGCTATCATCGATTTGGCCATAGTGCCATTACTATATCATCATTACTGTTCCATCAGGATCTGGCTATAGGGCTATAACTATATTAGCACTATATAACATTAGGACTCTGATTGGGACATTGTTGGTACTATTAGGGTCCATTCACACGTCCTGTTTTTTTTCATCCTGAAAAACGGTCCGTTTTTTGCGGATCCGTTCCTGAAAATGTTTCCGTATGTCATCCGTATGTCATCCGTTTTTTGCGGATCCGCAAAAAACGGAAACATGTATACATTTCAATAATCAAATAAAGTTGTTTGGATTTCTTTGAAAAAAAATTGAAAAATAAAAAATAAAATTTGTTATGTGTTTCCAGGAACGGAATCCGCAAAAAACGGAAGACATACGGAATGACATCCGAATGTCATCCGTTTTTTGCGGATCCATTGACTTTGTATTGTACCAGGATCCGATTTTTCAGGACAAGAATAGGACATGTTTTATATTTAAACGGACATGCGGAACGGAACAACGGAAACGGACAGCACACATTGTGCTGTCCGATTTTTTCCAGGACCCATTGAAAATGAATGGGTCCAGATCTAGTCCTGATCTGTTCCTGAAAAAACGGAACAGATCAGGAAAGAAAAAACGGACGTGTGAATGGACCCTTACATACGCACAGTGGATTGGGACATTGCTGCTGCTTTGATCTCAAACGCAGAGGGCATTGTGCAGGATTGCTGCATACTACGTTCTCCATACCATTGATGTGCGTTTTTATGTATGTTTTATATTTATTTTAAGGGTGTGTTTTTAAAGTATTAAATTACTATTGTATCATCCATTATCGTGGTTCCCTTCTGAGTGTGCCCCTTCATTCTTTACTTGCACTTTTATATGAGTTACATTTAACATAATAGAGGGGGTGGAGTTTTGTCTAACATTATATTATCGTAAGAGGTGTGCCTTCATTAATTGAAATACAGGAGGTCACTAGAAAGATTCACAATACTGTAATTTTAAGGTTGCATTACAATTACGCAAAAACAGGCGGCCAAGGGTTGTAAGGTGGCACTGTTGTTGCATAACATCATGGTGGGAATAACAAATCATAATAAGGCCACTGTAGGATCAGAAAGTAGATCATATCTGTTTACATTGTGAATCGTACATATCACACATTGAATACACCCTTTAGAAAGGTCAATATAATGAGATCGTTTCTGAAAAATAATTTTACCCAAAATATAATTTCCCAAACTTACAGATTGATATCCATGACACCCTTCAGAAATAGTAACTGATTTATGTAGATGTATGGCCTTTTTTTGGACGCGCAAGCTCCACTTCTAGTCTGATTCATCTCATGCCTGAAACTGTCCCTGCATGATCTCCATCTTGTTTATACTTCTTCAACTATAAAACCAGAATATAACATCATACAGTGTACAAATCATCATGTTACATCAAATTCGACATTGGTCAACAGGTGTACAATCATGATAAAATGAGGAAAAAGCAAGGAGACTTGCGATGCAAAAATAGCAGGCCACAGAGCCACTTATGCAGCCACAGTGAAAGGGGAAATGGCTATGCAACCAGGTGGACAAACATGGTCACATGGGGAAATAGCATGGAGACTTCTGTATTGATCGATTGTTTGGCACATTATGTTCTAAGACAAGAAGCCGAAAACATAATAAATCCCAAACATTTCACATACCAGCATGGTCGGGCATCACTTACCCAACACTGCCTGCTGTGACTCCCGACTCTTCTTCCACTCTGTGGGTTGTAGTTCCTTGGTAACTTCAGTCCAGGCAGCATCCACATGTTTTAGGCATCTGTCCTTGTGTCCCAAAGTTCTGGGCGATCATGTACCAAGGTAATTAGCCTCTCAACATTGATATATGGCACACACTTTGCTTTCCAAGGTGCTGTCTGGTCTCCTATTTCTCTGGCTGCACATGTGGTCTGCTAGGCCAAACAGGATTTCCAAGTGTCTTCTTGCACCTGTCCGCATTTTTCACGGACCCATAGACTTGCATGGACATGTGCAGTCTGGGACATGAATGAAAGTAGTGCATGCATCTGCGCTTTTTTTGTGGACACATGGACCGCAGAAAAACACGGAAACGTGAACTAACATATTTAAATGAATGGATCAGTATGCTGTCCATGAAAAATGCTGACAGCATACGTCAGTGAAAAACAGAAATGTGGATGAGGCCTAATACTCTTGTAAAACTCTGCCACCAGAAACGACTTGAATTCAGCTAGTAATCTTCTACTAATCTGCAACTGATATTTCCATCGCTGATTTTCCTGTGTGAACTTACCGTAAAGCTTTATAACTTCTTCACTTTCCAGCAGCCTGTAGAGCCCCCCTGCCTACAGGCTCTCTGTGAGGCTATGTTGACATGGACATAATCTGCCTCTGACTCTGCAGCAGAAAGCAGGAATTTATCATTGCATAATCCACATTCAAAACTCTATCAACAATGTCCTATTGACTTCAAAGTAAAAAAGTCAACCATGTGCTCCTGGTAGCGTCTTTTCAGCAGTTGATTTTAAAAACATTTGAGAGGTGGCATATTACATCTTTGAAGCATATTTAGGCTACTTTCACACCTGCGTTTAGGTGCGGATCCGTCTGGTATCTGCACAGACGGATCCACACATATAATGCAAGCGCTTAGATCCGTTCATTATAATGCAAACGTATCCGTCCAGACTTTACATTGAAAGTCAATGGGGGATGGATCCGTTTGAAAATTGAGCCATATTGTGTCAACTTCAAACGGAACCGCCCCCATTGACTTACATTGTAAGTCTGGACGGATCCGTTTGCCTCCGCACGGCCAGGCGGACACCCAAACGCTGCAAGCAGCGTTCGGGTGTCCGCCTGCTGAGCGGAGCGGAGGACAGACGGCGCCAGACTGATGCATTTTGAGTGGATCCTAATTAAGGGGAGTGCCTTGGGCAACCAGGTGCTATAAATTGACCCACTAAAACTCTCCTGAGCCTGCTCTTCCTGAGGCTTGCTGTACTAAGTGGGCTTCTTATTAAGTGGAGTTAAAAAACAAGGAGTTTAAGAAAAGGAGTTTGGAAACTAAGGTTGGATATAATTTCCTTGTTTGTTTTTGGCTTAATTTTACGTAGCCCTTCAACTACAGCAGACAGGGTCTAAATCTAAATCATATATACTGTTTTACTTTTTTACTGTTGTAATCCCCATTTAGTATGTGTTGCACAATTTACAACGCAGTCCAGTGCACATCTTGCATGATGTATGCAGTCCTGGAACAGGAGTTCCAGGGTGCATATCTTTGTTCTAGATGTGAGCAAATAACCCGTTTGGAATCGCAAATCGAGTCTCTAAACGGGCAAATTGCAACGATGAGAGGCATTGATAATTTGCAAAAGAGTTTGCTTCTCACCGAGCAAGCACTCTTTGGGGTAGATGAGGGGGAGGGTGACAGAGAGGAGGCTGAGGAAAGTGAGGTAGCTAGCTGGGTAACAGTTAGAAAGTGGGGTAGAGGGAAGAGTGCCAGGGAGGCTAGCCCTGATCTGACACACCCCAACAAGTTTGCACGTTTGGCAGATGAGGGGGATGTCAGTCCGGGGACGGCACTGCTGCAGCCGGACACTTCCTCTGCCAGTCAGGGGAATGTCAGCTCCAGTAAGCAGGGAACCAGGAGAGCAGGGCAGGCCAGACAGGTGCTGGTAGTGGGCGACTCCATTATTAGGGGAACAGATAGGGAAATCTGTCACAAAGACCGTGATCGCCGAACAGTGTGCTGTCTTCCTGGCGCTAGAGTTCGACACATCGCGGATCGGGTTGACAGATTACTGGGAGGGGCTGGAGAAGATCCAGCGGTCATGGTCCATATCGGAACCAATGACAAAGTTAGAGGTAGGTGGAGAGTCCTTAAAAATGATTTCAGGGATTTAGGTCAAAAGCTGAGGGCAAGGACCTCAAAGGTAGTATTTTCCGAAATACTGCCTGTACCACGAGCCACACAAGAAAGGCAATGGGAGATTAGGGAGATTAACAAGTGGCTCAAGAACTGGTGTAGGAAGGAGGGGTTTGGGTTCCTGGAGAACTGGGCCGATTTTTCTATCGGCTACAGGCTCTATCGTAGGGACGGGCTGCACCTCAATGGGGAAGGGGCAGCTGTGCTGGGGAGAAAGATGGCTAGAAGGTTGGAGGAGTGTTTAAACTAGGGACTGGGGGGGAGGGTATTTACGTTATAGGACGGGAAGATAGGGCAGATAGAGACCGGGGGCAAGGTAATGGGACTGGGGGAGGAATAGAAGGAGGGACTAGAACAGTTCAGAAGGAAAGGTGTAGGGTAAAAAATATACATAAACCTCTCAAATGTATGTATACTAATGCCAGAAGTCTGACTAATAAAACTGGTGAACTGGAATTAGTGATGTGTGAGGAGAACTATGACATAGTGGGAATAACTGAGACATGGCTGGATGATAGCTATGACTGGGCGGTTAAGGTTACAGTCTGTTTAGAAAGGATCGTCAAAACCGGAGAGGGGGAGGGGTCTGCCTTTATGTAAAGTCCGGTCTAAAGCCCACACTCCGCGAAGATATAAGTGAGGGACATGAACATGTGGAGTCAGTGTGGGTAGAGATACATGGAGCTAAAAACAACAATAAATTACTAATAGGAGTTTACTATAAACCACCTAATATACCAGAGTCCACAGAAAATCTACTAATAAACGAGATAGACGAGTCGGCAAATCATAATGAGGTGGTTATTATGGGGGACTTCAACTACCCAGATATAGACTGGGAAACTGAAACTTGTATATCTCATAAGGGAAACAGGTTCTTGGCAATAACCAAAGACAATTACCTCTCCCAACTGGTTCAGGACCCGACTAGAGGGACGGCCATACTGGACTTATTATTAACCAATAGGCCGGACAGAACAACAGACGTGCAGGTTGGGGGACACCTGGGAAATAGTGACCACAAAGTAATAACCTTCCAATTATCATTCAAAAGAGCGTTTCTACAGGGAGGAACAAAAATACCAAACTTCAAAAAAGCTAAATTTAGCCAACTAAGAGAGGCCATAGGCCAAATTAACTGGAACAAAGTCCTCAAAAATAAAAATACAGCCACAAAATGGGATATCTTTAAAAACATCCTAAAATCTCATTGTGAGAGGTACATACCGTATGGTAATAAAAGGTTAAGGAACAAAAAGAAACCAATGTGGATAAATAAAACTGTAAAGAAAGCAATAAATGACAAAAAGAAAGCATATCATTCACTGAAACAGGAGGGGAGCACGGAAGCACTAAAAAACTATAAGGAAAAAAATAGAACATGTAAAAAACTAATAAAAGCGGCCAAACTAGAGACCGAGAGATTAATTGCCAAAGAGAATAAAACTAACCCTAAAATGTTCTTCAATTATATAAATGTTAAAAAGTATAAGGGCCGCTTCACACGAGCGGATGCCGTGCGTGGCATCCGCTCCGTGAAAGAGTGCCAAGACCCGCTGCAGACTGCAGAGGCACGGAGCAGTAACATGACTGTTAATGCTCCGTGCCTCTCTGTGATCTCTTTACTACGAAATCACAGTTGTCACTGTGATTTGGTAGTAAAGAGATCACAGAGAGGCACGGAGCATTAACAGTCATGTTACTGCTCCGTGCCTCTGCAGTCTGCAGCAGGTCTTGGCACTCTTTCACGGAGCGGATGCCACGCACGGCATCCGCTCGTGTGAAGCGGCCCTAAATCTGAAGGTGTCGGCCCCTTAAAGAGTAATGAGGGGGAAGTCGCAGAGAGCACCGAGGAGAAAGCAAAGCTGTTAAATATTTTTTTCTCCAGTGTATTCACTGAGGAAAATAAATTGTCAGATGACATGCAGAATGCAAAAATAAATTCCCCATTAAAAGTGTCCTGTCTGACCCAGGAAGAAGTACATCAGCGACTTAAAAAGATTAAAATAGACAAATCGCCAGGACCGGATGACATACACCCCCGTATCCTAAAAGAATTAAGGAATGTCATAGCCAGACCCTTATTTCTGATATTTGCAGACTCTATACTGACAGGGAATGTCCCACAGGATTGGCGCATAGCAAATGTGGTGCCAATATTCAAAAAGGGGCCAAAAACAGAGCCTGGAAACTATAGGCCGGTATGTTTAACATCTGTTGTGGGTAAACTGTTTGAAGGTTTTCTGAGAGATGCTATATTAGAGCATCTTAACGGAAATAGGCAAATAACGCCATATCAGCATGGCTTCGTGAGGGATCGGTCATGTCAGACTAATTTAATCAGTTTCTATGAGGAGGTAAGTTCTAGACTTGACAGCGGCGAATCAATGGATGTCGTGTATCTGGACTTCTCCAAAGCATTTGACACTGTACCACATAAACGGTTAGTATATAAAATGAGAATGCTCGGACTGGGAGAAAACATCTGTATGTGGGTAAGTAACTGGCTCAATGATAGAAAACAGAGGGTGGTTATTAATGGTACACACTCAGATTGGGTCACTGTCACTAGTGGGGTACCTCAGGGGTCAGTATTGGGCCCTATTCTCTTCAATATATTTATTAATGATCTTGTAGAAGGCTTGCATAGTAAAGTATCAATTTTCGCAGATGACACTAAACTGTGTAAAGTAATTTACACTGATGAGGACAGTATACTACTACAGAGGGATCTGGATAGATTGGAGGCTTGGGCAGATAAGTGGCAGATGAGGTTTAACACTGATAAATGTAAAGTTATGCACATGGGAAGGAAAAATGCAAGTCACCCGCACATACTAAATGGTAAAACACTCGGTAACACTGACATGGAAAAGGACCTAGGAATTTTAATAAACAGCAAATTAAGCTGCAAAAACCAGTGTCAGGCAGCTGCTACCAAGGCCAACAAGATAATGGGTTGCATCAGAAGGGGCATAGATTCCCGTGATAAGAACATCCTACCACTTTACAAATCGCTAGTCTGACCACACATGGAGTACTGTGTACAGTTCTGGGCTCCTGTAAACAAGGCAGACATAGCAGAGCTGGAGAGGGCCCAGAGGAGGGCAACTAAAGTAATAACTGGAATGGGGCAACTACAGTACCCTGAAAGATTATCAAAATTAGGGTTATTCACTTTAGAAAAAAGACGACTGAGGGGAGATCTAATTAATATGTATAAATATATCAGGGGTCAGTACAGAGATCTATCCCATCATCTATTCATTCCCAGGACGGTGACTGTGACGAGGGGACATCCTCTGCGTCTGGAGGAAAGAAGGTTTGTACACAAACATAGAAAAGGATTCTTTACGGTAAGAGCAGTGAGACTATGGAACTCTCTGCCTGAGGAGGTGGTGATGGTGAGTACAATAAAGGAATTCAAGAGGGGCCTGGACGTATTTCTGGAGCTTAATAATATTACAGGCTATAGCTACTAGAGAGGGATCGTTGATCCAGGGAGTTATTCTGATTGCCTGATTGGAGTCGGGAAGGAAGTTTATGTTCCCCTAAAGTGGAGAAAACTGGCTTTTTTTGCCTTCCTCTGGATCAACTTGCGGGATAACAGGCCGAACTGGATGGACAAATGTCTTTTTTCGGCCTTATGTACTATGTTACTATGTTACTATGTATCCGCATCCACTCAGAATGCATTAGGGCTTGACGGATCCGTTCGGGGCCGCTTGTGAGAGCCTTCAAACAGAACTCACAAGCGGAGCCCTGAACACTAGTGTGAAAGTAGCCTTAAAGATGCTTTTCCATAGATATCAATGGGAAAAGTATAAAATGCATTGTTTGGAGTGTATTAGGCAGTGTTTCCACCACCAAATAAATACCCTTTTTTACAGCTGCTGATTCTGCTACTGATTTTATGTCTCAATCACACATCAGTGTTTGGTCAGTGATTTCCATGAGTAAGGGCTCATGCACACGACCGTTGTTGTTTTGCGGTCCGTTTTTCACGGATCCGTTGTTCCGTATCCGATTTTTTTTTCTGATTTAAGTACTCTTCTGTTCTGTTATTGCACAAAACATATCAATATGGTTTCCGTATTTGATCTGTTTTTTGAGGATCGTATACAGAAACAGTAACTTATTAATCACCAAACACGTGAGCAATATGGGCTGGGCGTAGCATTTCTACAGTATGGATCCGCATGTGTTCTGCGTGCATTCCGTATTTTTTGCAGACCCATTAACTTGAATGGGGCCTCGGACCGTGATTTGCAGACAATAATAGGATATGCACAACTTTTTTGCGGATCGCCCATGCGGACAAACAGAAATGGAATGCACATGCAGTAACTTCTGTATTTTCTACAGCCGCATTGAAGTGAATGGTTCCGCAAAAAAAACTGAACAGAATCGGAAAGAAAATTTGTTCATGTACATAAGCCCTAATTGTGAGCCAAAACCAGGTGTGACTCTAAACACAGAACAGGTGTAGATCTTACCCTTAGGGCTCATGCACACGACCGTATGTATTTTGTCGTCCGCAAAACACGGATACGCAAAAAATATGCATGACATCCATGTGCATTCCGTATTTAGCAGGACAGAACAGCTGGGCCCTAATAGAACAGCACTATCCTTGTCCATAATGGGGACAATAATAGGACATGTTCTATGTACAGAAAAGGAATGCTCACGGAGTAACTTCCGTTTTTCTTGCGGACCCATTGAAATAAATGGTTCCGCATACGGTCTACAAAGAAAAAATGGAAAGAAAATACGTTTGTGTACATGAGCCCATATACCTTATGTCTGTGGAGGCTCCAATCCTGGTTTTGGCTCACAATCACTGAAGGAAATCACTGGCAAAAACACTGACGTGTGAATAAGGCCTCATGCACACGGCCTCATGTGCGGCCATTCTGTGCATTGGGGACCGCAATTGCGGTCCCCAATGCACGGGCAACATCCATGCAGCAGGCCGGATCCATTAAACTTTAAACGGGCCGGACCCGTCTCCTCAGCACTCCCTCAGTGCGCCTGCGCCAATTACGTCTTCTCTTTCGGTGACGTCATCGGCGCACTGAGGGAGTGCTGAGGAGGCAAGCCTCCTTCTCTCAGAGCGCCTGCACCGGAGGGGGCAGTTTTCTGCGGCTCCTACCAGCAAATAGACACTCTACTTGCTGGTAGAAAGGTAATTAGCATATCATAAAAGTAAGTTTTTGGCTAAATCTACTGAACGAAAATTATTAATAACATAATGTATGGCAATATGGCAGGATAGGGCTTATAAGTAGACAAAAAAATAATAATGCGTTTAGTGGGGTGACAGAAGCCCTTTAAGTTCCCAGTCCGCCCCTGCCTGCCTGTACTCCCTGCTCTACGGCCCCATTCATATATTTCACAGCCCGTACTCCGTACACCGCTGAGCTGTCAGCTGGTGTACAGAGAACCGAGTTTTAAGCGCAAAGAGAATGGTGCTCTTTAGGTCGGGAAAAGACTACGAAACATACAAAATTAATTAATAAAGTATATTAGAAAAAGTTTTATTAGGGCATTAGGGACATCATGCTAAAATTTGATACAAAAATGTGGTTACTCTTTAAGGCCTCTTGCACATGACTGTATTGCTTTTTCAGTATTTTGCAGTCCGCAAAAAACGGATCCACAAAATATACGGATGACGTCTGTGTGCGTTCAATTTTTTGCGTAATGGAACAGCTGGCCCCTAATAGAACAATGTGGACAATAATAGGACATGTTCTATCTTTGAATGGAAAAACGGAAATACGGAAACGGAAGGCATAGGGAGTACCTTCCATTTTTTTTTTGCAGATCCATTGAAATGAATGGTTCCGTAAATGGTCCGTATATGGAACTCAAAAAACGGAACGGAAATGGAAAAAAAAACATTATTGGATTTTGTTGTAGAAGTTTGAAATCTTTACTAAAAATTAACACAATTGACAGGCTGCAGATTTTAAAATCTGCACCGCAGATCAAATTACACATGGAAAATTTGTGCACCATGTAGATGAGACTTTAAAAATCTCCTTAGCTGATGGCCAAATCTTCATGTAATGCACAATGTGTACAGGTGCCTTAAATGAGTGTTGTGGGATCACGCAGGACAACAATACAGTTGAATGCTGCGATGGGGCATGGGAGCGATGTCTTCCTGCTCTGCCATTCTTTCTAATAGGCATTAGGCTTTTAGGTGGCGCGATGATGACATCATTGCCATACAGCTCAGGGCAATTTTTGTACTGGCACACATTATGAGGGGGCATTTTCTACTAAACGCAAATTAGAAAAGGGTATTTTTGTACAGGCACACATTGTAAGAGGGAATATTTTTTCCTGTCACACGTGGTCATATTTTTCGTATTGGCACACATTATTAGGGGGTCTGCTAGTCTGTGACTAATGTGAAGGATATGGAGCTCTGTATGCAGGGCTGGCTCCAGGTTCATGTGGGCCCTTGGGCGATAAACCTCAGTGGGCCCTCTTGTCGCATTTGTCTAATGTCACCATGGCATCTGAGAGTGTTAAAAAATGGAAGGTCGGGGAAAGCACCCTGTTCTAAAAATGAGCCACAGCCTCTACTAGGCTTCCAGGCTCATTGGTAGTATATCCCAGTTTAGGCCACTAGGTGGCAGCACTAAACTGTGATATAGTGATTTCTATACAGAATAATGGAGCAATTTCCATTAGTCTGATGAAAAGTAATAACAAAATAGTAAATAAAAAGTTTGGAAAATATAAAAAAAAACCTTTAAATGTAATATCACCTCACTTTCCCCAAAGTAAAAATGAACAAAAAACGTGCACACGACCGTTGGCGGCCCATGTCCATATTGTGGTCCGCAATATATAGTCCCCAGCCTTGTGTTCACGGTTTCACTTGAATGGGTCCACAATCTGGCAGATGACAGTGCAGAACACAGGCACGAATCGGAATCTCACGGAAGCACCATGGAGTGGTTCCGTGGGTTTTCAGTCCGTGCCTCCGCACCACACCATTGGATACAGATCGTGGACCCCATTCATGTGAATGGGTCCATGTTCACAGGTGGGCACACAGTCATGCTCGTGTATTGCAGACTGTAATGCACATGGTCTGGGCATCTTTATTTACGTATCTGTTCTGGGATCTGATAAGTTTAAGGGTCTGATATGGCATCTGGTTAATGTAGTGGTCTGGTGTCGGGATTCATTTTCAGGTAAGATTTGTGGTCAGAATTAATTTTTGGGCTTTGTTTCAGGACCATTTAAAAGAACATGAAGGGCTACAATCTGAGAAGACGTTACCTGTGAGTCAATGGATGGAATAGCTTTGTAGTTTTTGAGTGCATCTGACAAGTCTAGCATAGCCTCCATTCAGACACCCTTTTTTTTTTAAAGGGGCAAAATCATATAACAGGCCAGAGCATCCCTTAAAACGTAAACCACCATAAGAACTTAGATTTTCTGGAAGTGATGGGTCTGAGTGCTGAGATGGAATAAAAACGTTATAGTACATTTGTATTATATTCACATCAAACATGTTCACACAGCAGATTTTGAGGCATAAAAAAGAAACAGATTTCAAGCATGTGACCCCATCTAGATGTGTACAGAAGCATCACTGAGAGAAGCCTGTGTGTTGACACTGATTGGTGGGGAGGAGATGGGTAGATTTCTTTGTTTAACTATAGTGCAGTAGTGGCCAAATGTAAAAAGATCCCTAAAACTGTGTTCTTGGAGGGATCATGGTGTGGTACTTTCAGCCTCCAGATGCCCTCACTGTGATATCTGTTCTTATATAACTAATCAAAACCAGCTGGGAATTGTAAGTTATCTTTGTGTATAAATGCATTATACACCAAACTATACAAAATGAATATTAGACTGAATAAGGCCTCTTGCACACGATTGATGTATTTTGCGGTCCGCAAAAAACAGATCCTCAAAAAATACGGATGACGTTTGTGTGCATTCCGTATTTTGCGGAATAGAGCAGCTGGCCCATAATAGAACAGTACTATCCTTGTCCGTAATGTGGTCAATAATAGGACATGTATTTTTTTGCGAAATGGAAATACGGACATACGGAAACGGAATGCACACGGAGTAACTTCCGTTTTTTGGGCGGACCCATTGAAATGAATGGTTCTGTATATTGTCTGCCCAAAAAACTGAAAATATGTTCCTGTGCAAGAGGCCTAAATGTAATAATATGCTAAATATAACAAGTATTGACATAAGTTATGATTAGATAAATTGAAGGAGTAGGGCACACCTACATTCAGATACACATAGGAGAGTTTTCTAGACAATGAATTTATTTATACCAGAAAAAATATAGTAATACATAAAATATTATTAAACATATATTTGCATGCTATATAGACTTATAATCGCTTTAAAATTGATTAAAATTGCAACCATCCATAAAAAGCAACACTAAAAGATAAAATTATGTAGAAAATCCTAGGGAGGAAATGTCCTATTAGAGGCTCAGATTTTTTTGTTCCTTTCTATTACTCTGAATGTCCGTGTTACAATAATTGTCCAGTGGACCTGATATCCACGCTGTTTGGACGCAGTCCGTAGTAATCAGGATTTTAGAAAGTTCACAGGTTAGTTTCAATGTAGCCAAAGTGAGGATGTGTGGTTGAGTCACATTTCTTTTGCTACAAGTTTAGCAATACATCCAATCACTTTGCCTGTGTATACATTCATACGGCATTGGTTTTACTTACAGTTCTGTAGATTTAAGCCGGCTGTACTGCTCAAATCTATAATTTTTACTTTTATTTTTATTTTAGGTAGATAATATACTACAGAAGTTTTATCTAATTTAAGATTTGAACTCTTTTTTTTTTTTTTTAAACAAACGCAACACTGACGCAAGGACCAAACAGGTCTAGAATATCAATAATAGACAAAAGGAAGGAATATATCTAAAATATACGTTTTTTTGTAAAAACCGCATCAAGAATATATTAGTATAAACCGCAGCAATGACGTAACATTGTCACAAAGCACTATATTTGTTTTTAATTGGAAAACTACAATATTGCCGTAAAGCTGTAAAGTCCTAGTCCATTTATACATTAGTTTGTTACCTTTTATACACAAATGTATACATATACAAGTAAATATCATCTCAACTGCATATAAGGAGATAAGGAAAAATGTCTACGATAATTAGTTTTGTCAGCCCTGAAAAATATATATATGTACATCCTAAGGCCTCATGCACACGACCTTTTTTTTTAAGGTCCGCAAAAACGGGGTCCGTAGGTCCGTGATCCGTGACCGTTTTTTTGTCCGTGGGTCTTCCTTGTTTTTTGGAGGATCCACGGACATGAAAAATGAAAAAAAAATCTAAGTCAAGTTTGCCATTGAAATGATAGGAAAAAACGGACACGGATCACGGACACGGATCACGGACACGGATGACAATCTTGTGTGCATCCGTGATTTTTCACGGACCCATTGACTTGAATGGGTCCGTGAACCGTTGGCCGTGAAAAAAATATGACAGGTCATATTTTTTTCACGGCCAGGAAACACGGATCACTGATGCGGCTGCCAAACGGTGCATTTTCCGATTTTTCCACGGACCCATTGAAAGTCAATGGGTCCGTGAAAAAAAACGGAAAACGGCACAACGGCCACGGATGCACACAACGGTCGTGTGCATGAGGCCTAAATCTACAGATTCTCGATATAACCAAAAGCCTTCTGAGAACATGCACTTTTGACAAATATCGGATTAGGAATTTATTGTTGGTATAAACCGCAGCAATAACGCAACATTGCTGCAAAGGATTAAATTTGCATACTATTTTGATATTTTTATCCTTTGCATTTGGATACATCGATTTTATATAAGTATATCACTTCGGATTTTATTTAAACATTATCAGTGTACATTCTAATTGTATTTATATGAACAAAGGAAAAATATCAGTTACAATAACTCTGTTGGTCTTTCAAATACTCCATGCCAGAATTTCAGTATAGCCAAATTACACCAAGTTGGACTACACCTGTACATCTCTATATAAAGTCGACTAGTTTCATGGGAAAATCAACCACTGAGGAAGGAGTCCAGTTAACTTTGAAACGCGTCTGGTGAAGGATAACCCCATGAGACTAAATATATATTGAAGCGCTTCAAATCATCCAGGAGTAGTGGGATCGATATCCCAAAAATTTATGAATTTTTGAATGTATTTTTATGAATGTATACACAGGCAAAGTGATTGGATGTATTGCTAAACTTGTAGCAAAAGAAATGTGAGTGACTCAACCACACATCCTCACTTCGGCTACATTGAAACTAACCTGTGAACTTTCTAAAATCCTGATTACTACGGACTGCGTCCAAACAGCGTGGATATCAGGTCCACTGGACAATTAATGTAACACGGACATTCAGAGTAATAGAAAGGAACAAAAAAATCTGAGCCTCTAATAGGACATTTCCTCCCTAGGACTTTCTACATAATTTTATCTTTTAGTGTTGCTTTTTATGCATGGTTGCAATTTTAATCAATTTTAAAGTGATTATAAGTCTATATAGCATGCAAATATATGTTTAATAATATTTTATGTATTACTATTTTTTTTTCTGGTATAAATAAATGCATTGTCTAGAAAACTCTCCTATGTGTATCTGAAAGTAGGTGTGCCCTACTCCTTCAATTTATCTATGCAATTCTCTTGAAGATTGGGTGTAACCTTCTTTGTAGGTGCACCCATTTTTTGTCTAGGAGGTGAGCCTTCTCTAATTACATTTTATAAGTTATGATTAGCTATTATTTATTTCTTCATTGTCAAATGAAGAAAGTGTCAATAACCGACCATTAATCAAATGTAAAGGAGAAATTGACTATCCGCTTACTTACTGCCCATCAGAAGCCAGCAGCCTTCTCAGGGCTAGTAAATGGTGAATACATTCATGTCTTGTCCCTTTTAGTACTGAACCTAACCGGCAGTGTTCTAATATATGCTGTTCCTCCGCTCAGTATAAAACCAAGAAGCTCATCTGTTGTCAAATTTGCATTACGCCACTTATCTCTATTTTAAATTGATGAATTTCATTGAGTCCTTCATGTTTAAAACCAGCAAGAATGTGTTATTATAGCACTGGATGGAGATTAGACACCTGCTACCAGTGTGTCAGCTGTTCGCAGACGCTGTGTGTGTCATTCATCAATAATTACATGGGCATTTTTATTGTGTAAAATAGAATCATGATAATCGGGCTCAGCCTATAAACATATTAGAAATGAGTTGATTGTGTTACCACAGGGTATGTCTTTTGTACATAGCACATTTTATTTTTGAGCTTTGTACTTTTCCTTTACAGCCAAAGCATATTTCTAAAATCTTCCAAAAGATACAATAATACATTCAGCTGATGGAGGCACAAGGGATAGGTAGCGCAGCAAGGGATGGGTTAGGCTGGGTCTACACGACGACATTTGTTGCGCGACAAAAAGTCGCGCGACAGATAGGGCGCAACAGTTGTCGCGCGACATTTTGTTGCACCAATGTCGCGCGACAATTTTTATAATGGCAGTCTATGGTGTCGCACTGCAACATGCGACATGTTGCGACTGCGACGCGACAGTCGCAGAAAAATCCATCTTGAATGGATTTTCTGCGACTGTCGCGTCGCAGTCGCAGCATGTCGCATGTTGCAGTGCGACACCATAGACTGCCATTATAAAAATTGTCGCGCGACATTGGTGCAACAAAATGTCGCGCGACAACTGTCGTCGTGTAGACCTAGCCTTAATGTTACATATGCATGGCAGACTGTGGAGGGGAGGTCCTGACATTGCAAGTACAAAATCTTCCTGGCCTTTAACAAAGGAATCATTGGCTCTGATTTATCATACCTTCAGTCTGGAATTCTGGCATCAAAAAGTTGCAAAATAGGGCTTTTGCGACTTTTTACACTCACTTGCGCAAAATTTTGCGACTTTTTGCATGTGTACACCACTCACTCCAGTTTTGTAATATGGGTGAAAAAGTGGGTGTTGTTAGCTATGTTAATGAGTTTCAAACCAGATTTATCATTGCAACTTTTAAAAAAAGTGGCAATCTCACTCCAGGAGGAGGGTGGAGTAGGAAACCTGGAGTAGCTTCTCTAGACAAAAGGGTTAGGTTTACCCTGGGTTCACACCTGAGCGTTCCTCAAACGCGCGTTTTACGCGCGTTTTTGTCGCGCGTTTTTATGCGCGTTTTTTGTAATAGTAAACGCGCGTTTGACGCGCGTTTGTGTCATTGACTGCAGTGTCCTATGGCCACAAACGCGCGTCAAAACGCCCCAAAGAAGCTCAAGTACTTGTTTGAGCGTCGGGCGTTTTACAGCGCGTTCGTACGCGCTGTAAAACGCCCAGGTGTGAACCCTTCCCATAGGGAAGCATTGGTTTTCATGTCTTAAGCGTTTTACAGCGCGTTTGAACGCGCTGTAAAACGCTCAGGTGTGAACCCAGGGTTAAGGACAAGCCACATTTATCAAACAACCTGTGACATTTGATAAATGTGGCACAAAGTGCTCCAACACAGACTCGCGCAAAACTAACTTCAAATATTCTCTTCATGATAAATTCCCCCCATTGTGTTTTAATGCTATTATACATGTATGTAGATGGAAGATGAACATCAGCACAATTAACACAACTACATTATGCATAGCACAGAGGGGTTCACTGTGACCTCAGTGAAACAGCTATTCTGCCCTGAAATTTACAACTTATTAGGATACTTGTAATGGGAATTTTAATGAATGCAAATGAATATAATTTACTAAACTAAAATATAGTGAAAATCACATGACATATTAACTCTATTTTGTGGATGCTGCAAGGTTATATAAGCAGGGATGTGCAGTACCTTAGATCTGGAGGTATCTGCAAATTTATATAGTTATGTATTGCATTATGTATTATTGTATTGTACATGTTCATTTATGGGCCATGTCTTCCAGCAGAGGAGGAATGGTTGGCAGAAACAGGGTTAACCACCTTGTTCTTCCCTTCTTGGTAGGAGTGGGCTGATCCTGCTTCCAGGAGGTAGGAGTTCCAGTCTAGACTGATCAGGAAGAGGAAGCACATGTGAGAGCTCCTACTCCTTGGAGGTAGATCTTATTCTCTTGTTTGACCATCATCCCAGATGTGAACAGCAAAATCAAGAATATTGCTTCCAAAAAAAAAACTGCAGTTTAAAAAGACAGCAAAGTGATCAGTGGAATACAACTTTACAGACACTGCTGATGGACTACATCTCAAGCACCCATCACCTAAACTACCACTAGGCTAGACTAAGATCAAGCCTGTATTATATTGGGCACTTCAAGTTTCGACTAGTGCCAATCAATTGGCATCCAACCTGCCACAGTACCTCCTCATCTTGTGCCAGAATCTGTACATTGCACTTTATACTGCTGGATATGCCACAAGTTATATTTTGCACTAAGGAAATTTTATACATTTACTTCTAACCTGATCTTCAAACCAATCTGACACAATGCCTCATCAGGGCCACTACAACTCCCATGCTCTGCACAGGTTCCTCAGGAGCTCTCCATAGACAAGGCACAGCTAAGGCCTCGTAACCGTAAGTAAAGCTGTTTTTTACTGTTCAGCTGCCCTAAGAACTTTAGTGTCCCCCATTTATGTCCATACAATTTAGATAGCTGACAGCCAAATACTCCCTAAGCCGTTAGTTATCCCTCCCAACTCCCCATAAGTATGCATGCTTAACTGAAAACAACACTGCAAAAAAAAGTCTACGAAGCACCATGAGGGAGGTTATACTAAGGGTTCATGCACACAACCATAATTTCAGTCTGCGTCCGATCCGCATTTGTTGTGGTTCCGTAAAATATGTGGACTGCACACAGAGTTCTTCCATGCGCTATCCGGATCCATGTGGCAAATTATAGGACATGTCTATGGAATACACATGGCCAGTATCTATATTTTGAGGATCCACGGTTTGCGGACTACAAAATGGATACGGCTATGTGCATGAGGGCTAAAGCTGATGTTTCAAATGCCAGAGTTACTAAGAAGCCCAATGAAGTTAGTCACACTTAATACATTGAATTGTATACCTCTTAATAAATCAGACACCTCTTTCAGCAGTCCATGTGACTAAATGCAAAACAATAGCAGCTATGAGCTATGCCATGTGTTCTGCTAACAAGGGTAATGTCACAAATTAGATCAGAAATTCTCTCTCCTACTCACATCAGAACAATACACCAAAAGGCTACCTGCACAAGATGCAGATCTTTTTTAAGCAGAAAATCTGCATGATAAAAACTGCATAAAAATGCGATTAAAAACTGCACATAAACCTGTGCAGTTTTATGTAGTTTTTCTTGTGGATTTTATGTTTATGTAAACAATAACATTGAAGTCTATGGGAAAAACCACTATATATAAGTTGTGGAATCACATAAACAATGCTGCAAACATGCTGCAGATTTTAACCCTTCCTTGACACAGCAATTTCGCCTTTCTGACAGAGCCTATTTTTGCAAATTTGACATTTGTCACTTTATGCAGTAATAAATTTGGAATGCTTTTAATTATCTAACCAATTTGGAGATTGTTTTCGCTTGACTAGAGATGAGCGAATCGAAGTTGACGAAGTGGAATTAGTTTCAAATTTCAGGAATTATTTGATTCGCATGGAATCAGAATTTCCTCACGCTTTGTGGTAACGAATCGCATTTTTTCCTAAAATGGCTGCTGCACATGTTAGGACATGGAGCAGGGAACTCTGGGAAGATGGATCACCCACAATGCCATGCATGCAGCCAATCAGCAGTGAGCCCGCCCTGTGATGTCACAGCCCTATAAATAGCCTCAGCCATCTTGGATTCAGCCATTTTCCAGTGTACATAGTGCAGGGAGAGACTTTTTTTGGAGTGTATTAGTGGCAAAAAAAATAAAGGGCTTATTAGCCATTGTGTGGTGAAGTGAGAAAATTAAAGCCCTTTTTGGCGTGTATTAATTTCCTTTATTTACTTATTTGATCTAACAGTATGTCAGACAGAGAAGTGACAGGCCCTGCACAGGGGAGGGGCACAGGCCTAAATGTTTCTGGTGCAAGCACAGGTTGCAGCAGAGTAAGCGGGCGTGGCATCAGGGGTCACTTCGAGAGGCCATGAGCTCCCAGTGTCAGCTAGCGGTCGTGTCTTGACCAGCAACCCAGGTTCTTCAACTTTTCCCGCAAGTGAAATCAGACACCCCCAGCCAAGAGTCGGTGGGTTCCTCCGACACAACCCTTAGTTGGCATGGCCCGGGAGCAGGCCCTGTGCCCTCACCTGTCCTCAACCTGCCTTTGTCCTTTTCTGTTCCCTCAGCCAGAGAAGTACTATATGCTGTGGACTCAGCTCCACTGTACAGCAAGGACAATCTACTAGAGGACAATCAATAGCTACTGCCCAGACAAGATCCAGAGGAGACATTCACCGCTTCCTCCGGTAGGTGGGCAAGTAGTGATGAGGAGAGTGGCCTGGATGCTGGTGTTGCGAGCGGTCAGGCTCCTGGCTCAGGGACCGTTGAGGAGGACATCAGTGACGTGCAGACAGTACTCGATGATGATGTAGCCAATTGCAATTGGCTTCATCATCATCGGGAGAAGTGGGTGGCAACTTCCGTGGGAGGCAGCGGTGGAGCCAGCAAGTTGGTAGCATGGTCGGGAGTCAGCAGGGTGGCAGCAGTGGGAGGTCTGGAGCCAAACGTGCCCGGGGTAGACCACCGGCTTTGCAGGAGCCTACTGCCCCAGAAACTTGTGGTCTAGGGGGTCTCAGAGGCAGTGGCAGTAGCAGTCAGTCAGTGCAGAGTGTTGGGGGTAAAATCACCTACTTGGTGTGGAAGTTTTTGTTAAGCCGCCGGGGAGGTGAACATGGCCATTTGTCAAATCTATGGGAAGAAGGTGAAGTGTGGCCAGGGTGCCAATGTTGGCACTACGGCCCTGCCTCAACATATGCAGCGTCGCCATAAATTGACCTGGGAGAACCATGCCTCCAATGTGGTGGTCCAGCCTGCAGCAGCAACTGCTGCATCCCCCAGTAGCAGACACCTGATTTAAGACAGTCAAGGCTCCACCACTTCAGCCGAAGGAAGCCGTCTGTCCGTCCTATCATCTGCTGGTCTTTATGCTCCTCCTCCTAGTCAGTCATTCCGTCGGCAATCGTTCACCGAAGCGATTGCCAAGAGAAAACAGTATGCGTGTACTCATCCAACGGCGCAGAAGCTGAACATGCTCCTGGCCAAGTTGCTGGTGCTTCAGTCCCTCCCTTTCCAAGTGGTGGACTCTGCACCTTTCAGAGAACTAATGGCTTGTGCTGAGCCGAGGTGGAGAGCCACAATCTGTAATTTCTTTGCCAAAAAGGCTGTACCAGCCCTGCACATGTATGTAGAACAGAAGGTGGGCCAGTCCTTGAGCCCGTTGGTGTCTGCCAAAGTGCATGGCAGCGCCGACGTGTGGAGCTGTATCTACGGTCAGGGACAATACATGTCCTTTACGGCCCACTGGGTGAATGTGGTTCCTGCACAGCCACACCAGCAACTTGACCAGGTGACGCCGCTTCGGCCTCCACGTTCTCACGCTGTTGGTCCTGCGACAATGTCCGCCTCTCCGTCCTCATCTTCCACTCTGTCCTCAGCCTCCACTGCAGGGATAATTGACAGTGCCCCTCCAGCCTACCACATGTGCAGGGCACGGTGGTGTCACTCTGTTCTGCACCTCATTTGCCTGGGCGAGGAACTGCTCCGTGTCCTTCATCAAGAAATGTAATCCTGGCTTTCTCCGCGACAACTGAAAATCGGAACCATGGTGACTGACAACGGGAAGAACATGGTGTTGGCGTTGAGTCAAGGATGGCTGAGCCATGTGCCCTGCATGACACATGTTTAATCTGGTTGTCAAGCGGTTACTGAAGTCTACCACCCAGCTTAAAGACATCCTAAAATGGCCAGGAAACTTTGCATGCACTTCAGCCACCCGTACACCACAAAGCACATTATCCTTGAGCTGCAGCGGCAGAACAGCATCCCCCAACATAGGCTGATGTCAGCTAGTGGCAACTCATGCAAGACACCTGCCGTTTGCTCAGGCCCTTTGAGGAGGCCACGTTATTTGTCATTCCACTGCTTCATGTCCTGGAACAGATGCTGGTAAATCTGGCTGGTCAGGGATCTGGAGACTTGGCACCTAGATCTCACGGCCACATGAGCCCTGTGGGGGCTGAACTGGAGGAGAAGGAGGAGGACATTGGAGCACAAGCAATGTGTAGCGAAATGGGTGGATTCTCTTCACAGGTGACAGGAGAGGAGGAGCAGGAGCAGCCGGAAGAGCAAGAGGGAGATGAGGAAGATGAGGCAGATGACCCAGACACACCATGGCAGTATGCAGTAGAGATGGAGGCAGAAAGTCCCTCCGAGTCACTTGCACAAATGGCCCGATGCATGCTCACTTGCTTGCATAGTAACAGACAAATTGCCACCATTCGGCAGAGGGATGACGTCTGGCTCTCCACCTTGTTGGACCCTTGCTACCGGTCCAAAATGGGAGCTTTTTTTACACCTGCTGAGAGGGAGGACAAACTGAACTACTAAAGAGACACTCTATGTAGTCAGTTGGCTGCTGCCTATCTGCGCCATCGTCCATCCTCTTGCAGCTCTGACCCCGGGGGGGCCCTCTGCGCTCACGTTTCTCTGCCATGGCTAGTGTGGCAAGGTGGGGGGGGGGGGAAGGAGCGGTTCCTGCTCCATCAGTAGCAACTTGAGTCTAGAGTCGCTTATGAGCAGCTTTCTTCACCCGCCTAGTGAAGAAACTACTCACTAGTGTTGAGCGTGAATATTCGAATAACAAATTTTTCTTTAGAATATTGGGACTTCGCTAATTTGCGAATATTTAGAATATATTGATATATATTCGCTAAAACTAATATTCATTTTTGTTTTTGTTTTCCACCTGAGACTAGTAGTGTCATTGTGGGCTAAAATATCTCAGTCAGCACTGAATTAGAATATTTTTTATCTTTAACCGCCTCCGGACCGCCTAACGCAGATCTGCGGTCCGGAGGCGGCAGCGCTGCGCAGAGTCACACATATACGCGTCGTCTGGTGAGACGCGAGATGACGCGCTTTGCCGGCCCGCGCTTTGCCGGCCCGCGCATGCGCAGTTCGGGCAGGCATTTCGTCAAGGGGGGTCGCGTCATCAGCTTGCCAGCCAATGATCGCAGCTGGCAAGCTGATGATTTAAAAAAAAACAATCAAGTGCCAGATAACAGATCATATTAGTAAATATGATCTGTTATATGGCTGCCCTGCTCCTCTGCTGGTCCTTTTCGTCGGTTGGATCCAGCAGAGGAGCAGGCTTCACAGTGAGTAGCACCAACACCACACTTTAGCCCCAGATCACCCCCTGCACCCCAATTAACCCTTTGATCACCCCTTTGATCGCCCCTGTCAATCACTAGTGAAAGGAAAAAAGTGATCCGTGTAAACTGTCACTTTTTTTTTTACTGGTATTGACTGTTAGGTTTTAGGGATAGTTTAGGCCCCTTGGTTAGGTAGTTTAGGGATCGGTTAGCGCCCAGCCCACCGCACCGCAGTCACTGATTCGCTGATTAGCGTATCGCTAATCAGCATTTGTACTTTTATAGTATCTGGAAGTGATCAAAACTGATCACGGTCAGATCTATAATAGTATTAGTGTTAAGCAAAATACTAGTATTTGGCTGTATTTGTGAGAGGAGAGGCTGATTACACGGCTACTTACTTGCACCTGTGAGGCCAGGCTGGGTGGGTACTAGGCTATTTATAGGCTCCTGTAGGCCTAGGCTGACGACGGGTCAGCTGATTTCACTACCTGTGAGTCAGCTCTAGGATACAGCAGCATGGTGTGGAGGCTCCTTACGGCTGGGCGATGGCAGAATGTCTTAGCAGGGCGCTGGTATTCACGGTAGGATCGGAGTGGTTTGCACGGGACCAACGCTGCGGTCCACGACATGTAGCGCTCTGAGATGTAGCAGAGTCGGGCGCTAAACGGTTGAATGAGGGTTGTTAGTTGGTTCAAGTCATGCACGCTGTGTTTTATATCAATGGTAAGGAAAAATAAATAAAAAAATGCTGTGGTATTGCATTTGATGGCATGGTGCCTACAGGGCGGCATGCGATGTGCAGTACTCTGGTTCAAAGCAGAGCGGGGTGCTTATGGTCTAGTGAATGCTCGGCTGTCCAGGGGCTTGTTGGGGGTCATTGCATATAGTTGTTGGCCTAGCAGGCGCCTGGTGTAGGTATGGTCGCAGGTTTCCTCTATTTAAAAAAAAAAAAAAAAAAGTGTGTTTTTAACATGCAGGGGCACACCCGTAGCTAATGCCAAACAGGCAAGGAGTTGGGGTATGTATACCAGGGGTCTGCATGTGGGGATCCATGCAGATCAGTCGAGGCGCCTGCATTTGAGTTCTGATGCTCCTATAGGTAAGAGTGGTTTATCTATAAACTGTATGTTATGGGCACACATGTGTCAGCGGTTCTGTGCTGGGGTACAGGTGCATTATGTTGCCTTATTGTCGTTGCTTCAAGGTTCATGCTCATACACGTTTATGATTTATTTTTTGTTTTTATTTTTTGGTGGTGCTGTGGTGACCATCCTGGGAAGAAAAAAAAAAAAAAAAAAAGCCTGCAGCATTATGTGGGGGCGTTACTTTCATAGCTATGTCCATGTGTCTGCATTTACAATTTATACTCTGTTCACCACTAGAGCTGCGTTCATGCGTTGCTGTTGCATAACATTGATACCCTGTTAGCTCAGATTGCATTCACAGCTGCGTTATACAGTGCTCTTCATGCTCACAGCTGGGCCCATACCATGTTTTCAGGCACTACTCACATCCAGAGCTGCGTTCACCCACCTGTTCATACATCACTTCGGCTTCCACTTAAGGCCGCATTTTTCTTTTCATTGCTACATCATGGTTACTCAGTATTTTCTCGGGGGCAGTCAGTGCACCGCTCTGATACCGTTCCCCTAATGAACATGGCTGCTTCCTTCAGGTTACATTTCTTCCCTCGCAGATGCCTGGCCCCGCCATTAGGGTCTCTCGCGCCTGGCAGTTAATAAGTCCTGTCACGACTACAGGCAATTACGAAATCCTGTCACGTCTACAGGTTAAGTCCTGTCACGTCTTCAGGCAATTACGAAATCCTGTCACGTCTACAGGTTAAGTCCTGTCACGTCTTCAGGCAATTACGAAATCCTGTCACGTCTACAGGTTAATAAGTCCTGTCACGTCTTCAGGCAATTACGAAATCCTGTCACGTCTACAGGTTAATAAGTCCTGTCACGTCTTCAGGCAATTACGAAATCCTGTCACGTCTACAGGTTAATAAGTCCTGTCACGTCTTCAGGCAATTACGAAATCCTGTCACGACTACAGGTTAATGGGTCCTGTCACGACTACAGGCGATTACGTCCCGATCCATTATCAGAGTTAAGCGGCATATGCCATCCTCTGGGTTTTTGGGTCCTATATTAATAATAAGAAATAATTTAAGCAGTGGCCTGGGGGATAAGTATAGGTGTAGTATTTGCTACCAGCAATAGTTGGTGTCCGAGCAGGGCCCTTAGCGAATGGTTGGACTTCATTAAGTCTTCTATCACATTCACCATTGTTATTTCAGTTCGCAGCTCCCGGGTTCAGACCTTCTTGCAATATGTTCATATGATCGTCAACATAGGGGTAAATCGTTTCTGACTACCGACCGCTCTTTCAAAACATCAACTTTAGCTACCTCCTAAAACAACGGCACGTGACAAAGAGGTAAGGTATATAGAAGTCGCTGTTGTGTACGGTATATTCCGCACCTTCATCGGGCAGAGTTTTCGGCGTTCAAAGCGGGCATCGTAATGGTATGTATATATTTACTCTAAATACGGTCCATGCTTTTTGGCCCCTTTAGGCTACCCTACAGCAGCAGTTACGGCACAATTCTACTGCTTGTTGAAGATAGGGTTAGATAGGTTAGGGACACCTTTCTGATAGCCGATCCGAACACAAGTGTTAAGCAAAATACTAGTATTTGGCTGTATTTGTGAGAGGAGAGGCTGATTACACGGCTACTTACTTGCACCTGTGAGGCCAGGCTGGGTGGGTACTAGGCTATTTATAGGCTCCTGTAGGCCTAGGCTGACGACGGGTCAGCTGATTTCACCCACCCACCCACGCCATCTTACAGTCACTTCATATAGGGGTGGCCCCCTTTAGGCTACCCTACAGCAGCAGTTACGGCACAATTCTACTGCTTGTTGAAGATGGGGTTAGATAGGTTAGGGACACCTTTCTGATAGCCGATCCGAACACAAGTGTCACTTTAGTTCGCCCTCCACCCAAAACGCAGTGTTTGCCCGATCAGGCCTGATCGGTCGCCCACACGTGCGTTCGCCTACACCCGCCCCACCGCAGTGACAAAAATATATATTTTTTTGATCACTGCACATTCACTTTACACGCGCTGCGGCGATAAAAAAAATCAGTTTTGATATTTTTTCTCAACCGCAGCGGCCTCCGGTACTTCGCTAGCCTCCCATTTGTAAGACAGGCTTGTTTTTTTTTCTTGGGTAGTCTCAGGGAATACCCCTAAATTTAGTTGCCCAAATGTCAAACAGGGGGTATTCTTCTGAAGAGGCCTACAGGCTTCTGACCCAGTCGGATGAGGAATGGGAACCCTCATCTGATGAATCTAGCGGGTCAGAATACGAACCTGTAGAAAGCAGTGGCTCTCTGACCCAAAGTTCGGACGAGGAGGCTGAGGTCCCTGATAGCACCAGGCGTACCCGGCCCCGTGTTGCTAGACCACAGGTTGCGCAGGATCCGTTTCAAGGGCAGCAGAGTGGGGCTGGCGCTGTCGGATTACGTGGTGAGGCATACACCAGCAGCGCAGCTCTCCCTGGACCTAGTACCAGCACTGCCGTACAACCTGGTGAAGTGGCGAGCACCAGAAGGGCAGTTGAAGCTGGTACGGCGGCACGAGCAGTCAAAGACGCAAAGACGGGCCCGTAGACCCCCTAGAATCCCTGAGGTGCTGGCAAACCCTGATTGGCAGTCCCCAACTTCAGCCGCACCTGTAGTTCCCCCTTTCACCGCCCAGTCTGGAGTTCGGGTTGAGACAGCTCAGAGAGACAAACAGGTATGCCACACAATTTATAACCGCCAACCCGGGAAGCTATTATGCCCAGCCTTTCCGGTGAAAACCAGTCCAAGTTTCCGAAATTAAAAATTTTCTGGGCCTTCTCCTCAACATGGGTCTAACTAAAAAGTATGAATTGCGGTCATATTGGTCCATGAACCCAATTCATCAATTGCCCATGTTCTCTGCTGCTATGTCCAGGGCACGTTTTGAGGCCATCCTGCGTTTCCTGCACTTTAGCGACAACACCGCCTCCCGTCCTAGAGGCCACCCAGCTTTTGACCGGCTCCACAAAATTCGGCCCCTCATAGACCATTTCAACCAGAAATTTGCAGATTTGTATACCCCAGAGCAAAACATCTGCGTAGACGAGTCCCTAATACATTTTACCGGGCGCCTTGGCTTCAAACAATACATCCCAAGCAAGCGCGCCCGGTATGGGGTCAAATTGTATAAGCTCTGTGAAAGGGCCACAGGCTATACCCACAAATTTCGGATCTATGAGGGAAAAGATCAGACCCTGGAGCCGGTCGGTTGCCCTGACTACCTGGGGAGCAGTGGGAAGACAGTCTGGGACTTGGTGTCACCCTTATTCAGCAAGGGGTACCATCTTTATGTGGACAATTTCTACACAAGTGTGGCCCTCTTTAGACATTTGTTTCTAGAACAGATTGGCGCCTGTGGCACCGCGCAAACTAGTCGCGCGGGCTTCCCCCAACGGCTCGTTACCACCCGTCTTGCAAGGGGGCAGAGGGCTGCATTGTGTAACGAAGAACTGCTCGCGGTGAAATGGAGAGACAAGCGTGACGTTTACATGCTCTCCTCCATTCACGCAGACACGGCAATACAAATTGAGCGAGCAACCCGTGTCATTGAAAAGCCTCTCTCAGTCCACGACTATAACCTTCACATGGGAGGGGTGGACTTCAATGACCAGATGTTGTCTCCATATTTAGTTTCCCGCAGAACCAGACGCTGGTATAAGAAGGTGTCTGTATATTTGATTCAATTGGCTCTGTATAATAGTTTTGTTCTCTACAGTAAGGCTGGGAGAACTGGATCCTTCCTCAAATTTCAGGAAGAGATCATAGAGAACCTCCTGTACCCAGGAGTGGAATAAGGCATGACACCCGCTATTTCTGTCCTGACTGTCCTGACCACCCTGCCCTATGCTTTGGAGAGTGTTTCCGGAAGTACCACACACAGGTACACCTAGCATAGGGATCACATCTCACCAGGACAGGCACACAGGGCTATTAGGGCCCATTCACATACAGCTGCTGCAAACGTCTCCTTTCACCTGGGACAAAGTGCATAACGCACTTCGCCACATCTTTGGGAGATTTGCGCTTTGCACATTGACCCATGGGGAAGGAGAGGTTTGTTCTATAAAGGTAAGAAAAAAAAGAAAAAAACACCAGTAAGCAAAAAAGGTTAATGTTTAGTTCAAAAAGTTAAAGTTTATATGTTCTGTTCCAAAGTTAAAAAAATTATTGCGTTGCGGCCTGGTTTTTTCTTTTTTTTTTTTTTACCTTCCAGGTGGACCAACCGATCGAACAGCTGCAGCACTGATGTGCATTCTGACAGAAGCATTGCGCTGCTGTCAGATTACACGCAAGTCGGTGTATGCGGCGCTGCAAGACGAGATTTATACTCTGCAGTAAAAGATACGTTTGCCAAGGCATACGAGCTGAGGAGGAGGCGGTGTTCCTATGCTTTGGCAAACACTTTGTATATAAAAAAATTAATAAAAAATCCCGGCAATGATTTATTCATCCACATCGATTGATGTGAATGGAGAAATCTGGGTTGCCAGGGCATACGAGCTAAGTGGGTATGGATGTTGGGCGGAGCTCCTATGTCCTGGCAGACGCCTTTCCCCTCCTTTTTTTTTTTTTGGCAGAGATTTTTTCATCCACATTGATCGATGCGAATGAAGAAATCTGTGCCGTTCATTTTTTTCTTTCAGCCCAGAGGCTGAACGGAAAAAAAAAATCTCATTACCTGTATGCTCAATATAAGGAGAATAGCAGAAACTCCTAATGCTGGCCATACATCTAATGATTGCGGAGACCCTCAAATGCCAGGGCAGTACAAACACCCCACAACTGACCCCATTTTGGAAAGAAGACACCCCAAGGTATTCGCTGAGGGGCATATTGAGTCCATGAAAGATTTAAATTTTTGGTCCAAGTTAGCGGAAATTGAGACTTTGTGAGAAAAAACAAAAGAAAAATCAATTTCCGCTAACTTATGCCAAAAAAAAAAAATTCTATGAACTCGCCAGGCCCCTCATTGAATACCTTGGGGTGTCTTCTTTCCAAAGTGGGGTCACATGTGGGGTATTTATACCGCCCTGGCTTTTTAGGGGCCCTAAAGTGTGAGAAGAAGTCTGGGATCCAAATGTCTAAAAATGCCCTCCTAAAAGGAATTTGGGCACCTTTGCGCATCTAGGCTGCAGAAAAGTGTCACACATGTGGTATTGCCGTACTCAGGAGAAGTTGGGGAATGTGTTTTGGGGTGTCATTTTACATATACCCATGCTGGGTGAGATAAATATCTTGGTCAAATGCCAACTTTGTATAAAAAAAATGGGAAAAGTTGTCTTTTGCCAAGATATTTCTCTCACCCAGCATGGATATATGTAAAATGACACCCCAAAACACATTCCCCAACTTCTCCTGAGTACGGCGATACCAGATGTGTGACACTTTATTGCAGCCTAGGTGGGCAAAGGGGCACACATTCCAAAAAGCACCTTTCGGATTTCGCAGGCCATTTTTTACACATTTTGATTGCAAAGTACTTCTCACATATATGGGCCCCTAAATTGCCAGGGCAGTATAACTACGCCACAAGTGACCCCATTTTGGAAATAAGACACCCCAAGGTATTCCGTGAGGGGCATGGCGAGTCCCTAGAATTTTTTATTTTTTGTCGCAAGTTAGTGGAATATGAGACTTTGTAGGGAAAAAAATAAAAAAATAAAAAAATAAAAAATCATCATTTTCCGCTAACTTGTGACAAAAAATAAAAAATTCTAGGAACTCGCCATGCCCCTCACGGAATACCTTGGGGTGTCTTCTTTCCAAAATGGGGTCACTTGTGGCATAGTTATACTGCCCTGGCAATTTAGGGGCCCAAATGTGTGAGAAGTACTTTGCAATTAAAATGTGTAAAAAATGGCCTGCGAAATCCGAAAGGTGCACTTTGGAATATGTGCCCCTTTGCCCACCTTGGCTGCAAAAAAGTGTCACATCTGGTATCGCCGTACTCAGGAGAAGTTGGGGAATGTGTTTTGGGGTGTCATTTTACATATACCCATGCTGGGTGAGATAAATATCTTGGTCAAATGCCAACTTTGTATAAAAAAATTGGAAAAGTTAAAGTGCTAAAGTGAAATTGCTAAAGTGCGCATGTGCGAGTTAGAAAGAGGAGTGGAGCAGTTTTCGAACTACCAGAAGTTTGATGCAATTTTAGAAAATGTCTACCATTAATATTAAGAGGATATTTGACTCCAAAGAGAGAGAACACCTGATAACCGTAAGTCATGTTACATTCCAGGACTGTATTTTACTGATGTCACAACAAGTTTGCACATACAATTAAGTTGTAGATTATTTTCTGCAAAGTATCACCATTATGAAAATTGCATTATAATGCATGATATTCCCAATTTTTTTTCACAGGTATAAGTACATATTACTCATTGGTGCAGTAAGTACAGGTCCTTCTCAAAAAATTAGCATATTGTGATAAAGTTCATTATTTTCTGTAATGTACTGATAAACATTAGACTTTCATATATTTTAGATTCATTACACACGAACTGAAGTAGTTCAAGCCTTTTATTGTTTTAATATTGATGATTTTGGCATACAGCTCATGAAAACCCAAATTTCCTATCTCAAAAAATTAGCATATTTCATCTGACCAATAAAAGAAAAGTGTTTTTAATACAAAAAAAGTCAACCTTCAAATAATTATGTTCAGTTATGCACTCAATACTTGGTCGGGAATCCTTTTGCAGAAATGACTGCTTCAATGCGGCGTGGCATGGAGGCAATCAGCCTGTGGCACTGCTGAGGTGTTATGGAGGCCCAGGATGCTTCGATAGCGGCCTTAAGCTCATCCAGAGTGTTGGGTCTTGCGTCTTTCAACTTTCTCTTCCCAATATCCCACAGATTCTCTATGGGGTTCAGGTCAGGAGAGTTGGCAGGCCAATTGAGCACAGTAATACCATGGTCAGTAAACCATTTACCAGTGGTTTTGGCACTGTGAGCAGGTGCCAGGTCGTGCTGAAAAATGAAATCTTCATCTCCATAAAGCTTTTCAGCAGATGGAAGCATGAAGTGCTCCAAAATCTCCTGATAGCTAGCTGCATTGACCCTGCCCTTGATAAAACACAGTGGACCAACACCAGCAGCTGACATGGCACCCCAGACCATCACTGACTGTGGGTACTTGACACTGGACTTCAGGCATTTTGGCATTTCCCTCTCCCCAGTCTTCCTCCAGACTCTGGCACCTTGATTTCCGAATGACATGCAAAATTTGCTTTAAACCGAAAAAAGTACTTTGGACCACTGAGCAACAGTCCAGTGCTGCTTCTCTGTAGCCCAGGTCAGGCGCTTCTGCCGCTGTTTCTGGTTCAAAAGTGGCTGTAGCCCATTTCCTGCACACGCCTGTACACGGTGGCTCTGGATATTTCTACTCCAGACTCAGTCCACTGCTTCCGCAGGTCCCCCAAGGTCTGGAATCAGTCCTTCTCCACAATCTTCCTCAGGGTCCAGTCACCTCTTCTCGTTGTGCAGCGTTTTCTGCCACACTTTTTCCTTCCCACAGACTTCCCACTGAGGTGCCTTGATACAGCACTCTGGGAACAGCCTATTCCTTCAGAAATTTCTTTCTGTGTCTTACCCTCTTGCTTGAGGGTGTCAATGATGGTCTTCTGGACAGCAGTCAGGTCGGCAGTCTTACCCATGATTGCGGTTTTGAGTACTGAACCAGGCTGGGAGTTTTTAAAAGCCTCAGGAATCTTTTGCAGGTGTTTAGAGTTAATTAGTTGATTCAGATGATTAGGTTAATAGCTCGTTTAGAGAACCTTTTCATGATATGCTAATTTTTTTAGATAGGAATTTTGGGTTTTCATGAGCTGTATACCAAAATCATCAATATTAAAACAATAAAAGGCTTGAACTACTTCAGTTGGTGTGTAATGAATCTAAAATATATGAAAGTCTAATGTTTATCAGTACATTACAGAAAATAATGAACTTTATCACAATATGCTAATTTTTTGAGAAGGACCTGTATTGTTGTGAGACATCACAAAACTGTGTCTGTAACATTTATTTATGCACAGCATCAAAATATCTCTCATACGCACATCCATTTTCCTCCCGCACACTTATCCCCAGCACTTATCAGAGCTTGTTCACACACCACAGGCAGTATAGTGGTAGGACTAATTGCCTGAGATACCTTGATGGTGGTGCAGAAGGGCTCCGATATGTTCCTGACTGGAACATGTTGGCGAATGTCTCAGCTTTTAACATCAGCTTGAGGGATTAGCCAGCATTGTGAGTTGCTTATCATTGTGGTGCACCTTTTTCAGTGAATTCTGCTGGCCAATATCCGATTGCTCCGACCCAGCACACATACAATTGTAATACAATCAGATCTTATAACGGTAACATTTAATGTTATATTTCCCCTTCAAAGACTTAAATACTTTTTGATGTTTTGTGGAGGACATTATGTTCCATACTTGTACTGTATGTAAAAAATTTCTGATTATATGCTTGCGTCTTTATCCTGCAGCGTATGTTGGAGTGTGGCTATGACCGCACCCATAAACATGCTGTGAAGCAGCGTATTCTGTTGGAGATCCGTTCTGAGCTCAAAAAGAAGTCCTGTGTCACGCACCAAAAAGATTCCGTCATCAAAAACTGGTCGGATCTGAAGTGGAGGAACCTGAAGTTAATCCAAGAGATCTGTGACCACACATGCTCTGGCACAATGCTTACATTACTTTTGTTCCATTAGTTCCATTATTGAACTGACAGGAGTGGTACGGCAGATCTGCTTAGGGTTTGGGATTGCTAGAGGATCGACTTAAGGCCAGAGCAGTTGATGGGAGACAGGTTTATTTGTGGAAAATTATTTTTAAATAGCCACAGCACTTAACGGAGCACCGCAGCTTCTTCAAACGGCTAATTAGCAGATGTTGGGTGTCAGACCCCTGCCAATCTGATATTGATGACCTATCCTTCATCAATTTCAAAAACTCACCTTAAACAAGCAGTGCACTGCTACCAATAATATTTAGCAAAAAATCCAAACAATTAATAATTAAATAGGTTGATAATGTTTAGTGTTGAGCGTGAATATTCTCATAGCGAATATTAATTGCTAATCTCGCAACTTCGATAATTTGCGAATATAGTGCTATATATTCGTTCTATCGAATATTCGTCATTTTCTCCATCTGAACACATGATTCCTTCCTGCTTAAAATGCTTGTGGGCCAATGACTTATTGGCCCACAAGCAAGAAGCAGGGAGGAATCAAGAGTTTAGATGGTAAAAAATGCTGAATATTAAAAAAAACTAATATATAGCACTATATCGAATATATTCATTTTTTAGAATATTCGTCATTGACGAATAGAAAAAAAAAACGAATAAATAGCACTATACTGTATAACACATATATTCATTTCATAGAATATTCCTTTTTTTTCCCCCCAATTAGTACAGTTATTGCCCTTCGGCATACTCCTCCCCGACAAGCATCCCTGTCACCATGGGAACGCCTGGTGGTTAGAATATACCATCGGATCTGAGTTTTCACGATCTAACTCACATCCGATGATGGTGATGGGACGCTTGAAGTTAGAATATACCGTCAGGGCGCTGTGATCTTCGCAATTAACCCCTCAGGTGCGGGTTGATTGCGCTGATCACAGCGCCCTGTGCGCCGTTCCCCACCTCCCCAGTATTAAAATAATTGGTGGCCAGTGCGCCCCCCCTACCCAGTATTAAAATAATTGGTGGCCAGTGCGCCCTAATCCCCCCTCCCCCCAGTATTAAAATCATTGGTGGCAGTGGCCACAGGGCCCCCTCCCCCCCTGGCATTGGCCACAGGGTCTCCCTTCCTTTCCCCCGTCATTGGTGGCAGCAGGCAGTATCACTTAGCAGCATTTACTTACCTGCGGGGCTCTCCTTCTGAGAACTCACAGGTCTATGTGCCGCATATGCCTTCAGCAATGCGCCGCATAGACCTGTGAGTTCTCAGAAGGAGGAGAGCCCCGCAGGTAAGTAAATACTGCTGAGTGATTAACTAACCATGGTAGCCAGGACTTCAGTAGCATCCTGGCTGCCATGGTAACCGATTGAAGCCCGGCCATTACACTGGGACTCGATCGGAACTGCCTGCTGCCACCAATGACGGGGGGAAGGGGGACCCTGTGGCCACTGCCACCAATGATTTTAATACTGGGGGGAGGGGGGGTTAGGGCGCACTGGCCACCAATTATTTTAATACTGGGGAGGGGGGGTTAGGGCGCACTGGCCGCCAATTATTTTAATACTGGGGAGGTGGGGGGAGGGCACACAGGGAGCTGTGATCAGAGCAATAAACCCACATCTGAGGGTTAGATCGTGAGTTAGATCGTGAAAACTCAGATCCGATGGTATATTCTAACCACCAGGCGTTCCCATGGTGACGGGGACGCTTGTTGGGGAGGAGTATGCTGAAGGGCAATAACTGTACTAATTGGGGGAAAAAAAATGAATATTCTAAAAAATGAATATATGTGATATAGTGCTATATATTTGTTTTTTAGAATATTCGTCATATTGTAAGACAAGAATATTTAGCAACATAGCGAATATTCGTAAATTACACATAGACTGAAATTTCACTAATGTAGTGCTATAATCTTTTTTTGTCAATTTTTTTGTCTCTTTCTGATTCAGAAATAGACAAAAAAATTGACAAAAAAAATGCTATAACTTAGTTTTTTAGAATATTCGTCATATTCGTCATATTCTAAAACAAGAATATATAGCAATATGGCGAATATTCGTAAGATACACAAAATCGCAATACGCGATTAATTAAATCGCATATTATTTGCGATAATAGCATAATGTTCAATTGAATATTCGAGAAATATCACGAAATCGAATATAGCACCTCCCGCTCATCACAAATAATGATTATATACCATAGATATCATTAGAAAACACTTCTTGTAATTTCCATATTCTCTGTATAATCTATACACTGCAACTGCAGACCTGTTGGCACACATGTGACATTAGTTCCCGTCCGGGAAGACTTAAAGGGGTTGTCCGGGTTCAGAGCTGAACCCGGACATCCCTCCATTATCACCCAGGCAGCCCCATGACAGGAGCATGGGAGAAGTTCATGCTCCGATGCTCTCCTTTGCCCTGCGCTAAATCGCGCAGGGCAAAGGCATTTTTTGGAGATCCGGTGACGTACCGGGGCTCTCCTTGGGGCTGCCAAGAACCCCGGTGACGTCACCACCACTGATGGGTGGGTTTTAGCGCTGCCCTAGCCAGTAAAACGGCTAGAGGAGAGCTAAAGCCCGCCCATCAGAGCCGGTGACATCACCGAACACACTGCTGGGCGGAAGTTTCCGCCCAGTAGTGAAGGTGTGTCCAAACTTTTGGTCTGTACTGTATATGTGCCTTTTTTTTTTTTTTTTAAGCCACATTTTTAAGCCACAGTGCAGCACCAGAGGCCAGAAAAATTAGGCATGTACACATGCCTGAAAAATCTGGTATTGTTGCAGCCGCTGCTGTTGATGTTTTCCGGGCAGAAAGTGTACTAAAACATTGTGGCTTGAACCCTAGTTGGTGGCGGAGAAGTCACGCAAGTCATCCGGCATGCAGAGATTAAATACAGCAGCGTGGGGACCATTTTTAGCGCAAGTCATCTCATCAGGCCTTCTTTAGTCAAATGCATCCCCCACTGTCAGTCCCTTTGGGATCCATGCCTCATTTATCTTAATAAAGGTGAGGTAATCTAGACTTTTTTGACCTAGGCAACTTCTCTTCTCAGTGACAATACCTCCTGCTGCGCTGAAGGTCCTTTCTGACAAGACACTTGAAGCGGGGCAGGCCAGAATCTCTATCGCAAATTGGGATAGCTCAGTCCACAGGTCAAGCCTGCACACCCAGTAGTCAAGGGGTTCATCGCTTCTCAGGGTGTCGATATCTGCAGTTAAGGCGAGGTAGTCTGCTACCTGTGGGTCGAATCATTCTCTGAGGGTGGACACCGAAGGGCTGTGGCAATGCGTAGGACTTAAAAAGCTCTGCATGTCCTCCATCAACAACACGTCTGTAAAGTGTCCTGTCCTTGCCGGCGTGGTCGTGGTAGGAGGAGGATAACTTTCACCTCTTCCCCTATTAGATTCCCGTTGTGCTGTGACATCACCCTTATACGCTGCGTAAAGCATACTTTTTAACTTGTTTTGGAACAGCTGCATTCTTTCCGACTTCCGGTAATTTGGTAACATTTCAGCGCCTTTCTGCTTATACCGGGGGCCTAGTAGAGTGGCCACCCAGTACAGGTCGTTCTCCTTCAGTCTTTTTTTATACGAGGGTCCCTCAACAGGCATGACAGCATGAAAGACCCCATTTGCACAAGGCCGAGCTACTCATGTCCCGTTCCTCCTCCTCACTGATCTCATTGAAGATCTGTTCTTCCCCCCAGCCACGTACAACACCGCGGGTCCCATATAAGTGACAACAACGAGCACCCTGGGATGCCTGCCATGGTTGGTCTTCCTCCTCCTCAAAGCCACATTCCTCCTCTGACTCCTCTTCCTCAGACTCCTCTTCCAGCGTTGCCGCAGGTCCAGCAAGCGATAATGATAAGGCTGATTCTGGTGGTGATGGTGACCACAACTCTTCCTCTTCATGCTCATCTACGGCCTGATCCAGCACTCTTCGCAGGGCATGCTCCAGGAAGAAAACAAATAGGATGAGGTCACTGATGGTGCCTTTGGTGCGACTGACTAGGTTTGTCACCTCCTCAAAATGATGCATGAGCCTACAGGCATTGCGCATAAGTGTCCAGTAATGTGGCAAAAAAATACCCAGCTCCGTAGAGGCTGTCCTAGCACCCCGGTCATACAAATACTCATTGACGGCTTTTTCTTGTTGGAGCAGGTGGTCGAAATGTAGTACAGTCAATATGGTGCACATGAAGTTTCACCAAATATCCAGTCTGCAGGTTTGCAATAGGGTCATACCAATACACAGGAGCTGCAGCAATGAGCACTTGTTAAATGTAGTTCCATATATTCATAAGCTGTTAACAGAGAGTCAGGACATGCTAAATAAACTTCTTCAAATGTGCTATTAGATAACTGAGGAAAGTTTTAACAGACAGAGTCTTTACAGTGGACTCATCCAGGAAGTCCCCTGTGTATTCTGCTACTTGGTTTAGTCTCCTCAGTGCAGACATTAGCTGTGAAGGAGGTAGGATCTCTGTCTAAGTTCTCTAAAGCTAAAGTTCATTTATCTGGTGTAAAAAGTTATGATATATACCCATAATAGTTCTGTAGAATGTAAAGAGGTGACTGTATGTTTTTTTTTTTTAGCAGCCTTTAAACCCTGCAGCACATGCTGGGCTGAGTAGATGATGTAGAGTTAGAGAGCCATGTGCTCTTCCTAAGATGGCTGTAGGACATGCTGTATTCCAGGTCACCCTGCTGCAATATCTTTGTAAATGATTTTCTATTGTTCATTTCTCTGTATGCTTTGTTATATCCTGTAACACGTATGTGGGAATGTAATATAATGACTGCCTGTTATGATATAGGTGGGCTGGTGACCTGGCTGTATAACAGATAGTGGCAGTGTCTCCCTGTTGTATTACAGGTATGTTGCTGTTATCTTCATATACTTGTTCAATGTAAAATCCACTATACGATCACTGTTTTATAATATATTTGGAGTGCAGACATTAGCTGTGAAGGAGGTGGGCTGGTGACCTGGCTGTATAACAGATAGTGGCAGTGTCTCCCTGTTGTATTACAGGCCCCAGCCAAGTGCACTCCACCTCAATAAAGATTTAACCCACAGAAGACCTGAGTGTTGTCCCTTAGAGTCCACAAAGAGTGAATGCCTGGAGGAGCTGGTGACCGAGTGAGTGCGAAAGCTGGACGTGTCGCAGATGGTGTAAGAAAAAGGGGGTTACATTTGGTGCCGTGACTCGGATGTCATCATTCTGCTCAAAGTGACCAGTGAAGATACCTAAAGTCACCAGCAGCGATCCAGATAAGTGGACACGTGTAACAAGCGGACAGCATCTGAAAGGTTTGACTAAGAGACTGCGTTCTTCTGGAACTTTCTAAAATAAAAAATATATCAGAACACCGCAGACCTCCCCCAGGACATTACTACTCCACCCCCTTGGTACTAGGGAGGGGTTCTCCATGGTCTAAACAGTCACAGAATATGAATGTATCTGATAGCCATGATGTGAATGCAGGTTTTTCCACAACGGTAGACCAGACTGGAGGCTTATTCACAAGGTCTAAGTTATTTGCATCTAATGATTCTGGTGTACCAGAAGTGTCAGACCAGAACAGGACATATGCAGAAAACATGAGCCATGTCACTGACTCCCATAATAGACGTACATCCAGCGATATGCAGAACACATTTCAGAATTCGCAGGTTCTGTCAGATGTAATAAGGGAGTTTGGGCAGCAGATTAGCCACTCTATAATAGAAGGTCTGTCAGCTCATAATAGCAAACAGGATTCCTTCCCACCAGAGAGTTACCAGCAGACTCAGGATTGGGCTAAATTAAATTTTGTACTGAAAGCAAATGTAAAAGAACCGCCAATATTTCGGGGAGATGAGAGTGATAAGTGTAGTGTGTATGAATGGGAGGAGATGATGCAGTCTTTTCTTGATAAGAAAGGTTACCAAACTGTTGAGTGTGGTAAAGAGATAATGGATAAATTGATGGGCCGTGCAAAAGAACTAGTGAAAATTGGGGTGAGGAATAATCCAACTATTGATATAAAGAAGGACCCAAGTGCTATTTACAATATACTGAAACAACATTTTGGGGAAGTTATCTCCACCGTGACTCCCTTGGCAGACTTTTATTCCACACTGCCTAAACCTGGTGAAAGTAGCCTAGATTACTGGATTCGTTTAAACCGTGTCATTGATCTTGCTAATGAATGCCTAAAAGGGCGTGGAAAGTGTGTGGAGGACCCAGGGCATGAGGTAGCAATGATGTTTATCCGACACTGTCCTGAATCAGAATTGCAAAGCATGCTTAGGTGTAAACCTGCCGAGAGATGGACAGTCAGTGAGGTACAGGAAATGATGGATAGTTACCACAGAGACAAAAGGTTGAGGGCTGAGAATAAGATGACCCAGAGTCTTGTAACAAAACAATGTGAAATTTCTGAAGACTTAACCCCTACAGAACCTAAGGTAAAGAACATAGTCCCCTTATGCAATAAGGGGGAAGAAGATTCAAATATTAACAAATTGATTGCATTGCTTGAAAAGGTTGTACCAGTTCGATATACTTATCAACAACCAGGGGCACCAGCAGCAGGTTTTTCAGTTTCTGGAAAAAAGCCTGCTGCTTGTCACATCTGTAAAAACAGTAACCACTCTACCAAAGCGCATTGTATGATGAACAACCTGTGCTTCCTCTGCTGGCAACCTGGCCACCAGAGGCAGGCATGTCCAATGAAAAGGTCGCAACAGTTAAACTAAAAAGCCTGCACTTAGAGGGGTATGGTGTAGGCCCATGTTCCCAAACCCCATCTACTGATGAATCTGGAGATATGGAGGTGTTATATAATCAGTGTGTTCAGGAAAGGCCAAAAGGAACACAGGTGATATTTCAACACTTGCAGAAAATTGCTCCCTATGACAACTTGTTTCATACTACTGTTACGGTTCAAGAAAAGTGTAAGTTAACTGCTATGATTGACAGTGGCTCAATGGTGTGTAGCATCAGTGAGCAAACTGAGCAGCAACTTATACAGTCCAAATTGCTGAAACCATGCTTTGCCATACTAAATGATATTGTACTTGTGGGTTGTGGTGGTATCAAAGTAAAGCAAAAGTCTGTTTATGACATACACCTAGAAATGTTTGACTGTAAAATGATTGTTCCAATGCTAGTAGTACCAGGACAAGTAGATGATATAATTATTGGAACAAATGTGATTAGGCATATTACTCACGAGTTTAAGAAAGATGAGAGTTTTTGGGCAATGTTAGCTACCCCTGAGGAGGGCAGTGAAGCCAGGCCGAGTTCTTTCATGAATTTACTAGCCAATGTGACCCGATGGAGAGGTGATAGGATCCCAGAGAAAGTGGGCACTGTAAAGCTTAATTCCTGCATTACTATGCAACCTTTTCAAGAGCATTTAGTGTGGGGAAAGCTTGAAAAAAAGGCAACGTTATCAGTTGGTTATTGTGGAGCCCACTACATCCAAGACATGTCCAAGAAATGTCCTGATAGGGCGTACAGTCACACCACTATGGGGCGACAGATGGATCCCTGTAAAATTGATTAATACAATCAACAAGCAAATCACAATTAGAAGAAACGCAAAAATAGCTGATGTGCACCCTTGTATAGCTTTAGAAGATCTTGATCTTGGTGGCAAGGAAGAAGTACTGCTATCCCAGCAATGCTCAGCACAAGAAGATACTTTTGACAGCACAAAATGGAAAGATAAGCGTTCTACATTAGATGGTTCTGAATGTAAAAATATAAGAACAATGCTGAAAAATCTTGGATTAGAGGAAGTAAATATAGACTCCTGTGAAGTGTCAGAGTACTGGAAGCAAAAGTTAGGTGAGCTGATTGTTTCTAATGAACAGATCTTTTCTAGAGGAAGGCTGGATTGTGGAGAAGCCGAGGGCTTTTGTCATCGAATACGTCTAACTGACGACAGACCCTTTCGTCTTCCTTATAGAAGAGTCCCTCCGGCACACTTTCAGAAAATGCGTGAAGTTTTGAATGAAATGGAAGAAAAGCAAATTATTCGTAAGTCTAGTAGTGAATGGGCATCACCACTTGTGTTGGCATGGAAACCATCAGGAGAACCCAGAATCTGTACAGATTTCCGATGGCTGAATGCAAGAACAATTAAGGATGCCTATCCTTTACCAAATCAGGCTGATGCTCTGGCATCCCTTAGTGGAAACTGTTGGTTCAGTACAATGGACTTAACATCGGGTTTTTACAACATTCCAATCCATGAGGATGATAAAAAGTACACAGCTTGTATCACACCTGTTGGGCTATTTGAGTACAACCGTATGGCACAAGGGTTATGCAACAGTCCTGCAACTTTTGCTCGGATGATGATGTCAATTTTTGGTGACCAAAACTATCTGGGGTTGTTATGCTATCTAGATGATTTGCTGGTGTTTGGCAAGAATGAACAAGAAGCTCTTGAGAGAATCCAGATGGTCTTCAGCCAATTACATAAATACAATTTAAAGTTAGCACCAAAGAAATGCACATTTTTAAGAAGCACTGTGAAGTTTTTGGGCCATATCATAAGACCAGAAGGGATTGCCACAGATCCAGATAAGGTATCAGCGATAACAAGCGTTGCTGCAAATGACCTGATGGAAGAGGATGGCAAAACACCATCGGTAAAGAAGATCAGATCATTTCTGGGATTGGCGAATTATTATTCTCACTTCATACCAGGATTTTCAAGAATAGCAAAACCACTGTACAACCTAACATCAGAGCCAACACAAGGAAAAGGGAAGTCAAAACGGTTCAAGCGAAAGCAGTCGATGACAGGAAAGCTGAGTCCGGAAAGTTGGGATGAAGAATGTCAGAATGCGTTTAAAAATTTGAAGGATGCTTTTCAGAAGACTGTGACATTGAAGCATCCAGACTTTAGCAAGCCCTTTATTTTGGCTACTGATGCCTCTATGGGCGGACTTGGAGCAGTACTCAGTCAACTATCTGAATGTGGGAAGAAAGTACAGCCTATCTCTTTTGCCAGTAAAACTTTAACAAAATCTCAGTCAAGATATCCAGCTCATCGATTAGAATTTTTAGCTTTAAAATGGGCAGTTTGTGACAAATTTAGCCACTGGTTAAAAGGACACAGATTTACAGCATGGACAGACAACAATCCTCTAACCTACATTATGACCAAGCCAAAGTTGGATGCTTGTGAACAAAGATGGGTTGCCAAGCTTGCACCTTACAACTTTGATTTAAAATATGTGCCAGGAACACAGAATATTCCAGCTGATCTTCTGAGTCAAGAGCCATTTGTCAGACAAAGTATCAACAGCAAGATAGGAAGCAAACCATACCAGGATTTACTGAGGTTGTGTACAACTGTTGAGAAGGACTCTATTCAGGAGTCATTTAAGCTATCAGTGAACCATCAGGGAGTTTCAATTACGAACAATGAAGTTAAAGCTATGTTTGAAAATCATTTGCGACCAGGAGATGTTACCAGACCATATACAGTCCTGCTAGGACAACATGTGAATGCTGTGCTGCAGAAGGGAATTGTCCCACTCCCCAAATTTTCATTGGGAGACCTTCAGAGGAAACAAAATGAAGATGATGAACTGGCAAGGGCCATATATTTTGTTCAAAGGAGAAGAAGACCATCCAGAAGAGAACGCCGTTTTGAATCTCAAAACACTTTGCGGTTGTTGAAGCACTGGGATAAATTGAAGTTAAATAATGAAATTCTTTATAGGATTTCAAAACATAGATCAGGAAGCAAAATTTATCAATTTGTTGTCCCTCATTCACTTAGGAGTAATGTTCTAAAGGGTATTCATGATGACGCTGGACATCAAGGTCAGGACAGAACAATCTCTTTACCCGAGAACGATTTTTTTGGATTCACATGGAAGCAGACATCAAAAACTATGTGAGACAGTGCAAGACATGCGTAGTGAGCAAGACGAGAAGGAAGAGCCCCTCTTGAATCCATAGTTACAAATCATCCATTAGAACTTGTATGCATTGATTTTTTGGTCCGCGGAGAACAGCAGAAATGAAAGTGTTGATGTGTTAGTGGTTACAGACCACTTTACAAAACTATCTCATGCATTCCAATGTCAGAACCAAACTGCACAGCAAGTGGCATGCAAACTTTGGGACAATTTCTTCTGCATCTATGGATTTCCAGAAAGATTGCATTCTGATAGAGGAGCTAATTTTGAAAGTGAACTAATTAGTGAACTTTTACAGATTGCTGGTATTGAGAAATCGCACACAACACCATACCATCCTATGGGAAACGGTCAAGTAGAGCGTTTCAACCGTACACTAGGAAGCAGGCTGCGATCTCTACCGCCAAGATCAAAGAATAAGTGGCCACAGATGATTCAAACGTTAACCGTTGCATATAACTGTACTGTACATGAAACCACGGGTTATCCACCTTTTTTCCTCATGTTTGGAAGAACTCCTAGACTACCTGTTGACATAATGTTCAGGAACATGTTAAGAGATGAAACGGTCAAGGACTATGATGAATTTGTTGCTGCTCTAGGGAAAGACTTGAAGGAAGCAATTGAAATAGCGCAGAAACATTCGAGCAAAGAGCAAAACAAACAGGCCAGAGGATATAACCAAAGGATCAAGGGTTTACCAATCAGTATTGGAGACCACGTTCTTCTTGTGAATAAGAAAGAAAGAGGAAAACGTAAACTTGCTGATATTTGGGAGTCAACTGTTTACAGAGTTGTTAACACCAACCCAAAGACGCATATCTTACAGATACATAACTTAAAGACTGGAGAAGTCCGAGTAGTTCATCGCAACTTGATCTTACCAGTTAACTTTTTACCCATTCATTTGGAAGAAGAAGAATTGTCTGAGGTAGCTTCCGCTTTATCGGATTATGAGGTAGAAGAACAGATTGATGAAGAACAAATAGATTCCTTCAGTAATGATCACAATGGAAATACAGAGAGAATTCTTGACCAGATATCAGGAACTGAAGAATGTAGTTCAGTATTGTTTGGTTCTAATGAAGAGCTTTTGCAAGATGCCAAAGACACTGGGAAATCCCTACCAGAGGACATTCTAAGAGATGGTCCATCAGACTTTGATCCTTGCCATGATGAGCAAGACTTACAAACCAGTCATAAAGGTGACTTATTCAAGACATTATCTTTGTCCGAGGGTCAAACTGCTCAAACTTGGAATTCTAAACCATCATATGAGAAGAAGCAGACCAATCTAAGCCAGTCTGATTCAAACAGGGGAACTCAAACAAGAGTTGGAAGAACTGTTAGACTAGTAAACAGACTGATCTGTTCAGTGAATACTAGGATATCTAGGTGCCTAGAAGAAGGAGAGTTACTAGAAGTAGTAGTACTGTAGTTCCTTATAACTAAATAGATAAATGTAGACATTTAAGGTAGATATCACAGAAAAACAAAACACAACATGTTTTGTGATATGTAGGTGCTGAGTTGAGGAGCACAAGGTTGTATGTCTTAACAAAGGGGATTCTGTAATATTTCTTGCATTAAGCATTGTGTAGAGAGGCACTTTGTAATACTTACTACGTGAGGGGAGCGCAAACCCTCCAAGTAGTCCTTAAGTGGTCCTTCAAGAGAGAGTCCAAGAAACAGTTATCCTGTATAGACATATGCTCACATACCTTAGAATGTCCAAACTGAAGTATACAATTTTGTTCACATTGGAGTTTTCTATCACGTTATATTGTACTGTTTAGTGTCATATATTTGGTGAAATTCAGGAGGGGTAAAATGTAGTACAGTCAATATGGTGCACATGAAGTTTCACCAAATATCCAGTCTGCAGGTTTGCAATAGGGTCATACCAATACACAGGAGCTGCAGCAATGAGCATTTGTTAAATGTAGTTCCATATATTCATAAGCTGTTAACAGAGAGTCGGGACATGCTAAATAAACCTCTTCAAATGTGCTATTAGATAACTGAGGAAAGTTTTAACAGACAGAGTCTTTACAGTGGACTCATCCAGGAAGTCCCCTGTGTATTCTGCTACTTGGTTTAGTCTCCTCAGTGCAGACATTAGCTGTGAAGGAGGTAGGATCTCTGTCTAAGTTCTCTAAAGCTAAAGTTCATTTATCTGTTGTAAAAAGTTATGATATATACCCATAATAGTTCTGTAGAATGTAAAGAGGTGACTGTATGTTTTTTAGCAGCCTTTAAACCCTGCAGCACATGCTGGGCTGAGTAGATGATGTAGAGTTAGAGAGCCATGTGCTCTTCCTAAGATGGCTGTAAGACATGCTGTATTCCAGGTCACCCTGCTGCAATATCTTTGTAAATGATTTTCTCTTGTTTATTTCTCTGTATGCTTTGTTATATCCTGTAACACGTATGTGGGAATGTAATATAATGACTGCCTGTTATGATATAGGTGGGCTGGTGACCTGGCTGTATAACAGATAGTGGCAGTGTTTCCCTGTTGTATTACAGGTATGTTGCTGTTATCTTCATATACTTGTTCAATGTAAAATCCACTATACGATCACTGTTTTATAATATATTTGGAGTGCAGACATTAGCTGTGAAGGAGGTGGGCTGGTGACCTGGCTGTATAACAGATAGTGGCAGTGTCTCCCTGTTGTATTACAGGCCCCAGCCAAGTGCACTCCACCTCAATAAAGATTTAACCCACAGAAGACCTGAGTGTTGTCCCTTAGAGTCCACAAAGAGTGAATGCCTGGAGGAGCTAGTGACCAAGTGAGTCCGAAAGCTGGACGTGTCGCAGATGGTGTAAGAAAAAGGGGGTTACAGAACATTAGGAGTGTTGAATTCCAACGTGTCAGCTGTCGCAAATCAAGCGCCTCACTGGCATGTTGTTTCGCCGCTGAATATCGGAAAGGTGCGCCATGGCTGTGTAGGAACGCCTGAAATGGCCACACACCTTCCTGGCCTGCTTGAGGACGTCCTGTAAGCCTGGGTTCTTATACACAAAGCGTTGTACGATCAGATTCAACACATGTGCCATGCACAGCACATGTGTCAACTTGTCCAAATGCAATGCCGCCAACAAATTGCTTCCGTTGTCACACACCACTTTACCGATCTCCAGTTGGTGCGGGGTCAGCCACTGATCCACCTGTGCGTTCAGGGCGGACAGGAGTGCTGGTCCGGTGTGACTCTCTGCTTTCAGGCAAGTCAATCCGAAGACGGCGTGACACTGTCGTATCCGGGTTGTGGAATAGCCCCTGGGGGGGTGGAGTTGATGTGGAGCAAGATGCAGCAGCAGAAGAGGACTCAGCCGAGGAGGTGGCAGCAGGCCTGCCTGCAAGTCGTGGCAGTGTGTCACCAACTCCGCTGCAGAGCCACGCATTCCATGCTTGGCAGCCATCAGCAGGTTTACCCAATGCGCAGTGTATGTGATATGCTTTGCAGACCAGGTATTAGTGGTCAGATGGACCCTTGCCCCAACACTGTGTTCCAGACATGCCATGACTTCCTTTTCCACAATAGAGTACAGGTTGGGGATTGCCTTTTGTGGAAAAACAAATTCGGCCTGGTACCTTCCACTGCGGTGTCCCAATAGCTAAAAATTTTTTTAAGGCCTCAGACTCCACCAGCTTGTATGGTAAAAGCTGGCGGGCTGAGAGTTCCGACAAGCCAGCTATCAGGCGCCGGGCAAGGGGGTGACTCTGTGACATTGGCTTCTTACGCTCAAACATTTCCTTGACAGACACCTGACTGTGGGCAGATGAGCAGGAACTGATGAAGGTGAGAGGCGGAGTGGCGGGTGGTTGAGAGGGGGCAAGGAGGACAGCAGTGGTTGATGTGGCTGAAGATGTTGGACCAGGAGGAGGATGGTAGCTTTGAGTTTGTGTGCTGCTTGTACTCATGTGTTGATCCCATAGGCGTTTGTGATGTGAGATCACGTGCCTTCACAAAACAGTTGTACCTAGGTGGGTGTTGGACTTCCCACAACTCAGTTTCTTTTGGCACAGGTTGCAAATGGCATCGCTGTTATCAGAGGCAGACATACACAAAAAATGCCACACTGCTGAGCTTTGCAATTGCGGCATTCTGGTGGTGGAAACAGCTTGTGTTGATTGGCATGCTGTCTGTCTGACCCCGGGTACTGATACATGCTGTCTCACTGTGCCACTAGCTCCTTGCGACGACCTCCCCCTGCTTCCAACTCGTCTCCTCCTCCTCTCTGTCTCCCCATCTGAACTTTCCCCCTGTTCTTCTTCTCTTCAAGCGGGCACCCACGTGACATCCACGGACACATCGTCATCATCAACCGCTTCACTTGTATCTGACAACTCAGCAAAGGAAGCAGCAGCAGATACAACATCAGCACACCGTACGTCCATGCGTGTAATGCTGCCTGACTAAGACATATCCCTGTTATCTACATCCTCTGGCAATAATGGTTGCGCATCACTCATTTCTTCCAACTGATGTGTAAATAACTCCTCTGACAGATCAGGTGAAGCGGCTGTGGTGCTAGTGTTGGTGGTGGCGGCGGGCGGGCGAGTGGTAACTTGAGAGGTGCCTGAAGCTGAGCTGGAGGAGGATGGTGCGTCAAGGTTCCAAGCGGAAGCTGTAGAAGATTGGGTGTCCTGTGTAAGCCAGTCAACTATGTCCTCAGAATTTTTCGAGTTCAGGGTACATGGCCTCTGAACACTGGGCATTATTCTAGGGCCAAAGGAAATCATAGAACCACGACCACAACGGCCCCTGCGGGGTGGCCTGCCTCTGCCTTTTTTTTAGATTAGTGGTACTATGCGTGCAAGGTACTGTGCCACACTATATGAGTGGTGGGCAGTGAGCACAGTACAGTCTGTGGGCCTGACACTCACTGGCAGGCAACTGCAATTATATTACAGAGGAAAAATTAAATGAATTGTTAGTCTGTAAAAGTGTCGTACTACTCGTACATCGTTCCCAGCAGCAACCTGGGAGTCCAAGATGCATCTAGACATCCTCCCCATGCTGTTCCTGAACCATTTCGGTGGTGTTTCCATTAATTTCTGACCTTTTCCTATGAACCAGGCACCCTCCCCTCTTCAGAGCAGTAAGTTCTTGGTATAATGCTCAGGTTCTCCCATTGACTTCCAGTAGAGCACCCGATCATCCCGATGTGTTCGTCCACTTTGGTGCTCGATCAACATTAGTCCTGACTGTGGTCCCCCTGACCCACCCAACGCTGAATGGCCACTGGCAGAGTACGCACAAACCGATCCACCACCACCCACTCTATCATCTGGGCTGGGCTGGGTTGCCGCAATCTGCTGTAGCAACAGGCTGTTGTTCTCTTGCTGTTGTACATAGGCCTGCTGTTGCTGAAAATTCGCCTGTTGCTGCGCATTGGCCAGCACCAGCTGCTTTAGTATTTCCTCCATATTGGAACTTTGCTGGTTTAATGCAAGACATGCGAACACTGTGTTTGCCTTACTGGTCTTGCCACATTCTCCACCATATGTAATTCTGTGGGCATCTATGACCAGTTTTAAAGACAGACAGGGACCCAACAAAGTCACTTCAATAAAGTTTATTGCTTTTTCCAGCCAACTTATAGTTCAATTTAACCGGATTGCAGCCTGGACAAGTAATCAGTATATGTCATCCACAATAAAGTCAAGCAGTCTCAGGGCTCCTTTAGAAGCATCCACAGGCAAGTGTTTGCTTCACACGCACCTTGCAGGGTGTGATCTACAGCCTCTCACACAACTGACACGCCCTGACTCATGCTGTTGACTTTTAAGCGCAATCGTAGACATGGGGCATATATAAACCTGGGAGTGGATCATTGGGAGTAAACACCCACCCAGCTCTTTGCTTACTCCCAGTAAAATGTAGAAGGAAGTGTGGCCGGCACACGCAGGGTTGCACGCCGCACGGGATAGGATAATTACCACATGTAGTAGAAAGAAAATCCCAGCAGACGTGTCTTCAATGCTAATAGAATTTATTTTGCAAGTAGTGAATGGACGCGTTTCGGCTCAGTAGCCTTTCTCAACAGATAAATATACATGGTCAACAGCTCATATATATACACAAACATCAATGATGAGAACCTCCCAGTAGTGAAAACGCCCAAAATAGGGGCGGTGCATACATGATCATGTGATAACGTAACCAAGGTAGTCAATCAAAGAGTCAAAAAGCGCAACGGGTGTCTGAATACATGTCAGTAGTAATGTTGTTAGATATTATGATTAAATACCGATACGCTTGAGGGACTCCTTCGTTTATATAATCGATGTCTAGAAAAAATATATAATAAAAGAAGTTACAACCATAGAATAAAAAAGTTAAACAGGAAATAACATTAATAGAAGTCAAATATGCATAATTTCATAGTCGCGGTTCAGACCTCTTGGATGAAGGGTATCAAGGGTGTGAATCCAGTAGGCCTCCCGGCGCAAAATAAGTTTTTTAATGTCGCCTCCTCGCCTAGGTCTAGAAATCTGTTCTATGACCTGGAACTTTAATTGGGCAATTGTGTGGTTAAATTTGTCAAAATGGGAGGGAACCGGTAAAAGTAAATTTTTTGTCCTAATAGTGGATTTGTGTTTTCCAATCCTGTCTTTCACACTCTGCATGGTTTCCCCAATGTATAGCAACCCACAAGGACATTTTATTAGATAAATGACATTTGCTGATTCGCATGTAAAAAAGCCATTAACTGCGTATGTCCGTCCAGTGTGTGGGTGGTACACATTGGGGCCTTTGATGACATTAGAACATTGGAAACAATGGAGACACGGAAAGGTGCCCTTCCGTTGTGTGGCCAGTACCCCCTGTTTGAGAGTACCGCGGGTGCTCCCAATATCCGCTCGCACTAGCTTATCTCTATAACTAGAGTTTTTTTTTGTTACAAATAAGGGGCGGATTTTGGAATTCCCTAATTTGGGGGTATGCTTTACCTAACAAACACCAGTGTTTCTTCACCACATTATCTAATTTGGAATTAAATGGATGGTACTTGTGAATCAATGCCACTCGTGGGCTTTTATCATGTTCTTTTCTAGAACTCTGAGAGGTCTCTAACTCATTCAAGGTGTTTGTTAGGATAAATGGTGGATACCCTCTTTCCTCAAACCTTGTAGTCATCTCTTCTATTCTTGGTCCCAGTACTGATGGACTAGAGACAATGCGTCTAATCCTCTGGTACTGGGACTTTGGAATAGCTTTTTTGAGAGCAGGTGGATGGGCGCTAGTGAAGTGGAGGATACTGTTTCTATCTGTCTCCTTCCGGAATAAATCCGTTGAGAGATTACCATGCAGATCCTTGATAACCCTTGTGTCCAAGAAGCTAACCGTCCGACTGTCACTTGTAACTGTGAATTCTAGACCGATGCGTGCATGGTTCAGGTGTGAAATAAATGCCGTTAGGGTCTCCTGTGACCCCGCCCATATGCAAAAAATGTCGTCAATAAATCTCTTCCACAACAAGATGTGATTACAGTACCATTGGCTGTTATAAACGAAATTATCCTCAAATTGCGACATATATGCATTTGCATAGGGCGGGGCCACATTAGACCCCATCGCGGTCCCCCGCTTCTGTAAGTAATAAGAATCCTCAAACATGAAGTAGTTCTCATATAAGACGAGGTGAAGCAGCTCTACAAAAAATTCCCGCTGTATGGGGGAATAATCACTCCTCTCTAGGAACGACTTGACAGCCTGCACACCTCCACTGTGTTCTATGGAAGTGTACAGGCTGACCACGTCAATCGTTACCAGTAAGCTGTCCGATGGAACTGGACCCAATTGTGCAATAGTGTTTAAGAAGTCCTGTGTGTCTATCAGGTATGAAGGAATATCTTTTATCAAAGGTGTTAGGACCTTCTCAAGCACTATTGCCAAAGGAGACAAGATAGATCCAACCGAGGCCACAATAGGGCGACCTGGAGGATCAATTAGGGTTTTATGTACTTTGGGGAGCACATAAAAAACAGGTGTTATCGGTGTTTGATTGACCAAGAAGGTACGCAAATGACTGTCAAAGACACCCAATGTAGCAAAGTGATCCACCACCTTTAATATTTTGTGTTTTATGCAAAAAACTGGATCAGTGTTCAACAATTCGTATGTGGCACGATCTGAAAGTTGTCTGTTCACCTCCGCTACATATTTGGCCTTATCCATGAGGACAATAGCACCCCCTTTGTCTGCAGGCTTCAAAATGATCCTCTTGTCTTCCATTAGTGATTTAATAGCCATCTTTTCCTCTGATGTTACATTAGATGTGAACCGCATTTCACCCCTCTTAATACTATCCATATGTATCTTTATGTCCCTACAGACCAGTTCAATATAGGTCTCAACGGGATGGTAAAATTTGGGGGGCATAAATTTGCTAGGGTTCTTTAAACCTAGATCACTCAAGCATAAACTAGGTATTTCACTATCACCCGGACCGATAATCCTGTCACTTTTATCTATAAAGTGGGCCTTTAAACGTAATTTCCGGAAAAATTGATTCAAGTCAATGTCAAATTGAAAAGTATCGAAATGAGTAGAGGGACTGAATGAGAGCCCTTTCTGGAGGGCCGACATCTGCACGGGACTCAGTATGTATGAAGACAGGTTAATCAGGAGCGACTGTTCCTTACCTGTGAACGAGTTTGAACTGTCTGACTCGGTCCCGGTTTCGCATCCCGCGCGCCTCCTCCTCCTCGTGGACGCTGGCTGCCTTTCCGAAAAAAAGGAGCAGAGCGGGTGTCTTCACTTCCGGAACTGGAGGTAAAAGATCCAGGTCTTGTCGGGCGTCTATAACTTGATCTTTGGTGCCAAGCAGGATCTTGCCATTTGTAGACACGATTTAGATGGTAATCCTCGTTATCCCGCAAGAATTTGGATCTCTTCTTTATCTCCGTTTCCTTCCGGTATGTCGAAATGTAGTTGTCCACGGACTCCTTCAATGTCCCAAACTCTTCTGAGGTTAAAGAATCCCTCAGCTGTTGTTCGGTAGCTGCATTCTGTGTTTGTAGTTCAGCAATCGCCGTGTGGAGACGTCTGATAGTCAACAAAATCAAGTCATAGGAACATTTATTAATGATTTTTTCAAAATCGCTGGTATATTCAGGGTCATTAGAAAAGAATGTAGGGCGTAGATGAACCCTTAACCCTCTAGGGATCCTTTTCACCTTAAAGTATTCTGCCAGAGTGGTAGCGTGTAACTCATATGAAATGAGTCTCCGGCGTTCACGTTCCCAGTGCCGCTTTTGAAATTCACTCGTGGGGATGTTGAGAAATTCAGAGGTGGATGTCACTTGTGAGAGTATCCTTTCTGCATCGACATCTGCAAAGCTTAGTGTTGAGGCGTCGGAAGACATCTGTTAATAGCGGTGCACGTCCCAGTAACAAATGTAGGTAGGATTTAAGTACTGACTTTTACATTAGAACATTGGAAACAATGTTTCTTTCTACTCCCAGTAAAAGACAGGCCCGGATTAGCTGTTACCAGCTATACTAGGTTACAATAGTGTCCACTATCTATCTTAGTGGACACTCTAGCTTCTGGATGTGTGATTACTAAAGCAATACCCATAATGTGGCATCAATCTATCTGTGTGTGTTAAGGTGAAATTGAGGGTCATACCTCACTAGTCCATTTATGTTTTTTCCACACGGTCGCAATTTAATTTTTTTGGGGGGTGCTTTCAATTTAATTAAGCAGCATATATACCGTATGTTTTGCCCTATAAGATGCACTCCCCCCCCCCCCCAAGTGGGGGGAAAATAGCAGTGCGTCTTATGGGGCGAATGCTGCATTTTTCCCAATTTTCAATGATCAGCTGAGAGGGAGGAGGGGCTGGGGGCCGGCATCTGATTTTATAATGACAGCGGGGCTCGTGCAGTGACTGTATTCTACTACATATAATCGTATCGGTAATTGTAGGCATTGCTAATGTATACAAATTCTGGGTATCAGCTCCTGTATTACGGTACTTACAAGCACTCGGTAGCAGAGAGGAGGGAGGAGGCAGGCCGGGAGGATGGGTGCTGGCAGCGTGTGACTACGTCACGCGCCTGCGCCGCCCACTTTATAAATGAAGCAGGCGGCGTGGGCGCATGATGTAGTGACTCACACTGCCAGCGCCCGTCCTCCCGGCCTGCCTCCTCCCTCCTCTCTGCTACCGAGCGCTTGTAAGTACCGTAATACAGGCGCTGATACCCAGAATTTGTATAAATTAACAATGCCTACAATTACATTAACAATGCCTACAATTACAGGGGCCCGTGTAGTAGAATACAGTCACTGCACAGGCCCTGCTGTCATTATAAAACCAGATGCGACCCCCACCCCCTGTATTGGCGGTCATTCACACTACAGGGACACTGTTATGGAGGGGATCTGTGGATGACACATAGCATAAGATGCTATATATGTGTCATCCACAGATCCCCATAACAGTGCCATACAGAGACCCCAATAAGAGCCATCCAGAGATCCCTATAACAGTGTCACCCACAGATCACCCATAATAGTGTCATCCACAGACCACCATTAGTAAAAAAAACCACCAAAAGCACACCTTTTGGTTTAAAATATATTTTTTCTTATTTTCCTCCTCAAAAACCTAGGTGCATCTTATGGGCAGGTGCGTCTTATAGGGCGAAAAATACGGTACATGATTACTGCAGCAATACCCACGATATGGCAGGTATCCACCTGTGAATGTTAAGTTGAAACAGTGTCATGTCTCAATTGTCCATTTATGTATTTTCAGTTTCCACATGGTCACAATTTTCTTTTTTTTTTTGGGTGTATTGTAAGAGAATTTTTTAAGTACTGATTAGTTCTGTCCCTTTAATTCTGTTCCCTTTTATTATTACCATTCTGTGTGATGATGTGCCTTGTAATGTAGTACTTGTCCCCCATTGTGCTCATAAGACCACTTTCCTGAGTGATCTCGGAGACATGTAGGCACGCACACTGGAAGAGGAGCTAAAAGGTTTAAAATCTGTGACACTCATACATTCAGCTTCATCGTAGGTAGGATTTAAGTACTGACTTTTACTGTATCTGGTCATGTGTTATAACACAGTAGACAGACATGTGTTATAGCTTGATCAATGGAGTCTCACCCCATAATATTGCATGTTGCATATTTAGGCTAGTGATGTATTTACTTTTTATTAGTCTGTATGTGATTTGTCTGTGTCATCTTATATTTAAGCTTATTCATTCTCAAATCTTTTAAATTCACTTTTTGAAACAGGGAGGTGATTTTAATTTAATTAAGCATCATATATACAGTCAGGTCCATAAATATTGGGACATCAACACAATTCTAACATGTTTGGCTCTATACACCACCACCACAATGGATTTGAAAGGAAATAAACAAGATGTGCTTTAACTGCAGACCGTCAGCTTTAATTTGAGGGTATTTACATCCAAATCAGGTGAACGGTGTAGGAATTACAACAGTTTGCATATGTGCCTCCCACTTGTTAAGACCAAAAGTAATGGGACAATTGGCTTCTCATCTGTTCCATGGCCAGGTGTGTGTTATTCCCTCATTATCCCAATTACAATGAGCAGATAAAAGGTCCAGATTTCATTTCAAGTGTGCTATTTGCATTTGGAATCTGTTGCTGTCAACTCTCAAGATGAGATCCAAAGAGATGTCACTATCAGTGAAGGAAGCCATCATTATGAAAAAAAAAATCCATCAGAGAGCTAGCAAAAACATTAGGAGTGGCCAAAACAACTGTTTGGGACATTCTTAAAAAGAAGGAACGCACCAGTGAGCTCAGCAACACCAAAAGATCCGGAAAACCATGGAAAACAACTGTGGTGGATGACCGAAGAATTATTACCCTGGTAAAGAAAACACCCTTCAGAACAGTTGGCCAGATCAAGAACACTCTCCAGGAGGTAGGTGTATGTGTGTCAAAGTCAACAATCAAGAGAAGACTTCACCAGAGTGAATACAGAGGGTTCACTACAAGATGTAAACCACTGTTAAGCCTCAAAAACAGGAAGGCCAGATTAGAGTTTTCCAAATGACATCTAAAAAAGCCTTCACAGTTCTGGAGCAATATCCTATGGACAGATGAGATCAAGATCAACTTGTAACAGAGTGATGGAAAGAGAAGAGTATGGAGAAGGAAAGGAACTGCTCATGATCCTAAGCAGACCACCTCATCAGTGAAGCATGGTGGTGGTAGTGTCATGGCGTGGGCATGTATGGCTGCAAATGGAACTGGTTCTCTTGTATTTATTGATGATGTAACTGCTGACAAAAGCAGCAGGATGAATTCTGAAGTGTTTCGGGCAATATTATCTGCTCATATTCAGCCAACTGCTTTAGAACTCATTGCACGGCGCTTCACAGTGCAGATGGACAATGACCCAAAGCATACTGGAAAAGCTACCAAAGATTTTTTTAAGGGAAAGAAGTGAAATGTTATGCAATGGCCAAGTCATTCACTTGCTGAAGACAAAACTAAAGGGAAAATGCCCCAAGAACAAGCAGAAACTGAAGACAGTTGCAGTAGAGGCCTGGTAGAGCATCACCATGGATGAAACGCAGCGTCTGGTGATGTCTATGCGTTCCAGACTTCAGGCTGTAATTGACTGCAAAGGATTAGCAACCAAGTATTAAAAAGTGAAAGTTTGATTTATGATTATTATTACGTCCCATTACTTTTGGTCCATTAACAAGTGGGAGCAACTTATGCAAACTGTTGTAATTCCTACAACGTTCACCTGATTTGGAGGTAAATACCCTCAAATTAAAGCTGACAGTCTGCAATTAAAGCACATCTTGTTTGTTTCATTTCTTTTGTTTTTTTCTCTCCCCCCTCTGCTAGGTGATTAAGATTCTTTTGTTAAATGTGAGAGGTTTGCGAGAAAGGATAAAGAGATACGCTATCTTTGAGTGGATGAGTAGGTTCTTGCCAGCCATCATTTGTCTCCAAGAGACACACTTAGTTAAAGATTCCTTAAGGTGGTTGGAGAAGAGATGGACACTGGAAGGGTACCATTCAGTATACACTACTTATTTTAGAGGGGTTTCAATTTTGGTACATGATAAGATTAAATTTGAGTGTGTTGCATGTGAGGCGGATGACTGTGGTAGGTACCTCTTCTTACAATGTAATGTAGAAGGGGTTAAAATAGTAATCGCAAATTTATATATCCCTCCACCATACAAGCCAAATATGTTTTACGAGTTGCATAGATTTATGTTGAATAGACAGGAATGTATAATGATTGAGATAGGAGATTACAATGCTGTAATGGATCCACTCAGGGATAGAATGTCTAGCAGAGGGGGAAGAATACAAACTGGCCTCGAAGTTTAACTGGACTGATGTCTGGCGCTATTTGAACCCGGAAGAAACCATGTATTCTTGTTGTTCTAAATCACATCAAAGTGGTCAAGAATAGATATGGTTTTGGGAAATAAAAAAATTTAATGACCCAAAATAGAATCAAGATAAAGTATTTGCCTATGGCCCTATCTGATCATAGTGCGTGTTAAAGGAGTTGAACTTGAACATGAAGTAAAATTTGCCAATGTTTAAGTTTAATCCTCATTGGTTATCGTTAATCCCGGACAAAGAAAGTATATTGCTGGAGTTAAAAAATTTCTTTCAGGAGAATAATGACTCTGCTAGTAGATTGATAGTTTGGGATACTGCCAAGGCATATTTAAGAGGATCTCTGTTTAAAAAGGTGAATTATTAGAAAAAAATTACTAAAGAAAAAGGGAAATTATTGGAAAAGAATTTAGAAGATGCAAGATCAGTATGTATAATGAACCCCACTGGAAATAATAAGAAGAAATGGGTGGAGGAACATGAAAAGTTAAAAATATACTATATGGAGAGAACTAGGAAGGAATTGTTCTTCCAAGGGTTTCAGGTAGCCTCAGAGGGAGAAAAGGTTGGGAAAATCTTAGCAGGTATAGTAAAAAAATCAGAGAGGGAAATCATGGATAGGGGCAATTAGAGATAATAGGGATGAAATAGTTTACCAGAACGAATCAAAAAAGTTTTTGTGGACTATTTTGAGAAACTTTATAAGTCTAGGGTACAATATACAAAAAAAGACCTGGACCATTATGTAGATTGTCCTGACTGAGATATCTAAAGCCCAAAAGGAATATCTGGATAAATAAATATCTACTTTAGAAATAGAAGAGGTTTTGGGTATGGTGAAACCAGCAAAATCACCAGGGTGTGAAGGACTCCCTTTTGAAATATAAAAGACCTTCGCGCAGGTGTTAATAACAGAATTAAGAGCGACACTGTGTGAGGCCCAAAAAATAGGTGATTCACCAGATTCAATGAAAGAAGCAATCATTACATTGATCCCAAAAAAGGGTAAAGAACAACTAGACCCCGGTTCATATAGACCAATATCCCTGTTAAATACGGATGTTAAAATTCTGGCAAAGGTTTTGGCAGGTAGGCTTTCTAAGGTGATTAAAGGTATAATTCATGAAGATCAGACAGGTTTTATACCCGGAAGAACGATATATTCAAATTTAAGAAGGCTGTACCTTAATATTGACGCTAATAAAACAGAAATTGGTGAGAAAGCTATACTCTCATTGGATGCCCAAAAGGCATTTAATTGTATCAAGTGGGAGTATTTATGGGCAGTTCTGAAAAGGGTTGGTATAGGGGAGGGATTTATAAGATGGATTCAACTTATATATTCCAATCCAAGGTCTAGGGTGATGGTGGATGGGAGCTTGTCCCTGCCTTTTGCCCTTTATAGGGGCACCAGGCAGGGATGCCCTCTCTCCCCATTATTATTTGCAATTGCAATATAACCCTTGGCATGTATGATAAGAAATGATAGGGAGTGTAAAGGTTTTCAATATGGGGATGGAAATGAAAAATTATTAATGTATGCCGATTATATTTTATTATTTATGCACAACACTAGGGATGAGTTTAATAGAGTAATAGAGATAATAGATAATTTGTTTTTGTTTTTTCTGGTTTAAATATTATTGGGGGAAATCCCATATGATGTTATTAGGGAAGGGGCTACCACAGAATTGTTCAAGGGTGCATGTGCTTGAGCAACACAAGAGTTTAAAATATTTAGGTATACAGATTTCTAGAAATATAGAAGAATATGAAAAGTTAAACGTACTCCCCTTAATAAAAAGAAAAAAAAATATAGATATCTGGAAAAAAATACCGTTGTCAATTCAGGGTCGGGTGAATTTTACAAAAATGATTTTTCTCCTCAAAATATTGTACGTTTTACAAAATGCCCCAATGAGGTTGCCAAAGAAAATTTTTAGGTTATTAGACAGTTTAATGGGGGATTTTATTTGGAAAGGTGACATTCCTAGGTTAAGGAGAGAAGTTCTTCAGCTTCTAGTAAAAGAGGGTGGATTAGCAGTTCCTAATTTTTTTATTTTTTTATTATTTAATAACACAATATAGTCAGATAAAAGGAAGTTTAAATGGTTTAGTGGGGAGGGAGGAATTTATGAAAATAGGGTGAAGTGGGGAAATTAATCACTTAGAGGTTTTGGAGTCAGGAACACGAGAAAAATATCATAGGAAATAGAATATTGAATTCAATGGAATACATATGGGTGGAAGTTAAAAAAAAATATTGGATATTAACGGCTACTTGCAGTTTACACCCATTTGGAAAAATATTCATTTAAAAGAGGTGCAAAGGATTAGGTCTTATATAGATTGGGATAAAAAGGGGGTAAAATATCTAGGTCAAGTATTTGAGGAAGATAAACTGAAGGATTTTGACACCTTCGTAAGAGAGTTTGGGATCCCCCAAAAGGATAGTTATAAATATCTTCAGCTTAAAAATGCTGTCAGGATTCCGGTGAATTTAGATAAATATAGAAAGGAACAATCAAATAGAATAGATAAATTTACCAATGGAGGAGAAAAGAGGAACAACGGCAAAAAGATATGGGATTTTGATGGATGGAAAAAAAGAACGGATTACAATACTTGCCAGAGGAAACTGGGAAAAAGAGCTCCCGTCTTTTACGGAAGAAAAATGGAATGATGCCCTTAGAAGTTATATTAAGGTGTTGGAAAGGGCCTCACATAAAATCTCCCAGTTTTTTTTATAGTTCATAGGTTACATCGATCTCCTTGGGCGTTAAAGAAAATGGGAGTTAGAACTTCGGATAAGTGCCCAAAATGTATGGGTGAGAAGGCGGATCTTATACATTGTTTTTGGAGATGTCCTAAACTTTTTAGGTCCTGGAAAGAGATTTTAGAGATTACATCAGTATTTCTGGGTGTTCAAGGGGCTACAGAACATCTTAAACTAAATAAAGAGATACGATTGGTTTTAAGTAAAGTACTATTTCAGGCTAGACTTCTCATACTTCGGAAATGGGTAAATGTAGATCCTCCCACAGTGGGACAGTGGCAAGAAGCAGTTGTTAATTTGATTAAACTGGAACGGGTGTCCGAGAGATATAGTGATAGAGCTGAAAAAACTGACAAAATATGGAAAAAATTGTTGAACTAAGGCCGGATGTGTTTTTTTTTTTTTTTTTCCGTTTCATTTAAAATCCATTGTGGTGGTGTATAGAGGCAAAAATGTTAGAATTGTGTTGATGTCCCAATATTTATGGACCTGACTGTACATTATTACTGCAGCAATACCCATGGTGTGTGTTAAAAGGGTATTACCATCTGAGACATTGGGGCATATTGCTAGGATATGTCTCTATTGTCTGACAGTTGCGGGTCCCACCACTGGGACCCGCACCTATATCAAGAACTGTCCTATATCAAGGACTGTGGCATGCCAGAGGGGGATCCATGGCAAAACTCCCATGGAAAATTACAAAGTTGACGCAGAGTTGGATTTTAATCCATAAAGGGCATAAATCACCTAACAATCCTAAATTTTTTTTGAACAATGTGGTTTAAAACATCCAGTGTGTGTATACGATCAGGTATGATGTTGTATCGATCAGGTAGCGTAAGGGTTACGCCCGCTTCACAGACATTGACAGACCAAACTCCCCTTTTAATGCACCACAAACAACCGCATACAGTGCATTTGCCCAACAGCAAACTTCCCATTTGCACAAGGTTGGATACCAATCTAGCCATGTCCCGTTGATGTCATTGAAGGTTTCTTCCTCCACCCAGCCACGTACAACACCAAGGGTCCCCGAAAGATGAATTGAATCGATTTTTCGAATGGGGAGATGGCTAAAAAAAAACGCTGGCTCCCTCCCCTTTGTTTGAATCCACGCCACTGTCACTGCGTCTGCGCCGTGCAATTTACTGTCACACCCGATATGAGTGGTATTTTCTGTAGTAATATTCTCATCAGTTTAATTCCTGTTACGTCCCCTATCCAGGGACGTGTGTCGAATTGATTAATCATTGTCGAATTAACGACATCCTGAAATAATTTTGTTCTGAGCTCTGTACTTGCTTTGTATTGGAATTGATGGGAATTTTTTTAATTGTCTGCATTATTTCTAATAAACTATTAAGAGACTTTATTATGATTTTTTTTATTTTATGTATTAAAAACCCCTACAACTTAGAAAAAACATTTTTCTTTTTTTTTATTAAAAATTATCCAGCCGATTGCTTTTAGTCTGATCATAATGAAGCAACGGCCTTATCTGGGGTGTGGCAACATTGCCAACACACTCATAGAGGTGATGATCGCTTCATTGTGATACGCAAGCCCCTTCACCACAACAAGGTACCGATCGCGAAGGGGAATTGACACATGTATGTGCCTTTTTTTTGTTTTGTTTTTGCAGCCACAATGCAGCACTAGAGGCCAGAAAAATTAGGCATGTACACATACCTGAAAAATTTGGTATTGTTGCAGCTGCAATTCACGAAAGTCATCCGGTATGCAGACATTAAATACAGCAGCGTGGGGACCATTTTGAGGCCAAGGCATGTCATCAGGCCTTTTGTTAGTCAAATGTATCCCCCACTGTCAGTCCCTTCGGTATCCATGTGTAACGATCGGCAGGGTGGTTCCATCTGCAGCACAGCGACTCCTCCCACTGGGCGGAGCTACCCCATATAAGCCCCGTGGCAGCTATGCACAGTGTTCCACTAATTTGGAGTGTGCGCCTGTGCACACTGCTACTGAAGCTCTCCCCACTGACATTGGATCCGGACTTCAGAACACCTGGGAACCTTCTCCAAGACTCCGCTAACCTCCCATGGCAATCCGGGACGCTACTTAAGGATTCTACCAAACTGCAAGTAGAGCTATTTAGTGGCTGACTTTAATCTGGACTACCAATACCTTACATCAGTGGCGATAATATTCAAGGCACTCTGTTCTCTGTGTAATGCTTGCAAGGGGGGCGTGTGTAGTCCAAAATATGACTCATGGACTATAACTGTTGCCTGCACCATATGTATAACTGCATCCACGTGCAGGGCGTATAGAGATAGCCGTTAATAATATAATCAGAGCAGGGAGCAGGTGTATGATGTTAGGGTCCCTAACTCTCAGTAGTTTGAGAGAGCCGCCTGGGAATCCGTTACTGAACCTGATCTAACCTCACCTTCCTTCTTGGTCTTGTGCACTAGTTAATGCAACACGTTTCCGCAGTTGAGATCCTCACAAAACAGTTCGGCGCCTTACATATTAGTGGAACCCAAATGGATCCAGCGGAATTAGCAGGACACATCGTCATCCTCTCACAGAAGGTTGAGAATCTATCTGAGGATGTTCAGAACCTGCAACTCGAGAATCAGACATTGCGAGATCTTGTCGCACAGAACACAAACCTCCCACGGGAGGGACCTGAGCCATTGGTCAGTCCTCCGGAACTATTCTCAGGCGATCGTAAACAGTTCCGAGATTTCATTAATGCTTCCAAATTAATGTTTGAGCTTCGTCCTAGGACCTACCCTACTGACCGGATAAAAGTTCTCACTATGATCTCCTTTCTTAGGGGGGAGCCCAGAGCCTGGGCAAATACCTATTTGGAGAGGGAGGACCCCGTCCTAGACAACTACCACCAATTTCTTACAATCATGGCCCTCTTGTATGAAGACCATAGCAAGCAGCTGACGGCGGAATCCGCCATCAGGAGCATTAAACAAGGCAGACGGCCTGTTGAGGATTTTATTGCACAATATACGCGGTGGGCTCGGGAGACTGAGTGGAACGATCTCAGTCTTAGGAACCAGTTCCGTCTGGGTCTTTCCGAAGCACTGAAGGATGAGTTGGCAAGAGGTGACATGCCCCTCACCCTTGAAGATCTTATGCAACGTGTCACCACCCTCGACCGGCGTCTCCGTGAACGCAGAGCAGAGCGGTCCTATGGATATGTACCTCCCAGTGGACAAACCGATATGCACCCCCCTGAAGAAAAGATGGAGATTGCTGCCCTCAGGGGCCCTCTCACTGAAAGAGAGAAAACGAGAAGACGCAACTTGAATCTCTGCCTATATTGCTCTTCCGAAGGCCATGGGGTAGAAGATTGCCCGGCAATACGGAAGAAGTCCGAAGGTAAGCGATACTCCCTATGTAAAATCGTTGATCCCCAGATTAGAACCCCGGGTTACTTATACACCTCTCTTACTCTACAGTGGGACCAAAATCGACTTACCGTTGACGCAATGGTGGATACAGGATCCTGCGGAAATTTTATCGATACGCTGTTGATTAAGCGAAATAAAATTCCATTGATCAAAAAGAATTCCCCGTTGTCCGTGAGTTTTATTGACGGCACTACTTCGGCCTCAGGCCCAGTTCAAAATCAAACCCTACCTATACTGGTGACGTGTGAAAACAACCACACCGAATTTATGTCCTTCGACATTATACCCTCCCCTTTATTCCCTATCATACTAGGACTACCTTGGTTAAAACTACATAGACCAACACTACTATGGGATCAAGGGAGGGTAGCCTTAGATTCGGGGTATTGCCAGGAAACCTGTTATCCTACAAATTCCATATTACTGGTTGGCGGCACCCAGATACCAGACCACTACCTGGACTTCGCCGACGTGTTCAGTTCAAAGAATGCGGAGATGCTTCCGCCTCACAGGACATACGACTGTCCCATAGATCTACTTCCAGGAAGTGAAATACCTACGGGGAGAATCTATCCATTGGCGAAACCTGAGCTAGACCACCTCAAACAGTATCTAGAGGAAAATCTGAAGAAGGGATTCATTAGGCCCTCTACTTCACCCGCAGGATCGGGAATGTTCTTTGTTCGGAACAAGGATTCCAGCCTTCGTCCTATCATCGACTATAGAGCCCTAAATAAAGTGACGATAAAGAACAGGTACCCACTACCTCTCATTAATGAACTGATTGAACGCCTCAGCACTGCTACTGTCTACACCAAACTAGACCTTAGAGGAGCTTATAACTTGATAAGGATCAGAAAAGGAGACGAGTGGAAAACCGCTTTCCGAACTCGTTACGGACTCTTCGAGTACCAAGTGATGCCGTTCGGACTGTGCAATGCACCTGCAACATTCCAAAATTTTATAAATGATATTTTTCGAGACCTACTGGATGTTTGTGTCATTGTCTACCTCGATGACATATTGGTCTATTCAGACAACATCCAAGACCATAGAAGACATGTGCGTTGGGTATTAGCACGTTTGAGAGCCCATTGCCTGTACGTAAAATTCGAGAAATGCGTATTTGATACGACTACACTACCGTTCCTGGGTTACATCATCTCCCCCGAGGGGATTCAGATGGACCAGACAAAGATTGAATGTATACAAAATTGGCCCACTCCAAAATCCAGGAAGGCACTCCAAAGGTTTTTGGGGTTCGCTAATTTCTACAGGAAATTCATCAAGAATTACTCTGCGACTACAAAACCGCTCACCAGACTTACAAGCATCAACACGAGGTTCATATGGAATGGAGATGCTCAGGAAGCATTCCAACTACTGAAGGACAGGTTTACATCCGCTCCCATCCTCACCATACCTGACCCTAACAACTTGTACGTCCTCGAAGTGGATGCTTCCCAAAATGCTGTAGGAGCCGTCTTATCTCAACGTTCATCATTAATGACGCCCCTACATCCGGTAGGGTTTTTCTCCCGGACCCTCAATCCGGCCGAGGTTAACTACCCCATAGGGGAAAAGGAACTTCTGGCAATAAAAAACGCCTTGGAAAATTGGAGACATATATTAGAAGGCTCGACACACCCAATCACCATATACTCAGACCACCGCAACCTCCAATACCTAAAGACCGGTAAAACATTATCCTCTCGCCAAGTGAGATGGAGTTTCTTCTTCGACCGCTTCGATTTCCAAATCACATACAGACCCGGCTCAAAAAACGGAAAGGCAGACGCGCTATCTCGTTTGAATGATCCCCATCCAGGGGCAGAATTCCCTTCGTGGGTAATTCCACCCAAAAAAATTATCGCCACTGTAGCTCTACGACAAAGGCTCAAGGACTGTTTAACCCTAAATGAAAACGATCTACCTCCAGGACTCCGTAGGGATGATGAAGGGTTCTGTTATAAGGGAAATCATCTATACATACCACCAAACGTTACAACACAAGTAATTCAACTATGCCATGATACTCCCCTGTCGGGTCATCCGGGCATCTCCAAAACCATGGAGTTAGTCCGCAGATATTACTGGTGGCCCAACATGTTACAGGAAATTGAGGACTACGTCGCCTCATGTGAGATTTGTGCCACCTGCAAACATGATCGTAAGCAACCTTACGGCCTACTAATGAATCTCCCGATACCCTCCAGACCCTGGGAGTGGGTTTCACTGGATTTTATAGTTGACCTTCCTTCTTCACATGGTCATAATACCGTACTTGTTGTTGTTGATCTACTAACAAAAATGGCACATTTTGTGGCCCTGAAAAAATTACCATCTTCGAAGGAGACTGCTGAGGTTTTTGTGACTAACATCGTCCGTCTACATGGAGTGCCTACTAAACTCATATCGGACAGAGGCTCACAATTTATCTCCAAGTTCTGGAAGGCTCTTTGTGCGAGACTCCAGATAGACCATCGGATGTCCAGTGCATACCACCCGCAGACAAACGGACAAACTGAGAGTAAACCAATGCCTCGAGCAGTACCTTCGCTGTCACTGCTCATATCTCCAGGACGACTGGGAGCGCCTGCTCCCTCTTGCGGAATTCTCCTATAACAATTCCAAAAGTGCCTCCACTCTTCACTCTCCATTCTTCTCGAACTACGGTTTTCACCCTTCTCCTATCACTCCGATGAGTATCCCTACTAACGTACCAGCTACTGAAGATTACATCTCCACATTACAGAAGACCCTCAAGGAGCTTAAAGAAAACCTTATCCGAGCTAGAGATCGACAAAAAATGTATTATGATCGACGCAGAAGGCCGAGTCCCCCTTATCAAGCAGGGGACTCCGTCTGGCTCTCCACCAAAAACCTCCGCTTGGGTACTCCCTCTAAAAAATTGGGGAAACAGTTCCTGGGACCATTCCGTATCGAGAAGGTCGTCAACCCCAACACGATGAAACTTATTCTACCTCCTCGTTTTCAGGTACACCCCACCTTTCACGTATCTTTGCTGAAGCCTTTTCGTCCTAACCCTTTCCCGGGCAGGAACCCTGCCCCGTCACCTCCGGTCATTGTCCAAGGTGATGAAGAGTTCGAGGTTGAGGAGCTCTTGGATTCCAGAAGGAGGAGGGGGAGACTCCAGTACCTCATACGATGGAAGGGTTATGGTCCCCAAGATGATTCTTGGGAGGAGGCCGATGATGTCCACGCTCCAAAATTGCAAAGGGAGTTTCACCGCAGGTTCCCCGACCGGCCCTCCCCTTCTAGGGTACCCCGGAGGGGTTCCCTTGGGAGGGGGGTACTGTAACGATCGGCAGGGTGGTTCCATCTGCAGCACAGCGACTCCTCCCACTGGGCGGAGCTACCCCATATAAGCCCCGTGGCAGCTATGCACAGTGTTCCACTAATTTGGAGTGTGCGCCTGTGCACACTGCTACTGAAGCTCTCCCCACTGACATTGGATCCGGACTTCAGAACACCTGGGAACCTTCTCCAAGACTCCGCTAACCTCCCATGGCAATCCGGGACGCTACTTAAGGATTCTACCAAACTGCAAGTAGAGCTATTTAGTGGCTGACTTTAATCTGGACTACCAATACCTTACATCAGTGGCGATAATATTCAAGGCACTCTGTTCTCTGTGTAATGCTTGCAAGGGGGGCGTGTGTAGTCCAAAATATGACTCATGGACTATAACTGTTGCCTGCACCATATGTATAACTGCATCCACGTGCAGGGCGTATAGAGATAGCCGTTAATAATATAATCAGAGCAGGGAGCAGGTGTATGATGTTAGGGTCCCTAACTCTCAGTAGTTTGAGAGAGCCGCCTGGGAATCCGTTACTGAACCTGATCTAACCTCACCTTCCTTCTTGGTCTTGTGCACTAGTTAATGCAACACGTTTCCGCAGTTGAGATCCTCACAAAACAGTTCGGCGCCTTACACCATGCCTCATTCATCTTAATGAAGGTGAGGTAATCAACACTTTTTTGACCGAGGCGGCTTCTTTTTGTGACAATGCCTCCTGCTGCACTGAAGGTCCTTTATGACAGGACACTTGAAGCGGGGCAGGCCAGAAGTTCTATTGCAAACTGGGATAGTTCAGGCCACAGGTCAAGCCTGCACACCCAGTAGTCAAGGGGTTAATCGCTCCTCAGAGTGTCAATATCTGCAGTTAAGGCAAGGTAGTCTGCTACCTGTCGGTCGAGTCGTTCTCTAAGGCTGGATCCCAAAGGGCTGTGGCGATGTGTAGGACAAGCTCTGCATGTCCTCCATCAACAACACATCTGTAAAGCGTCCTGTCCTTGCCGCCGTGGTCGTGGTAGGAGGAGGATTACTTTCCCCTCTTCCCCTGTTAGATTCCCGTTGTGCTGTGACATCCCCCTTATAAGCTGTGTAAAGCATATTTTTTAGGTTTTGAACTGCTGCATCCTTTCTGACTTCCGGTAATGTGGTAACATTTCCGCCACGTTCTGCTTATACCGGGGGTCTAGTAGTGTGGCCACCCAGTACAGGTCGTTCTCCTTCATCCTTTTTATACGAGGGTCCCTCAACAGACATGACAGCATGAAAGACCCCATTTGCACAAGGTTGGATGCCGAGCTACTCATTTCCCGTTCCTCCTCCTCACTGATGTAATTGACGGTCTGTTCTTCCCCCCCAGCCACGTACAACACCACGGATCCCATATAGGTGACAACAACGAGCACCCTGGGATGCCTGCTGTGGTTGGTCTTCCACCTCCTCAAAGCCACATTCCTCCTCTGACTCCTCTTCCTCATACTCCTCTTGCAGCGTTGCCGCAGGTCCGGCAAGCGATGATGACAAGGCTGTTTCTGGTGGTGATGGTGACCACAACTCTTCCTCTTCCTCTTCACACTCATCTACAGCCTGATCCAGCACTCTTCGCAGGGCATGCTCCAGGAAGAAAACAAATGGGATGAAGTCACTGATGGTGCCTTCGGTGCGACTGACTAGGTTTGTCACCTCCTCAAAAGGACGCATGAGCGCGTCCAGTAACGTGGCAAAAAAATTCCCAGCTCCGCATTGGCTGTCCTAGCACCCCGGTCATACAAATACTCGTTGACGGCTTTTTCTTGTTGGAGCAGACGGTCGAACATTAGGAGTGTTGAATTCCAACGTGTCGGGCTGTCGCAAATCAAGCGCCTCAGTGGCATGTTGTTTCAGCGTTGAATGTCTGAAAAGTGCGCCATAGCCGTGTAGGAACGCTTGAAATTGCCACGCACCTTCCTGGCCAGCTTGAGGACGTCCTGTAAGTCTGGATACTTAGACACAAAGCATTGTACGATGAGTTTCAACACATGTGCCATGCACGGCACATGTGACAACTTGCCCAAATTCAATGCCTCCAACAAATTGCTTCCATTGTCACACACCACTTAGCCGATCTCCAGTTGGTGCGGGGTCAGCCACTGATCCATCTGTGCATTCAGGGCGGACAGGAGTGCTGGTCCAGTGTGGCTCTCTGCTTTCAGGCAATTCAACCCCAAGACAGCGTGACACTGTCGTATCCGGGAAGTGGAATAGCCCCTGGGGAGCTGGGGGGATTCAGTTGATGTGCAGCCAGATGCCGCAGCAGGAGAGGACTCAGCCGAGGAGGTTATGGAAGAGGATGGAGTATGAGGAGTAGAGGAGGTGGCAGTAGGCTGGCCTGCAAGTCGTGGCGCTGTCACCAACTCCGCTGCAGAGCCACGCATTCCATGCTTGGCAGCCGTCAGCAGGTTGACCCAATGCGCAGTGTAGGTGATATACCTGCCCTGACCGTGCTTTGCAGACCAGGTATCAGTGGTCAGATGGACCCTTGCTCCAACATTGTATGCCAGATATGCCATGACTTCCTGTTCAATCACTGAGTAGAGGTTTGGAATTGCCTTATTAGAAAAAAAAATTTGTACGGGTACCTTCCACTGTGGTGTCCCAATAGCGACAAATTTTTTGAAGGCCTCAGACTCCACCAGCTGGTATGGTAAAAGCTGGCGGGCTAAGAGTTCCTTCAAGCCAGCTGTCAGACGCCGGGCAACGGAGTGACTCTGTGACATTGGCTTCTTACGCTCAAACATTTGCTTTACAGACACCTGACTATGGGCAGATGAGATGGAACTGCTGAAGGTGAGAGGCAGAGTGGCGGGTGGTTGAGAGGGGGGAAAGAAGGACAGCAGTGGTTGACGTGGCTGAAGATGCTGGACCATGAGGAGGATGGTGGCTTTGAGCTTGTGTGCTGCTTCTACTCGTCATCATGTGTTAATCCCATAGGCGTTTGTGATGTGCGATCATGTGCCTTCGCAAAGCAGTTGTACCTAGGTGGGTGTTGGATTTCCCACGACTCAGTTTATTTTGGCACAGGTTGCAAATGGCATCGCTGTTGTCAGAGGCAGACACACAAAAAAAATGCCACACTGCTGAGCTTTGCAATGATGGCATTCTGGTAGTGGCAACAGCATGCGTTGATTGGCGTGCTGTCTGGCTGACCCTGGGTGCCGATACATGCTGTCTGACTGTGCCACTAGCTCCTTGCGACGACCTCCCCCTGCTTCCAACTCGTCTCCTCCTTCTCTCTTTCTCCCCTTCTGAACTTTCCCCCTCTTCTTCTTCTCTTCGAGCAGGCACCCACGTGGCATCCACGGACACATCGTCATCATCAACCACTTCACTTGTATCTGACAGCTCAGCAAAGGAAGCAGCAGCGGGTACAACATCATCATCATCACACTGTACGTCCATGTGTGTAATGCTGCCTGACTGAGACATATCCCTGTTATCTACATCCCCTGGCAATAATGGTTGCGCATCACTAATTTCATACAACTGATGTGTAAATAACTCCTCTGAGGGATCAAGTGAAGCGGCTGTGGTGGCTGTGGTTGTAGTTGTGGTGGTGGCGGCGGGTGGGAGAGTGGTAACTTGAGAGCAGTTGACCAAAGCTGAGCTGGAGGAGGATGGTGCGTCAAGGTTCTTAGCGGAAGCTGTTGAAGATTGGGTGTCCTGTGTAAGCCAGTCAACTATTTTCTCCGAATTTTTGGGGTTCAGGGTACGTGGCATCTGAACACTGGGCATTATTCCAGGGCCAGTGGAAATCACAGCACCACGACCACGACAGCCCCTGTGGGGTGGCCTGCCTCTGCCTGTATTATTATTTTTTTTTATGTGAAGTGGTACTATGCATGCAAGGTACTGTGCCAACCTATATTAGTGGTGGGCAGTGGGCACAGTACAGTCTGTGTGGGCCTGACACACACGGGCTTGCAAATGTGATTATATCACAGAAAAATTTTAAATATAATTTTTTTTATCTGCAAGGTATTTGAGTGAATGACACCCTGTAACGATATGAGTGGAGGCCTAGCAACTATACAGTATGTGTGGGCCTGACACACATGGGTTTGCAAATGTGATTATATCACAGAAAATTTTTAAATATGTAAATATAATTTTTTTTATCTGTAAGGTATTTAAGTGAATGACACCCTGTAACGGTATGAGTGGAGGCCTAGCCACTAGCCAGTATACAGTATGTGTGGGCCTGACACACACGGGCTTGCGAATGTGATTATATCACAGAAAAATGTTAAATATAATTTTTTTTATCTGCAAGGTATTTGAGTGAATGACACCCTGTAACGGTATGAGTGGAGGCCTAGCCACTAGCCAGTATACAGTATGTGTGGGCCTGACACACACGGGCTTGCAAATGTGATTATATCACAGAAAATTTTTTAATAGAATTTTTTTTATCTTCAAGGTATTTGAGTGAATGACATCCTGTAACGGTATGAGTGGAGGCCTAGCAACTATACAGTATGTGTGGGCCTGACACACACGGGCTTGCAAATTTGATTATATCACAGAAAATTTTTAAATATAATTTTTTTTTTATCTGCAAGGTCTGCAAGGTATTTGAATGAATGACACCCTGTAACGGTATGAGTGGAGGTCTAGCCACTAGCCAGTATACAGTCTGTGTGGGCCTGACACACACGGGCTTGCAAATGTGATTATGTCACAGAAAAATATTAAATATAATTTTTTTTTTATCTGTGAGGTATTTTCTGTCACACCCTGTATGAATGGTGTGCAGTGCACACAGTGCTGTCTGTGACTGAGCCTGCAGCCTCTCACACAAGGGCAGCCAGGCAACTGCAATATATATAATAAAAAAAGCACACTGATGTACCAGCCCTGAAAAGGGCTTTTTGGGGTGCTGTCAGGACGCTGTCCTTACAGCAGATGAGTCTGTGGACACAGAACAATGCCCTAGCTAACGCTTTCCCTATTGAATCAGGAGCAGCAACACTCTCCCTCCTCTCACTGTTAATGCAGCTTCCGAATGAATCTAAAATGGATGCTGTCCAGGAGGTGGGAGGGTCTGGGAGGGAGGTTGCTGCTGATTAGCTGGAATGTGTCTGCTGACTGTGAGGTACAGGGTCAAAGTTTACTCAATGATGATGTATAGGGGCCGACCGAACATCGCATATGTTCGCCCGCAGCGAATAGTTCTGGACATCACTATTGGGGACTGATTATATTCAAATTAGCAGCACATATATGCGATTACTACAGCAATAGACAGGGTAGCGCACAAAAGTATCTGAGTGTTAGTGTAATGACCGGTGTCACGCACAGGGAGGAAAACAGGGAAAGCCCTGCCTAAGGGAGAGGGAAAGGTGGTGACCCCTAACTCACCTTGCGGCTGGCACCTGACTGCCCTGACGTCCCTAGACGGGTTCCTCACCCGTGCGGCGATCACGTGCCTAAACCCTGGCTTTCCCTGAAATGAGCCCTAGATAGTGAACGGGCCGGTGGGATCGCTAGTCCTCACCTACTGCACTAAGAGGGAAACACCAGGGAGAGGACAGACAAACACAGACAAACACAAACACCCAGGTGGACGACAACAACTGTCCACAAAGGTCCAACAGGGATCCGGAGGGTAGCGTTCTGAATCAACAGTCAGAGAACGCAGCAACACAGCTCCAGTGGGTCAGGATAGATGTCCAGGCAGGAAGCTCTATCTCTGGCAACCAGAGAAGTGTGAGAGAGGAATATAAGGAGGTTTGGGAGTGCTGGACAAGGAACAGCTGAGGAGAAGGAGCTACGGATCCCTGAGTGAGCCAAAAGGGTTTGCAAAGCAAACCCAGAAAGCTACCATAAGGAAAACAGCCCTATCTTAAATAGAGCGTGCAGCCAACCGCTGCGACTTCCTGACCCCGGGTATAACGGAGTCAGGCGTGGTTCTCGATACCCTCGTGACAGTTAGCTAAATTAGACTCCAAATCTGTTTCCCTATTTCACATGTTTTTAATCTTTTTTTTTTATTTATCTCAGAGGCCCAAAAATGTTTGGGCTATGGGAGGGTTCAAAACAAAAAACCCAGAGCCAGAATGTGGGTAGTAGCAGCACCATCTATCTATCCGGCAAAGACACCCAATCATCTCAGTGGAGGACGGAGTCCGGAAAGAAGTGGTTCCTCAGAATGGCCACCTGTATGCAGGGCCGGTACAAGGAATTTTGCCAACACAAGCAATGCTACATTTTGCCCCCCCCCCCCCCCTCCTCGCAGCTCACCTGGCCCTGGTCCCGTCTGCAGCAGCTGGCTTCTCCTCTGTGTAGTCCTGGCATCTTCTCTCTGCTTCAGACAATCGCTGGTTTAGAGGAGGATAATAAGATTTATTTTTTTCTATTGCACCTCAGGTCAGACCAGCAATCAGATTCCCAATGTTAATCGGACCTCAGATCAGACCCCAATACCTGCCATCAGCCCCCCCATGTCAGCCATCAGTCCCCCATGTCAGCCATCATGCCCCCATGACAGCCATCATGCCCCCATGTCAGCAATCATGCCCCCATGTCAGCAATCATGCCCCCCCATGTCAGCCATCAGCGCAAATAAAAATAAAAAATAATAATAATAATTACCTCTCCTGCTCCTGGACGCCGCCGCTCCTCACCACCAGTGCTCTCTGTTTTTTTTTTAAGTTTCATTTTTTCCGCCCCCCTGTCTCTGCGCCCTAAGGCTGGGTTCAGACCTTTGCGTTTTACAGCGCGTTCCTGTACATAGACTTCTGGGAACGTGCGACAATGGGCGTTCGCTTGTCTCTGTATGCGCGATTGCAAACGCCGGTACAATCGCGCTTACAGAGCGCGACATCCTGAACACTCAGGTCTGAACCCAGGGTAAGGCAGCTGCTTGGTCTGCCTTATTATAGCACAGGCTCTGCCTTTATGCCTTCTTGCTTACCCAGTGACAGGTGTATTGTCAAGCAGTCTGATCATTAATGGATGGCCATGCTTTTTGACCCTTGCTGCTAAGATAAAAAGGGAGAATGTTTTCCTTTGGCAGAAAGGGAAGACAAATTACATTACTACTAGGAAACACTGTATACGCAGCTTGCTACAGCTTACAGCAAGCAGACGCTTGGCCCCCCTCCTTCCCCAGCAGAGCCACGAGCAGCAGAAGTGGCAGCAGCAGCAATTTCAGTCTCCAGGCGCAGCATAAAGGTATGTGATTACTGACTCAATACCAACATTTTCCACAATGCAGGCAATGCTGGGGCCAGGTTCATGCGACTGCCACTAATGCCTGAGGGTTAGTTTCCGTGTACTTACATGGTTGAAATGTAATATTTTTATTGCCCCCCTCTGTTAAATTTTTTGGAAGGTGCACTGGCGGCGCCTAATTTTAGTGGATTACTGCATCAATAACGCTATTTCCTCACAGTCCAGGCAAAGCTAGAGCCTGCAATGCATCATGCCACTAATGCCTGAGGGTCAGTTCGGTTTACTCATCTTCCACACGGTTGAAAGTTTAACTTTTTTTTTTTGTTTTACTTTTTTTTTTTTTGTTGGGGGGGGGGGTTAAATTTGTTTAAGGTGCAGCATAAATGTATGTGATCATGACATCAATACCAGCATCTTTTCAATGTCCAGGCAAAGTTCGAGCCTGCATCATGCCACTAATGCCTCTATCGTCATTTTCTGTGAACTCACTTTCCACATGGTTGACATTTTTTTTATTTTCTTGGTTTTCTTGGGGGGGCAAGGGGTGGTAAATTTGTTTTCTTACAACTCAGGCAGACTGAATGTGATCAATAGACCTCTGCTTCGTGCCGATGCCCCATCTTGCCAGTCTTGCTGTCTGCCTACCTACAATCGCGGTGTGTACAGCTGCTGCTGTGACCTGCATCATACCATTAATGCCACGTGGATGGGTTGCCTAGTTGTCATATTACTTTTGCCTCCTCCTTGGTGGCACTGCTGGAGTATGTGTGACTGAGCAGATTTGTGGACTACTGTGACTACTCACTGCTGCTCCACCAATCAGCTTAAAGGGGTTGTCCTGTCATTTATATTGATGACCTTTCATCAGGATAGATCAATTAGGGTCCAACACCCGGCACCTCTGACAATCAGGTGGCGCTCCCTGCGAGCTCTGCTTCCTGTTCATTACTCTACACATCGTGTAGCATGAGCTAAATTAAACCAGAAATCTTTAAATCACTGTTTTACTCACCAAACTTGCCACCTACTTGTGATATTTAACTCCTTTCTTCTCTGCCGCCAAGAGTTTGCTATTGGACATTACAAGAATGAGGTAAAAAGTAGAGAACTAAAACTGCCGGAATGTCCAAGATATTATTTTGTGAGGACATTACAGGATGGTGGTATAAGAGGAGACAAATACAATTCCCAGCATGTCCAGGCTGTTATTATGTGATCTCAAAGGATATTATAGAGAAGAGGTATTATAGAAGAGAACTACAACTTGCAACATTTCTCTGGCTCTCACAATGAATCCATCGCTTCTCCACTTTCTTCAGCTCCACACAAAGCCCTGCCCCCTCATGTCAAATGATGCTATCATGGGTCTTTCCCCACCACTTGTCCTCTCCATTGCTTAATCTGCACCTCCTTCATTGAGGACATGATGGTGACATCATCACAGATCCTTCAGTTCTTGCAGTTTAGCAGGTTATATCTGGAGCTCTCTTATTCTCTCTGTTATCAGCCATTAGCAAATGACAGTGGAAGAGAAGAGGCATTGGGGGGGGGAAACAAAACATCTCTGGCACCAGCCTGCCCCCTCTCCCAACTCTCCCACTCCACACTGCTGGCCAGCGCCCTAGGCACGTGCCCTTGGGTGCCTATTTGTAAATACAGCTCTGACCATAAGGGAAACCTGTAATTGAGATGCATTAAAGGGAAGAAAGTAAAAATAACAAGACATAGATGAGATGCAGTTCATAAAACATATGGGAAGAAAAACTGGTATAAAAGAAAACTGGATTAGTTGCCATTAGCAACCAATCAGATTCCACCTTTCATTTTTCAGAGCTCTTTTGGGAAATGAAAGGTGACGTCTGGTTGGCATTGGCTATTAAGCCAGTCTTCTTATACACCAGTTTCAATACATCTCCCCCACTGGGTATTCTAACTATAATGACGTCCATGATCATTATTGCGAATGTGCACTGATGACTCTCAGCCCGACCCTGGATTCAAGCATTAATAGATTTTTTCAGAAAAATAAAGCACATGAAAGTGGAACAATAGGTTTTCTAGAAATGATTATTCAGTGACGTTTTAAAGAAAATAAGTGACGTAAATCTGCCTTTTATTCACAGCACTTATTGTGCTACAAGAAAAGAGAAGAGATATTGTCTATGTTCTGCTGCATTATTCTTTGCAAGCCATATTGTTAACAAGAATGACACTACAGAATTAAACAGATGTGTTTTCTAAGCCATGCAGCCTTTCTGCATTTAATGCCAAGTTAAAAATAATGACTTTCAAAGCATCACTGTTCAGAAATGTTTAGTGCGGAACATAATACAACTGTCAGATGCGAAACAGAAGACACACAAATAAGACAGGCCACATCTGAAAATGCGCAGCATGAATTGTAGAACATGTAAATGAGACAATGGAGGAATTGCTGTCTTAACAAAAGGGGGCTAATGAAAGAGAGAAGTATAAAATTATAAACCGCTGACATAATGACAAGTTCAGATTCATCAAAACTCACAGAAACAATAAGGGGTCTCATAAAGGGTGACAGAGGGGGTTCATTGATTGTCTTTTTACAGCAGGCGCCTAAATGTTTGTAGCGTGAACTTCCTGCAGTCATGGAATATTCAGCCAGTGCTAGGAATTAAAAAAACGATATTGTAAGGCCTGCTTCACATATATCCGCAAACTGGCTCAAATACCCTCCAGAAATGAATGGTTCAGAATTCAGTGCAGGTGCAAAGAGTTCAGTTCATTCACGCATTGCACCTCTACGGAAAACTCGCTTGTGTGAAAGAGGCCTTAAAGTGAGTTTTATCTACTACTACTACCACCACTTAATGCCAAATTGTCAGATATTTTGCAATCATATTTTGTGATTTCTAGGAATTGCAAGTTCTCTGATATACAGTTTTCAAGCTAATAGAATGCGAAGCAGATATTAGGGAAATTGCTGCAGACCAGCGATGTCACAGTGAATGCAAATATATTTGTACAGATCCTTGCAATATGGGGCCGTGCATTATCGTGCTGCAACATGAGGTGATGGTCGTGGATGAATGGCACACCAATGGGCCTCAGGATCTCGTCACGGTATCTCTGTGCATTCAAAATGCCATCAATAAAATGCACCTATGTTCGTTGTCCATAACATACGCCTGCCCATACCATAACCCCACTGCCACCATGGGCCACTCGATCCACAATGTTGACGTCGGCAAACCGCTCACCCACAAGATGCCACACACACTGTCTGCCATCTGCCCTGAACAGTGAAAACCGGGACTCATCCATAAACAGAACACCTCTCCAATGTGCCAGACGCCATCGAACGTGAGCATTTGCCCACTCAAGTCGGTTATGATGAAGAACTGCAGTCAGGTCCAGACCCGGATGAGGACGATGAGCATGCAGATGAGCTTCCCTGAGACGATTTCTGACAGTTTGTGCAGACATTCTTTGGTTATGCAAACCGATTGTTGCAGCAGCTATCCGGGTGACTGGTTTCAGACGATCATGGAGGTGAACATGCTGGATGTGGAGGTCCTGGGCTGGTGTGGTTGCACGTGGTCTGCGGTTGTGATACCGATTGGATGTACTGCCAAATTCTCTGAAACGCCTTTAGAGACAGGTTATGGTAGAGAAATGAACATTCTTTGCACGGGCAACAGCTCTGGTAGATATTCCTGCAGTCAGCACGCCAATTGCACGCTCCCTCAAACGTTCCGACATCTGTGGCATTGTGCTGTGTGATCAAACTGCACATTTCAGAGTGGCCTTTTATTGTGGGCAGTCTAAGGCACACCTGTGCAATATTCATGCTGTCTAATCAGCACCTTGATGTGCCCCACCTGTGAGGTGGGATGGATTATCTCGGCAAAGGAGAAGTGCTCACTAACACAAATTTAGACAGATTTGTAAACAATATTTGAGACGGAGTATTGGGTCTTTTGTGTATGTAGAAAATGTTTCAGATCTTTAAGTTAAGCTCATACAAAATGGGGGCAAAACCAAAAGTGTTGTGTTAATATTTTTGTTCAGTGTAGTTTTGCATTTTATAATGAAAAAATGTTGTACTCAAGCATTACCTTTACTACTGTAGTGTATGGTTGGACATGTGATTTTATTACCATAGTTTTACAGGTTGAAGTCATTGGATGATCATGAAGCTATAATAGGTAACTATGTTAGGCATCAAGTGAACAGCCTGTTACTGAAATTGCTGCTAATGTCTTGGTGCAAATACTACAGGACACCTTCAGAGGTTCTGGGGATTCCATGCCTTGTTGGTAGCATAATGGGACATAGACAATGGTAGTAAAGTAATTTTAATGTTCTGGCTGATTGTTTTATATTTCAGTATAGTAGCAGTGTTTACAAAGGTTAATTTTACAATGCACATGTCCAAACTTTTTGTTCTGTGTGATATTAAATTATATTAACTGTGTTTTATCACTGCATTCTGCATCTAACAGTTTAGACCTCCTAAGGCCTCTTCCACACTTTCACAATTTATTTTCATTTTCCTAATTCAGAATAGAAGCAGAACAATGAAAATAATGGAAGTGCCTGATTCGACACATAACTTACCCGAACTGAGCCAAACAGATCCCATTGAGTATAATGTGGTCTGTCCAATTTCGGTTCAGGAGTCCACTTTTCTCTCCTGCTGTTTTTATATGGACCAAACAAAAATCACAGAAAAAGATACAAAACATCCTGCATGATATGATAGCTATATATGTGGATGTGCATGGCTACATTTATAAAAGAAAAAAACACAGAAAATAATGCACAATAAAATTATAACACAATAGATGCAAATATTATATTTAGACTAGACCCTCACTCTGTCATGATAAAATCTGGGACTCTCAGCCAGTATATTTTGATTAAAACACATCTGTGCCCGCCTACCCGTGCCATGGTGGTCGGGGTCAGGCAGGACCTACTCTAAACCTATCTATGCCATTGGGCATCTAAATTCAGGAGAGTAGACCCAGCACATATAGCGTGCTGCTCCTTGTTACCTCTGTGTGCACCAAGCAACCAATGAGAGGAAGAGCGCACACACAGCCAAATGTACCACCCAAACAATGTCGCCTGTGAGATAGGCATGGCAAAAGTGTGCAAAAATGCTACTCCCAAGAGAAAATAGAAGCGCATTCACACTTGATGGCGTCACTTCTTCAAGTCTATACTACAGATTAAAAGAAATCACAGAAAAAGATAATATTATTATTTTTTTTTTAAGAAATCAAGCACAATGTAATAAATAAATATGTGGATGTGCACAGACGACTTTGATTATGTGGTACATTTAGCTGTGCGGGCTACTCCTTTCATTGGTTGCTTGGTGCACACAGAGGTAACATGGCGCAGCACACTATATGTGATGGGTCTGTGCTCCTGAATGTAGATGCCCAAAGTCATAGATAGGTTAAGAATAGTTCCTGCCTGACTGAGACCACCTTGGCAAGGGTAGGCGGGCACAGATGTGTTTTGATCAAAATATATTGGCTGAGAGTCTCAGATTTGATCATAGAATAAGGGCTTAGTCCAAATATATTTGCATCTATTGTGCATTTCCTGTAATTTTTCAAAAATAGAGCAGAGGCACGGTGTCTCTTATGTATATACAGTATAGTGCAAAATATTTAGGCTGGTGGGTAAAATACTGCAAAGGATATGTTCAAAAATAGAAGTGTTAATAGTCTGAATTTAAATGTATTCTGTACCGAGACAACAACCCCAAACACAGCCAATGTTATTAAGAATGATGTTCTGTGTAAAGAACAAGGAGACCTGGAATTGATCATATGGCCCCCACAGAGCCTTAATCCCAACATCATCAAGCATGTCTGAGATAACATGAAGAGGCAAAAGCATCTGAGTAAGTCTACATCCACAGATTCAAAGCTCAAGATGTTTGGAAAACCTCCCTGACAAGTTCATTCAAAAACTGTGCAAGTGTACTTAGAAGAATTAATAATGTTTTGAAGGCAAAGGGTGGTCACACCAAAGATTGATGTAATTCCTGCTGATGTTGGGAACATGCATAGAGGCTTCCCCACCAACACACAGCAGGAGAGTATGAACAAATGATAGGACCAAAAAACCTCCTTATCACATCACAGTATACTGTACAACAATGCAGGAACAGATGAACCCATATAGAGGAGAAACGAAAATGGAATGGGGGCAGCAGGTTCCTGGTGACTGACTATTATGTCTGCAATGTCACCTACCAGGAGCCCCAGACCATTGACAGTAACTGATAAGTGACTTTAAGCTGTTGAGGACATGTGTAACATAGCTCTTGGAAGGGACAAGTCTTGGGAGGTTGGGCTTGGTCCAAAAAACTGATGGTGGGCCCAAGTCACAAGCTGGCCCTAGGAAAGAGTCCCCACTAAGGAGACCTGTAATTCTCTAGTGCTGGAGATGCCATGAGTGGGGATATGTTGCACCCTACCCTCTGAGTCCACTGAAAGTCGCCCTGGCTGTCAACAGTCAAGGTTTGCAGAGCCCATTTGTGACACGACACTAAGAATAGAGACTGAGCTGCAAGTATGCCATGTGGTAGTAAATTACTGTCCCATCAAAGCCCTGTTGGAAGTCTAGTAACCTTGGTGCATGCTAGCCTGGTGGCTGGGATTATGTGCCGGATAAGCACAAGTGTGAGCGAAATTTTAGATCCCAGCTGGAATTGTAATGCATGAAGTCAGGATTGTAAAAAGATGCAAAATGTCATATTGGCCCATTACTTCCAGTTTTTCCGGGAGTTGGGGGAAAGAGGAAACTCTTCTGCAGGGAGTTAGAAACTTCTCCTGCAGAGCACATATTTTCCCCATTAATTGATAAAAATGTGGGGTCTAATAAAGTGTATAAAGATATGGATAACCCTTTTCTATTACAGGTCTAACGCTACTTTCACACTAGCATTAATATTTTCCGGTATTGAAATCCATCATAGGGTCTTAATATCGGAAAAAAAACGCTTCTGTTTTGTCCCCATTCATTGTCAATGAGAACGAAATGTAACTGGATGCTCCAAAATGCATTCCATACCGTTCTAATATCGGAGAGCAGACTGCAGCATGCTGCGGTTTGCTTTCTGTCCTGGGATGCGGAGCAAGACGGATCTGTCATTACCCATAATGCATGTCAAAGCGAACCGATCCGTTTTCTCTGACACAATCTGACACAACAGAAAACAGATGCGTCCCCCATTGAATTTCAATGGAGTTCTTGATAGATCCGTCTTGGGTATGTTAAAGATAATACAACTGGATCCGTTCTTAACAGATGCAGATGGTTGTATTATCATTAACGGAAGTGTTTTTGCTGAGCCCTGCCGGATCCAGCAAAAACGCTAGTGTAAAAGTAGCCTTAGCAGGGGAGTAAGCAGCTTTTTGGCTGGTCAAAATATGCCTGATCAAGAGTTGACTAGAGATAGTTTTAGTAATGCACAGTTGAGAGATTCTACCCTGTGTGGTGATGTGAATGCTAAAGTGAATAAGGATCCCGGAAGAGGGGTATATCTCACCCAGGTTCCTCAACTGGGTGAGATAAGTAAAGTTCCAGAGTGGTGCTGGCTTCAGCAAGGCATAGTTGCTGGAGCTATTTTGTTTAGTATTTAAGGGCTGGATTTTACTTGGATTGGGAGCTAGGTTGGTAGAGGGAGCTGCCAATCCACCCCTCACATTCCAGGACAGGTTTTCGCTAGCATGAGGGATCCTCAGGTGAATATTGGTAGTAGTAGTAATAGTAGTGGTAGCAGTGGCAGATTCTTTGCGTTAATAGTGGTGGCAGTAGGGGATCAGTAGTGCTGAGCATTAGCAACAGCCACTGAGGCAGTGGCGGCAGCAGCAGCTGCCGCGATATGGTACTAGTTGGAAGGCAAGAAGGAGCATGTTGGAGACAGCAAACAGCCTTATGGAAGATGATGGTTGGTAGGTCCATTGGTAGATGATTGGTAGATGATGGTTGGAAACATCCGAAGTCAATTCTCATAAAACTTTGTTCAAATACTATACAGAGCAGGAGCTCCATACAGTATTTAGAATGTATTGGCTCCAATGAGCCGAAGTTATTGCTTCACAAAGTCTCGCGAGACTTCGGGTGATAACTTCATAAATTAATTTGTACTGTAAAAAACCATTTCCCAAACTCAGGTTCGGTTCCAAGTGGTACCTTGGAACCGAACCCGAGTTCGGGAAATGGGTTTTTAAAGTACAAATTAATTTATGGTGTTATTACTCAATATTTTGCGATACTTTGTGAAGCAATAACTTTGGCTCATCGGAGCCAATACATTCTAATACTGTAGTGCTCTGTACAGCATTGGAACAAAGTTTTATGCGAATCGACTTCGGATGTTTCATCCTAAGTCGATTTGCTCATCCCTAATTGTGATAAAAGATTTTTAAGAGGGCGTTTGGTAGCTAAAAGTTTTTCAAACCGTGAAAGTTTTCCAACTGAGTCTAATCTTGGTGCATAAGAAGACCGTGTAACGGACCGTTTCAGCAGACAAGGGGTTAAAATCCGTTTAGGCGATATGCCCCTTTCTGGGAGACAGGCACAGCTACTGCAGAACACCAAACTCCCGAACTGGATACAAAATAGCACTCCAAACTGGAACCTCGTGAATAGCTGCCAGCAGACGAACAGGAAAAGCATCCAATCAGCTTACACTCCTGGCAATCAGTCTCTAACAGCATATAGGGAATCCCCCCAATAACGAGACAAGGCTCCGTCTTGAGGGTCAGCAGTGGTCTGATGTGTGTGGCACACCCAGCCTGGTTTTTATTACAGTTTTGCAAATACAGAACAGATACAACACATCCCCACAATGCATCATGGTTTCCTCCTCTCTGTCCCAGAGACAACCGAAGGCAATCCAATTATCTCTCAGGACAAAGGGATTTTCACCAATACACATGTGGAGACAACAGGACAGACATCACCATTTAAACACACAATGGCACACCCCCACAGCAAACACAGACATTTAACATATCCCCAGATAGCTCAAGTCTGAGTGCATATCATTAGGTGAATGGCACTCAGAATACACAAATACAATAATATTAGCTATCTGGGTGCCCTCACATAACATACAATTTAACCGAATGCATAATAACAGAAAATACAATTCTACACACAGATTTAAGCTGTGCGGCCGGTCTGTCTTCTCCTTTAAAGTTACTATGGGCCATAATCCTGAGGCAAGAGGCCTTCAAACAGCCCCCTCCAAAACCCAGTGGCAAGGTTGGTTTTGCCAACCCCCCCCCCCCCAGGGAAGACTAACCAGATACCTGACCTCACGCCGGTCGGTACCTGAGTTAGTCTGGCAGCCCACCCACAACCCAATATTGGACCTGTTGAATCTTAGGGCCTGGCTCTGTTCTATATGTCCCCAGCTGTTGAGTGGGCATCTGCTACTCCTTGCTTTGTGGTTCTCCAGCTTGGAGCTGTAGGTACTTGGTGGGCAGAGGCCGACTGCGCTCTGCCCAGATGCCAGCTCTTCCGCTGGGGATGCCTGTGGGAAGTCAGTCTCTGGACAAGAGGATAGGGGAGGGCAGAGGCCAACTGCGCTCTGCCCTGATGCCAGCTCTTCTGCTGGCGTGAGGGGGGTACAAGCCAGTCCTGTAACAAGGGGGTCTGTGGAGCAGAGGCTAGCGGCTCTCTGCCCTGATGCCAGCTCTTCCGCTGGGAAGGGATCAGTGGTTATTGCAGGCTCATCCACTGCCCCCAGAACTCGGTTGGGAAGTAGCTGGGAAGGGGAGGGCTCGCTTACCTCCTCCTCCTGGTATCCCTGCGGAGATGGCTGGAGATCTGGTTGTTGGAGGGGGAAACCGACTGTCTCCTCTTTGGCTAAACAGCCCTGTTGCTGGGGGACAGGACCGACTGTCCCTACCCCCTGTGCTGTGAGTGCAGAGACCACGGTCCCATCTGCACAGTTGTGGGGCTTCCTGTCTCCCCCTGGTTTGTTAAGCTGCCGCTGGGGAATGGAGACTAGGCTCCCAGTTCCCAACAAATCCTGCTGCTGCCGGGGGACAGGACCGACTGTCTCTGCCCCCTGTAACTCCGCCTGCCGCTGGGGAATGGAGACTCGGCTCCCAATTCCCTGTACATCACACGGCCACTGGGGAATGGAGACTAGGCTCCCAATTCCCAAAAAATCATGCTGCTGCTGGGGGGCAGGAACAACTACCTCTGCCCCCTGTAACTCAGCCTGCCGCTGGGGAGGGAGGCCGCTGCTCTCCCCTCCCTGCTCTTCACACTGCCGCTGGGGAATGGAGACTGGGCTCCCTCTGTCCCGCAACTGTAACTTCCGATGGAGGTCCACCGATGGAGGTCTTGAACACTAGACTCCTCACGAACTTCACGGATTTCTCAGCTGGATTGGGTCCGAAGAAGTTCAGCCGCAACCACATCATACAGTCAAATTCCTCAACAGAGTATCTGTACTCCACTGCTGGTTCCATCCTGGTGCTTTTAGGGTCGCTGTACTGAGACATGCTGTCACGAGGGTGTCAAGAGCCACGTCTGACTCCGTTATACCCGGGGTCAGGAAGTCGCAGCGGGTGGCTGCGCGATCTATGTCTAAAGATCACGTTGTTTCTTAGTGATTGTTTTCTGTGTTTGCCTTGCAATCCTTTTTGTCTCACTCAGGGATCCGTAGCTTCTCCTCCTCAGCTGTTTCTTGTCTGCCACTCCCAACCTCCTTATATTCTCCTCTCACACTTCTCTAGTTGACAGTTATAGAGCTTCCTGCCTGGACTTCTATACTGACCCACTGGAGCTGTGAATCCTGGTTGTTGTTCCAGAGTGCTACCCTCCGGATCCCTGTTGGGCTTTTTGTTGTCTCCTGTTGTCGCCCACCTGGGATTATATGTTGAGTCTGTATTGTCTGTCCTCCCCTTGGTGTTTTCCTTTAGAGCTAGTGGTGCGGACTAGTGTTCCCACCGCCCTGTTCACTATCTAGGGCTCATCTTAGGGAAAGCCAGGGTTTTAGGCACGTGATCGGCGTACGGGTGAGGAACCCGTCTAGGGACGTCAGGGCAGCCAGGTGCAAGCCGCAAGGTGAGTCAGGGGTCACCACCTTCCCTCTCACTTGGGCAGGGCCTTCCTCTTTCCCTCCCTCTGTGTCACGTATGTGATAGTCACGCTGATCGTGATATTATAACTGGCCCTTATTTTTTTTTGGGGGGGGGGGGGATTTATTTATTTATTTTTTCTCTCTACTTAGAATCCAATATGGATCCTATTGCTGCTTTGGCAAAACAGCTTCAAGGCCTGTCTTTGGAGGTGGCAGGATTGAAGGCGTCTGTCCTCCAACAACAGCAGCAAATGCAGCAGACCGCAAGCCCAGCGGTTGCTATGGGTAACCAGGTTGTTACAGAACCCAAGGTTGTTCTTCCTGACAGATTTTCTGGGGGAAGGGACAAATTTGTGACGTTCCGTGAGGCCTGCAAATTATATTTTAAGCTGCGCCCTTACTCCTCAGGTAATGAAGAACAGCGGGTGGGGATTGTTATTTCCCTGCTTCAGGGGGACCCGCAATCCTGGGCGTTCTCGTTACCCCCTGGTTCCCAGGCTCTCCGGTCAGTGGAGGGATTTTCTGGGGCTTTGGGTCTCATATATGATGACCCTGACCGAGTCGCCCTGGCTGAGTCGAAGTTACGGAGACTCCTACAGGGAGATCGGCCAGCAGAGGAATATTGCTCAGAGTTCCGTAGGTGGGCTACGGATACTCAGTGGAACGACCCGGCTCTCAGGAGTCAGTTCTGCTCTGGGTTATCTGAAAGGGTTAAGGATGCGCTGGCGCTGTATGAGACCCCCCTTTCCCTTGATGCTGTTATGTCCCTCTCTATCAGAATAGATAGACGTCTTAGGGAGAGATCGAAAATTCCTGAGCAATTGGTAACCTCTCCCAAGCAGCAGTTAGTCTGTACTGACTTAGATGAGCCTATGCAGCTAGGAGGAACTTCTCGTCAGGTCCGTCCTCCTGATGTTCGCCGTAGGTGGGGGGCTTGTTTTTTCTGTGGGGGGAGGGGTCATTTCATTAATGTCTGTCCCTCCTTTCTCAAAAACAAAAGACCGTCGGAAAACTACTAGCCCCAGGCTGTGCGGAGGATGTCAGCCGGGGGGTATACGTTTCCTCCATATGAACATCTCAATTTGTGTTGCCAGCGGTTATTGTTTTTGGTGTTAAGACGGAGTCTATTTCTTTTTTTCTAGACAGTGGAGCAGGGGTAAATTTGATAGATGCCCATTTTGCCCGCACTATGGGTTTGTCTCTCTGTACGCTGCAGAGACCTATTCCCATATTCGCTATTGATTCTGCTCCTCTGTCTCAGAGAAACCTCACTCACATTGTCCATAACTTACACCTTCGGGTAGGGGACCACCATAATGAGTGTCTTTCATGTTACGTTCTGGAGGGCCTTCCCTCTCCTGTGGTATTGGGTCTTCCCTGGTTGGTAGCGCACAATCCAGTGGTGGATTGGCAGGCCAGGGAGATATTGGAGTGGAGTGAGCATTGCAGAGAGAATTGCTTAAATAACAATTGCTTAATTGCCTCCATAGCTTCCCTACCTACATTTATTTCGGACTTTGAGGACGTTTTTTCTGAAAAGGGTTGTCAGAAGCTACCACCTCATCGTCCTTATGATTGCCCGGTTAACCTGATTCCCGGTGCAAAATTACCCAAGTCCAGGTTGTATAATCTTTCGGGTCCCGAGAGACAAGCCATGAAAGATTATATCTCCGAGAGTCTGGCTAAGGGACACATCAGACCCTCTTCTTCACCCGTCGCTGCAGGGTTTTTCTTTGTTAAAAAGAAAGATGGGGGCCTGCGTCCTTGCCTAGATTTCCGTGAGCTAAACCGGATAACCATCCGAGACCCATACCCTCTTCCTCTCATTCCTGACCTTTTTAATCAGATTGCGGGTGCTAGGTGGTTCTCCAAACTTGATCTTAGGGGGGCCTACAATCTGATTCGTATCAAGGAAGGGGATGAGTGGAAGACAGCTTTTAACACCCCTGAGGGGCATTATGAAAATTTAGTCATGCCTTTCGGTCTGACCAATGCCCCTGCTGTCTTCCAACATTTCGTTAATGATATTTTTAGTCATCTCATCGGCAGGTTTGTAGTCATATACCTAGATGATATCTTAATTTATTCGGCTGATCTGAAAACACATGAAGTACATGTCAGGCAAGTACTGCAGGTCCTACGGACAAATAAATTATATGCGAAAATTGAAAAATGTGTCTTCGCCGTTCAGGAAATACAGTTCCTGGGATATCTATTATCTGCTTCAGGTTTCCGTATGGATCCTAGGAAGGTCCAGGCAATTTTAGATTGGGATCTTCCTGAGAACCTTAAAGCTCTACAACGGTTTTTGGGTTTCGCAAATTTCTATAGAAAGTTCATTAAAAATTATTCAGTGATCGTTAAACCCCTTACTGACATGACTAGGAAGGGGACTGATTTTTCTAAATGGTCTGACGCCGCTAAAATTGCATTTTCCTCTCTAAAAGAGAGATTTACCTCGGCACCTGTTCTAATTCAACCTGATGTCTCCCAGCCTTTTATTGTTGAAGTAGATGCGTCAGAGGTGGGAGTGGGGGCTGTATTGTCTCAGGGTCCGTCTCCTGGCAAATGGCGTCCTTGCGCTTTCTTTTCCAAAAAGTTATCTACTGCAGAAAAGAACTATGATATTGGGCGATTAAACTGGCGTTTGAAGAGTGGCGTCACTTCTTAGAGGGAGCAATCCACCCCGTCACGGTGATTACGGATCACAAAAACCTTCTGTACCTAGAATCGGCTAAGCGTCTCACCCCTAGACAAGCTAGGTGGTCGCTATTCTTTACCAGATTTAACTTTGTAATCACCTATCGTCCTGGGGCAAAAAATACCAAGGCAGACGCATTATCTCGTAGTTTCCCTGGAGGGGGTAATGTTAGTGATCCGGTACCTATTTTACAAAGAGGAGTGGTTGTCTCTGCTGTACACTCTGTTCTAGAGGGAAAGGTGTTAGAGGCCCAGGGGGACGCCCCGGCCTCTTGCCCCTCAGATACATTGTTTGTACCGTTAAACCTGCGTCTTGAATTATTAAAGGAACATCATAATTCGGCACTTGCTGGGCACCCGGGTAGTAAAGCAACCTTGGAGCTATTGTCTCGTCGTTTTTGGTGGCCAAGGTTGCGTCAGGATGTAATGGATTTCGTGTCTACTTGTTCTACTTGTGCACGCGCGAAAGTCTCTCATACACGTCCAGCAGGGTCTTTGTTGCCACTTTTCATCCCCAATAGGCCATGGACACATCTGTCAATGGATTTCATCACTGACTTACCGTTGTCTGCGGGTAAAACAGTTATCTTGGTAGTAGTAGACAGGTTTAGCAAAATGGTACACTTTATTGCGCTACCCGCACTTCCTAATGCTAAGACTCTTGCTCAGGTGTTTATCAGTGAAATCGTGAAGCTTCACGGGGTCCCTTCCGATGTGGTTTCGGATCGGGGAACCCAGTTTATTTCTACGTTTTGGAAAGCTTTTTGTTCCCGTTTGGGGGTACACTTGTCCTTTTCCTCAGCTTTCCATCCTCAGTCGAATGGACAGACTGAGCATACCAACCAAAACCTAGAAACATATTTAAGGTGTTTTGTGTCTGAAAACCAAGAGGTGTGGTCATCATATTTACCGTTAGCCGAGTTTGCCATAAATAATCGCTGTCAGGAATCCACTGGCAAGTCACCATTTCTTGGTGCATACGGTTTTCATCCCCAATTTTGTACTTTCAAAGAGGGGGGGTCTTCTGGGGTTCCCGAAGAGGAACGGTTTTCTTCATCTCTTTCATCGGTATGGCAGAAGGTGCAAGCTAACTTGAAAAATATGAGTGGTAAATATAAATGCATGGCCGATAAGAAACGGTCGCCAGGTCCGGACCTAGGAGTGAATGACTATGTGTGGTTGTCTACTAGGAATATTAAGTTGAAGGTTCCCTCTTGGAAACTGGGCCCTAGGTTCATTGGTCCTTATAAAATAGTAGCCGTCATTAACCCTGTGGCTTTTCGCCTGGAGCTACCTCAGACTTTTAAGATCCATAACGTCTTCCATAAGTCGTTACTCAAGAAGTATGTTCCACCTCTAGAACCATCACCGCTGCCACCTCCTCCTGTTATTGTGGATGGTAATCTGGAGTTTCAAATATCCAGAATTGTTGATTCTCGTCGGGTCCGCCGCTCTCTTCAGTATCTGGTGCATTGGAGGGGTTACGGTCCCGAGGAAAGAATGTGGGTTCCAGCGTCAGAGGTAAACGCCAACAGGTTAATTCAGGCTTTCCATGCCTCTCATCCTGAGAGACCTGGTCCTGAGTGTCCGGAGGCCCCTCGTGAAAGGGGGGGGTACTGTCACGAGGGTGTCAAGATCCACGTCTGACTCCGTTATACCCGGGGTCAGGAAGTCGCAGCGGGTGGCTGCGCGCTCTATGTCTAAAGATCACGTTGTTTCTTAGTGATTGTTTTCTGTGTTTGCCTTGCAATCCTTTTTGTCTCACTCAGGGATCCGTAGCTTCTCCTCCTCAGCTGTTTCTTGTCTGCCACTCCCAACCTCCTTATATTCTCCTCTCACACTTCTCTAGTTGCCAGTTATAGAGATTCCTGCCTGGACTTCTATACTGACCCACTGGAGCTGTGAATCCTGGTTGTTGTTCCAGAGTGCTACCCTCCGGATCCCTGTTGGGCTTTTTGTTGTCTCCTGTTGTCGCCCACCTGGGATTATATGTTGAGTCTGTATTGTCTGTCCTCCCCTTGGTGTTTTCCTTTAGAGATAGTGGTGCGGACTAGTGTTCCCACCGCCCTGTTCACTATCTAGGGCTCATCTTAGGGAAAGCCAGGGTTTTAGGCACGTGATCGGCGTACGGGTGAGGAACCCGTCTAGGGACGTCAGGGCAGCCAGGTGCCAGCCGCAAGGTGAGTCAGGGGTCACCACCTTCCCTCTTACTTGGGCAGGGCCTTCCTCTTTCCCTCCCTCTGTGTCACGTATGTGATAGTCACGCCGATCGTGATACATGCATTGCCCTTAAATTGTAGAATCCACAGAAATGGTGTCTCCTGTAGCTGTCCTTCTGGCTGTAGGAACGATCCCGCTGCTTGCCACCAATGTAACGGACCGTTTCAGCAGACAAGGGGTTAAAATCCGTTTAGGCGATATGCCCCTTTCTGAGAGACAGGCACAGCTACTGCAGAACACCAACCTCCCGAACTGGATACAAAATAGCACTCCAAACTGGAACCTCGCGGATAGCTGCCAGCAGACGAACAGGAAAAGCATCCAATCAGCTTACACTCCTGGCAATCAGTCTCTAACAGCATATAGGGAATCCCCCCAATAACGAGACAAGGCTCCGTCTTGAGGGTCAGCAGTGGTCTGATGTGCTGGCACACCCAGCCTGGTTTTTATTACAGTTTTGCAAATACAGAACAGATACAACACATCCCCACAATGCATCATGGTTTCCTCCTCTCTGTCCCAGAGACAACCGAAGGCAATCCAATTATCTCTCAGGACAAAGGGAGATCACCAATACACATGTGGAGACAACAGGACAGACATCACCATTTAAACACACAATGGCACACCCCCCACAGCAAACACAGACATTTAACATATCCCCAGATAGCTCAAGTCTGAGTGCATATCATTAGGTGAATGGCACTCAGAATACACGAATACAATAATATTAGCTATCTGGGTGCCCTCACATAACATACAATTTAACCGAACGCATAATAACAGAAAATACAATTCTACAGACAGATTTAAGCTGTGCGGCCGGTCTGTCTTCTCCTTTAAAGTTACTATGGGCCATAATCCTGAGGCAAGAGGCCTTCAAACAGCCCCCTCCAAAACCCAGTGGCAAGGTTGGTTTCGCCACACAGACGGTATTGCCTTAACCTGAGCTATATGTAGATAGTGCAGGGAAGTAAATAAGAGTGGGTCCTGTCTGTACTCTGTATCTGAGAGGTTATAACATGACAGAATGGGAGTATATAGTAAGTTAGATAATTTCTGTCTTATGTCTGCGTGTCCTGTAAGATATAGTTCTGAAATATCCGTAATTGACATAAAGGGAGAAGGGGTCGGACTAAAGGAATCCCAAAAAGAATCCCACATTTTAAGCATGTTTTTAGTTAGATCGTTAATCATAGGCAGGAGTGTTATTATATGCTGGCTATGCCAAATAAGTGGGCTCAGTGGGAAAGAGGATAGCTGTTCCTCAAGTGAGGCCCAAAGTCTGAAGCTATCAGGTCTAGCCCATTGAATCAGTCTAGTCAGATGAACAACCTCATAGTATACTGTACATGTACTTGCATATGGCAGGACCATGCCACCTTGTAGTTTATGTTGGGTGTGTGGCTTAGGCATGTTATTTTAATCCCACCAGAGGTATAAATTCGTTAGTCTCCTGAGGTGAGTAAAGAATGAGGTAGGTAAGGACATATATTAGGAAGGGTCTGGAAGAGATAAAAGAGTTTAGGCATAAGTATTGCCTTAACGAGATTTTTTTCGTAGTGACCAGGAATTAAATATGAATTGGAATGTGCAGGTAATGGATTCATAGTTAAGTGCATATAAATGCTTCCAAAATGAACTAAGTTTAGGCCCAATGTAATTAATATGGACGGTGGGCCATAGAAGAGAAATGTTGATTGTAAAGCCTCTTTGTCTGAGGCAGGAAGAGGAATCCCTAATGCCCCTGATTTGGATGCATTTATTTTGAAATTTGAATGAGCTACTTTTTCTTCTGACAATTAACACTTGTTGTATGGGCAGGCATCATTTTTGGATGCTTAATACCCCAACAATCCACTGTTTTTGTCTTTTTCCCATAACACTGTATGCATTTAAACACCATCTGCCCCCGATAAGAGACAATTTTTGGAATATGTAAAAGAATAACACATGCATCAGTGTGGAGTGTTTTTAAACACACTGTTTGTTAACACCATCAAACATGCATTTTCCCATAGCTATGTACAGTTGATATAAAAAGTCTACCCAGCCCTGTTAAAATGTCAAGTTTTTGTGCTGTAAAAAAATGAGACAAATATAAATCATTTCAGAAATTTTTCCACCTTTAATGTGACCTATAAACTGCACCACTCAATTGAAAAACAAATTAAAATCTTTGGAGGGAATAAAACATATAAAAATTATGTGGTTGCATAAGCGTGCACACCCTCTTATAACTGGGGCTGTAGCTGTGTTCAGAATTAAACAATCACATTCACAATCATGTTAAATAGGAGTCAGCATATACCTACCATCATTTAAATTGCCTCTGATCATCCCCAAATAAAGTTCAGCTGCTCTAGTTGGTCTTTCCTTAAATTTTCTTAGTCGCATCCGACAGCAAAAGCCATAGTCCACAGAGAGCTTCCAAAGCATCAGAGGGATCTCATTGTGAAAAGGTTTCAGTTGGGAGAAGGGTACCAAATAATTTCCGAAGCATTAGATACACCATGGAACACAATGAAGACAGTCAATCTCAAGTGGAGAAAATATAACAGTGACATTACCAAGAACTGGATGTCCCTCCAAAATTGATGAAAATATGAGAAGAAAACTGGTCTTGGAGGCTACCAAGGGCTATGGGGTAAAGTGGCAAGACTGTAAGAAACAGTCATGTAATGTCTTTAAGTTTCATTATCCTGGTAAACTGTGTTCAAATTTAATGTATAATGCTGTTTCAGTAATACAGATAAATGTAAAATGCCTGCAGTATTCATTTGGTCAGTAGATGGCAGCATAGGACCAATTTGAATTGAAGATTACCATAGAGAAAGTGTATTACTGTGATACTAGTTCTTTAAGGCAGCAGCTAAGTGTTGTAGTGCTGTAATAAGTCAGTTAGCAAAGTTTGATGGCAATAATATGTCTGTGAGTGTGTTGTCAGAGCAGATGCGAATGGTACAGCGCATGTACCAGACCGCACCAGATGTACTAGTAGAGCTAGCCATATTGACGTACAGGTAGAGGCCATCTCACGTGCCAATAGTATGGTTCAGAAGCCTCAGACCGCAGTTGGAGTTACATTGTCGCAGGGGGCTAGCTCTGGCCCAGAAACATTGGAAAAAGGGACAGTTAAAGAGATACTTACAGTAATGCAGAAATTGCAAGAGCAAATGGAACACCTACAAACCAATTGTAATGAGAATTCTATGAGAATTGCAGGCCTCCACAAAACTAGAGATAAAGGGGTGGGCCATTCACACCAAGAAGGACAGAATCACCCACAACCCTGCTGGAGGGATGAGGATAGGACCTACCGAAGGGGTCCCAATAATGTAGTACAACTCCCAGGAGAGACTGATGGGACTTACCGAAAGGGCCCAAACCGATGGCCAGAGCGACGGGAAATACGCTGCTGGGGGTGTGGACACGTAGGCCACATTGCTGCTAGATGTCCAGAGCAGTGACAAGCTTATGAGAGACCGCCGTTAAACTAAAATCTCCTGCTGCAGTAGGGCGAGCAGTAGGGGAAACTGAGAAGGAGACTATGAGGGGAGAATGCCCTGAAGAGGATCTGATCGCTGCAAGTCCCATCATACAGATGGAATTGGAAGGTATTCCGGTTACCGGGATGATAGACACGGGTTCCCAAGTAACAACCCTGAGTAGAGTCTGTTATGAACGGTACTTTCAGCAACATGTGAAATATGATCCCCATACATTTAGTGGTCGCAGCTAATCAGTTACCAGTACCGGTGGTGGGAGTGGCCTGTATGAATATCAGATTATGTGGCCAAGATCTAGGCAAGAAAGGCATTGTGGTGGTACAGGAGTCACATGAAGTAAAGGTCCCTGTCATCTTGGGGATGAATGTGTTAAAAGAATTGGATCAGATTCTCTTTGAAAAGAAAGGTCACGGTTATTGGAGAGAAACCACTAGCCATCGGCCTACTCAAACGGCCTTCCAGCAGCTGGTCCGAACATGTGGCTTACAGAAAAGTTCAGATGCACAGTGTCCTCTTGCTCGAATTTAGGTCCCTCTGCATACAAAAGTTACGTTGCCACCCAGACGGGAGATGATGGTGTCCGTGCCTGTAGGCACCTGTAGGAAACTAGAGGGCATAGCTGTGTTGATAGAACCACTGCCGACAGCCGGAAGAAGTGTTGATCCGCTAGTAGCCCATTCCTGGGCAGTAGTCCGCAATGGGAGAGTACCCCTCCGATGTGTGAACACCCAGGATCAGAGTGTAGACCTAGCCCCAGGAAGGCTGCTGGCTAACCTCTATTTGACTCCGGAGGAAGTGAGGAAAGCGACCCCGATGCAGTTGAGGCCGGCTGAACGAGGTGAATGGACCGTAACCGTGTCTATGGGGGAAGCCTACCCCTAAATGGAATGGCGGTGCAATTCGAGAACAGATGAAGATAGAGACTTCTTTGTGTTCTCTGGAACAGATCCGGAAGGTAGATGAACTGTTATGGGAAAACCGCACAATCTTTGCACGTCATGCTGAAGATTTTGGATGTACAACAGGGATCTACCATGAGATTCCCACAGGAGACACCCCTCAAATCAGAGAGCGCTACCGACAAATTCCTCCACAGATGTATCAGGAGGTGAAAGAACTGTTGACCCAGATGCTGCAGAGTGGGATCACTGAAGAAAGCCAAAGTCCCTGGGCAGCTCCAGTGGTACTAGTAAGGAAGAAAGATGGGTCCATTCGGTTTTGCGTAGACTATCGAAAGTTGAATACCTGCACCGTACGAGATTCCTACCCCTTACCTCGGATTGAGGAGTCCCTTTTGGCACTAGGAAGAGCCCGGTACTTCTCCTCGCTAGACCTGGCTAGTGGGTATTGGCAGGTTCCAATGGCCGAGAAAGATAAGGAAAAGACAGCCTTTATCTTGCCCATGGGACTATACAAATTTAACCGGATGCCGTTTGGGTTGACAAATGCACCTGGAACGTTTCAACGATTGATGGAGAAATGTCTTGGTGACTTCAACTTTGAGTTCACTCTCCTCTACTTGGACAAGTATTTCAACGATTGCAGGAACATGGGCTCAAACTGAAACCCAGTAAATGTCGGTTGTTCCAATCTGAAATTTATTACTTGTGTCATTGTGTATCAGGAGAAGGGGTAAGGCCGTCGAGGGACAAGATAGCGGCTGTTCAAGATTGGCCGACACCGACTACCCTGTGAGAGCGTTCCTGGGAGTAGCCGGCTACTATCGACGGTTTATTAAGGACTTTGCTAGAGTAGCAGCACCACTTAATGCTCTCCTACAAGGCACTTCTGGGGGTCCGAAGAACCGGTCCGTGAAATGGGGCCCTGAACAGAAACACGCCTTCCAGGCATTGAAGGATGCTCTTACAACGGCCCCAATCTTGGCGTATGCTGATTAACACTTGCCCTTCTAGCTATATACAGATGCAAGCCTGTATGGTCTTGGAGCAGTGTTCTCTCAGTTCCAGGATGGCCAAGAGCATGCCATAGCGTATGCCAGCCGATCCTTGCGAGATTCTGAGAGAAACCCTGACAATTATAGTTCATTTAAGTTAGAACTGTTGGCACTGGTATGGGCCATGACTGAGAAATTCTCTGAGTATTTGACCTGAGCTGAAGTCTTAGTACTGACTGACAACAACCCATTAGCTCACCTGGAAAATGCCAAGCTCGGGGCTTTGGAGCAGAGGTGGATAGCCCGAATGTCTAAGTTCAATTACTGCATTAAGTATTGGTCCAAGACAGAGAACCAAAATGCCGATGGACTTTCTAGGGTAACTACCCAGGCCCCCAGCAGAGACGTGGATCAGGAGTTAGAGCATGTGGAGGTGCCTGACTTCAGCAGATTTTCACAAGCCTTGGTCACTGCTATGCAGTGTGCAGTGGAAGGGACCGAAACGGCTCCTTTCTTTGGCCCCTCACGACAGGAATGGGTGCAAATACAGCAGGCCCATGAGGGGCTGGCGAAAATGATCAAGTGTGTTGATAAAGGCAAGAAGCCCTGTAAAGAGGAAAGAGAACGACTGACACGTGAAATGCTATCAGTCCTGAGTCAGTGGGAAAGGTTAGAGATGAAAAATGGAGTGCTTTGCCAAAAGGTATATATACCTTCTGAAATCGACATTCGTTACCAAATCGTAGTGCCTAGTGAACTGGCTCAATCGTTGGCTCTTGAGGTTTATAATAAGAATGGACATTTTGGTCATGAGAAGACCTTTCGTTGGCTACAGCGACTGATTTACTGCCCAGGCCTCCGTCAAATGGTCGAAGAAGTATGTCATAGATGTCGAACTTGTGAGATACATAAGGCGATAGAACAAAGAGCTCCCCTGCAAACCATAGTGACCCAGGAACCTTTGAAGATCGTCATGATAGACTACCTAATGGTGGCCCATCCAACAGTGGGCACCTGTACTGCCTCGTAATGGTGGACCACTTCACCAAATTTGCGGTGGTGACTGCCACCAAGGACCAGACCGCTGAGTTGGCAGCTCAAGCCCTATGCCAAGATTTCATCCACTCTGACCAAGGGGCTTGCTTTGAAGGACATGTAATGAAAGAGGTTCAACGTATCTACGGGATAAAGACGTCGCACATGACTTCATACCATCCCCAAGGAAACTGAGCCTGCGAGCGATTCAATAGAACTCTGCTACAGATGGTGCAGACTTTGGAGGAGGACAAGAAGTTACAGTGGCCTCAGTTCTTGTCTGAAATGGTGTGGGCCTATAACAATCAGGTCCATTCTGTGTCAGAGAGCTACAGTTAAATGATGTGGATGGGTTCTCTTCAAGAGAACCAGCCTCCTGGGTGCGGGCACACCTGCAGAGACTTGAGACAGTTCATCTTTCAGTGCGGCAGCGTCTGCAAGAAAATTCTCATCCTGATAAGACCCAGGTGCAGAGGGCACCATTGCAGCCAGGTGACCTGGTGCTGGTACGTGTCAAGAAGCCTCAAGGAAAATTGGAAAGCAAGTGGGAGGTTGTGCCGTATCGTGTAGTTGCCCGCAAGTATGCAAATGGGCCAGTGTACGAAGTCCAGAAGGAAGGAACTGATTGTGTCCGAGTACTTCACAGAAATATGTTGCGCCTGTGTCAATCTGAAGAAGCAAATTGTGATGGAACTGATAATGTCAACAAGCTCCCACAGTCAGAGACTGGTGATGTGGAATGGGCTTACGATGATGAAGATGATTGTTGGCCAATCCCTACTCCTGAGGATGTTCCACCTGTGACTACTGTGCCCCCAGCCTGTGCCCCCTCTGGTGCGGAATCTGCTGGTCCTTCTCAGCCTATGGCTACAGCACCCCAAAGTACACCAGTGGTTCTCAGACGCACCACTAAACAAAATGTTGGCACTACCCCTGTTTGGTATGCGCAGGATGAGTTTATTTGGCCTGCCATACAACGGTACATTACCACTCTACGTATAAGTGTACAGCCCTCTGGATATTCAGTCATTGGCAGGGACTGCCAATCTTAAAGTGGGGGGGAATATGTAAGAAACAGTCATGTAATGTCTCTAAGTTTCATTATCCTGGTAAACTGTGTTAAAATTTTATGTATAATGCTGTTTTAGTAATACAGATAAATGTTAAATGCCTGCAGTATTCGTTTGGTCAGTAGATGGCAGCATAGGACCAATTTGCATTGAAGTTTACCATAGAGAAAGTGTATTACTGTGATACTAGTTCTTTAAGGTAGCAGCTAAGTGTTGCAGTGACACGCACCTTATGATGTCAGCCTGCCTCAGTGTGTGCAGAAAGAAGGAGGAACATAGACTTGAACTGCAGCTGCCGCCATATTGGCAAAATAGAAAACAAGTTCTGTGCTGTGTAAGATGTGTGTGGAGATACTAAAGGACTTCCCTGTATACCCAAGCTGTGTGAACTTCAGTCTAGAGTACAAAGAAACCGTGCATTTAGTGAAGCCAAGTTAAAAAGGACTGTGTGCAGCAACTAACCTGTTGAGCCGACATTGGGCTGAGTAGTTTGCCCCAAACAGTAAAGAGACTCACAGTCGAGGTACCGAGGTACCGGACAGTAACTGTAAAATTCAGGATTATATTCAACTGGTTTTCTGGCCTGCTGAGGAGGACTTCTTTGTTGCGGATCCTGCGCTGGTTAAAGGAAAAGGACAACATCGGGCCCCAACGTGCATTTCCACAAACTGTAAGCGGTCCACTTGGACCACTGGGATAAGGGGGGTGCGCATCCGCTTGAAAGTTAAGGTCAGTTAGGAATAGTTTCTGGGACTATTATTTCTTAGTATCCGCACTGCAAATACGGACACAGCAAAGGTGAAATTTGTTGCAGTGTTTAACTTGTATTGTTTATACTGTTTTTAATATTTTGCTTGTCTTTACCCCTGTAACTTCACTGTTAACCTACTTTTATTAATTTATAGTAAATGCAATTTTCTTAATCTTGACTTCTGCTTACGCACTCTTTTCTGGTGGCGGAGTCAAATCACCTGCCTTGTTCTCGGTTCACAAGACGAAAACCTTTTTTCATAAAAAAAAACATCCAAGCCAGGCTACATTTTGCAAAAACACATCTTAAGTCTCCCAAAAGCATGTGGGAAAAGGTGTTATGGTCTGATGAAACCAAGGTTGAACTTTTTGGCCATAATTCCAAAAGATATGTTTGGCACAAAAACAACACTGCACATCACCAAAAGAACACCATACCCACAGGGAAGCATGGTGGTGGCAGCATCATGCTTTGGGGCTGTTTTTCTTCAGCTGGAACTGGGGCCTTGGTTAAACTAGAGGGAATTATGAACAGTTCCAAATAGCCGGCAAAATTACCACAAAACCTTCAGGCTTCTGCTAGAAAGCTGAACATGAAGAGGAACTTAATCTTTCAGCCTGACAACGACCCAAAGCATACTTTCAAATCAACAAAGGAATGGCTTCACCAGAAGATTAAAGTTTTGGAATGGCCCAGCCAGAGCCCAGACCTGAATCCGATTGAAAATCTGTGCGGTGATCTGAAGAGGGCTTTGCACAGGAGATACCCTTGCAATCTGACAGATTTTGAGTGTTTTTGCAAAGAAGAGTGGGCAAGTCTTGCCAAATCATAATGTGCTATGCTGATAGACTCATACCCAAAAAGTCTGAGTGCTGTAATAAAATTAAAAGGTGCTTCAACAAAGTATTAGTTTAAGGGTGTGCACACTTATGCAACCATATTATTTTATTTTTATATTTTTTATTCCCTCTACCTAAAATATTTCAGTTTGTTTTTCAATTATGTTGTACAGTTTATAGGTCACATCAGAGGTGGAAAAAGTTCTGAAATTATTTATCTTTGTCTAATTTTTTTACATCACAGAAACCTGACATTTTAACAGGGGTGTGCAGACTTTTTATATCCACTGTATGTAAGTGTCACTAAGTAGAGTTGAGCGAACACCTGGATGTTCGGGTTCGAGAAGTTCGGCCGAACATCCCGGAAATGTTCGGGTTCGGGATCCGAACCCGATCCGAACTTCGTCCCGAACCCGAACCCCATTGAAGTCAATGGGGACCCGAACTTTTCGGCACTAAAAAGGCTGTAAAACAGCCCAGGAAAGAGCTAGAGGGCTGCAAAAGGCAGCAACATGTAGGTAAATCCCCTGCAAACAAATGTGGATAGGGAAATGAATTAAAATAAAAATTAAATAAATAAAAATTAACCAAAATCAATTGGAGAGAGGTTCCATAGCAGAGAATCTGGCTTCCCGTCACCCACCACTGGAACAGTCCATTCTCAGATATTTAGGCCCCGGCACCCAGGCAGAGGAGAGAGGTCCCGTAACAGACAATCTGGCTTCATGTCAGCAGAGAATTAGTCTGCATGTCATAGCAGAGAATCAGGCTTCATGTCAGCCACCACTGCAACAGTCCATTGGCATATATTTAGGCCCAGCACCCAGGCAGAGGAGGGAGGTCCCGTAACAGAGAATCTGTCTTCATGTCAGCAGAGAATCAGTCTGCATGTCATAGCAGAGAATGAGGCTTCACGTCACCCACCACTGCAACAGTCCATTGGCATATATTTAGGCCTAGCACACAGGCAGAGCAGAGAGGTCCCGTAACAGACAATCTGGCTTCATGTCAGCAGAGAATCAGTCTGCATGTCATAGCAGAGAATCAGGCTTCACGTCAGCCACCACTGCAACAGTCCATTGGCATATATTTAGGCCTAGCACACAGGCAGAGCAGAGAGGTCCCGTAACAGACAATCTGGCTTCATGTCAGCAGAGAATCAGTCTGCATGTCATAGCAGAGAATCAGGCTTCACGTCAGCCACCACTGCAACAGTCCATTGTCATAAATTTAGGCCCAGCACCCAGGCAGAGGAGAGAGGTCCCGTAACAGACAATCTGGCTTCATGTCAGCAGAGAATTAGTCTGCATGTCATAGCAGAGAATCAGGCTTCATGTCAGCCACCACTGCAACAGTCCATTGGCATATATTTAGGCCCAGCACCCAGGCAGAGGAGGGAGGTCCCGTAACAGAGAATCTGTCTTCATGTCAGCAGAGAATCAGTCTGCATGTCATAGCAGAGAATGAGGCTTCACGTCAGCCACCACTGCAACAGTCCATTGGCATATATTTAGGCCCAGCACCCAGGCAGAGGAGGGAGGTCCCGTAACAGACAATCTGGCTTCATGTCAGCAGAGAATTAGTCTGCATGTCATAGCAGAGAATGAGGCTTCACGTCAGCCACCACTGCAACAGTCCATTGGCATATATTTAGGCCTAGCACACAGGCAGAGGAGAGGTTCATTCAACTTTGGGTAGCCTCGCAATATAATGGTAAAATGAAAATAAAAATAGGATTGAATGAGGAAGTGCCCTGGAGTCCAATAATATATGGTTATGGGGAGGTAGTTAATGTCTAATCTGGACAAGGGACGGACAGGTCCTGTGGGATCCATGCCTGGTTCATTTTTATGAACGTCAGCTTGTCCACATTGGCTGTAGACAGGCGGCTGCATTTGTCTGTAATGACGCCCCCTGCCGTGCTGAATACACGTTCAGACAAAACGCTGGCTGCCGGGCAGGCCAGCACCTCCAAGGCATAAAAGGCTAGCTCTGGCCACGTGGACAATTTAGAGACCCAGAAGTTGAATGGGGCCGAACCATCAGTCAGTACGTGGAGGGGTGTGCACACGTA